>NC_044563.1:128962830-129576580 GCF_007565055.1 Rhinopithecus roxellana | reverse complement strand
GTGGAGAAATGGCCCTGGGTTCAAATCTTGGCTCTGACACTTGGTAGGTATGAGACTTTGGAGAAGTTTCTGAACTTCTCCACGCTTTAGTTTTATGAAGGTTTATTGTGTGGATTAAATTAGAAAACATATGCAAATATCTAACAATAGTGGGCAATGAGTGTATGGTAGTCCCTGTTCTGGCTTCTTTTATGAGGATTGGTTGGGGAAGAGAAGGAGTAATTTTCTGGTAGATGATTAACAGCAAACTTGTGTTCTTTGTGCTCTAACGTCACATTCCAATCTCTAGCAAAGTGCCTGGCACATAGCAGTTGTTTAGTAAAGATACTAAATAAACAAGTGAATAAATGAATTGCAATCCTATGGATATATCCCTGATAAAGTATTCTGGTACTACTGTAAAAGGAGTCTTACCAGAATCACACCAGAAAAAAAAAAAAAAAAAAAAAAAAAAAGAGGCAAAAAGCAACAGTATATTTGCAAGTCATCAGTTTCACTTGACTTCTGGATGGCAATAAGAGTGGCATCATTGGAATCTTTGGCATTGTTCAATAATCTATATCTTCAAGGAAATGTTTGGCAGATACAGCATTTCTCCCCTAGCCTGCTCCTCTACACTCTGCTTGCCTGAATAGCCCAACAAAGCTTGCTTTTGGGACCCAAGCCCTCATACTTCTCATGGCTGGTACAGGAGCACTGAGTCAGCCATAGGAACTGAAGCCAAATGGACATGTGTTGAAGGAAAAGGATCAGGTAATCAATCAGTCACCTGGCATTTGCTCAAGTCTTTTGCACTGAGGGAGATGCTAAAAGAAAGCAGGGTTCCTTCTCTCAAAGAGTTTATGACTCAGGGAGAAAAGACTTTCAGAATGAAATAATACAAGGAAACCAAGGTAAAATGGCAATTAGAAATAGAAATAAGCCCACTTTGAGTGAACACAAACTGATCTTTGATGATGCAATCTTCTTTTATTCTCATGTCTAGAATGGGAGCTGTAAGATTCTACTTACTTGTAGATAGAGAAATCTGCATCTGAGAGCAGGATTTGAAGTTGAGGCAAGGAAAGGCCCAGGTTCTGTTCCTTCTGACTAGAAAGCATGGCACTGTCTCTCAGTGGTTATGAAAACAACACGTTTCTGGTAGAATTGACACAATGCGTCATTCCTCTTTTTTAATCCTTCTACCTACCCCAGGGCACTCATATACTCTCCAAACTGCTCAGTGTACTGCTCTGTGACCCACTCCCACTTGAAGGGCTGCCCTCTTATATTTAGATTCATTTTAGCTCTCTGAACATTTAAAATGAAAGCGTGCCCCTGTCATAATAGCACCTGTGACCTACTCCTTATCTTCTCAGGGCCATACTCTTTGCAACACTGAGCATGTATATTTGGTATTCATCTGCAATAGTGACTCAATGATTTAAGATAACATTTTCATTTTCACAGAAACCTCCAACACCTTAGGCAGGAGGAAATATTTTGGGGCACAGCTTTGGGTGCAGGAGGGTTGATGTGAGTACCCCTCCAAGTCAATCAAGGGAGTAGTCACCTGCTTAACTCTGCCTTTAGCAGCCAAGACCCAGGACATTGAAGACCTACAGAGGGCTCAAGTCCTGAAAAACATGTAGCTCCCCAATCTATCCCGGCCGTGTGATTTAATATAAAAACAACATAAAACAGAACAGTAAGGAGGTACATGACTAATAATGTTTTAATTTTAACCATGGCAATTATTTTAATGCCTTGTTGAAATAACAGTTATTAGTTTTTTTATGCTCAGTCTGCCTTATGGAAAACCTAGCTAGCATTAAACTGAACTTATGGAGTGACTTGGCAGCCTAGTGTTGCCTTTAGAAGAGCTAATGGGTCATATTATGACTGAGGGACTGGATGTGGAAAGTTTGTCAACCAACCCTCTGAACCTGCTGAGCTCAGCCCAAAGGAAGAGATATTGCTGGCTTCACATGAACATGGTCCCTACCATGAAGAAAAGAATGCTGGGACCACAGCATCTTTGTAGGCCTGTTTGACACTGATTTCTACACTTTCATTCGGGTTTGAGGGCCACCTTGGCCACGTGGACCATGACAACAAGCTCATTCCCACAGCCTCTAATCAGTAGGCTTTTTGCATCTTTGGAGGTCAGAGCTTCTCAGGAGCTATTTCAAAGCAATCAGTCATCACTGAATTAGACTGCGTCTGGGTCACACCACCTGTGGGCCTTCAGTGGAATCTGCTCAGCCTTCATTATTTTTCCAGGAAGCCATCTGCACAAGGTTTTTAAAAAAAGTTAGGGGCTCCAGGAAGGCCCCATTTCAACACAGCAGAAAATGACTGATATTTGTTCTTTTTGTTAAAAAAGAAAGCATCAGCATTATTTTTAAAAAGGGACACTTCAGTACATATTATGAACTCTCTTATCCAGACACAAGGCAGGTGCGCTTGTTTACATCTTTTCTGTATCCAGCTAAAACGTCTCACTTAACATTCAGAGTAAACTTTCAGGGTTTATTATTCCCATTTTATAGATAAAGCACTGAAGCTCATGGAGATTAAGTAATTTCCCAGGTCATCCATCTAATAAGTAAGTGACTGAGTGTGGACTGAATTATAGTTTGCCTAACTCTAAAACCTCTGCTCTTTTTTCTCCTTGCTACCAGACAAAAATACCATTCCTGTGACTTTTTCTTATCAATTTCAAATACATTATTTCTATGAGACTGTCTAAGCACCCCTTAAAACTCACCTTTAAAACAAACAAAAAAAATAGTATGACAACCATGTATGTAGCTGTCAAGAGAACTTCTTGAAATGTAGTACAGGGACCCATTCATATGAGAATCTGAGGGGACAATAGAAAAGGGAAGGAAGATTGTCAAACCTTCTAAATCCATAGGTTACTTGGGCTTGATCCAATACTTAGGGGATCTGAATCTCTGGAGGCAGGTCTCAGGAATTTGTATCTTTATCAAATTCCCCAAGTGATGCCAATGCAAACTAAAATCACTGTCCCAGAGGGATGCCTGATGAGGAAGAATGAGGATCTTGGGGAAAATCTAATTTCTATACATTTTTTCAAGACTTGAATGGGAAACAGCTTTTTTTTTTTTTTCCCCAGAATTCTATGGAGTGTCATCCAGTGCAATGCTCTTTAACTGTTTGTTATTGTGGAAGAGATATGTTCTTTCTCTGTGCACTTACATGTAGCAATGGAATGACCTGGCTTTTCCAGGTCTGTTCCTTTTTGTTGGTGTGAAGGAAACAACAAAAAAAAATCTCATGCCCCTCAAATCTTCCTGTAAGAGTCAATAGATCTGGCAAGGTCTCTCCTTCTAAAGACAAGCAAATGGAATTATGCAGATTGGATTGGCAAAGTAATGGCTCCTGAAACAAACCCAAAATCCATAGCCACCCACCAAATTGCATAAAAATGGAGCTGTGACCCAGAGACAATACATTGCAGCCCCAAATGCAGTTAAATAAGATGCTGTCAATAAAGCTGTTGGTATATCACCGTAGCTTATAAAATAATCAGTTACTTTTTCAGGACTAAAGGTTATGTGATTTATCAGAGTACTGTCAATATTATTCTTTTTTAAGAAACCAAGTATAATGGAAAGGGGAAAAAATCAAATAAGGCCCGACAAGGTAGGGCCATAGCTATCATGTGTTTGAATCAGAGGTTTGAACTTTATTATTTAAAAAATGATGTAAATCAGATGATTGGAGACATTTCACTATCATTGAATAACATAAGCTTCCAAAATGATGCCAGGAACATCACATTTATTATTTTTTCACTCTTCACAAAACTCTGTGGAGTGGGGACTGTCGTCATCCATATTTTGCTGATGAGGAAACCAGGTGGAGGGAAGGTACACTACTTATCTGTGGCCATATGGGAAGGGCTCTGGCCCTGGAGCCCAGTACTGAGCTGTCACTTCTTGTATCTCTATTTTGGGAGATACATTCTATTCTGGCATTATGTCTGCTCTTCCCTTGCTTCTTTGCTAACACCAGAGCTATGCCTGCTCCAAAATGCTATATTTTTCTCTGTGGTTCGCTGCCTTTGTGAATGCTGACTCTAACCTCTCTTGCCACCATTGAAAGTGGCCTATAGTAAGGAGTTCAAAATCCTTCCTAGTTCAAGTAGCCTACTTGTCCTTACTTTCTGATGGAGAATGAGCTCACCAGTTGCAGATGACCCATTGTTGAACTGCAATAGAATACGATTAAGAGCATTAGGTCTAGAGTTAGACTACCTGGGTTTGAACCCCCACTTTCATGACTTACTAGCTCTGTGAAAGTGATTTGGGGCAAGTTACTTAGCCTCTCTATTCCTCAATCTCCTAATCTGTAAAATAGAGAGGAGAGTAAAAGGGTAATGAATAAATATATGCTTAGAACTGTGATTAGCACAAAGTAAATGCTCAATTGTTGTAGTTGTGTTTTTGTGTTGTTAAATATTAGTAATTAGAAACTTTGAGCCCAGCTGTGTGTTCATGTGTAAAAACACCCAAACAATTCACACCAAAAGAAACTTTCAGTGACAAAATAAGAAAAAATTCAGTGGCTAAGAGTGTGGACTACAAAGCCACACCACCTGTCTTCAAATCTTAGCTTGTCACTCCCTAGCTGTGTGACTTTGGGTGACTTCATAACTTTTCTGTGCCTCAATTTTCCAATTTGGAAATACTGAACTAGGAATGTTATGAAGACTGAAAACAAGTTAACATTTCCAAATGCTGATAAAATGCCTGTTACACAGTAAGAACTGCCTAGGTGTTTATTGATAACAAATTTAAACAATACTGATAAAGCTCTTTCTTGAAATGGTGGAGTTTCTAACCACCTCTTCTATGTATATGCCCTCTATAGCTTTGCCAGGTGTTAAAGCCCAAATTGTTGGCAAATTCTGGTAATGTGTTAACCTCAGTTTACACATACCAATTTTTAGCAACCCTTAAGTTAAAGGCCTCAGTGGCTCAGTCATTTATAAAACTCACATCATAAAAACTGATGTATCATAAGAACTGAAAAAAGGACTTGCATTTCTGGATCAGTTTTCTGACCATCAAGAAAATTCTTATAGCCCACTGTAAGCCACAGATGATGTGTTGAGAAATTTGGGTCTGTGTAAACTTCCCCTGACAGTGTGAAAATTTCCCTCCCCACACCCCACACCCCAACCCGGGAAACATGCAAGAAGGGCAGCAGCATACACAAGCACTCACTGATGGATACTTGTCACTGCTGTGGCAACTCCAACAAGAACATCCTTCAACAATGTTTCATGCCAGCTAAATGCCCAGTGGAGCTGAGCATATGTGTGAGCACCTCTCCAGGACACAGAAGGAAGCATTTGCAGTGCCAAGTGCTTAGACTTTGGAGTCAGTCAGGCCTGTATTAATTCCTGCTCCATCCCTCACCAGCCATGGGACTTGGAGCAATTCACTTAGATCCTCTGACTCTCTCAAGCTTAAAATAGGGATAATAATACCGACTTACAAAATAACTTAGTTTTAATACAATTATTTTTGTTAAAAAATGTATGCAGTGCATCTAATACAGCAACGGAAATACAGATTGTGTTTCTCCCCAGCAACAATGATAGCTACCACTTATTGTGTACTTGCTAAGCACCCAGGCACTATTAGGCACTTAGGATGCATTATTTTCTTTTCTTTCCATGAGGTCCTATGAGACAGGTTCTACTAGTTCCTTTTCCTATAGATGGGGAAACTTATGTTAGACAAGGGTAAAAATCTTACCTAAAGTTACATGGTTAGAGGCATGTAGAGGCATGGTTTGCTATGGGTTTGTCTGATTCTAAACTCATGCACTTTCTCATCCCTTTTAGGCTACCTTCCCCCTCATCCCCTCTATTTTGTTAATTCCTTTAACCCTTCAAAGGCATCCACAGGACATCAGAGATGACCTACTCTTAAAGTAACTATATAAACTACAATATTAGTTATCCAAAAACATAACCCAGGTTACTTGTTCATCCTCAGGACATTAATAAGGTTCAAGGCAGCTGGGCATAAACAGATCAAAGCCAGGCAGCAAACCTGATTGACCCTGTTAGAGGCAGTTTATCTTCCAAAGGATAATACATATGGGGACCTGACCTTCAGCTCTCCTTATCTTGTAGCTTTGAAACAACTTGTTTCAGAAACAGTAGGCTGAGTTTTACTATCCACAACTGGTTTGGAGGAATACCATTGGCTTAGTTTGAGATTTCTCGTTAAAGTTCTAGCACAAGATCAACACTATATTTTCATTCATTTTCTCCCAGAATGAGGTCCCCAAACACCCTCCAAGATCTCACTAGGCATCTTAGCACTTCCTTGATTTCTAATTGCTTCTTTTTCTATTAGTAAATCCATGGAAGGCTAGTGGGCCTCCATCCTATTATACCTGGCTATTCAGTGAAGCATTGCTTTTATAGTTTTACAAGAGTGGCTCATTCAAGCAGAGAATCTTCTTAGGTAATGGATTTCACCTATCCTAGCTTAGCAGTGATACGCAAACAGCAGCAATTCTAACCCCAATAGTATAGGCAATGTTCCCTAATGGGCTTCAGGATGCAAGCCATTTTCCTTGCACTTGAAACCAGGATTAAATTGACATGCACAGAACACACACTGGTACATGTCTGATTCTGTGAGATTTTCTGTAAGAATACCTTAACCAGAAGTGCAGAAATGAGAATCCTTTTTTCTAAACGGTCTGAGGATATTTAGCCTCTCACTCTGGAGGTAGGTAAATATTATTGCCATTTTACAGAGATGGTCTTAGGAATGGTAGATATGCTACCAAGTATGGATCATCACTTGATATCCTAATAGTCTACCACCTCTATCACCATTAAATGGGTCCAATACACCCATGCAAACTGGGTGCATATGTCTCAGCAGCAATGTTCTTCAAATTGCTTCAGGCCAACTTCCACTGACTTGTTCTGCTCTTTCTCACTTTGCCCTTCCTTCTGTTCACAACATACTCCATGTTGGCCACACACTATGGCTCCTACTTGCCCTTCTAACCTTTGAATACATGACCCTAAAGTTCTAGTTTTGTTACCTATGGTAAATGCTGTCACAGTTCCTCTCCACATCCTCTTGGCATTTATATTCCTTTACGTGTGGATGACTCTTACTGAAAGCACCACAGCGCTGCCTGAGCAAGTTCTTAGACTGCAGGAGCATGCCGAGCTTCCTCACATAGTAGGCAGAAGTCCCAGGGAGTTAACATCCCCACAAGGAAACCATCACCAATGACAGATTGGTAGATAAAACCTCCAGCTTCTTTGCTCCTACAATAAACCAATTCTGAGTTGTGTTTTATACAGTCTCCCCGAGACTCTCCTTGACTCAGTTTTACCCTCCCCTACTGGTACTTCCTAGAATTTCCTTCTAGATAAATTTTACTTAAGTCCTTATCTCAGAGCCTGCTTCTTGGGGTACTCAATCTACAATACCATCCTAGTTTTATTTATTTTTTATTTTTTTGAGACGAAGTCTTGCTCTGTTGCCCAGGCTGGAGTGCACTGGCACAATCTCGGCTGACTGCAACTTTTGCCTCCCAGGTTCAAGTGATTCTCCTGCCTCAGCCTCCAAGTAGCTGGGATTACAGGCACCCACCTCTGTACCCAGCTAATATTATTATTATTATTATTATTATTATTATTATTATTATATTTTATTATTTTCAGCAGAGACAGGGTTTCACCATGTTGGTCAGGCTGGTCTCAAACTCCTGACCTCAGGTGATCCACCCGCCTTGACCTCCCAAAGTGCTGGGATTACAGATGTGAGCCACTGTGCCCGGCCCAATCCCAGTTTTAGATATGAGCCTCCTCCAGTGCATGACTTTATATCTGCATCCTGAGACCCAGGGTAAGAGATATCCAGCCCTCAAGTCCTACCACAGTCCTGTGAGAAATGCCCTAGTCAGACCTCATCTTCACCCAGGATCCCCTAGGCAGGAGGATCTTGAGATGTTACAATTAACTAAATTGATGTGGAATTTCATTAATTATGCAAGTGAATATGTTAAGTAGGCAGTTTGTGAAGAACTTTCCCAAATTAACTGGTCATTTCAGCAATCATTTTGCAAAAAACTGACTTGGTATGGAGAGACAATACAATATCATGGTTAAGAGCTTGGGCTCTGTAGTCACATAGAACTGGGTTCAAATTTTGTTTCTGACTCTTGCCACCTATGTGATCTTGGGACAGAGGAACTAACCTTTCTGGGTCACAGTTTCTTATAAAATGGGAATGATAATAATAGAACCTATTTCAGAGAATTATTATAAAACTTAAATGCTATAATACTAAAGCCCTTATTATAGAGCCTAGCAAATTGTACATATTCAATACATATCAGCAATCATGATTATTCCCTAAGGTATAATATATCATAACATGCCCAAAGGCATAACATAGGTCATTACCATGCCCTATATTTAAAAAGAGAAATGTCTTTCAGCATAAACACACAAAATACAAGATTTCCTGCTACCTAGTAAATGAATCTTGGGTCAGGGGAGAAAATAGAATCCCTTTGGATTAATGCACTACTCCTTATTTTAGGTTTGGTTCCCTGCAAGTAGAGCCTGACATGGCATTGTGATGCAAGTGATTTATTGCAGGAGAGTGCTCAGGTGAAACCTCAGGGAAAGAAGCTAAGCAAAGATGTCCATTCAGCTGTGCCTAGAACAAGCCTAATCCCTAATCCCAGGGAGCTCTGGAGAATGAATAGTTTTACAGAGTTATTCCACCTTGAGGCAAAGGGCAACCCCTTTGTATCTCATATTAAGCCATCTCTGTGTGTGCCACGCCTCCATGGGGAAGGCACAGACTCCCAGATATTTCCAAGGTAGGTGGCTTTCATTTGCTGAGGACAAGTATCAGCAGAAGAGTCCAGCTGTGACCTCTTAGCAGCTAACACTCCCTGCAGCTGAGGGAAGGACACATTGCTTGGTAAAGAGAATCTAAGTGGGACTTCCATGGCACTCCTCTATTTCCATAAGATGTATAACATACTGTTAATAGCAAAATTCTACAGTCGTTTCTGCTTTGATAATTAGAACAAAACTCTACCGATGTTTATTTTGCTTCTTGATCAATTGATAGCATCAAGTATACCAGTAGGCTGTTTCTACCCTCACCAGATCCCAAAAGTGTGACTTCTTGTTGGACATAGTGGTCGTAGGCCATTATCCAGGCATATGTGTATAGATATCTCTTCCTTTGGTATCTCCTGTAACTTCCTACTAATTTTGAGGAAACTGAACTTGCTCTTAGATCTCATTTGGTCAGCATTTCTGCATCAAGAAAAGTCTTAAGGTGGGAAGGCAATTTCACTGTCTGGTGGGTTTATGTGAAACCCACCAGCCTGTTTCTAGACAGACTGTCTATACTGCAAAACAACATATTTTGGGTTCAGGAACTAAAATCTTGCTTGAACCCATCTCATTTTCTTTCTAAAAAGCCATTTTCTAGCAATTCCCTTTATACTTGTGGCTACACTCTGTTTACTTATGGCTAACAGAGTTGGTGAGCAAAATGGGGTAGTTGGAGAACACTGGATATCGAATTAGGAGACTTTAGTGTGAGTTCTGGTTCATCACTTAGCAGCTGTGTGAGCCTGAGTGACTCATTTTTTATTGGCTCTTAGTTATCTTGTTTTTGGACACGGAATCTCGCTCTGTCACCCAGGCTGGAGTGCAGTGGTGTGATCTCAGCTCACTGCAACCTCCGCCTCCCAGGTTCACGCCATTCTCCTACCTCAGCCTCCCGAGTAGCTGAAACTACAGGCACCAGCCAACTACAGCCAGCTAATTTTTTGTCTTTTTAGTAGAGATGGGGTTTCACTGTGTTAGCCAGGATGGTCTTGATCTCCTGACCTCGTGATCCACCTGCCTCGGCCTCCCAAAGCGCTGGGATTACAGGCATGATCAGTTATCATTTTAATAAAATTGATTCATACTACCTGCTGTGGGCCCCTCACAGGGTCTTCGTATGATCAAGTGAGAAAACATACTAAATGGCCTTCTAAAACCTTGTCCCATGGTAAATTATTAACATTATTGTTCTTGTAGTTGTTAGTATATATAACTTTGACTGTCTCTAGTCTTATGATTTTGGTTGATGTGTGGTATAGCCCAAAATGATTACCTATAAGAATACCTGTGAAAGCCAGAGCAGTGAGCAGTGGCTCTACCTTTGCCCAAGCATCTGTTCTTAGCTGTATAGTAGCCCAATTTCCTCTACCTCTGACATCCCAATAATTCCTCTGGGGTTACAGAGGCAGATATTTTCTCAGGCTCTACAATAGACTCACTAAAGAAAGACCAATGGAGAGATTCAACAAGATGATTGTCTGAAGTCCAGTTACCTAAAGTCTTTTTTCCCTGAAGAAACTATCATCAGAGTGAACAGGCAACCTACAGAATGGGAGAAAATTTTTGTAATCTACCCATCTGACAAAGGGCTAATATCCAGAATCTACAAAGAACGTAAACAAATTTACAAGAAAAAAATCAAACAACCCCATCAAAAAGTGGGCAATGGATATGAACAGACACTTCTCAAAAGAAGACATTTATGCAGCCAACAGACATGAAAAAATGCTCATCATCACTGGCCATCAGAGAAATGCAAATCAAAACCACAATGAGATACCATCTTACACCAGTTAGAATGGCGATCATTAAAAAGTCAGGAAACAACAGGTGCTGGAGAGGATGTGGAGAAATAGGAACACTTTCACACTGTTGGTGGGACTGTAAACTAGTTCAACCATTGTGGAAGACGGTGTGGTGGTTCCTCAAGAATATAGAACTAGAAATACCATTTGACCCAGTGATCCCATTACTGGGTATATAACCAAAGGATTATAAATCATGCCACTATGAAGACACATGCACACATATGTTTATTGTGGCACTATTCACAATAGTAAAGACTTGGAACCAACCCAAATGTCCACCAATGATAGACTGGGTTAAGAAAATGTGGCATATATATACCATGGAATACTATGCAGCCATAAAAAAGGATGAGTTCATGTCCTTTGCAGGGACATGGATGAAGCTGGAAATCATCATTCTGAGCAAACTATTGCAAGGACAGAAAACCAAAGACCGCATGCTCTCACTCATAGGTGGGAGCTGAACAATGAGAACATTTGGACACAGTGTGGGGAACATCATACACCAGGGCCTGTCATGGGGTGGGGGCTTCGGGAGGGATAGCATTAGGAGAAATGCCTAATGTAAACGATGAGTTAATGGGTGCAGCACACCAACATGGCACATGTAGACGTATGTAACAAACCTGCATGTTGTGCACATGTACCCTAGAACTTAAAGCATTAAAAAAAAAAAAATAGGGAAAAAATTATGAAAAAAAAAAGCCATCCAACTTTATCCAAGACTAGCTTTCCAGAGAAACAGCATTATTCTCCTACACTAATGAAGATGATTTCAAAATTCATTAAAACCAATAATTTAACTTCAAAAATACTTACATAGTTTATTGCTTTTAATGCAAAGGTTAGCTATTTCTTTCAGAGCTTTTCTAGAATCCTCCAGTACCATCATATCTGAAATATACACAGGACACTGCACTCACTGGTAGAAGCTATGGGCATTGGCTTATTGAAGGTACCAAAATGTATTGAAGGTACTGAAATGTACCACGTGTGTGGGGGGATAGGAGATCAGCTGCCCAAAGTTCTTGGCTCACCTTTGTTTGGATATAGATTATTGAACCTACTGTATTTATCGATAGCTCAAACATTTATTGGCCACTTTGGGTGTATAAAGGGCCTTGACCTAGGTGAAAGGGTATAATCCCTATATTGAAAGAATTACACTCTAGGAAATAGGGCTAGAAAGAGAAAGCATAGGAGGAGAACACAAGGATGGTGAGCAGGGAGGAAGACTGTGCTGAATGGGGGCTGGATATGGTTAGTTAGGACACACCAGATCATCAGGCTGCTGGTCTGTTACACAGGGCTCTTTGGGAGTCTTAGAAGGATGGCATGTTAGAACATGGAGGATATTATCTGGTTTTGAAGGCAAATGGATAGATCAAATAAAGGGGTTTATTTCTGTTATTGAGGTTATATAAAACCCTTGCCACTCAGAGTGTGGGCCACAGCAGCATTGGTATCACCTGGGAGCTAAAGAGACATGCAGGATTTTAGGCCCCACTCCAGAGGCCCTGACTCTCATTTTAAAAATATGCCAAGTGACTGCACATCCTGCTTGATAAACACTGCTATGAAGAATACAAAAAACATAAAACAGGAGTATCTTCCTTAAGGAGACGAGGCAATGGAGCTATTGGAAACTTAATATTTCTGTGAACGGGTTTTATAACAATGTAAGGAACCAGTCTCTGCCTCTAGCCTCTATGCTTCTAAAACCGAGGTTATTTGATGCCTTTTGGAAGACTTTCCTTTACCCAGGGCTCTTGCTTCCAACCCTTACTGAAGATAGGAGCTCTCATCAATATACTGTGACTCAGCATCAATGGACACCTGCCTTTATCTACATGTGCACATGTACAATCTATATCCAGATCTCTTTTGTGGTCTGGCTGGGCTTCTGCCTTGTTTCCTTGCACCTCAATCTTAGTCATAATAAATGGGCCCTCTCTTGTCAGTCTTTCTGTTGCCAATTGCTCCACTAAAGACTGAAGTTTGTGATGATTCTAGTAGTAAGTCTTTCCTGTTGAGAGATCTCCCAGATACTTCCTAGATTTCAAAGGATCACCTAGTTAGAGATTCTTCATTGCAATATTTTCTGATCCCCTTAATACCTTTCTTAGACACCCAATACCAACACCTTGCATTTATTTATTTATTATTTATTTATTTATTTAAGATGGAGTCTCCCTCTGTCACCCAGGCTAGAGTGCAGCGGCATAGTCTTGGCTCACTGCAACCTCCACCTCATAGGTTTAAGTGATTCTCCTGCCTCAGCCTTCCAAGTAGCTGGGACTATAGGTGAACATCACCACCATGCTCAGCTAATTATTTTGTGTTTTTCAGTAGAGACAGGGTTTCACCATGTTGTCCAGGCTGGTCTTGAACTCCCAACCTCAAGTAATCTACCTGTCTCTGCCTCCCAAAGTGCTGGAATTACAAGCATTAGTCACCACACCTGGCCCCACCTTGCTTTTATTATGACTATTGTTCCCTTACTCTTCATTATTATGTCTTACTCTCAGCACTTAATATAATTTTACTTTAAAGAAATGATGGAAGAAAAGTTTGTTTCCAGCATGGCTTAGTTAACCCTTACCAGACTGAACTTTAGTTTACAGCTATAAACTCTGGACAAAAGACAAAAGCAGCTACCCTGAAGGCTCAGGATACTGAACAAAAGCAGGCAAATTTTGGGGTAAAGACAAAAAAAGGCTGTAACAGGTGGGTTTTCTGTGTTGACAGTTTTTAGCATGAGGGCAGACTGTAGCCAGCAGTGCTTGAGCACCAAAACTCTGATAGAAAGCCCACAAATTTTCTGGCATGAAGAACCAGACCACAGAGGTCAGTGGACTCACGGTTGCTGAAAAAGTAAGAGAAGAGGTCAGCCATGATGGCTAACACCTGTAATCTCAACACTTTGGGAGGCTGAAGCAGGAGGATCACTTAAGTCTAGGAGTTCAAGACCAGCCTGAGCAATATAGTGAGACCTCATCTTTACGAACAATTTAAGAAAATTAGCCAAGCGTGGTGGTGCATGCCTGTAGTTCCAGCTACTTGGGAGCCTGAGGTGGCAGGATTACTTAAGTCAGGGAGGTTGAGGCAGCAGTGAGCTGTGATTAAGCCACTGTACTCCAGCCTGGGTGACACAGCAAGACTCAATCTCAAAAAAAGAAAAAAAAAAAAAAAAAGAAAGAGTCCTGGAAAGGAGAATGTGAGAGAGGTGAAGCTTTTGATTCTTTGTGCAAACTCTTTTCAAATCACAGACTGACCCCAGAACCACTCATGCACAGAGCAGACCCAAAGCACCCTACTAAGGATAAAGAGACTTAGCTGAGATTTGAACTGCCACCCTGAGACAGAGTTTTCTATTTGAGTCCAACCAATTTAATTGCATTCCAAAACAAAAAATAGCAACACTTTTGAGAGAAACATAATAGAATCCATGGTCTTCACAGCATAGCAGTCACAATGGCCAAGACATAATCCAAAATTACTTGACATTTGAAGGACTAGAAAAGTTGATTCATTCCCCAAAGAAAACACAATAAGCAGAGGACATACTCAAGGTGGTTGACAATAGCAGATAGAGACTTTAAAGAAGCTGTTATAGCTATGCTCAATGAGGGAAAGAAAAACATGCTCAAAAGTATGTAGAAACTTATAAAGTATGGAAGAGGGCAAAATAGAGAATCTCGAACTAAGATGAGAAATATATAAAATTTAAAAATTACTAGATAGGCTTAACATCTGAATAAAAGTGATAGGTGAAAGAGGCAGTGAACTTGAAAATAGATCAATAAAATGATCCAATATGAAAAGCAGAGGGAAGAAATATTATAAAAGCAAAACAAAACAGAACAGAACAACAAAAAGCACTTAACAAAGCCAAGGGCCCCATGGAATAATGTAGAGAAAACAAACATATATGTAATGAGAGCCTCAGAAGGAGAGGGAGGAGATAATGGGGAAGAAAAGTGTTTTAAATAATAAGATCTGAAAATAACTTGTTTGGTGAATCATAAATTTACAGATACAAGAAGCTCAGTTAACTCTAAGAATGAACCATAAGAAATTAATGCAAAGTCAAATTTCTGAAAACTGAAGATAAAGAGAAAATAATTGCTTATTTCTGTCTTAGATTTACCTTTTGCTTCTTGCATTTTAAAGGCCTTTCATTAGGTACATAGACATTTATTATTGTTTTATATGCCTTTTCAAATTATAAAACGTGTCTCTTTATCTCTAGTAACACTTGCTCAAAATCTATTTTGTCTAATGTTAATCTAGCTATGGCAGACCTTTTATGCTTATGGTTTGCATTACACATGCTTTTCTATCCTCTTATTTTCAACCTATACCTTAATGTTCAAAGTGCATATGCTGTAGACAGCACATAGTTGAATCTTGCTTATTTTAATCTCATCTAGCAGACTCCTCCCTTTAGTTACAGCTCTTACTCCATTAACAGTTGATGTAATTATTGGTATAACTGGGGCTGAAAAGAGGATATAGCTGTCTAATTTCTCCTGGAGATTTCCAACCCTTCAAAAAATATTATTATTATTTTTGCCCAATTCTGCATCTCTGTCATGTGAAGAACCCATGTGTTAATTTTCTGTTTTTCTGGGGTACTTTAGTAGGAATTGACTGCATTTTGTCAAAATCTCTTTCTGCAGGTTTAGGTTTTAGTTTCTTCATTCTGGTAAATTAGCTTTTATTATAATATCTGCTTTCCTTCTTCCAAATAAGTGTTAACACTTCGTTCAACAAATAATTATTACATGCCTCCTCTACATCAGGCATTGTGTTAGATGTTTAAATCCAGCAGAAATAAAGTTCCTGAGCACCTGAACCTTAAACTAAAATGAGGGAGACAGAAAATGAAGCCATAAAAATACGATGTGGTTTACGGTATGTTAAGTAGGATAGAAATAAGCAGGGTAATCAAGGTAGGGAGTGGAGATTTGGGCTGCTGCTTTATACCAGGTAGACAGGCACGTCTCTGATAAGGTGTCCTTTCTCTGCCATTTTTTCCTGTTTGCTTTAACATTTGGAATTTTTAGTTTTTGAAAAATTCTTCATAGTAATTTTAATGAGATTCGGGGAGAAGAACAAAGGTAAATACGTACGTTTAATCCACTAAGATTAACGGAAATGTTAACTGCACTTTCTAGCACAGTTGTTAATCTCCTTGTTCTTCTGCCAGTCTGTTCAGCTAAATAGACAAAAAATTTAGATATTTCTAACCAGACTGAGTTTCAAGCCAGATCTCATAGTTTAGAGTTTCTCTAATCCCCTGAGTTCTTTGCCATAGGCAACCAAATTCAATTGCCAGATATTACTCTAAAAGCACACAATACATTTTTCAAATATAATTTAACATTTTGAAATCAGTGTTCCTATAATACTATCAAGCTCTTCATATTTTCTTAATCTTGCAAATAATTCTACATGGAACGCTGGTACACAGTCTGCCCAGCATTGTTATCTAACCTATCTAAATGCAAGATTCTATTGTGGAGTTTAAGGGTTTTTTTTTTTTTTTTTCCTTCCAAGTATTTAGCATTTAAATTTCTGGAATGAATGGCTTACTCCTATTGCTTTCTCATTATAAGTCTCCTATGGAAAATGAATTCTGTTGTATGTTCAGCAAACACTCATTATTTTTAGCTCTTTCCTGAGGGACAGTAAGTTACCATGAAGAGGGCACATTAAGATGATGTATAAATCAATGGCATCGTTATAAATAGGACAGTAATGAGATGTCAGGCTTTAATAGCCTGAAGACCACCTAATACGAAAGTTAACAGCAGGAGAGCAATGAAATCTTGTATCTGCTTCTTATTCTGAAGAAAAATAAAAAATTACACGTTAAAGCTGCAGCTTTGAAGAATTCAAATAGCATTTCTCTTTGTGTTAAAACATATCTTTTTGGAAATTATCTTTAAAGTAACAGGACACTATACCATAGGCTTTGGTTACTGATGGTGAAATATGTGCATTTTACTGCGATGAGTTCCAGGCTTAAGGCCAGCTGATAATTTGCTCATTTTCTTAAAAAATATTTATTCCGTGCCTCCTTTCACTGGGCCCTGTTGGAGCATTGGGAAAAAATTAAAAATATTTTTTCCTCCCCCCTCCCTTTTTTTAGCTTATACTAAAATGGAAGAGAAATGAATTGATCATTACAAGACTCTGTGGTAGATGGTACAAGTAAAGATACTCAGTCCCAGGAGAGCCTAACCTTTTCTTTAGAAGTCAGGCAAAGCATTGTTGAGTTTCCAGAGAAGTGAGGGCATAATGCATTGATTGAAGGCATTCTAGAAGCACTAAAGGTCTACAGTGGCAGAGACTGAGTCTGTTCATCCTCATCACCTAGCATAGCACCTATCACTGTAGACCATTAACAAATTTTTGCAGAAGGAAGAACGAACATAGGACAAAATAGGTTTTTAATACACTGTCAAATTGTGTGTGTGTGTGTGTGTGTGTGTGTGTGTGTGTGTGTGTAACATCCTCAAAGTTACTAGGAACTGGTTTTTCAATGGCAGTAACTGATTGATGCTCCAAACACAGTTGGTTGCCCAAAAAATGGACTTAAAAATGATTGCTAACCAATTTGATTGTAAAATAGGTGATCATTTTTGTTTTTCAGATGACTAAGTATGGCTTTCACTCTTGCTTTCCCTACTGTGTATTACCCATGCAATGGAGTAAGCTTTTAAAAGAATAGAATAAAATACAGATAAAAGGTAGAAAATAATTAAATTATGTATTCACCAATAATCTATTGAGAGTCTATTATGTGCCAGGCTCTATGAAAACTCTTAAGAGATAGAAAGATGAAAAGACAGTCTCTATGTTCAAGGAGTTTATGGCCTGTGAAGAAGGCAGATGGTGAAACAGACAATCTGCATGTGACCTATGTATTATTATTAAAACATGTGTAAATTATTCTACCATAAAGACACATGCACCTGAATGTTCACTGCGGCACTACTTATAATAGCAAAGACATGGAATCTATCCAAGTACTTATTAATGACAGATTGGATAAAGAAAATGTGGTACATATACACCATGGAATACTATGCAGCCATATAAAAGAACAAGATCATGTCTTTTGCAGGAACATGGAGCTGGAGGCCATCATCCTTAGCAAACTAATACAAGAACAGAAAACCAAATACTGCATGTTCTCTTGTAGGTGGGAGCTAAATGATGAGAACTTATGAACACAAAGAAGGAAAAAACAGACACTGGGGTCTACTTGAGTGTGGAGGGTGGGATGAGGGAGAGGAGGAGAAAAGAAAACTTTTGGGTACTGAGCTCAACACCTGGATGAGGAGATAATCTGCACAACAAACCCTCATAACATGAGTTTACCTATGTAACAAACCTTCACATGTACCCTTGAACCTAAAAGTTAAAAATAAAATAAAATAAATGTGTGTAAAATGCTAGAGAGTATATGGGATGAAGGTGGAATTGGTTATCAAGGAAGATACTGCAGACAAAGTAATACCTTGGTTGAATATTATAAGGTAAATAAGGGATAAGTAATGAAGAAGGATATTTCTTATGAATGATTGGAGACAACAGATGATGACATGTATTGGTAAAGAAAAGTTAAAGCAGAGCATACAAAGTATAGGCAAGGAGAGGAGGTTAAAAAGAGATGGTAGAAACAGGGCTAGAGAGATACGTAGAGTCATATTATAAAGAACACTGACATGCAAAAAAGTTTTCATACTAGGGAGAATTTTAAGGTTTTGAGCAGGAGAGTAACATGGTCAGATTTGGATGTTAGCAGTATAGTGTTGGCTGCATAGGAAATCATGTCCGCAGGCAGGGAGATGACCTGAAAGGTTGCTACAGTCTTCCATGTGATGCATGATGATGGTCTGAAGGAGACATATGGACTGAGTGAAGGGATGTTTTTGAAGTTACATATCAAGAAGAGTGGGAGAGGTTATAGAGAGGAGGGAGAGAGAAAATAACTGCTGGAGTGAGGTCCCAAAGAGTCAGAAGGGAAGTGAATCTAGAGCTCAGATAGAAAATTAGACCTTCACAAGGGGAGGGTCTTCCTTCTCATGGAGTTCTGAGACAAATTTGTCAGCTGTGAATACAGATAATGAAATGAGAAGCTCATTTTCATACAGTTTTTCCTGCAAAGAAATTTTACACTGTCTCTCCCACTGCCATTCTGACACAATTATAGTATTCCTGTGGGATCTATGTTTTATTCTTTTTTATATACTCATACCTGCTATAGTAAATGAAGCATAATAGGTAACAAACAAATATGCTTCCTTTCTTGCAACTCGGCATGGAGTATCTCATGTGGATCCAGTGTGTGAGTAAATGTATTTAAGACTCCATGAATGATTGCAATAGCCATTAAGATTAGCTACAGACAGAGCTTTTCTTGAGGCATAATTGTATGCAAGTACCAGAATAAAGGAAATGCCCTTTTGTGTTCTGTTGCTTTGCTACTTTACAGAACTTTGGAGAAAGGATAAATAGGGGGAAGTCTTCTTTGTTGATTTGCAGCTGATCTTGAGAAACTCAGGAATGTGTATGGGATTAATGATAACTTTCTCTTTGGGATATGTGTATTATGTTTCCAGCACTTTCTAGCATGTCTGGAGGGCAGAATATCCTCTGCTGAGATGGAAATACAAGAGTTACTCGTGTGTATGGAAATAATTATCTAGGAAGTCAAATTTAAAGGACTCCTGATAGCATTTCTGATCTTCTAGAACCACTAACAAAAAGGTAGAGCTACAACTTAAAGCTTTTCATAGGATTCAATTCAACTAAAGAAAATGTGCATATATATTGAGCACTTACTATGTGCAGGGCACTGCACTCAATACTACTGTCCTTTTGAGAATTTTTTTTTAAATTCACCACCTCCAGAAGGATAAATTATGAGATAAGTCATTTGGCAGAATAGTAAAAACTCATATCTTTATTCAAGCTCTGGACCAAGGCACAAATCTTGCCTAGTAGAGTGAGCAGTCACTTTCAACCCTGCCTTACCATTTTTATCAGATACCTTTGTGTGCTGCACAAAGTATATAAGCTTTGTGTAGCAGCTCTGCCTGTTTTGGGAACACAATGCAAAAACGGAAGGAGACCAGTCCCTGACATCCAAGTACTCACATCCTAGTAGGGAGCAACATACACAGCCCAACATCCAAGTGACTCTAACATAAGGCACAGAACAATAGTGTTGTAATGAGGCCCCCACACAGTTCTATAGATATCCCTAAAACAATAGGAAATCAAACAAACATTTATTCTCAAAGCAGCATGATACTTTGAGGAGGCTGTCACAGGATTTATACAGCCCAGCAGCAAATATAGACATCTGGCAATGGAGTGGAACCATATGTGAAAATATGAGTAGCCTCATGACATGCAAATACTTAGATAATATTTTAATTAGAGTTTCATGGCTTTAGAAGTACAGAGCTAAAAATATATTCCATGGGGAGAGTATGAAGACATTATTACATGCTGTAGTAAGTGTTGGCTGAGATTGTGAACAAAGAAGTACAGAAAGATTAAAACTAGTTACAGGGATTACAAATTATTTTCCAAAAAATAATGCTTCATACATTGTATAGCAAGCATACAATATATACTGGCCCTCAGAGATAGTACAGGTCCTTCAATAATGTTTTGTTATAATGTCAATGAGAAAAAAATGATTTTTTAATGGAGTTTTCACATTTTCCCCATGTCTGTGTAGGTTTTCTCTGGGTACTCTGGTTTCTTCCCATATCTCAAAAATGTGTACGTTAGGTTAATTGGCATCTCTAAATTGTCACAGCCTGAGTGAGTGTGGGTGTATGTGTGTAAGTGCATCCTGTGGTAGAATGATGTCCTGTCCACGGTTGGTTCCCCACTTGTACCCTGAGCTGCCAGGATAGGCTCTAGCCACCTGCAACCCTGAACTGGAATAACTGGGTAAATAATTATCTCATTTGTTTTTATTAATCTGTCTTAAATGTATGCATAGCTCTTTTTTTATTTCAATGTTTAATATTAGAAGTGTTTTGATGCTTACTTAGAAATTTGATGATGGTTTTGTAACCAGAAATATACGTTAGAAATTAACTCTTGTTTACAACAATTAGCCTATGATAAAAATTGATTTTGTTGATTTTGTTCTACATTATTTCACTTCAAGTTGGAGTTTCCAAGAAGCTATCAATGATGTTGTGAGGACTTACTGTAAAGTTTACATACAAATATGTCAAGAAAAAAGATCTGTAAATAAATATCTAAAATAGACGTTTTCAAGGAAATGAGAATTTCATAGCATTTGTAGTTAATGTCAAAGGTAACCCTTGCTACCTCCTATGATATGATACCTGATGTTTAAATTTGAGATAGAATACTGAGATAGATGGTTATAGATCTCTCCTGGGAGGCATATCTTTGGTTCTAAGATTGATTTTATTGGTAGAAAATACCACAAACCATCATTCTCATTCTAACAACTAAACCAATGTTGATAAGCTAAAAAATAAGTTTTTCTTTTTAATTCATCAAAGAGCTGCAGATATGATATAAAACAAAATCTAAATTAACTAGCTTCTAGAACATGACAAGTCTTTCATAAAACAGAAGATCCGTAGCTAGTCTCATCCCAGATGGAGTATTATGAGGAGGAATCTGCCATTGATTTTTTTTTAAATGAGAAACTAGCTGAAACTTTAAGAAACTCAAAAACATGTAGACAGGCATGAAAGATCATAATTCTAAGGAGCCCCAGCCACTGAATGAACTTGCACCCACCCTCCAACTCTGTCTCAGGGATTCACATAGGTCTCTGGGATAGTGTACTACAGGCTGGAAATAGAACAGTAGAACTGAAAGAGACACCCTCTGAAGCACATGGAGATTTACTTCAAATGCAAGTTATCCACTCTTTGTAAGAGGGAAAGGGCATACATGTGAGAGAAATCCATCTGAGGCCCTTGAGGAATTTAGCTACCAAAGGCCTGGGGAAAGGGCAAGAGAGCTGAGAGAACTGCCTTTGAGTCATTTAAAGACCTTTATCAAATGCAAGGTGGCTGTGCTCTAAAGACTGGGTGCAGACCAGCAGGGAAGAGGGAGATTCACAAGTTTCAGAAAGTTACCTGTCACAAGGCACCAGAGAGCAATTAGAATTCTCTAGTTACTTAATAACCTGACAGTGAGATATAATGCAGAAAAGGTGATCTCCGATGGTTAACAAAGCTGGTGGCTCAACTGTAAATCATAATGAGAACTCCAGAAAGTCATCAGTCTCATATCAGTAAACGACCCATGGAAAAGAAAGAAAACAATGAATAAAAGCAGAACCAGAGCTGGTACAGTAGTTGCATTATCCAACAGAATATAAAATAACTATGATTGTTTGTACTCCTTAATCTGATAAGCAACTTCAGCAAAGTCTCAGGATAAAAAAACAATGTGCAAAAATCACAAGCATTCCTATACACCAATAATAGACAAACAGAGAGCCAAATCATGAGTTAACTCCCATTCACAATTGCTACAAAGAGAATAAAATACCTAGGAATACAACTTACAAGGGATGTGAAGGACCTCTTCAAGGACAACTATAAACCACTGCTCAAGGAAATAAAAGAGGACACAAACAAATGGAAAAACATTCCATGCTCGTGGATAGGAAGAATCAATATCATGAAAATGGCCATACTGCCTAAAGTAATTTAGAGATTCAATGCTATCCCCATCAAGCTACCACTGACTTTCTTCACAGAATTAGGAAAAACTACTTTAAATTTCACCGGGAACCAAAAAAGAGCCCATATAGCCAAGACAGTCCAAAGCAAAAAGAACAAAACTGGAAGCATCATGCTATCTGACTTCAAACTATACTACAAGGCCACAGTAACCAAAACAGCATGGTACCAGTATCAAAACAGGTATTTAGACCAATGCAACAGAACAGAGGCCTCAGAAATTACATTACACATCTACACCCATCTGATTTTTGACAAACCTGATGAAAACAAGCAATAGGGAAAGGATTTCCTATTTAATAAATCGTGTTGGGAAAACTGGCTAGCCATACGCAGAAAACTGAAACTGGACCCCTTCCTTACACCTTATACAAAAATTAACTCAAGATGGATTAAAGACTTAAAAGTAAAACCCCAAACCATGAAAACCCTAGAAGAAAGCCTAGGCAATACCCTTCAAAACACAGGCATTGGCAAAGACTTCATGACTAAAACACCAAAAGCAATGGCAATAAAAGCCAAAATTGACAAATGGGATCTAATCAAACTAAAGAGCTTCTGCACTGCAAAAGAAACTATCATCAGAGTGAACAGGAAACCTACAGAATGGGGGAAAATTTTTGCAATCTAGCCATATGACAAAGAGCTAATATCCATAATCTACAAGGAACTTAAACGAATTTACAAGAAAAAAAACAAACAATACCATCAAAAACTGGGCGAACGATATGAACAGACACTTTCCAAAAGAAGACATTTATGTGGCCAAAAAACATGAAAAAAGCTCATCATCACTGGTCATTAGAGAAATGCAAATGAGATACCATCTCACACCAGTTAGAATAGCAATCCTTAAAAAGTAAGGAAACAACAGATGCTGGAGAGGATGTGGAAAAATAGGAACACTTTTACACTGTTGGTGGGAGTGTAAATTAGTCCGACCATTGTGGAAGACACTGTGGTGATTCCTCAAGGATCTAGAACCAGAAATACCATCTGACCCAGCAACCACATTACTGGGTATATACCCAAAGGATTATAAATCATTCTACTTTAAAGACACATGCACACGTATGTCTATTGTGGCACTATTCACAATAGCAAGGACTTGGAACCAACCCAGATGCCTTTCAATGACAGACTGGATAAAGAAAATGTGGCACATATACACCATGGAATACTATACAGCCATAAAAAAAGATGAGTTCATGTCCTTTGCAGGGACATGGATGAAGCTGAAAACCATCATTTTCAGCAAACTAACACAGGAACAGAAAACCAATGCCACATGTTCTCACTCATAAGTAGGAGTTGAACAATGAGAACACATGGAGACAGGGAGGGGAACATCACATACTGGGGCCTATCGAGGGGTAGGGGGCAAGGGGAGGAATAGTATTAGGAGAAATACCTAATGTATATGTCAGGTTGATGGGTGCAGAAAACCACTATGGCACACATACCTAGGTAACAAACTTACACATTTTGCACATGTATCCCAGAACTTAAAGTATAATAATAATTTAAAAAAAGAACCTAGAAGGCAACAGCAAATCGTCATTTCCACCCTATTCTTTAAAAAAAAAAATACAAATTTTAAAAATAAAAAAATTAAAGACATCAGACAGCTGTGGACAAAAATATTATAAAGAAACTAAATGTAGGTATAGGAAAAGCCCTTTCTCAGTAACAGAGATTGGTGGCTACTTTCATCATCTGGGCCATGTGCTGAGTCTGAGCATAGAGGAATGGATCATGGGTCTGAATTGGGTAGGCAGAGGAAGAAGTCTATAGTATGTTAATGCTTACAGATCTACTGGAACACACAGAGGGTAGGTCTTACCTTAAGATCATTTGCAATCAGGTGAATGAAAACTAAGTTAAGCTGCCACTGATTTCTGACCGAGTTCCATTCTTTATTAGATAAAAAAGATTAGCCTTTCACTCTAGCCACCTTACAATGAAAGGGCAATGCTCTCTCAGAGGAAAAAGTACCAACTTCAATATCTATGATTATTTTTTACACGATGTTTGCCATGCAATCAAAAAATTATGAAGCATACAAGAAAGCAGGAAAACATGATACATAATCAAGCATAAAAACAACTGTCAATAGGTGTAGACACAAGAAAAGCATACTAGAATTATAGATAATAATTTAAAATTATTATATATGTTAAATAAAGGAAAACAAGGACAAAATAGATACATTGTTAATAAGTTTATTGGAGAAATTGGTTCTCTGAGAAGAATATAATAAATATTTTGGAAGTGAAAAGTGCTATATCTGAAGTTAAGAATGTGTTGGATATAGTGAATAGTACAATAGATACATAAGAAGAAAGGTTCATTGCATAATGTATAATAGACATTATACAAACTGAAGCACAAATAGCTAAAAGCATGTCTAAAACCAACAAAGGAATACCGTGTAACTCTGTCAATAGTCTGACAAATGTGTAACTAGAATCCCTGAAGACAGGAACAATGGAGTAAAGCAATATTTTACCTTAGATGGGAGGACAGAGATTCAGAAACAAGTAATAAAAACTTACAATGATAAATATGTCAGAACATATAAAAGACTATTTTATTTAATTATACAAATATTGACTGTTTAAAATAACTACATTCATGTGTTTTAGGGTTTATATAGACAAAAGTAATATATATGGCAACTATAGTACATAAAGTGGAGAAGGATACTGTTTTGTACTTTGTTGTAAGGTTTTTATATTGTTTATAAAATGGTAAAACACTAAAAAATATCAGAGTTTAGTCCTCAAAATGAAATTATATAAAATGTTCAAATAAAACTGGAAAAGGCAGAAAAAGAGGGGACAAAAGATAAATACCACAAACAGAAAACATTTACAAAAATGGTAGATAATAATACAAGTATATTAATAATCACTTTTAATGTAAATGATTTAAATAGAGAAATGAAAAGGCAGATTGACAAAATGGATAAAATATGACAAAACTGTGTTTTGTCTACAAGAAACCCAGTTTAATTATAGAGACGGGCTAAAACTAAAAGGATGGGGAAAGATGAACTAACACTCTGACACTATCAAAAGAAAGCTAGAGTGGCCCTAATTTAGACAAAGCAGACTTCAGAACAAGGAAAATTATCACAAGAGATTGCATAATGATAAAAGGCAAATTCTCCAAGAAGAAATAATCTTAAACACATATGCACCCAACAGCATTGTGTCTAAGTGCATGAGGCAAAAATTGATAGAACTGAAAAGAGAGACAAATCCGCTATCATAGTTGGAACTATCAAAAACCCTCTTTCTGTAATTGATAGATCATGTTGATTAAAAAAATAAAAATACAGTTGATCTGATCAGTGCTAGTAATCAACTTGATCTAATTGATATTTATAGAATACTCTTCCCCCAGAGGAATATTCTTTTACCTCTAGTGCTCACATAGATCATTAAACAAGACAGACCACATTCTCTGCTATAAAACACAACTTAAATTTAAAAGAATAGAAATTATACAAAGTGTTTTCTCAGATCACAATGGACTTGAACTAGAAATCAACAACAGAAAAATAGCTGGACAATCTCAAAATACAGGAAAGTTAAATAATACACTTCCAAATAACAAGTGAATCAGATAGGAAGTCTCAAGGCAAGTTAAAACAACACTTGGAATAAAGTGAAAGTGAAAATACTACATAACACAACATACCAAAACTTACGGAATATATATAAAAGCAATGCTAAGATGGAAATGTATAGTTATCAACATATTAGAAAGGAAGAAAGACCTCAAATCAGCAACTTAACTTTACAACTTGAAGGACTAAAAAAAGAAGAACAAAGCAAACCCAAGACTAGCAGAAGGGAGGAAATAATAGAGATTAGAGCAGAGAATGAAAAATAGTAGAGACAATTCAGTAAAAGCAAAAAGATCAACAAAAGTGACAAATTAAAAAGAGAGAAGACCCAAATAACTAAAATCAGAAATGAAAGGAGGGACTTAAGAAATAAAGAGGGTTAAAAGAGAATACTATGAACAATTATACACCAATAAATTAGATAACCTGGATGAAATAAATTCCCAAAAATACACAAACTACCTAAACAGATTAAAAAAGCAAAGGAAAATCTCAGTAGATCTATAACAAATAAAGAAATAAAATTGGTCATCAAAAACCTCCTAACAGAGTCCAGAACCAGATGATTTCATTGATGAATTACTATCAAACACTTAAAAAAATTAACACAAGTCTTTCTTAAGCTCTTCTAACAAACTGAAGAGGCAGGAACACTTTCTAACTAATTTATGAGGCCCACATTACTCTAACATCAAAGCCAGATAAAGACATCACAAGAAAATAAAATTATAGATGAGTAACACTTCCAAGTATAGATGTAAAAGTTCTTAACAAAATACTACCAAACTGAACTCAATAGTATATTAAAGGGATTGTACACTGTGGCCAAATGGGATTTATCTCAGGAATTCAAGGATCATCCAATGTATGAAAATCAATCAATGTATCACATTACATTAATAGTAGAAAGAGTAGGGGAAAAGCACATGATAATCTTAATTGATACAAAAAAGACATTTGACAATATCCAATGCTCTTTTATCATTAAAAAAAACTCTCAGGAAACTAGGAATATAAGTAAACTTTCTGAACACAATAAAGGGAATTTATTTAAAGAAAAAAAACTCTCAGCTAACATTAAACTCAATGGTTAAAGACTAAAAGCTTTGCCCCTAATTAGAAACATAACAAGGATACCCACATTGACTAATGCTGTTCAACGTTGTACTGGAAGTTCTAGCCAGAGCAATTAGATAAAGAAAAGAAAGAAAAGCCATTTATGTTGAAAAGAAGGAAGTACAACTATCTCTATTTACACATGACATGGTCCTATATGTAAGAAATCCCAAATAATCCACAATAAAGCTACTAAAGCTAATAAATGAATTCAACAAAGTTGTAGGGTACAAGATCATTACACAAATATTAGTTGTGTTGCTGTACATTTGCAATCAAGAACCCAAAAAAGAAAATGAAGAAAACAATTCCATTGAAATTGTATGTGAAAAAATAAAATAGCTAGGAATAAATTTGACCAAGGAGATATACACTGAAAACTATAAAATATTGCTCAAATAACCTAAAAGAGCCCTGAATAAATACAAAGACATCCTGTATTCATGAGTAGGAAGACTTAATATTACTAAGATGTCAATACTTCCTAAAGCTATCTACAGATTCAATGCAATTTCTACATGAAAATTCCAACAGTCTTATTACAGAAATGGAAAAGTCAAATTCAAATTTATATAGAGTTGAAATGGACCCCAGTGGTTATTTGGGGCCCATTTCAACTTCATATAAATCTTGAAACAATCTTGAGACATAAGAACAAAGTTTTACATTATATATGGTTTTTCACTACAATACAAAACTTCAACTTTTTTTTGAGCAAAAATCTCAAACATTTAACCAAAGAAAACAAAAGAATGGCCACTAAGCACATGAAAAGATGTTCAACATCATGTATCATCAGATAAATGCAACACAAAACTATAATGTGAAATCATTCCACAACCACTTGAAGACTAAAATCAAAGTCTGACAACACCAAATGCTGATGAGGATGCATAGCTATTAAAACTTCCAAACATTATTGGTGGGAATGTGGAAAGGTACAACCACTTTGATGAACTATTTTCCAGATTCTTATAACATTAAACATACATCTATCCCATGACTTAGCAATTCCACTCCTATAAACATACCAGAGAGAGGCAGGCATGTCTTCAGAATATGACTTTTACAACAATGTCATTTCATTGACCTGATGTCCTTTGATGAAAAAAGTTAATTTTGATAATGTCCAATTTATCTACATTTCTTCTGTTGCTCATGTTTTGGTGTCATATCTTAGAATGTATTGCCAAATTCAAGGTCATGAAGGTTGATGGATAAAATAATAAAGGTCATGAAGCTTGATGATAAAAATAGATAAATTTGGACATACACTTTAATATGCAAATTTGTACATACACTTTAATAACAAAGAATGTGACTTTAAATTTTTTGAAGATGCTCAGGAACATGGCTTGAACTATTGAGACTTTGTAGTTGCCTTTGAAAATCTATTGGAGAGTATTCCATGGTGTATATGTGCCACATTTTCTTAATCCAGTCTATCACTGATGGACATTTGGGCTGATTCCAAGCAGCCATAAAAAAGGATGAGTTTGTGTCCTTTGTAGGGACATGGATGCAGCTGGAAACCATCATTCTCAACAAACTATCACAAGAACAGAAAACCAAACACCACATGTTCTCACTCATAGGTGGGAATTGAACAATGAGATCACTTGAACATGGGAAGAGGAACATCACACACCGGGGCCTATTGTGGAGAGTGGGGAGGGGGGAAGGATGGCATTGGGAGTTATACCTGATGTAAATGACGAGTTGATGGGTGCAGCACACCAACATGGCACATGTATACATATGTAACAAACCTGCACATTGTGCACATGTACCCTAGAAGTTAAAGTATAATTTAAAAAAGAAAGAAAATCTATTGGAACCATAGATAATTGTTTCAAATGGACTATATGTACATTTTATTTTTACTATCAAGCTTATCATATTGAGTTTAAATTTTAAAAATTAATGCAAAGGACCACCAGAAAGCCTTTCCTTTTATAGAACACTGCTTCTCATTCACATCTTCCAATGAAGTGCTGATTATTGTTTTAAATTCTTCTTGATATTAGATTATTTAGGAAAGATGATGGTGAAAAGGGGAAAGGTGAAGAAAATACTCATGTGGCTTTCTTGAAAATCTGTTTCGGGTCATTGCCTCTATGATGATGTGGTTTAGTTGCCACATAAAAAAAGACCTGGAGCTGGGGCCATTATATTCTGCTATACTGCTAACTTGTTGGTTAATGAAGCAAATAAGACAATCTCTTATCCAAACTTATTACCTCCAGCTATGAATAAATCCAGTTTCTTTGGGAATGAGGCTGGATAACCTCTGAGTCCACACTCTAACCTGTGAAACCTAAGTATTTATTTAGGAAAATTTTTATTTCTATCCCAGAATTAGGGAACCAAACTTCTTCAGATAATTATTAATGCCTATATGTCTCAACTTTTGCTAGACATTTTAAACTGGTGAAAAAAATCCATAAAAATTATATTAAGATCCCAACCCTCATTAGTTTACAATCTAGCTTGGGCTAGACATGTAATATGAAGTGGTGAGGAGGATAAACAAGCGGTAAAACAAGATACGCAAATATTAAACAGTTAACAGTGTATAACTAGATATAATTAAATGAAAAAATATAGCATCCAGACAATAAAGCACTATAGGAAGTGAGGAAGAGAAGAGATCACTGGGAGTTAGAAATACATTTTCTCCCTTAATGAAAGCAGTGTTTTGGTGAGTGTGTGTGTGGGTGGAGATGGGGTAAGAGGACACTGCAGTGCCCTTTTTTCTTATTGATTATTTACAATAGCCAATAGTATCATTCTCATTTAGTGAGGAAGCTCACTCAGGTTAAATGACTTACCTAAGAGCACAAAACTTGTAAGAGTAAAATAAGGATTTTAACATAGGTCTACTTGATTGCAAAATTTTAACCCTTATATATGGTCCTTTGAATTCTCCCAATCCAGATATCTGGGGCCTGTGGTATTTTGCACTCTGAGTGATAATTTAGAAATAGTGTCAAGAAAATCCAGGGCACATGTAACTATCAGGAGTTATTCAAGGATACAAGGCCAATACATTACTGTATTTGCAGAAAACCTGGTGGTTGTATTGGTTTTTGGATAACTAATGAGAAAACCTTTTTCTTTTTTTCTCTCTCCGTAATCTCCCAGGCAGTTAATAACGTGAGCACCTGCCCCACTCCTCAGATCACAGGGCCTCACGTAAATTCAGACTTTGTAGTTGCCTTTGAAAATGTTCTCTTTAGGCATGGACTAAAGAGGATGAGCTCTGGTATGTGCCAAATCATCACACTATTTAAATCAGTGAAAATTTATCAGGCATCTACTCTATATTCCCTCTACATCCCCTTGGTACCTTGTACAGTGTCTGAAACAACAATAATTCATTGGTATGTCGAAGCTAACTTAATCTCATGAGTCAATTGCTACATTTTCAAGTTTTGTGAGCTGGTTAAACACAATCACTATAAAAAATTAAATTATTTAAACTTATAAATAAGTTATATTTAAAAAATTTAAAAATCATTTCCTAATCATTTTTCTAGATTTTATTATTATCTGTGTTCTTGAGGTTATTTATAGCTATTGAATCTCTATAGTGAAAATAGAAATGTGCTACTATGCGTCTCTTCCCAATGTTGTATCGAGTGACATTATGTCAATAGTTTAAAATCAGCCAGGGTGGGAGTGTTTACACCATGGAAATAGGCAAACACAAAAATTAGGGTGTGATTTATTGATTTTTGACTGTCCAGATTTAAGAAAGTAATGAAGAAAATGTTATGATGCAGATTAACCTTGAAAGTATGTCGTGTCTGTAACTGATACATTGTAAATAGCACAAAATATTGAGAAAATATTATTCTAAACTATTACCCAAATCAGCAAAGAAGTCATTCATATCATTGAAAAATAAGTTCTCACATACATCTACCTTGTTTAATGTTTATTTTGCTTACTAACACAAAATAGCAAATGTCAGAAAGACACTTGGTCTGATCTAGCAATCCTACTTCTGGAAATAAACCCAAAGGAAATGAAATTAGTTTGTCAAAGAGGTATGTGCACTCCCACATTCCTTGCAGCATTATTCACAATAGCCAAGATACAGAATCAACTTGTGTCCATCATCGAATAAATGGATGAATAAAATGTGGCATACATACACAGTGGAACACTATTCAGCCTTAAGAAAAAAGGAAATCCGGTCATTTGTGACAGCACGGATGCATCTGAAGGACATTAGGTTAAGTGAAATAAGTCAAGCACAGAAACACAGATACCATATGATTGTACTTACAAGTAGAATTTTAAAAAGTTGAACTCATAAAAGTAGAGAGTAGAATAGTGGTAACCAGGGTTTGAGGATAGGAGGTGGAGATTCTAGAGATGTTGGTCAAAGGATACAAAATTCAAGTAAAACAGGCAGAATAAGTTTATGAAATCTATTGTACAACATGGTAACTATAGTTAATAGTAATGTGTTGTATTCTTGCAAATTGCTAAGAAACTAAACTTTGAGTGTTCTCACAAAAGCAAAAAGAAAAAATAGAAATAACACTTGTTTCTCAATTGCAAGTGTAGTTTAGTTATGGATACAAGAGTTTGGCAAAAATCAAAGTACTTTTGAGAATAGGCAATATGAAATTCGTAATAAAGTTTTATATTTTATTGTTTGTAGATTATTTGTCATATACTCTATACATCAGTAAAATTTATAATAAACTTATATGTATATATACAAGTGTGTATCTATAAGCACATATCTCTCTATATATCTGTATCTATAGATATATAGCTATTTTTTATATGTATAGATAGACATACATTTTTTTCCTCCAGAGAGACAGTTGTTCATTACTTATTAGCACACTATTAGGTAAAACCCAATCTTAACCCTCAAAACAGACTTAAGGTAAGGGCATAAAACTATATGTCATATTAAAGAAACCAATGTTTTGAGGTTCCAATGAGAGAGAGAAAGAGAGGAGACAGAGAGAGAGAGAAACATCCAACTGAAAGAATCAAGACTGATATAAATACATGAAGAGAATGGCCTTTTGGATTGATTTTTTAAGGACAGGCCAGAATTTATAGGCAGAGTCCAAACACAGAGGACTTGAGCAAAGCTGCCAGGGCAGGAAGTAGTAGGATTTCTGTATCAGTAAGGGTTCTTTTGTTGCAAGAACAGAAACTGATTTTGCACAACTTAAGTGTAAAGAAATGGATCAGGCAGAGAATCTCTGGGAAGGCTGAAGGGCCAAGCTAAGAGGCAACGCCAAATCATACTACAAACAGCCTCAGCACATTTGGCATGGCAAAATATATATGGCTGCAGCAGGCACAAATGCCACTGCTATCCTCAAAACCAGATCTTGTATATAACCCATGGCTCTCAGAGAAAGTTTTTTCCAACTCTTTCTCCTTTTGAAGTCCAGAGTGAGTCTCAGATTAGTGGAATCTGAGTCATAGGCCATACTGTGGTATCAGTGTGAACTGGGAAATAAAGTCAATTTCAACTTCAATAAATAAAAATAGATTCTATTTCCCATACAGATTCTTAGGGTGGGAAGTTCACGCAGCATAGGAAGTATTTTCAGATACAGCAAATTAATTGAGTAAACATTTATTAAATACGTATTATTTGCTAGGTGATGTGCTACATACTGGTGATTCCAATGAATGAGGCAGCTTGTGAATTCAAGGTGCTCACTTTTAGAAACAGAGATAGACATATGTATAAATAACTAGAATACAATATGGTCAGCTTCACAGTAGGAGAGATAAGCTAGGCTGGACTTTGGAATCTTTCAGGGAAAGAAACAGACAAAGAAGTCATGTGAAATGAGTCTGGAAGGGTGAGTAGGGTATTTTTTGATTTGCAAAAGAGAAAAGGAAGTTTCAGGCACATTCAAGCTGTAAGTAATCCAGTTTGGGGAGAATACAGAATAATTAGAGATTATATTAGAATGTGAAGATATCGCATGAAAGAATAAAAAGAGTCATCAGAAAATCATGGAAAGTTTTTGGGGACAGATATACAGTGATCAGAACGTGGAGCATGAACTTTAATAAGATAATACAGCAGTTGTGTGGAGGGAAGTTTAGAATCAAGAATAGAGGCAGCAATGTCAGGAACATGGCCGTCTCTCATATTCCAAACCAATAATTCAAAGAAAAGGTAATGAAGGCCTACTCTAGGATGATGGCAGAAAAATGAAGAAAAAAGTAAGGATGTAAGCAGCACTGTGAGGGATGGAGCAAGACTGTGTAATAGAAGCTTATGCTGTTTGTCCCCTTCACCCCCATCCCCCCACTAGAACACTGAATTTTAACAACTACCTGCACACAAAAAGGCTCACAAGAACCAAAAACCAGATACCAGCTGAGCCACAGTGGGATAGAGCAACAAGCAGGCTTTTAGGGTCAGCCAGTCTGTCTCTAGGCTCTCAACTAGCATTTCTAGATCTCCCTGGGCCAGAGGGGAGCTCACTCTCCTGAAGAATGAGTCCCAGGCCTGGCAGCAATCACCATAAGCTGACAGAAAAGCCCTTGGGCTTTTAGTGAACATCGGTGTGACCTGGCAGAATCCCCCATGGACTGCTAGTAGTGGTAGCCACAGGGAGAGACTGCTGTGCCTGTAGTAAGGAAGAGAAGAGCAGGAAGGACTTCATATTGTGGTTTGAGTGCCAGCTTAGCCACAGTAGAATACAACATCAGGTAAATTGCTAAGTTTTTAAAATCTAATCTCTGGCTCCCAGACAGCACCTCTGGAATGCCTAGGACCTGGGTGAATTTGCCACCCTGAAAGAAAGGGCCTTGAACAAGTCCCAGTGCTACGCTGGCTTAAGATCTGCCCCTGCACAGTTCCAGTGGTGGTGGCCACGGGGGTGCTTGCATTACCACACCCCCAGTTCTAGGTGGGGCACAGAGAGAGAGATTTTATATATTTGAGAGTAAGGGAAAAGAACAAGAGTCTCTGCCTGGCAATCCAGAAAATTCTTCCAGATCTTACCCAAGACCATATGTTGGATAAGATCGTGGATATCTTGGATCTTATCCTCTATGGTATGGCACCTCTATGAGTCTGCAAAAATCACAGTGTTATTGGGCTTGGGACCCAAGTCCCTTTGAATGTCTGGAAAGCTGTCTCAAGGACAGGCACAAATAAACCAAGATTGTAAAAGTTACAATAAATACTTAACTCTCCAATTGCCAGGCAGTGAAGAACATCTACAAGCATCAACACCATCCAGGAAAACATGACCTTACCAAATAGACTAAATAAGGCACCAGAGACCAATTCTGAAGAAAGAAAGATATATGACCTTTCAGAGAGAGAATTCAAAATAGCTGTTTTTGAAGAAACTCAAAGAAATTCAAGATAGGAATTTAAAGATACTCCATGGCAATGGAAATTTAAAAAGAACAAGAGTAGCTATACTGTCAGACAAAATACATTTCAAGACAAAAACTATAAGAAGAGACAAAGGAGGTCACTATATAATAAAGGGGTCAACTCAGCAAGAGGATATAATGATTTTAAATATTTATATTCACCTAACACTGGAGCACTCAGGTACATATGGCATATATTAGAACTAAAGAGAATACTCCAATACAGTAATAGCTGGAGACTTCAACACTCACTTTCAGCATTGAAAAAATCTCTCAGACAAAAAAATCAAAAATGAAACACTGGACTTAATCTACACTAAAGGGCAAATGGACCTAATAGATATTTACAGAACTACAGAACATTACATCCAATGGTTGTAGATACACATTCTTTTCCTCAGCACATAAATCTTTCTCAAGGATAGACCATATGTTAGGTAACAAAATAAGTCTTAAAACATTCACAGGTTGGGTGCGGTGGCTCATGCCTGTAATTCCAGCACTTTGGGAGGCTGAGGTGGGCGGATCATGAGGTCAGGAGATCGAGACCATCTTGGCCAACATGGTGAAACCCTGTCTCTACTGAAATACAAAAAATTAGCTAGGCATGCCTGTAATCCCAGCTACTTGGGAAGCTGAGGCAGGGGAATCGCTTGAACTATTTGGGAGATGGAGGTTGCAGTGAGCTGGATTGCGCCACTGTACTCTAGCCTGGTGACCACAATGGAATAAAACTAGAAATCAAGAACAAGAATAATTTTGGAAACTATGAAAACACTTGGAAGTTAAACAATATGCTCCTGAATAATAAGTGGGTCAATGAAGAAATTAAGAAAGAAATTGATATATTTCCTGAAGCAAATAATAATGGCAACACAACATACCAAAACCTAAGGGATACAGCAAAAACAGTACGAAGAAGAAAATTCATAGCTATAACTGGCTACACAAAAAACAAGAAAAACTTCAAATAACCTAATGATATATGTTAAAGAACTAGAAAAGCAAGAGCAAACCAAACCCAAAATTAGTAGAAGAAATAAGATCAGAGCATAAATAAATAAATTTGAAATAAAAAAGACAAAAGATCAATGAAAGAAAAAGGTGGTTTTTTTTAAAAAGATAAACAAAATTGACAAACATTTAGCAAGACTAATTAAGCAAAAAAGAGAGAAGACTCAAATAAATAAAATCAGAAATGAAAAAGGAGACATTACAACTGATACCACAGAAATTCAGAGGATTTTTAGTGCAAGCAACTATATGCCAACAAACTGGAAAATCTGGAAGAAATGGATAAACACATACAAACACATAGAATCAACAAGACTGAACCATAAAGAAAACATGAACAGAAAAATAAGAAGTAATGAAATCAAAGCCATACTAAAAAGTCTCCAAGTAAAGAAAGGCCTGGGATCTAATGGCTTCACTGCTAAATTCTACCAAATATTTTAAAAAGAACTAATGCCAATCTTACTCTAACTGTCCCTGAAAATAGATGAAAGGGAAATACTTTGAAACTCATTCTATAAGGCTAATATTACCCCACTACCAAAACCAGAAAAAGACACATCAAAAAAAGAAAACTATAGGCCATTATCTCTGATAAACATTGACACAAAAATCCTCAACAGAATACTAGCAGATTGAATTCAACAAAATATTTACAAAACCATTCATCATGAGCAAATGGGATTTATCCCAGGGATGCAAGGATGACTCAACATAAACAAATTAATCAATGTGATACATCATATCAAGGGAATGAGGGAGAAAAACCATATGATCATTTCAATTAATGTTGAAAAAGGATTTGATGAAGTTCAACATCCTTTCATAATTAAAAATTCTCAAAAAAAGTGAGTATAAAAGGAAAATATCTCAACATAATAAAAGCCATATATGACAGACCTATAGCTAGTATCATAATGAATGGGATAAAACTGAAAGCTTCCCTCTTACATCTGGAACACAAGAAGACTGCCTACTCTCACTGCTGTTATTCAACATAATGCTGGAAGTCTTAGCTAAGCAATCAGACAACATAAAAATAATAAAGGGCATCCAAATTGGAAATGAAAAAGTCAAATTAGCCCCTTCACAGATATGATCTTATGTTTGGGAAAGCCTAGATTCCACCAAAAAACTATTAGAACTGATAAACAAATTCAATAAAATTGTAGGATACAAAATCAATATACAAAAATCAGTAACATTTCTATATACCAATAGCAAACAATCTGAAAAAGAAATTAAAAAGTAATCCCAGTTTTCATAGCCACAAATAAAATTAAATACTTGAGAATTAACCAAAGAATTGAAAACTCTCTACAATAAAAACTATAAAACACTGATGAAAGAAGTTGAAGAAGACACAAAAAGGGGAAAGATATTTTATGTTCAGGGATTGGACGAATCAATATTGTTAAAATAGCTGTACTACCCAAAGTAATCTGCAGATTCAATGCAATCCCTATCAAAATACCAATGATATTCTTCACAGAAAGAAAAACAATTCTAAAATTTATACAGAATCACAAAAGGCCCAGAATAACCAAAGCTATCCTGAGCAAAAAGAACAAAACTGCAGAATTGCATTACCTGACTTTATACTACAGAGATATAGTAACCAAAATAACACGGCACTGTCATAGAAACATACACATAGATCAATGGAACAGAATAGAGAACCCAGAAACAAATCCACACACCTACAGTGAACTCATTTTTGACAAAGGTGCCAAGAACATACATTGAGGAAAACACAATCTCTTCAATAAATGGTGCTAGGAAAACTGGATATCCATATGCAGAAGAATGAAACTTGAGCCCTATCTCTCTCCTTACACAAAAATCAAAAATGGATTAAAGTCTTAAATATAATATCTCAAACTATGAAAGCACTATAAGGAAACATTGGGGAAACTCTCCAGGACATTGGTCTGGGCAAAAATTTGAGTAACACTCCACAAGCACAGGCAACCAAAGCAAAAATGGACAAATGAGATTACATCAGGTTAAAAAGCTTCTATACAGCAAATAAACAATCAACAAAGTGAAAAGATAATCGACAGAATGGGGTGAAATATTTGCAGACTACCCATCTGACAAGGGATTAATAACCAGAATATATAAGGAGCTCAGGAAAAAATCTAATAATCTGATAAAAAATGGGCCAAAGTCTTGTATAGACATTTCTCAAATAGCAGGCAGGGATATGAAAAAGTGTTTAACATCACTGATCATCAGAGATATACAAATCCACACTACAATGAGATATCATCTCATCCCAGTTAAAATGGCTTTTATCTGAAAATCAGGCAATAACAAATACTGGCCAAGATGTGGAGAAAGGGAACTCTCATACACTCTTGGTGAGAATGTAAGTTAGTATAACCACTATGGAGAACAGTTTGGGGTTCTTCAAAAAACTGAAAGTAGAGCTACCATATGATCCAGCAATCCCACTGTTGGATATATGCCCAAAAGAAAGGAAATTAGAATATTGAAGAGATATCTGTACTCCCGTTTGTTCCAGAACTTTTTACAATAGTAAAGATTTGGAAGCAGCCTAAGTGTCTATCAACAGATAAATAGATAAAGAAAACCTGGTACTTATACACAATAGAGTACTATGCAGTCATAAAAAGAATGAGGTTTTGTCATTTGCAACAACCTAGATGGAACTAGAGGTCATTATGTTAAGTGAAATAAGCCAGGGACAGAGAGACAAACTTTATATGTTCTCACTTGTTCGTGGGAGTTAAAAATTAAAACAGTTTGTCAGCTTTACCTAAGATTAGATAGTTGTAGGTTTGTGGTCTTATTCCCGGGTTCTCTATTCTGTTCCATTGGTCTATGTGTCTCTTTTTCTACCAGTACCACACTGTTTTGCTTACTATAACCTTGTGAAATAATCTGTACAACAAACGTCCATGACACAAGTTTACCTATGTAACAAACCTGCAGTTGTACTCCTAACTGAAAATAAAAGTTAAAATAAATTAAAATAATTGAACATATTGGGATAGAGAGTAGAAGGATGGTTACCAGAGGTTGGGAAGGGTAGGGTAGTGGTGGAGTGTGGAAATTGTTAATAGGTAAAAAACAAGTAGTTAGAAATAATGAATAAGATCTAGTGTTTGATAGCACAATGGGGTGACTATAGTCAATAATAACTGTACATTTAATTTTTTATTTTATTGTTGCTGTCTTGAGACAGTCTCTGTCACCCAGGCTGGAGTAGAGTGGCACAATCTCGGCTCACTGCAACCTCCCAGGTTCAAGTGATTCTCCTGCCTCAGCCTCCAAGTAGCTGGGACTATAGGTGTGCTCCACCACACCCAGCTAATTTTTTAAATTTTTAGTGGAGATGGGATTTCACTATATTGTCCAGGCTGGTCTTTAATTCCAGACCTCAACTCATCTGCCTGCCTCAGCCTCCCAATATGCTGGGATTAAAGGTGTGAGCCACCACGTTCAGGCCTTTAACTGTACATTTGAAACAACTAACAGAGTATAATTGGATAGTTTGTAACACAAAGGACAAATGCTTGAGGGGAGCGATACCCCATTTTACATGATGTGACTATTACACATTGCATGCCTGTATCAAAATATCACACATACCCCATAAATATATCCACATGCTATGTACCCACAAACATTAAAAAGATTTAAAAAAAAAATAAAAGCACTGCGAACTTGAAAGGATTTAGAAATTTATTGGCCCATTGGTTGAGACAAATGAATTTAGCTCTGCTGTTTTTGTACAGGAAGTGAAGTGCCTGCTGTAATTCCTAAATTTGCATGCCTGTGTCTCACTATTTGCTTTTGGGTTCTCCAGAGCCCAGTAGATGTTTCATTTATAACAGAGCTCAGATGATTGCCCTTATGCAAACACATTGGCTCCATAAACTTCAGGGTAGTTGTGATCAATTATGTCACATCCCTTTTATGAAGTAGAATGATTGTTTGCTTAGCTGCTAGGCTCACAAAGAGCAGTTCCTCTGTGTTTTGTGCAAGGTTGCACCGATCAGGATATAGCCTTACCTGATGTGTATACACAAGCATATCCTATGAAGCTCTGCATTAGTTCTTCCATCCAACAGGAACTAGCAAAGACCATCAGGATTTTGTGATGAGCTTCTTTAATATTGTACTTGATATTGGCTCATCATGTAACTAAGTTACATGAACTGAAATAAAACCTAATTTAATTAAAATTCAATGGGTAATAACTGAGAGGCAGTTCTAGGGTTTTAAACTGTTTTGCAAGCAACCCATAATAATTATTTAAACAGCTAAGTTACAATTGTTTCAAATAAAAATTTAACACAATAATGGAAGACTTGACTTTTTTCTCCCATAGATGAAAGCAAGTTAATTTTCTTGTTTTCTTCTCTACAGGTAGTGAGGCCATAGAGTTTAAACACAAATATAATCTTGTCCTGTCTCACTAGTCTTCAATCAGAATATATCTTTTATTCAACTATTAATTACTTATCATTTCTTTTTCTTATTTAAATGTATTGAAGGGTGTAGGCTGCTTATAAAATTTGTATTAGTCTTTACTGTAAGTCACAAATTTTACCAGTCCAAGTAACTCTATCAGAGCTAAGATACCATAACCTGTGGTCACAAGAGGACTGTGTCACAAAGAAGATAAACAAGAAACTGCAGAATGATTATGACAATGGGAAAACTATCTTAAACACACAGAACTACAGATATAATATGCTGGGAGGAATTACAATTAAACCAACTGGAGAAGTATTCTTTATTAAATATTTACCTGAGATGAAAAGAATGGTTGAACAATGACAACTACAGTGAGTCCAGAAATAATTCAATAATAAAAATAATGGTTTTCTCACCCTAACTATTGGACTTATAGTGAAGTGTCACAGATTTGTCTTTAATACTTAAGAACAGCCAATATTGGGAAAATAACAAATGAGGTTACTTACATTTGGAGAAAACCATGAAACAACATTGTGTTTTAGTTCTGAGATTGTTTTGCCTTTTCTGCTTAACTTTGTTACTTCATAAATCCGACTCCCAATTGTCACAGTATATAGTCCATTTATTTCCTCTACTGTTTTCTACTGTTTCCAATGTCATATATCCTTTTGATTTATATGTACAATGTCCCCCTTTATTTTTTATGGAAGATTTATATTGTATTCTCTGTTTCTTAAGACAGATGTAACATATAAAGCTGTCTAGGCTTGGTGCTTGCTTTGTTGGCAGATTAAAAACTACACATTATCTATAATAGTTATCAGGTTTTCATCAATTTGATACATTTTCTTTGCATTTTAACACTCATGTTTCTATCTCTTTGTCTCTGGTGTTGCATGTTGTATAATTTTTTATTCACATATTTCTTCCAGTTCTTTACTTCTCTTTCAATTGTATTTCTTCTTTAAAACAATCCACTGTGCCTTGTAATTTTAGCAAATTAAATATTTTAACACACATGCAGAAAAGTGCACAATTCATAAGCATACAACTCCATTAATTTTAAAAGCATACACACACCAAATGTAGCCAAAACCCACACCAACCACAACAAGAAATAAAACATTTACAGACTCTTAAGAAGCTTTCCTTCATGCCTCTTTTCAGTCACTATCACAATCATTCAGAAAGGCAATCTTCAGCCTTACTTCTATAACTGTGGACAGTTTTACCTATTTTTAAACTTTATATAAATGAAATCTTTTAGCTTAACCTCTTCACTGCTAACAAAAAAGTTGCATGAATTTTATTGGTCTTTTCAAAGAACCAACTTTTGATTGCTTTGATTTCCTTTTACACCCCTCTCCTGTTTCACTGATTTCCAGTTTTGATATTTATATTTTTATTCTTTTTGATTTGGGTTTGATTTGCTTTTCTTTTTCTAAAGTTGGATGCTTATTAATTTTAGTTCTTTCATCCTAATATAACCATTTAATATTTTACATTTCTGTCACATTCTCTTTCTCTTCACTTCTTCTTTTGGGATTTCCATTACATTGTCTTATAGGTCTCTAAAGCTCTTCATTTTCCTCCGGTATTTTTCTTGCTAGTCTTTATGGTGGATAACTCCTGTGTATCTTCCTTCCTGCATAATTTTTTCTTTGCCATCTGAATTTTAACCTATCTAGTGAATTTTAATTTCACTTATTGTACTTATCAACTTTAGAATTTATATTTTATATAGTCTCTATTTCTCTGTTGAGGTTCTCTGATGAGTCATTGTCATTGTATTTTCCTTTAATTCTTTGAGCACAGTTTAATACTTTGGGTATATTTATAATAGTATTTCTAAATTCTTTGTCTACCAAAAAGCCCATATCTCAGCCCACTTAACATCAATTTCTAATTGTTTTCTCCCACCTTTTGAGTTGGGTTATACTTTCTAGTTTCTTTGCATGTCATTTTTTTTTTTTTTTTTTTTGGCTGAAGATGAGATTATATACTTTTAAATAATACTTTTAAATAATAAAGTGTATTGACTCTGAATTCTGATTTGTTTTCCTAAGACTTTTTTAAAAATAAATTTCATGTTTTAGAGCTTTAATTTTACAGCAAAATTGAGCATAAAGTACAGACATTTTCCATATGCCCCCTGTTCCCACACATGCATAGATTCCCACATTATGAATATACCCCATCATAGTGGTACAGTACAAATGTTCCAGCTGATGAACCTAAATTGACACATTATCATCATCCAGAGTTCATAATTTATATTAGAGTTTACACTTGGTGTTATATGGTCTATGAGTTTGGACAAATGTATAGTGTAATGTATAGTATCATGTATCCAACATTATAATATCATACAGAGTAGTTTCAGTGCTCTGTACAGATATTTATTTTTATATATGTGCTCTAAAATGCTCTGTACAGATATATATTTTTAAGTAACTGGCCTAGACTTAAACTTCAAAATCTATCTTCACTGTAGTGTGTGGCTGTTGATGTTTCTGCTCAACAATTTAGGCAGAAATTGTGCCCAGTCACCCCAAGCCCACAAGGCTTCTATCCTCTGCTTGTTGAATTTTGCATGGATTTGGGAGTACATTCAAATTCAGCCTGTTTTTAAGTCCCCCATGACTTCTTCTGTCTTATAGGATCTCTCAATTTTTGCACATACATGCAGTTTCTTAGTCAGTGAGGGATATGAAATACTTGTCCAGCCTTTCTGTGGCTCTCTTATTTGCAGAGTCTCCCTGTTAAATAATTACTGGTTGATATGCCACTTTCCCCAACCAGAACTACAAACTTAGGAGAGTAAAGATGAAGATTTTCCTATGTGTTTCTATCCAATTCACCACTTTCAGCTGATAAATCTGTCACTCACCTATCCTATTCTACTCCTCAGATCAAGTATGCTCACTTTCTCAGCAAACATTCTTGGTTTCCCAAGCATTCATACACTACTAAAACTACTGTGCTAGAGAGTAGGCATGGAAGTGATAGAAATGGCACAGCCGAGAAGACCACAAACAGTCACTCTTCAAATAGTCACAGTTTCTCAATTTGTTGTCTACCTTTTATTTCCTGAGCCCTAAATTTATTGTTTTAAACAATTTTACACAGTGTTATTCTGCTTATTTTTTGGAGAGGGTTTACCTAGTCAATTTACAAGTTCCTCTACTTCATAATTCTTGAAAATCTCTCGTATCATAGTTTTATGGAATTGTTTCTTTTTCAGATTAATTGCAGATCTTTTCTATCTTTATTTGTTCCTTCAATGTTGAGATTTTCTGTGGGTCTATTTGCAACATTCTTCTCATAAAACTAAAACTCTCTGATTGTTTGTGGAAAGGAAGGATGGAGTATTTTCAAACCAGAACAGGCTGGAAGAGGTGCAGAACATGTAGAATAGGACAGAATGGCTGGATCAGAGAGAACGTGGTATCTTAGATGTGCTGGCATGGAAGAAGACTCAGGCTGATATGGTACCTGGTGCTCGAAAGTTAAGCATCAGTGGTGCTATAAAGTATAGAATAGAAGAGTGCTGCTCAGGATTGATAGGTCCTGAGCTATGACCTTAATTGACTCCAAGGTGTCATACTTTTGGTTCCTGCAGGAGACCCTGAACCAAGAATTTGAGTGCAAGTTTATCTAAAAATATCCCAAGAGGTGGGAGTAGAGTAGTAAAAGAGGGAAGAGAATGAAGCCAATCCTGGTACATTAGTGAGCAGGTTAACACTATGTGCAACTGGGGCTCAAATCCTGCTGGAAATCTCTGGGAGACTGTACAAAAAGCACTTCATAGGGGCCTGGAAAATTAAGGAAGCTTGTGGGTTTGTCATTCAACGCTTACTTTTCATTGGCTGAGTTCTCCTCTGGGAATCAACATACTACTAGTCTGGCCTGCCTCACATGGACTAATAATATAAAAAAAAATCCTTAAGCACAGCAATGCAGGGGCTTGTGGTAGAAAGCTATTAGCATCCTTAATGCCGAGACAATATGAGTAGGGCACTTCAACAACCTCCAAATCTTAGTGGCTTAAAAATGACAACAACAACAACAAAAGAAAAAAAGATTTTTCTCACTAACACTACAAGTACATCACAAGCTGGCAAGATAGTTTGTTCAGTGACATCCTTACTCTAGGACTCAGCTGATTGGAAATGGACAATCCTTGTGCAGAAGGAAAGAGCTCTGAAGGATAGAACACAAGTAATTAAATTCTCCTGTCTAAAGGCAACACACACCATTTCTGACAACTCATTGTCTGGAAACAGTCACATGACTCCTCTCAAAGCCAAGAGAGCCAGGAAATTCAGTTCAGCATGTATATGGTTAAAGAAAGGAGAGGATAACTTGATATTAATGAGCAGCAGTTTACCTCAGTTTCCCTTCTTGTCACCAAATATTTGGTTAAGCTTCCTCACATGCAAAATATACTCACCCTCTCCTTAAAGAAGCCACCCAAAGCTTCCCTCAGGTGACAGATTCAGATTACCCATCCCCTGCCCTGTGAACCCAGTAAACAATGGCAGAACAGGAATAGGATAATTGTAATTAACAATTTCATTTGGAAATGGGAACAACGAGAGATACAAAATATACCAATCTATGGCAGTTCACCTGTCCTACTTGTCAGATTCTTTGAGGGCCACCTATGGGGGAACGATATATTCCTTGACTAGGCTCCAATCCTGCTTGAAAGAAGAGCTCCCTTGTTTGTCTTCTGCATGGACCAGGGCTTTATATTATGGAATATCATTCATTTTCCATCACTGTTTTGGTCAGATCTAAATGGAGTGTTGAGGTATTTCTTCCCTAGGGACTGAGTACGCGTCTTAATCTGCTTCTTACCTGTAGAAGGGTGAGGGCCCACAAGTTATTTTATGTTTTGAGCAAGCACAGTTCCCTTTAATCTAAAATAAGATTAATTTGTCAAATGACTCTCTTAAACATGTAGAAAGTTACTCATATATATTTGATTCTACCCTGTTCCATTTGTCAATCGTCACACTCAAAATTCCTTTCAAGACTCATCCTCATGTATGATATATTTTTTCCCAGCTTACTCCATGCCTTTGCCTCTCCATTTGTTTGGCTTTGATGGGGGAGTCACACTGTTAGTCCTTTTTTCCCCTTTGAGGCATTTTATCTAACTGAAAGGACTTGCTGGGTGCTACTTTAATTCATTCAGAGGTTTTTAAATAGTCAGCGGAGTAGCCACACCCTTGATTTGACTCTTGCTGCAAATCTGTTTTAAATTTTTGTCATTCAAAGCCTTTCTCAATTTTCTTTTTTCTTTTTTCTTTTTTTCTTTTGAGACCGAGTCTTGCTCTGTCACCAGGCTGGAGTGCAGTGGCATGATCTTGGCTCACTGCAACCCCCACCTCCTGGGTTCAAGCGATTCTCCTGCCTCAGCCAGCCTCTTGAGTAACTGGGACTGCAGGTGCACACCACCACACCCAGCTAATTTTTGTATTTTTAGTAGAGGCGAGGTTTCAACATGTTGGTCAGGATGGTCTCCATCTCTTGACTTTGTGATCCACCCGCCTCAGCCTCCCAAGCCTTTCTCAGTTTTATTTGTCATTATTTGAGGCTGAGAAGTAATTGTTTCCAAGATACTTAGAGGTTTCTAAAATTGCCAGCCCTCCTTATTCTATTTTATTCCTTCTTGAAACCTGACCAATTTATTTCTCTGCTCTCTTCTTTTTTTCTGATACCTTGCTGAACACAGATACTAGCAAGCAATGCATACTAATGACATTCTGTTTTTCTACCTCTTTCCTGTTGCTAAAATTTCATTAAGTACATGATTGGACTTCCAAGTTACTACAGACATCAGTTCTACCAAATGTTTTGCCAGCATACAATATGGCAACTATTCTAACTCCTTAAAATAGTTTCCTTCCCACCCACCACCTGACCCCTAAGCTAATGGCACTTATTTTAGGCTTTTTTTGTGTGTTGTCACCTCACTTCTAGGCATACACTTCTGTATCAGTTAAGATATAATAAATTATGCTATGATAAGGAACAGCCTCAAAAATCTTAGTGGCTTAAAATAACAAAGATTTATATGTAAAATGATAAGGAACAGCCTCAAAAATCTTAGTGGCTTAAAATAACAAAGATTTATATGTAAATCATGCTGGGAGCTTTTCTTGGTGTCATCTTGCTCTAATAACGTGCTAATTGAGAAGCCATTATCTTAAAATTTGCTATCACAGAGTGAAAATATATTCTGGAAAGTTTCATATAAGTAATTAAATACTCCAATTCCGAATGGACACATCACTTTTGTTCACAACTCATTGGCCAGATATAATAATATGGTGCCACCCAGTCACAAAAGGGTCATGGAATTCAGACTCCCCAGTACTAGAAGGAGAAAAGGACTGGATACTTATTAAGCATAGCAATGAATACCAGAGCCAATCACTAGGGGTAGAGCCTGAGTAGAAGAGACTCACACAGTGCCCTCTCCCACCTCCAGGGACCTCAGATATGAAAGCAATGATTCTCATCATCTGTGTATGCTCAGCAGGCATTACCCACTCATGCAACCATATGTGCATGGTTCCAATCTTTTGCCACCTCCTAAACTACTTGGAAATGTAGGATTTAGAGACCATTAAAATTGCAGAGATGCAAAATATTAGTCGTTGAGAAAACTTTTGATATCATATACTCCAACTCTTATTTTTTTAGAGATAAGAACACTGTATTTATTAATGTTGACCACTACAAATTTATACCACTAATAATGACCAGTTACTGAACATTTGTTATGTTCCAGGAAGGTTGCTAAGCAATCAACATGTTTTCTCATGTAATTCTCCAAGCAAATCAATGAAGAGGTATTACTATTTTTAGGTTCGCTTTCTGTATTAAAAAACTGAGACTGGAGGAGGTCCAAGGGCTTACCTATGGTAGCACAGACAACAAATGCTAGGCCTGGGTCCAACATGCTTGTTGTCAAACATTGCATCGTCCCTCCTCCTATGTCTGGCAATTCATTTATCATTATTAGATTCTCATTTTCAGCACCTTATATTGTCAAGTCCATTTTTCCTCCTGATATCAAAATGCAATGTTTCTGAGTTATGGCATAAGCATACAGAAATACCTTTGCTGAATTGATGCCAATAAAAACTGAATCCCCAGATCCCAAGACGTTTAATTATTGTGTCCAGATGCTGGGATGACAAGTTTTATTTACACATCCCTCATTTGTTTCCATGCTTGGTCTGGTTCCTCTTTGCTCTGCAACTGTCCTTGGGGGTATTTCTGCTTAATGAAACAGCGAGATCAATAAGCGGGACTGTTTTATTAGCCTCAACAAATGGCAGAATAACTGTCCTGATGGCCACATTTTGGTAGATCTGTTATCAGGGTTTTGGTGCTCTGCATTTTAAAATAGGCTTCTGTCAGAGAAAGCAGATTGAAAGATGAAAAGAGAATCCCAATGAAATTATGAAACCCTAGATCCAGCCATGGTTGAAGTCAGGTAACTTCCATATTCTTCCTGATAAAATCTTTTTTTGTTCTCTTAAGGCAGTTTGGGTATATGTGTATTTAGTTAAAAAATTATATCATTGATTTAATTTGTGTTGAAGTCCATTAGTTTTACTTTCCAGTCTTCATTTAATTTCATTTGAATAAATAGCTTCTTCTACCCCAAATCTATATGAAGAAGAGGTACTTTAAAGGACACAAATTAATTCCCATTTCTAAGTTATAAAGCCTATGTTTGCATTTCTTTTGTAATTTGGCAATATCACTCAACCTTCTACAAAATAATGTTCACTTCAAAATTACTTATGCACATTTTTGTACTTTGATGTCAGCTTTTATTATAGGTCATTAAAATAAAGAGCCTATATCAGTTTCCTATGGCTGCTGTAACAAATTACTACATACAGTGGTTTAAAACCACATAATTTATTCTTTTAAGGTTCTGGAGGCCAGAAGTTAGACATCAGCGTCACTGAGCTAAAGTCAAGGTTTCGGAAGGCTGTGCCTCTTTAGATGGCTGTAGGGGAGAAAACTTTTCCTTCCCTTTTCCAGCTTTTAGTGCTACATTCCTCACATTACTGAGTTTAAGGACACTTCCTCTATTTTCAAAACCAGAAGCACAGAATCTTCAAGGTCTCTCTTCTGTCACATCGCCTTTTCCTCTGCAGCAGTATCTTCCTTGGCCTCTCTCTAATAAGGATGCATGTGAGAACATTTAGGGCCCATCCAAATAATACAGGCTAATCTCCCCATCTCAAAATCTATAATTTAATTATATCTGTTGGTATATAAGGCAATATTTACCTATCTTTTTTCCATATAAGGCACTAACAAAGTTTCCAGGGATTAGAAAGTAAATATCCTTGGGGGCCATTGTTTAACACGGAGGCTTACAGAAACTGCTTCTGCATATGTTAAAAACCCTAATTCAAGGGTAGTGCTTCCTCAGATATTTTCCTATATATTAATAACTCAATTTTGAAGTTCATATTGGAAAAATTTTATCTTAAATGTAAGATAAAATTTTGTGGTTTTATATATTTTATATAATTTTTAAGGTTTCATTTTTTTCTCATCCTGAATTCCAGGAAGCTCATTGTCTAATTTGCTGCCCAACAAAGAATGTATACTAGTCTTATGGGCAATATATCTACCTCTTCTTCCTTTGTGGTTTTGACTTTTAAAATATTCTGTTAACCATAGGTTACATATATGTGTGTAGTATTTTGTGTGTGTGACTGTCTGTGTGCATTACTGTAAATCATTTCAGTCTTTTAAAAACCTATTACCAGGGCACCAGGCAATGTGCTAGAAATACAAGTTTCATGTAGGCCAGAAGAGAAGGTATATATGTAAACAGGATAAAACATGCATTGAACAATGATATAAGTAATGCTTTCTTAGGGTGAAGTAAGGATTCCTAGGAGAGGTGGTGGTCCTAGAAATGGGTTTTTCAGGTAAAAAAAAATTCTGAATAGAATAGATGAAGGGAAAGCAGAGACATGAGCCATTTATGCCTAGTATTCCATTATTGGAACATTAAGCATGTTGGATTTATTTATATTCTATAGCTCAAGGTCATCAGCAAGGTCTGATTGCAAAAACTCAATAAATTGCAACCTCAGGCATAAATGGGTTAACAAATTCCACATTGAGGGGAGCATTCTTTTTATTATTTCACATGAATATTTTTGGGACTTTAACATAAGACAGGCATAGTTCTAGGCACTTGGGATACCAGAATCAACAAGAGAGATAAAGCCCTAGTCTCATGGTATTTGTATTCAGGAAAGAGGTGATAGACAATAAACATAAACAAATAAATGTGTAGTCAAGTTAAAATAGTAAAAGGAGATTGTTACCTTCCAGGAACATAGAGATGGCCTATACAGCTGGAAAACACCCAGAGAACACCCAGCTGTTCTCAAGCAGGGGTGAGGTTCTCACCCAAGGGACACTTAGCAATGCATGGAGACATTCTTAATATTCACATCTGGGGAGATGCTACTGGCATCTAGTTGGTAGAGGTCTGAGAGGGTGCCAAACATCCTAAACTGCACTGGACAGACTCACAGATCAAATAATTCTCTAACCCCATTTATCAGTAATATGGAAGTTGAGAAACTGGGCTAGATCTTAGAGGAAGAGAATGAAACTGGTAAAAGTTAAAGTCACTGAGGTTGGCAGTTGCTAGCATGTAAGAGCTTGTTGGCATTAGTAGCCATTTTAATTTCATTCTAGGTTTGAAGGGAAGCTACTGGAAAGCATCAATCAGGGATGCTAAATGATCTAATTTATATTTTGAATAATTATTTCAGCTGTTGGGTGTAGAATGAACTACAGTCGATTCCACAAGAATCAGAAAGACCAATAAGAAAGCTATTAAAATAATTCATGTGAACTAATCATGAAGACTATAATGCTTTTAAAATGTCCTCAAATTCTTTGATACTTGATATGTTTTGGCTGTGTCCCCACCCAAATCTCATCTTGAATTGTAGTCCTATACTCCCATATCGTGGGAGGGACTAGGTGGAGATTATCATGGGGGTTGTTTTCCCCATCCTGTTCTCACCAGATCTGATGGTTTTATAAGGCGCTTCCCCCTTCATTGGGCTCTCATTCTTCTCCTTCCTGCCATCATGTGAAGAAGGATGTGTTTGCTTCCCCTTCCACCATGATTGTAAGTTTCCTGAGGCTTCCCCAGCCATGCTGAACTGTGAGTCAATTAAACCTCTTTCCTTTATAAATTACCCAGTCTCAATATGTCTTTATTAGCAGCGTGAGAACCGACTACAACAATACTCCTCCCTCCAAGAGGTAGAATTTAATTCCCCTTCCCTTGAGTGTAGGGCAGATTCAGTAACTTGGGTCTAATGAATAGAATATAATGGAAGTGACAGTGGGACTTCTGAGATTAAGTTGTACAAGGGTTGTGTCTTACCCTTTGGTCAATTTCTGGGAAAAGACAGATGATAATGTTGGAAGAAACTCAGGCCTTATAAGAAATTCCATGTGGTGAGGAACAAAGGCCTCTGTCCTACATCATGCAAGAGACTGAAGCTTCTATTAAAAAGCATGTAAATAAGTCATCTTGGAATCAAGTGCTCAGCTGCAGTTAAATCTTCACATTACAACAACCACCCTGGCTAATGCCTCAGGAGACTCTGAGGCCAAATCACCCAGCTAGGTTACTCCTGGATTTCTGACTCATAAAAACTGTGAGGTAAAAAATGTTTATTGGGGTTTAGGGATATTTTGTAATACTGCAATAGATACCCAACACAGGGAAGCAACTGAGCCAGGTTAGGGGCTTGCTGAAGACAAAGGGGTTATAGGATGTGTCATAGAGAAAGATAGCAATAAATTCTAGATATAGTCATATATACAGTACTAATTATAAGAAATTCTTCCATTGTTTGATATGTTTATACATATAAAACAAGTGTCTTGTTTTCTTCCTCTCTCACATTTTGCTCCCATCTAATACAAGACATGTTAATAATTTACTTTGTACTCAAGATTTAAGTTTCAGGAGTGTGAATAGCTTCTCCCTCAGGACACCTGAGCCACAGGAGACAGTAAAGAAGAATTAACATTACTCAAAGACTAAAAGAGGATTTTGCATTTTGGGGGTCAAAAGGGTAAGCATGTTTTCAACAGTAAGTGGGATAGCTGTCTTGTGTTAAGTGGAGGCATAATTTTGTTATAATCTTTATTTGGAAATTAGTATAGCTATGTTTCCAAGAGGTGTGTAGGGCTGCCAAATTGGCAAGCTGTGTGCTGTGGTGACTTTGTAATGAGTCAAGTTGCCTAGGTTGAACTAAGTTTCTCAGAATTATCCTTTCCATATGTTTCTTGTTACAGTGAGCCACAAGAGACATTTTGTAAGTGTGAGATTTAGAAGTGACGTCATAGCCATTTTGTCTTTTATACTCAATAGCTCAAGGCAGATGATTTTGCAGCTCACATGCAAGGCTTACCTGCTGGATTACCTGCTTGGCATGGGGCAGTAATTAGGTCTGCCACTGTTAGAACTTCCTGTGTATTTTCCTTCAACTTCTCTGACCCATGGGCCAGGAGTGTTGTTAGCTGTGTGATAAAGGGCACCAGCTTCTCCCTCAGGACACCTGAGCCACAGGAGAGAGTAAAGACAGACACAGATTTGGTTCATCCTGCGGGTTTCCCCAGGCCCCACACTTCACATTTATGTTTGTGTTCTGCCAATTGCCTGTGTTGTAGACTTTAAGCTTCTGCAGCAGACACATGGACAATAGCTTTAGAGAAACTGTTTAACCCACTTCCTCAATCAAGTAAAGTCAAACCTCTGCAACAGAGAACACGCACACACACATACACATACCCTCTTCTCTATTTCTCTCACTTTCTAGTGGGTCATCTTTAAATGAATCCTGACTAATGGTATTAGAGGAGAGATGTTGAGAGGTGGTTGGATTTGCAACATAGTTTGAAGGTAGAATCAATCATACTTCCCGGAGGTTTTGATATGGGGATTGAAAGAAAGAGAAGAATCAAGCAGGACATTTTGGGTTCGTGATCTAAACCACTAGGTGAAACTAGGAAGAACAGGGGCAGGGAAGTGAGGGTGAATGAAAAGCTTTGCTTTGGACACTCTATATTTGATGTGTGTCGACGTCCAAGTGAAGGTCTCAAGCAAGTATGTAGATACACAAATGTAGCTCAGAAAATAAATCCAAGTGAGAGATAAAGAATTAGGAATCAGGCTGGATGTGGTGGCTTATGCCTGTATTTCCACACTTTGGGAGGCCAAGGAAGGAAGATCAATTTGTCTCAGGAGTTCAAGACCAGCCTAGGCAACAAAGCGAGACCTTGTATCTACAAAAAATATAAAAGTTAACTGGGCATGGTGGTGCACACCTGTGGTGCCAATTACTTGGGAGGCTGAAGTGAGAGAATTGCTTGAGTCTGGGAGATCAAGGCTGCAGTGAGCAGTGAACACTTCAGCCTGGGTGACAGAGTGAAATCCTGTCTCAAATAATAATAAGAAGAAGAAGAAGAAAGAAGAAAGAAGAAAGAAGAAGACATCTTAAGCCTGGACATGATATTTAAAACAATAGAACAGGATTTCTCTGGGGAGACAGTGTAGATGGAGAATACAAGACAGATAGAGAAAAAACCCTACAACATTTAGAGATAAATAAAAAGTGAAACCAACAAGAGAGACTGGAAGGGAGCAGTTAGGAAGGTAGAAGTGGAATGAAGTGAATGTGTTTGAAAAGCCAAGAGCAGAGAATATCTGAACAAGGAGCAAAAACATGCCCCAGAGCTGCTGATGTTCCTGGGACTAAGGGGAGTCTCTAAACTCTAGGCATTCTACGTAAGATCCACTCCTTCATCTGCATACTTTAATTGGCTGGAGTTGAGAGTGGATCTAGAAGCCTGCATAATCTTCACCTTCCCTTTCTTCCAACAACATTCAAGATTGCCGCTGCTCATCTCACCAAGCTACTTACCCTTTTGACCAACTTAAACACTAAACTCTGGAAGCCCAGACTCCCCAGGTCATTTTTCTCCCATCCCCTGAAATCACCTTTCCTATGATTTGTTACCTCCTGTCATGCCCCTCAACCTCAAACATCAACTCTTTTCTCACAGAAACTCCTGAAACATTCCCACCCCTGGAGCATGCTAGTCAGTCTCCAGGAAAAGTTCTTACTTTTTCAACATCCTCTCTAAATACAACTGAAGCTTGGCTGACTCCTGAAGTTTCAGCCTGCCATGTAGCCCTCTCAAGTGATAGCATTTTACCTCTCACATTCTACACACCATAGGGTGTATGGATTGAATTTCCTCTTATCTCTCACTTCCAAACTGGAATTGTTACCTGTGAATGACATGTAATCAGACTATTCTACCCTGTGGTTACTTAACTAACAACTCCCCCTGGAGGACCCCCCCACCCCACCCTGCTACACTCACTCATTAAGTTTTAGTTCCTCAATTATCGACTCACTCCAATACTACTCCTAACATAGTTCATGGAGACATCAATTTCCATGAAGACAATCTTCCCAACTTCCTGGAATGTTAGTTAATGGCTCATCTCACTTCCATAATCCCCCGTATTTCAGTTATCCACTCCCATGCTTATAAATCCTATTTCATCATTACCAACAAGTTCAACTTCTTCATTAACCCAATTTCAAATGCCTTCTTTTTTCAGTTTGCCCACTAAAGTTCCCTACATTCTACTATCTTTTAATTTCCAGACACTGCAGCTGACTGATTTTACAACTGTTTCACTGTCTCCAACCCTGTCACAACCTCACTATCCCCCCCTTACCCTGTTTAAATTCCAAGGTTCATGATTATACACTGTCTCTTGCATACATTCTCAAGTTCTCAAGCTTCTGAAACTTCTCTGTATTTGTCATACTTGTCTAGCAAAATTTCAGCCTTGGTTAAATCCAATATTTCATCTACTTTGTATCTGTATCCTAACAACTGAACATGGTTGGAGAAACTCCCAAACATTATAATTTAATTCATAACTATTAGCCTCAAAGAAGCCCCTCCTGTGGTTCTGCAATGAAAATGAAAAATCATTTTCCTGCTTTTTTCATGCACCTGCTCTCTAGAGGACAATAAAAAAAATTTAGGTTCAACGGTACAAGTTTGTAATATAGGTAAATTGTTCATCATGGGGGTTTGGTTTACAGATTATTTCATCACCCAAGTGATAAGCATAGTATCTGATAAGTAGTTTTTCAACCCTCACTCTCCTGCCTCCCTCCACCCTCAAGTAGGTCCCTTGTTGTTCCCTTCTTTATGTCTATATGTACTCAATGTGTAAGCTTCCACTTATGAGTGAGAATATGTGGTATTCGGTTTTCTGTTCCTGTGTTAGTTTGCTTAGGATGGTGGCCTCCAGCTATATCCATGTTTCTGCAAAGGACATGATCTCATGCTTTTGTATGGCTGGATAGTAGTCCTTGGTGTATATGTACCATATTTTCTTTGTCTAGCCTACTGTTGATGGGCATTTAGGTTGATTCCTTGTCTTTGCTATTGTGAACAGTGCTGTGATGAACATGTATGTGCCTGTGTCTTTATGGTAAAGTAACTTATATTCCTTTGGGTATGTATTCAATAATGGAATTACAGGATTGAATGGTAATTCTGCCTTCAGTTCTTTGAGAAATCAAACTGCTTCCTACAGTGGCTGAACTAATTTACATTCCCACCAGCAGTGTATAAGTGTCTCCTTTTCTCCATCACCTTGCCAGAATCTGTTACTTTTTGACTTTTTAGTCATAGCCACTCTGGTGTGAGATGGGTATCTCATTGTGGTTTTGATTTTCATTTCTCAAATGATCTATAATGTTGAATTTATTTTCATAGGATTTTTGGCCACATGTATGTCTGTGTTTTTTTTTTTTTTTTTTTTTTTTTTTTTTTTTTTTTTTTGAAAAAATGTCTGCTCACATCCTTCACCTACTTTTTGGTGTTCATTTTTGGCTTGTTGATGTGTTTCTTACAGATTCTGGATATTAGGCCTTTGTTGGATGCTTAGTTCGCAAATATTTTCTCCCATTCTGTAAGGTTGTCTGTTTACTCTGTAGATAGTTTCTTTTGCTGTGCAGAAGCTCTTTCGTTTGAGTGGGTCTCATTTGCCAATTTTTGTTTTGGTGTCTTCAACATGAAATCTTTGTCAGGTCTTATGACCAGAATGGTATTAAACCACAAGGGTACAATAAACCAGAACAGCATTGTACTGGTACAAAAAATAGACACATGGGCCAATGGAACAGAATAGAGACCTCAGAAATAATGCTACACATCTACAACCATCTGATTTTCAACAAAGTCAACAAAAACAATGAGGAAAGGACTCTCTATTCAATACGTGGTGCTAGGATAACTGGTTAGCCATATGCAGAACATTGAAACTGAACTCCTTCCTTACACCAGATACAAAAATCAACTCAAGATGGACTAAAGACTTACATGTAAAATCCAAAACTATGAAAGCCCTGGAAGATAACCTACATGACAATTTTATGCCATGTCCTTAAGCCTCTAACGTCTTTACTCTCCTAAATCTCAGCTGATGGCTTTGCTCCCTATTTCACTGAGAAAGTATAAGCAAAAAGAAAAAAAAATTAAGGTCCTTGCCTCCACAAGTAACCATATACTTGCATTTGTGCCCACTTATTATGTCTTCCTTCCTGACCCTTCTACGCAAGATTAGCCCTTCCACTTGTACACTAGGTCTCAGTTCCTCTCACTTACTTCAGGGCATATTTATGGTAACTCCCTCTTCTCTCATGCATCATCAGTCTCCCTTTATCAGCTCCCACTCTCTATTTTATCACAATCTTAGTTTAAGAACAGGTTATTAATTCGCCTATCTTAAATAAAGCCTTTTTGACCCTAGTCTCTCTTCCAGCTACTACTCACAATTTCTTTACCTCCCAATATTTATATATAGCAAACATTTCCAAATATTTACCTATATTTGCTATTGCTAATTCCTTTTCTCCAATTCTCTCTTGAACTCATTCCACATAGGCTTTCACCTCTCACTTATGCATTGAAGCTACTCTTGTCAAAGTTACAATTGCCCTTCTTGATGTTGTGTCCATTGGTTAATTTGTAACGCACATCTTACTGGAACTTTCAGCTGCTTTTAACATAGTCTTTTTCTTGAATACTGTTCTTTCTCGGCCTCCTGAATTTCACACTATTTTGGGCCTCACGGACTCCTCTTTCTTAGCATTTTTGTCTGTTTTTTTGCTGCTTCTTTCTCATCATATTGACTTCTGAATTTTGGAATGAGATAGGTTTTTCTGTTTGTTTCTTGAACCTGAATACAGAGTATCATGAGAATTCCAACAGTGTTTGGTTTCCATGAATGAACCTTGAGGATGAATATTTTCCAAATAGCTCTGAAAGTGCCTATGTCAAAATCTGTACTTGTTGATTACCTGCTCATCTCAAAGTATCCAATATACTGAGATCTTTTTTTCCTTCTTCTATCTGCCTCAGCAGTATTTTAAATTGCTTATTAGAGCAGTTATGAATTCAGAATATTAATGAGGACTAGCACCTCATCTATTAAATTACAATGGTATGTTAAAATTCAGAAATTCTGTGTCATCTTTATTTTGGAGCTTGGGCCACTAATAAAGAAAACACAGTGTCAAGGTGATTTTCAGATCATTTTAACAGACTAACTAATATAAAAGGATAAGAATTTCTATCCTGGATGCCTTTCCATTTCAAAGTTGATGACAACACTGTTCAGCTGGCAATAAAGATAGAAAATTTATAAGGGTATGCAAGGTAGATTATGGTGCAACCTAGCTGTTGAATTTTTCATCTGTATCATAAACAAAGAAGGATAAGAAACATTTACTCTGCATTTCAAAGAACTACACATGAAAATAGACTGTGGAGTGGAAAACCAGCACAATTAGTTTCCAGTCTTTAAAATGTCACTGCATCTTAGACATTTCTGTGTATGGTTTCTTGCTCTTCTTTACTTTTTATTAAACTTTATAAAACTCCTATCTCATTTAGAGAACAAGTCACTGAAGAGCAGCAACGAAGGTATTATAGATCCCAATTACATTATAGATTCTGAGCTAAATGTCATCCCAGTATTTCAGTGTAGCAGTGATTAACCTGAGGAGATTTTCTTATCTTTATAACCTGCTTATGCTACAATACAAAGCCTGATAACAATTCCTAAGCCTAGGTAAGATGAATTATCATCATGGATGTTGGCAGAAAGTTAAAATTGGAAATGCAAAATAAACTGCTTGAAATTTTAGTGATTATGTATTATTACTGTAAAGGATGTTTCCAGAGATTTGGGCACATACTCAGAAGATGGACGGGAAGATTAAACCAAATATCTCTAACAGAAACATCAAGGGACCTTTAGAGGATAGAATGTTTATCTCCTCTGATGTCAAACTCTCTGACATCAACTGGATTCAACAGCGTCCTTGTCTTATCAGATCAATAGTTATTAATTTCATCTGATTCAGGTAAAATTTATGATAATATTTCACTTTTTGCCTTCCCTTAGTGCTAATATAAGGGACATCCCATTTTCTAAGTATCGTTTTTTATTTGTGTGTGTGCATATACATATATATATACACACACACATATAATTACAGTAAATTTTATCTCTGTCAAATGCTTTACAAGGTGTGCTACTGTTTAAGAGAAATGTCATTAATATTCATGAATCACCTTGATTTAACAGATGGAAGATTCTTTTTAAATTCATCCTTAAAGTTGACTTTTCCACATCTACTATAACTTCTTCACACACAATAAATGTTTATGCACATTCAAGAAGGTTATAAAAACCACCTGTGATAAATGTTAATTATTAGCAAACTAACAAATATACTCAGGCTCCTGCAAGACTCTGTTGCTCAATTATTATAGATGTAAATTAGAGACCTGAAGCCATAAAGAAGGATACAATGCACTGGCATGAGGGAGAGCTGTGAGCAGCTGGTCACAGTGATGTTTTGTTTTGCCAGCACAGTATTATAACATTGATTTGCCAACATTTAAACATTTTGTGTTCACAAAGACATCTGAATATCTGCTTCTTCTGAAATATTGGGGGATCTGGAAATACTTGGCCTATATTCAATGGTATGTATCCTGGTAGATGTTTACCATCCAGACTTCAAGAAAAGTCTTGATTTGTATCATTTGCCTATTTCTATGGTGTAAATACTATGCCATGGCTGATTTCTAGCTACCAAGGTGATCTTCTTTACTGGAGTTGGGAAGTGATACACAGTCTGCTCTCACAAACTAGTATAGTTCCAGCACACCACTGTCTGTATTATTCCTCAACAAAATCGGCTGAAGTTACTACTTGCCCCTTTTAGACAAGATGCAATCTCTCGATTCGTGTTCTGCATCTCATCTGTGTCACTTATTCACATGACATACTAATTTGCATAGGAGTTTTGTTTGTGCTTGTGACCTTTGTCTTAAGAAATAATTATGTTGAGACTCAAGGTCTAGAACCTTAGAATTCTAAATAAGCTCAATGTTATTTTAAGTAGGCACTGTGTAGTTAAGGCCTTAGGTTGAAAAGAGCTGACCCAATCAGAGGAACAGGATAAACTGGGGATAGAAAGAGCATACAGATGCATTGGGCCAATATCCATGCCTCTGTAGGATATAGCCCCAGGTCTTTCTGGAGAATTTGACCTTTGCAATGATTAGTAGACAAAGATTGGGGTAGAAATGGTGTCAATGCTAGGATTTCAGTGCTGGATCATAAGAAAACTACTGGTTTGGGAGGCAGCCACCTGGACTGTGTAGAGATGACATCTTAGTCTGGGCAGCTATAAAAAATTACCATAGACCAAGTGGCTTAACAAAACACATATCTCTGACAGTTCTGAAGGCTGGGAATTCCAAGAGCAAGGCGCCAGTAGATCTTGTGTGAGATGAGGACCCACTTCCTGATTTGCGGCTGGTCATCTTCTTGCTGTGTTTTCATATGGAAGGGAACAGAGAGATAGAAAGCAAATCTTCTCATGTCTTTTATAAGGGCACTAATTCCATTAAAGAGACCCAGTCACCTCCCAAAGGCCCAGCCTTCTACTAGCATAATACTGGGGATTAGGATTTTAACATATTAATTTTTTGGGGACACAAACATTCAGTCTGTTGCAGCTGATAACCTGAGTAAGCACCTAGTGATTTCAATTGGCCTCATTCCTCCCCAGGTACCTCTGGGGAGGTGTGGCTGGGTAGCTGCCTGGTCTATAAGAGGGCTAACTTTCCATACCCACCCTAGCCCTTTGTTTACTCCACTGCACTGCTTTCATGAACCAAGGCTAAGCCTGCGCAGAATTACCATATATGAGTATGAGGACTGTACTCTGCACAACTTTAGGGGGGACCTTTCCCATATAGACTATACTCTAGATGGTTTTTCCTTAGCCATTTAGTGCATAGCCTGTGCGACATACCTGTGTAGAAATAAATTAAGACCAAACCTATGAGGACATGCAAAGGGTATTCATTCAGAGATTGCTACAGCAGGGAAGTCAGCCCCTGTCACCTGCATTTATAGAGACTCTAAGGCAGGCAGAGGAGTGAGACAGCTTTATAGTGGAACAAAAGGAAGGCCTCAGTACACCATGATTGGAGGTTGTTAGCACAGGGAAGCTGTAGGCAGGCTAACTAGAAGCAGGGTATCCTATGGGATTGGTTCTAGATGCATTATTTGGCTTTCTGTGGTTGGTTTTAAGTTGGAAGCAGGAACAAGAATTAGAAAAGCTGCCAGTTATTAATCAAACTCAGGACATTTGGAGCTGATTGTTATAGTGGTTATTATTTAGCTTCCTGGAATGTTACTAGAGATAGCAGTCCTGACTTCCTAAAAGTCTGGCTTATAGAAGACTGGGCAGATTGCTGCAGGCTGTGGATCAGAGTTCTATTTTAATATATGGTCTGGTCATTGTCCTTTGTATATTCAATTTCTCACCTGGTAGTCTACCTGCCTTTCTGATTGTCTACCTTTTCTCTGTTATACATTTTTATTTTTGAGGCTGTTTGCAAATTGAGCCTTGTCAATAGTAGGTCCTCTAACAGTCAAAATAACTTTTTACAATGGCATGTTTTAGGCAATGATGGGATATTGGTGGAGATGGGGTAGAATAGTCTATGTCTCATAGCTGCAAAAGAGCAGTAGGAATAAATAGAAGAGAAAGGCCAGCCCCACTCAGCAAATCATGTTTGAAGGCCAGTACTTCTTCAGCATTGGCTCATCATATTTTGGGATTGTCCAGATTTTAACTTATGCCTTCATTGGATGAGTTTTTATCTAAATTGATAATTGACTTTAGCTACCCGTTCTGAGATACTAAAATCAATGAAGGGGTTAAATGAAGGGGTTAAATATATCTTAATGAACTTAACTTCTAAGGGTGAAAAGTAAAAACTAAAAAAACTATTGTAAAATAAAAAATAATTAAGTGATATGAAAGTAAATAGAATACAACAAAGGTCTTGCTAGTTATTCTTCCCTGCAAATGACATGCCCTTATACATACATTTCTCTCTATTTTTGGACTTATCTCTGGAGTAGAAGCAGGGACTGTGCTCTTTTGAATTACCCACAGAACAGGTTGGGTACCTTCAACCTGTTGCTGGCCAGTCAGCTAAGCTGTGCAGTTTTTCAAAGGGAAGAAGTTATACGAGATAAGGCCCAAGCAACAAGTTATATCATGCACATAACCACTGATGGTAGCTTTATAGAGAATGCTGTTGACCTCTGATCAGGCCCGGGTCAGAGTCTAACCTCTGTGTCCTCTGGTCAATAGATTCAGCCCCTGTTCTCATCCAGAGTGGCACACACAGTAAACATCATTCCATTTCTTTGTAAACTTGACAAATGGTGTGCAGTGAATTTAGCTTCCAAATGTATTTGGTTTCATGCTAAAGATACGTATAAAATATATTCTTGAAACTTGGGATTTTCTGAATTCTGATTTTCATTCTATTTCCATATTACTGCTCTCTATCCCTTCAATATTCTACTTTTCCAACCCTTAGACATTGAAGCTTACTATGGTTTTCCCCTTTCTCTCTCTAAAAATCCACCTTTTAAAGATAGTTCCTTTGCAACGAAGTAATTTCTGTCTAGTTTTGCTTTGTCTTAACATGCACTATGAAGACCTTGGAATCCTTGCCTCAGGCTCTGGTTTTTAGGGAGATTTACTATAACAGTGCCTTTATGCAGTACATACACTATTCAACTATACAAGCAGGTTGTGAATGAGCCTCCCTTGTTTTCTTTTGTACAGCCTTCCACCTCTTTTCCCTCAACTTATTTTTCTAGCAATACTTCATTAGATTTAGTCTATAACGTAATACTTTGGAGCTTGTAAAACTGTAGACTGATCATGTGGTTATAGTTCCACTGGCCTTGGGACAGGCCATGGACTGATGGTACTGGATATAGTTTGTAATATCTTTTTGCTCCCAACTTTATTTTATTTAATATTAGTGTTCTCCCTCTTTTTTTCTATCTCTGCTCTATTCCTTTTTTCTTTTCTCTCCTTCTCTTCCCTGTTCCTGTTTTAATGCCTTGGGCCTGCTAGTGGCAGCCTGTGGGCATTGCTCAGCCCAGCCAGAAGCCTACATGGGTAAGAGGGCCACTAAATTTTCTTCTACTTTGTAATATGATATTAACTGGCTGCACAGCTTGTCATCAAGGAAAGAACAGAAATCTGGATTCTTCTATGGTATTTAGCTTTTGATTTCTGCTTATTTTAGGTCATCTGTTCTAAACTTTCCCCTGTCTACCCTGCCATTGATGTACTGCTGTCTACTTCTCTGCATGACATAAATCCATTGCCAGTGGTGGCTACACTTTATTCTCCCCAAATCCCTCTCCTTGGCTATGGCTTCTGAAGACTTCAGAAGGCCATTCTTACCACTTGGTCCCATTAGGGGCCAGGAGAGGAAGTACTGGATTCTCCCCAGATTCCAGTAAGAAAATTCTTAGGGATAAGCCCTGACCTTATTGACATCTTCAAGGGTCTCAGGCCACTTAGGCTCAAAAGCCTTTGAACACTAAAATGAGTTAGTGCTGTTCATATCCTATATGTCCCTGTTCTTGTTGGGCCATTCCAAATTGAATCCCCCAAGTCATCTATTATCTAGTGTTCTCAAAAAGCTCAGCAATTCTTGGTTCACATTCCCTGTTCTGGGCATCCCTTTCTAGTATGCTTTCTTTTTAGAGACAGGATCTCACTCTGTTGCCCAGGCTGGACTTGGATCCTCCTGCTTCAGCCTCCTGAGTAGCTGCCCAGCTTCTAGTACGCTCTCTAAAACTCTCTCATTTGATCAATCTTTTGGCCTTTTCTACCTTCCTATACTGCCTCTCTAAGGATACCATTTGCCTTATGGCCTTCTAAAATGAAGGACTTTTGTCATCAACTATATCCCTTATTTTGCAATTAGAAGTAGTTAGAGGTTAAGAATTTTATGAGTTTCCTATAAGCCACTTTGAGACTTTTGTTATTCTTTTCCTGAGACAAACAAATGTTCATATTTATTGCCAACATTCTACTACAATGGCTCCCACTTGGGTCTTACCACCTTGAGTGTTCCTCCTTTCAGATACCAAACTGTTTTCTTATTTTCTAAACAGAACTCCCTGTTCTTTCATCTTGCAGACTCAGTATAGCTGGTGTTTTGTTTTGATTTGTTTGTTTTCCCTTTACTTCAATGCCCACAATACCTTGATTCAGTTTTCTCCTTGTCCACTAGGGAGAATTATATATGCACCTACTCACTCTTTCCCCACCTCTGCCCACAGCCCTTAGCCAACCACTCCAGTTACTCTCTAGCTGGCACTCTCAAAACACCTCTCCTTTTCCATCTGTTGCATAAAGATAGAAAAGCCCACATAAAAGTGGACATTGATGCCATATGCATTCTTTTATTGATGCCCTCAGTGTCTTCAACAATTAATTTTATGTATCCTTGGACAAACACATCTTACCTATTTCAACAACAGCTCTTTCAAAACCAAAGGCACTTTCAGTTGTTAAAATAAGTTATGATTCTAAGTGAAACATTCTATGAAATTATGATGGATATTTTTTGGGTAGCCAGAAAGAAAACAGAAGCTATAAGAAATGATATATGAAACATATTGTATATATAAGAAAATATAATGCACTGAATAATATAAGAAGCAGCAAAGAAACAATCAACAGCATAAAGAGACAACCTGTTGATTGGAGAAAACATTTGCAAATTACTCATCCAACAGTGAACTAATATCCAGAATATACAAGGAACTCAAACAACTCAACAGTATAAAAACAAATACTCCCATGGAGAAATAGGAACGTTTTTACACTGTTTGTGGGAGTGTAAATTAGTTCAACCATTGTGGAAGACAGTGTGGCGATTCCTCAAGGATCTAGAACTAGAATTACCATTTGACCCAGCAATCCCATTACTGGGTATATACCCAAAGGATTCTAAATCGTGCTACTATGAAGACTCATGCATGCATATGTTTATTGTGGCACTACTCACAATAGCAAAGACTTGGAACCAACCCAAATGTCCATCAATGATAAACTGGGTTAAGAAAATGTGGCACATATACACCATGGAATACTATGCAGCCATGAAAAAGGATGAGTTCATGTCCTTTGCAGGGACATCGATGAAGCTAGAAACCATCATTCTCAGCAAACTATCACAAGGACAGAAAACCAAACACCGCATGTTCTCACTCATAGGTGGGAAATGAACAATGAGATCACTTGGACACAGGGCGGGGAACATCACACATTGGGGCCTATCAGAGAGTAGGGGGCTGGGGGAAGGATAGGATTAGGAGAAATAGCTAATGTAAATAAGTTGATGAGTGCAGCAAACCAACATGGCACGTGTATACCTATTTATCAAATCTGCACGTTGTGTATGTGTACCCTAGAACTTAAAGAAAAAAAAAAGAAAAGAAAATTCAGTTTAATCCTTTCAAAAACAAAGTAAAATTTGTGGAGCAAGCATTAAAAACAACAACAACAAAAAAATCACAAATAATCCTGCTAAAAACTGGGCAAAGGACATGAAGAGACATTTCTGAAAAGAAGATATACAAATGACCAACAGGTATAGAAAAAATGCTCAGCATCACTAATCATCAGGGAGATGCACATCAAAACCACAATAAGGGCCGGGCAGGGTGGCTCACGCCTGTAATCCTAACACTTTGAGAGGCCAAGGCAGGCAGACCACCTGAGGTCAGAGCTCAAGACCAACCTGGACAGCATGGTGAAACCCCGTCTCTACTAAAGATACAAAAATTAGCCGGGCTTGATGGCAGGTGCCTGTAATCCCAGCTACTTGGGAGGCTGAAGGAGGAGAATCGCTTGAATCCAGGAGGTGAAAGTTGTAGTGAGCCAAGATTGCACCACTGCACTCCAGGCTGGGAGACAGAGCAAGACTCCATCTCAAACAACAACAACAACAACAACAACAACAACAACAACAACAAAAGGTATCATTTCATCCCAGTTATAATGGCTATAATTAAATAGACAAAAAATAACAGATGTGGGCAAGGATGTGAAGAAAAGCTAACTCTTACACATGGTTGGTAAGAATGTGAAATAATACAACCAGTGTGGAAAATGATGACATGGTTTGGGCCTGTGTACTTGCTCAAATGTCACGTCAAATTGGAATCCCCAATGTTGGAGGTGAGGCCTGGTGGGAGGTGATTTCCCACTTGTGCTGCTCTCATGATAGTGAGTGCTCATGAGATTTAGTAGTTTAAAAATATGTGGCACCTCCCCACTTTCTCGTCCTCCTGTTCTGTGAAGATGTCCCCCCTTCCCCTTTGCCTTCTGCCATCATGAGGCCTCCCAGCCATGCTTCCTTTTCAGGCTGTGGAACCATGAGCCAATTAAACCTCTTATTTATTAATTATCCAGTCTCAGGTATTCCTTTATGGTAGTGTGAGAATGGACTAATACAAATGGTATGGTAATTTCTCAAAAAACTAAAAATAGAACTACTATGCAATCCAGAAATTCTACTACTGCATATCTATCCAAAGGAAAACAAATAAATATATCAAAGGGATACCTACATTCACATGTTTAACGCAGCACTATTCACAACAGCAAAGATACGGAATCAATGGATAAAGAAAATGTGGCATAGATAAACCATGGAAAACTATTCAGCTATAAAAAAGAATAAAATCCTGTTTTTTCACCAGTGTGGATGGAACTGGAAGTTATTTTGTTAAAGGAAATGAGCAAGGTACAAAAAGACAAATACTGTATGTTCAAGTGAGAACACTTAAGTTCTATATAAGTGAACAGGAGGGAGCTAAAAAACTTGATCTCATGGACATAGAGAACACAGCAATAGATACCAGAGACTGGGAAGGTTGGGGGCAGAGCGGGGAATTAAGAAAGGTTGGTTATGAATGCAAGCATACAGTTAGATAGAAGAAATACATTCTAATGTTTGATATTAGACTAAAGTGACTATATTTAGCAACAATGTCACGTATATTTCAAAGTACCTGCAAGAAAGGACTTGAAATGATATTAATACCAGCACATAAAAATGATAAACACTTAAGGTGATGGATACCCCCAAATATCCTGACTTTATCATTACACATACTATGCGTGTAACAAACATTCACATGTACTCCATAAACATGTAAAATAGATCAATAAAAGAGGAAAAAAAGACATAAACACTCTCAACTTCCCTTTGCTCCCATTCATTTATATATTAATTTATATTTTTATTATATATTACATATACTACAAATATATGTAATATTCCTATATCATATAATATATATTAACACATGTATATATGTATATATTATAATACATAAATACCAGTGTATGTATATATTACATATAATATATAAATGTATATATTAGATATAAAATTTATAAATTTACATACATCCTAAATGTAATTGCCTTGTGTGCCAGAAACCATGCTTTATGGTCACCAAATTCCTTTTCATTTTCCACCTCCTAGTATTTCTAGAAGCCAATGGAAAAACTTCCCTTTTACCCTCTGAAGTTTTGCTGAAAAATCAAGTCACACAAAAAAATAACAAATTTAATCTAAGAAAAGGCATACAAATGTGTTAACCCATATGCGGGAAGAATCAGAGTGGTTACTCAACTCCTCATTGGGATTCAGAAGGTTATATTGAATCCTGAGGTTACAGAAATAATGGAGGCTTAGGGCATGGTTCAAAACAAGTATGGTGGTAAATCAGGTTATAGTGGCAGGACAGCAGGAGACACAGAAGAGGAGACTTGGCTAGCAAAGTTGGTCTGGTTGTCTAAATGAAACCTCACAGGTGGCAGTCATCTGAGAAATAGATGGTAAATGTTTCTTTCACATCTGTAAAGGTACCAGACTCCCAGTTAATGTGTCCTAGATCCAGACAATGGAAGGCCTGGTTGCATCAATGCAGATTTTCTACAGGTGCAAATCTTACCCACAAAAGAGCTTTTCAGGGTTACTTCTGTTGGCTGGCTCTCTAGGCAGCCACCTCAAAATATGTCAAATAAATGTATTTTGGAGTAAAATATTCAAATTCCTTCATGGGTCATATATAGAAAGACAGCATTATTTTAGGGTGGCCCCTGTTACTACACCTGACCAGGGGCCTAAAAGCAGATGTGATGTGTGTGACTCAAGGGACACAGCACAGAAGATCAAGTAAAGTGAGTTCCTTGTGTCCTCTCCTTCTATGGCTGCCTCTGTTTTAAATGTTATAGATGCTGAAGATAATGTAGCTGTAAGATGCTAACAGCTGTACAAATTCCCATGCCCCTGCTTAGCAGGGGACTTCCCTAGAGAGCCACTGGACCTGCAGTGGATCTTCATGAACAAGAATTAAACTTTTATGCATATACATAAAATGCCCCTGAGATTTGGGTCTTTTTGTTTTTGTAGTTGTTACTAGCCTGAAATATATACATTCTTTCTTCCTTTCTTAGGATAAGAGATGCTGTAGCTACCAAAATATTTTTTTAAGACATAATTTTCTGACCATCTATGTGCCAGACACTGTAAGCCATTTTCTGAACCCAGCATGCATTTTTGCACTTCTCTGCTCATTCTTGTGTTGTTCTTAGTCTAGAAATTTCAAGGCAGACTTATGTTACTGAACCATATTGAGGTCTCCTTGACCAGCGCAGTAAAAGCCAAGCATCCGCACAGAGCTTTTCCAGAGGGAGAAAGGACGACGTTTATTTGCAGGGCACTGAACAAGGAAAATCAGGCAGCTCCCACTTGAGATTTGGCCTTCTCGATGGCTTACAATCAAGAGTTTTTAAAGGCAGAGGTAAATTTCAGGAAAGCAGAAGTTACAGGCAAAATTGTAAATCAATATATGGAGGTTATACGTTGGTTTGGTCTAAAAGGTGGTATGTCTTGAAGTGGGCAGGAGGGGGGGGGCAGTGTTACAGTCATAGGTGGATTCAAAGATTCCATGATTTGCAACTGGTTAAAAAAGCAAAGGTTTGTCCAAATACTTGGGGTCACCAGAAAGGCAAGTTAAGGTTTGGTCTGTGAGCGTGACTTCTCCCAGGCCTCTCACGGAGAAATTTAGAACCAAGAACAGAACAGCAGAGTTCAGTCCTTAGCTCCCCTTATCTGAGGTCTACCTGCTAGCCAATCCATTTGGTGGGGGTATGTGTTTCTGAAAAACAAGTCGGAGACATAGAGACATATGTTAAAATGTCATCTTTGCTTCCTATGTGGAACCAAAAATCTTGTGCCTCTAACTTCCTTGGCTGTCATTAACTTCTTGCTTATCAGATTGCTCATTTACTTCTCAGAGATAGCTAGGTGCCTGAAATTGCCCGGGAAGCAACTCAAGATTTTCCTTTATTTCCATGCTTGTGGTGGGTAGGAGGGGCAACAAGCCCCTAACGGGCCCTTGTTTTGTCTCACTTACAATCGGCCTTAGGCCAAGTCTCAGTTCAATTATTATTATTATTATTTTTTGTTATTATACTTTAAGTTCTAGGGTACATGTGCATAACGTGCAGGTTTGTTCAATTATTTATAGGCATAACCTTAACTAGATTACTAGGATTTCTCATCAATGAAAAAGTGATAATAATACCTAGTCAAAGTGGGTTTTTTTGTTTTTTGTTTTGGATTAAATACAGTAAGATACACAGATGCCTTTAGTGCAATCCCGGATTCAGAAGTTAAAATGCCTCGCAGGAACTCAGTAATGGTTTTGCTGCCTTTTTCTTTCACTTCTCCATATTAAAATCCTAGACATTCTTCAAGGCTTAGCTCTAATATGACCTCTTCTGGGTTAAACATTTTTCTTCATTCCTTTGCAGCCACTCAGTACAATGTACGTTCCTTTGTTTAGCCCTATTTTATTCTGCCTTCATTAGAGTTATTTGTTCATATGTCTTACTGCTTTCTAGTAGATTTTAAATTCTTCAAGGGCAGAGAGACCCGTCTCATTTATCTTTGCATTTTTCCTTCCTCCTCACATTACCCAGTGAGTGCCTGGCAAGTAGGAGGCACTCAACAATGTTTATTAAAATAGAATGAAATAAAACCTAACAGGTTTTACAAATTAAATGAACTTATCTGTTCCCACACCCTCAAGACATTTTTAGAAAAGGGAAAACATGACATGGGCAGAATGAACCTAGTGTATGTTCTCTAAATCATTAGCAAGTTTAAAACTACAGATTCGTGTCATCTTGAAGCTTTGACAAAGAATATTTGCAGTTAAGCAAGTGTTATAAGGAAGTCACTCCACATGGGTTTTGCACGGCTCTGTTAATAACAAAGACATACCACCGAGATATTTGACATTTTTCTTTACAGAGCTCATTTCACACACAGATCCGGACTCAGAGCTTAACTTAGCTTGCATAATGCCTGTCAGAGGACAGAAAAAGGCTATAACCTCAAAGTCTGAGAAGGCAGTGAAGGAGAGAATGAAACATACAAGGGCATTTTGATGTTCATTGTCTCTTCACAGTTTTGACCACAATGCTTAAAAATAATTGCAATGGCAAAGATTTCAACTTTTAGGGAAAAATAGAAGCAATGCTTTTTAATTGCTCGCTGTTCTTTTCAAAAAAATCATAACTCAGGATACTATTTAAGTAACTGATACAGATTGTGGGATTATGGTTAGGATAACTTTCAAAATTAGGTTGTAAAGTCATCAAGAACGAAACAAACAATCCCATCAAAAAGTGGGCTAAGGACTTGAAAAGATGATTCTCAAAAGAATATATACAAATGGCCAACAAATGTATGAAAAAATGTTTAACATCACAAATGATCAGGGAAATGCAAATCAAAACCACAATGCGATACCACCTTACTCCTGCAAGAATGGCCATAATCAAAAAATAAAAAAAATAGATGTTGCTGTGGATGTGGTGAAAAGGGAACACTTTACACTGCTGGTGGTGATGTAAACTAGTACAACCACCATGGAAAACAGTATGGAGATTTCTTAAAAAACTAAAACTAGTTCTACCATTTGATCCAGCAATACCACTTCTGGGTATCTACCCAGAGGAAAAGAAGTCATCATTCAAAAAAGATACTTGCACACACATGTTTATAGTAGCACAATTTACAATTGCAAAAATATGGAAACAGCCCAAATGCCCATCAATCAATGAGTGACTAAAGAAATGTGTATGCAGGGCTACACCCACCCACACACACACACACACACACACACACACACACCATGGAATACTACTCAGCCATACAAATGAATGAAATAATTCACAGCAACCTGGGTGGAATTGGAGACCATTATTGTAAGTGAAGTAACTCAGGAGTGGAAAACCAAACATTTTATGTTCTCACTCCTAAGAGGGGAGCTACGCTATGAGGATGCAAAGGCGTAAAAACGATACAATGGATTCAGGACTCAGGAGAAAGAGTGTAGGTAGGTGAGGGATAAAAGACTATATATAAGACTGCTTTTATAAAACTATGTAGAAGACTGCTTAGGTGATGAGTGCACCAAAATCTCAGAAATCACCACTAAAGAACTTATTCATGTAACCAAACATCACCTGTTTCCCAAAAACCTGTTGAAATTAAAAAATTAAAAAATTAAAAACAAAATTACATTGTAAAAGAATGGTAAAAATAAATATAAACATTTTAAAATTAAATTTTTTGCAAGATATTTACTACCTGAAAAAAGATAAGAGCAGGTTATCAGAAAGGACCAACTAAATATACATGTTTCAAAAGGTATGTATGTTTATATACATAGAGAAAACCCAGAAATGAATATGTCAAAATATTAGCAATATGTGTTCTTTTAAGTTTTTGGCTAACAGCATTATGGATAACTTTGGTTTTTTGGGGGGAGGAGTACTTAAAATTTATTTTATTATTCTTTAAGTTCCGGGATACCTGTGCAGAATGTGCAAGTTTGTTACATAGGTATACGTGTGCCATGGTGGTTTGCTGCACCTATCAACCCATAATCTAGGTTTTAAGCCCCACGTGCATTAGGTTTGTGTCCTAATGCTCTCCCTCCCCTTGCCCCCCACCCTCGGACAGGCCCTGGTATGTGTTGTTATTCCCTTCCCTGTGTCTACGTGTTCTCATTGTTTGACTCCCACTTATGAGTGAGAACATGCAGTGTTTGGTTTTCTGTTCCTGTGTTAGTTTGCTGAGAATGATGGTTTCCAGCTTCATCCATGTCCCTGCAAAGGACATTATCTCATTCTTTTTTATGACTGAATAGTATTTCATGGTATATATGTGCCACATTTTCTTTATCCAGTCTATCACTGATGGACATTTGGATTGGTTCCAAGTCTTTGCTATTGTGAACAGTGCTGCAATAAACATACATGTGCATGTGTCTTTACAGTAGAATGATTTACAATCCTTTGGGTATATACCCAGTAATGGGATTGCTGGGTCAAATGGTATTTCTGGTTCTAGATCCTTGAGGAATTGCCACACTTGTCTTCCACAATGGTTAAACTAATTTACACTCCCACTAACAGTGTAAAAGTGTTCCTATTTCTTCACAGCCTTGCCAGCATCTATTGTTTCCTGACTTTTTAATAATCACCATTCTGAGTGGTGTGAGATATCTCACTGTGGTTTTGATTTGCATTTCTCTAATGACCAGCGATGAGCTTCTTTTCATGTTTCTTGGCTGCATAAATGTCTCCTTTTGAGAAGCGTCTGTTTATATCCTTTGCCCACTTTTTGATGTATTTTTTTCCTGTACATTTGTTTAAGTTCCTTGTAGATTCTGGATAATTTTGATTTTGTATATGTACTTTTGTGTGTCTTGCTTTAAATTCCCATAGGATTTCCTCTTAAGTTTTCCCTTATTTCTGCTATAACAACAGAAGTCAGAAACAAAAGATATCTTAATCTGACTTAATGTAATAGCTAACATTTAAGTTCTCACAATCAGATACACTTCTAAGTATTTTTCATAAATGATCTCTATTATAAATAATAGAAGAATAACAATCCTTCTATTATTTATAGTCATTTACCAGATTTGGCAATCAAGGCATGGAAAAGTTAAGACAACTGTTTATGGCAGCCCATGTAGTAAGGAGCAGAACTTGGATTTAACATCAGCTGACTTACCTCAGAGCTTGAACTCATAACATTAAATTATTGGCACATCCTAAGATACAGGGAAGGGAGGTCTACAGTGACATGTACTTGTATTGTTTTGGGAAAACAATATTTCCAGGCCCAGCCTGTTGAGAGCAGTGAGGGAGATTAGGGGTTGATGTTAGAATGAAGGGAAGAGGATCTCTGACCTAAGTGGGGAGTAGTGTTCCTGGAAAGACAAGCCCAAACTTCAACCTCTAGCTTCATCTAGAACAAGCTCCCAATGCTTAAGGCTGAATGATGGTTATGGAATTGGAAGGTCTTTGAGGGTTATTGACAGGACAGTGGCAGGCATCTGTTTTATTTAACAGACATTAATTGAGAACATATCATGAGACAAGGCTCAATTCCCATGGTTTTGAAGGCTGGATTGGAGTGATGAGAGGTGAGAGGCTGTTATGACAAATTGAGCTAAGGTCCTGGAGCTTAGGGGAGTGCTCAGATCAGCTTAGCATACAAATTAGAATGATAACTGGCATCTGTATGCAGCTTCCCTATTTGCCAAACTGGTTTCTTAAACTGCTTTTACTATTTTAACCACCTAAGAACCTTATAAAATAGAAACAAACAGCATTTACTTAGGGACCGCTACATTCTAGGATCTATGGTAGAACTTTTGCCCACACTGGCTCTTCTAACCACTTTAAAAGCTCCTTTCAGGAGGTCTTCATTACATGTTAGGCAACTGAAGCTTAGAAGACTGAATTAATTTCTACATGGTCATATGTGAGCGGCATAGACTCCAGCCCTACTCCATATGCAGAGATCTAACCATTGCACCATGCAGCATGGGGTCAGATTTACCCAAAGCTGAAGACGTTGGGATAGACGCATTTCTATAAGAGGCATGTTCTTAACTAACTTGGTGCCTCCAGTGGTTCTTTTTACACCTAGAAAAGGAGTTCCAGCCTTAGCTACCTGGCAGACTCTCAGAAAATTTCTCCAATTCTAGCCATTATTCTCTATCTGGGTCAGAATCCACTCAATACACTTGTGGCCCCTGATTGTAGGCATTATGCGTTGGATTTAATTTTTCCTCCTTATTCAGCCTTCATTTATTCAGGGATCAGCAGAGTTCAGTGCATGGGGTGCTGCTTGTTTTTATAAGTAAAATTTTATTAGAATACAACCATTTTCATCTGTTTACATAGATCTATGGGTGCTTTCTTTTACACTATAATGGCACTATATTAGTTGCAACAGAGACTAGTCTCTGCAAGGCCTAAAGTACTTATTCTGTTACCCTTAACAAAATAAAGCTAATTGTTAGATGCTTTGTCATATTGTCTACCTGGGCCTCATGTTGCTGTTCCTCCTGAGTGCTGTTAAGCCAGCTCTGTTCAATCTCTGTCCCTACTTCATACTTTGTCTTAGAGGCAAATTTGAAAAGGCAGAAGATAAACCCTGGCCTTGGAGAATATCCACAATTACAAGAAAAGAGAGAAAATAGAACTGTCACAAAACAGGGTATCATAGCCTGATAGAAACCACTGGACAGATTTCAAAAAAGACTGGCATTTAATGGTATCTAGAGTAGCAAAAAACTTGAGAAAATGAGAAAAGATTACTGAATTTGACCATTAGCCAGTCACTGGTGACCTTTGGATCTGTAGTATTAGTTGAGCAACAAAGGTGGAAACCAAATTTCAGGCAGTGAAGAAGATAATGACTTGGGTTTCCAGAATGGACTCAGCATAGCTGGCTAAGGAGGTTAGCACTTCCTGCCTGACTAATTTCTCATGGGCAATTTTGTGATTCTGTTTCCATATTTAACCTCTCTACACATTAAGAAGAGCTAGTTACACTCGTGATTTGTAATCAAGCAGCTGTTGCATCTGGAGGATCTCTTGACAGTCACAATCCTACACACTTACACAGTATCTCTAATTGAGTGTTTGGTTTCTCTTAATTTTTCTTTTCCTTTTTTAGGCTATATATACATATATCTTTTGCCCCAATCTGTGCTGTTTAAATCTCTGATAGTGGAAGCCATGAAATGTTAATGAGGCCACATCTTTTATGGTGGACAGAGAGATCAATAGCTTTCAGGTATTAATGAGATGTCCTCAAAATTTATGTCCATTGTTAGAGAGCTGATGGCTCCCTGCCGGACTGTCAGACCTTGCTTAAATGGACAACCAAAGGCATTTTCCAGCCCTGCATAAATTTGAATCTTCAGGCTTGAATATTCAGTAAATGTAGTAAAAATCCAAGTCATCTCAGTCATGAACTTCTCCCCCACTTTCAAACTTTCATGTCTCTAACCTCAAAGAGAATTTTTCCTCTTCCTTCCCAAGGTTAACTTCTCCAACTGTGCTTTTGATCCTAATTCCCATCACTTCCTCAGGCATTCATTCATCATTTATTTTTCTGATATTTTTAACTTCTCTTTCACAACTTCCTCTCTTAAATTTACAAATACATTTAAGCCTCTCTCCTCCTAAGAAAACTTTCTTACTTGACCCTACTTTTCTCTCAAGTCATTGCCCTTTATTGTTGCGTTCACACTCCCATCCCATTTTACTGTAAAACTTTTTGAAAGAGAATGCTACACTGGATGTATTTCCTCACCATTTTTCTCTCCTTTATAAAAGTTTGGCTCAAGTCCCACCTTGCTGTTGCAAATATTCTGCAAGAGTCACCAATGATCTCCCACTACCAAATTCTCTGACCTCTTCTTAGTCCTCTCTTACTTGACCTCTCAAGCCTTCTGGTCCCTTTCCTGACACTCTCTTGTGACCTAGGAATCAAATGTTCTCTCGTTCTTCTTCCTCTCTGATCACTTGCTTCTGACTCATCTTTTATGGATTCCTGTTTCTCTGTTTTCCTCAAAGCTGAAGTATCTCAGATTTTTGTTCTAGGGTTTTTTTGTGACAAATTATTCCTAGGACCCTTCATCCTTATTAATAAATTCACCTACCTTCCAAACACTCAGTTAACTCCCAAATCTTTATCTGTAGATTTATCTGATTTCCTGAGCTCTAGACCAGTAGGACTTTCTGGTTCAAATAGAAATTTCTATAATAGTGGAAGGTTTGGTTTTTTTTTGCACTGTGCAATACAGTAGCCACTAGCCACCCACAGCTACTGAGTACTTGAAATGTGGCTTGTATGTTGAACTAAATTTTTAGTTGTATTTGTTTAAATTTCAATTTCAATGGTTCTCTGTGGCTAGTGACTATTGAAGTAAGCAACAAAGCCTGAGACCCTCTGATTTAAATCCCCATTAGAGATCTCTATATTCTAATTTCATTAAATAGCATCACCATCTAAATATTTATTTTAATGACTAACCTCAGTCATATTGGACATTTTTATTTTGTATAAATGAGTATGCTTGGAATTTGCTATTTTAATGACATGATACGCTGTATTAGTCCATTTTCACACTGCTATAAAGATACTACCTGAGACTGGGTAATTTATAAAGGAAAGAGGTTTAATTGACTCACAGTTTTGCATGGCTGGGGAGGCCTCAGAAAACTTTCAATCATGGCAGAAGGTGAAGGGGAAACAAGGCACATCTTACATGTTGGCAGGAGAGAGAGAAGAGTGAAGCAAGAACTGCCAAACACTTTTAAAACCATCAGCTCTCATGAAAACTCACTCACTATCATGGGACTAGCATGGGGAAACCATTCCTATGATCCAGTCACTTCCTGTCAGGTCCCTCCCTGGATACCTGGGGATTACAATTCAAGATGGGGTTTCGGTAGAGACACAGAGCCAAACCATATCATACTCTACCTTTGTTATAAGGAATTCTCTACATCCAGGGAGATAACCTTGGTTCTGAATTTGAAAAGAATAGGATATTAAAACAAACCATTGAGAAATGTTGAGTTCCTTCGACTTTTCTGTTCTCTGGGCAAAGTCTATAATCTCAGCTTTCTGCTATTTCATATACCATCAGTGATAGCCACTCGTGTTGCAATGGCAGCTGCTAACCCTTCACTTCTTCTGCTCCCTAAGGACTAACAAATAGCTTATTTCTCCTCTTTCTCCAGAGATATGAGGAGAAACTATATCATATAGTTAGGCTGACTAATGAAAAGGTATCCAGAAGCTACCTTGAGGGGCTGTCTTCCAGTTCTACAGAAACTATAAAATGACCTAAGAAAAAATCCTCTTAGAGTTGCCAGAGTCAGAGCCAAGAGCTTCTTGTGTCACTAACTAGCAGAACACTAGCCTCTGCTGTTCTTCCCAATTCTGATGTCCACTGGAGGATTCAGAATCTCCATGCAGCATGGAATGAAACAGGAGTGTTCAGAGAAACCTTGGGAATCCATTAAGCTGATGCTCCTATCTTACCTATAGCCCACATTAGTGTTTTAATGGCTTGTCCTTTGAATTAAAAGTCATAAATATTCAGTTATTTAAGTGATAGGGTTTGGGATTGTTACTTTCACTTTCAGTACACTCATGAAGAGAAAGTCAAACCTCAAGATGTGGAGAAAAAAAGGCCTGTGTATAGCTTGTTGTCATCTGTGCAGGAGGTGAAAGAAGAAGGTGTCCTCTTAAATTAATTGTCTCTCCATCGGCCACAGAATGATACTCTTCTTGCTTGCCTGAATGATTTCAATAAACTATTATTGAATAATTAGCCTTACCTCCAGCTTTTTCTTCTACAATCCATCCACTGCCTTAGTCAATCTACAATCTTTTTTCTAGTTTTCATCTCTTAAAAGATAAAGTCCTAATGTTTCAAATAGTATGTGAGATCCTTTGTAATCTGATTCTCACCTTTGTAATCTGATTCTCACCTAAATGACAGCCCTGATACATAACTTCTCTCTCACACATCCAATGCAATGAACTTTCAGGCATTTGCCAAAAATCAAGGTTAACTCCTCTCTCTGAACCAGAATTAATAAGCAGTGAAGAGGTATTAGGAGGCCTGAGGCACTTAGAGATCAATCCAAATGTTTTATTCCTTTAGTTGCTTGCTGCTATCTAAAATGTTTTGTAATGAATATTCAGATAAAGCCAGGTTTCAGCTCTTTGTGGTTGAGAATTATTTTTCTTTTTAATTTTTCAAATGCCTGAGCCTACTGGACCCTACCTCCACACACTAGAAGTTTTGTCCCAAACCAGATGTGTGTTTCAGCCAGGTCAAGTGTAGTGACCCTTTATTTAGCACCTCCTTGGAAATACATGACTGACTGTGATGACATCCAATCATAACTTGATTGTATTATAGGAAGTATTTTTGTGGGTAATTACCTCGACTCTGTCATAGCAACAGAAAGCAATAAGCTGGGACAACCTTTGCACAGAGAGAAACTATCATAGGAAGAATGCAACACATATCCGTTTGTTAGGGTACATATGATTTTTTTTTTTTTTTTTTTTTTTTTTTTTTTTTTTTTGGAAATGAACATACAGATCTTGGTTAAATACACTTACTAGTAACAGGTTGCAAGTTTTATTCTTTTTCATGAGAAGAGAAAAATTATTAAAATGTGATGAGTTTTGGGGATCAGTCTTTTTAGGAAAATGTGACCAAAGGTCTCCTATCATGTCTGAACACATCAAATTATTCATTATCTAATAAATATGGTGCTATGTGCCTTACACTTGTTCTTCCCCTATCTTAATGGTCTCCTCTCCCCTCCCCTCTTAGCAAATACCTTCCATCATCCATGATGCTATTGACACATCTTTTCACAGATTCATTCTTCTGAATTTCCACAAATCATCATATTGACCTCTACTAGTACATTCATTTGCTCCAGTTATGTTTTGTATTTTTGGTCCATGTTACCTCCTAATACTGAAATCAAACAAAGACAGTTCTAAAGAGAGAGAGAGAGAGAGAAAAAAATTCCAGACCAATAACCCTCATGAATACATACGTGAAAATCCTTAGCAAATATTAACAAATAGAGTTTAGCCATATAAAAAAATTATATACAGTAACAAGTGGGATTTATTTCAGAAATTTGAGATTGGCTTAATATTTAAACAATCAGTCAACATAATCACCACATTAAGAGGCTAAAAAGAAAATTCATGTGATCTTATCAATCCGTACAGGAAAAGTATTTGATGCAATTACACACCCATTTATGATAAATAAATGCATAGAGAAAAATTTCTTCATTTTAATAACATTTGCCAAAAGCCTGTATCTAACATTATATTTAACTGTGAAAGACTGAATCCTTCCTCCATAAGATTAGGAACAAGACAAAGATCTTGTTCTCACCACTTTTGTTCAACATAATACTGGAAGTTCTAGTGAGTGAAATAGGAAAGAAAAGGAAATAAAAGGCATAAAAATCAGGGGAAAAAGCTGCCCCTGTTCACAGTTTTTATTTTTTAATTTCTGTGGGTATATAGTAGGAATATATATTTATGGGGTACATGAGATATTTTGATACAGGCATATAATGCATAATAATAACATCAAAGTAACTGGAGTATTCATCACCTCAAGCGTGCATCCTTTCTTTGTGTTACAAACAATTCAATTATTCTTTTACTTATTTTTAAATGTACAATAAATTGTTGTTGACTGTAGTCACCCTGTTGTGTTATCAGATATTCATAGTAGATCTTATTCATTCTCTCTAACTCTATTTTGTACCCATTAATCATCCCCTTTATCCTCAAGTCCCCCTCCCTGCCCCATTACCCTTCACAGCCTCTGGTAACCATCCTTCTACTCTCCATCTCCATGAGTTCTACTTTTTAAATTTTTAGCTCCCACAAATGAGAACATATGATATTTGCTTTTCTGTGCCTGGTTTATTTCACTTAACATAATGACTTCCAGTTCCATCTATGTCATTGCAAATGTCAAAATCTCATTCTTTTTTATGGCTGAATAGTACTCCATCGTGTCTATGTACCACATTTTATTTACATTCCTAGTTTACATTTCTAAAAATAGTGTACAAGGGTTCCCTTTTCTCCACACTCTCACCAGCATTTGTTATTGCCTGTCTTTTGATAAAAGCCAGTTTAACTGTGGAGAGATGATATCTCATTGTAGTTTTGATTTGCATTTCTCTGATGATCAACAATGTTGAGTACCTTTTCATATTTTTTTTTTTGCCATTTGTGTGTCTTCTTTGGAAAAATATTCAAATCTTTTGTGCATTTTTTTAATCAAATAATTAAAATTTTCCTATAGAGTTGTTTGAGCTCCTTTTATATTCTGGTTATTAATCCCTTGTCAGAGGTGTAGTTTGCAAATATTTTCTCCCATTCTGTGCGTTATTTACTTTGTTGAGTTTTTGAAGCTTTTAAACTTGACGTGATCCTATTTGTCCATTTTTGCTTTGGTTGCTTGTACTTGTGGGGTGTTACTCAAAAAATCTTTGTCCCCTCCAGTGTCCTGGAGAGTTTCCCAAATGCTTTATTTGGTCATTTCATAGTTTGAGATCTTAGATTTCAGTCTTGAATCTATTTTCATTTTTTTTTTATATATGATAACAGATAGGAGTCTAGTTTCATTCTTCTGCATGTGAATTTTCAGTTTTCCCAGAACCATTTATTGAAGAGACTGTTCTTTCCTAATTGTAGGTTTTTGACACTTTAGTCAAAAATGAGTTCACTGTAGGTGTATGGATTCATTTCTGGGTTACTTATTGTATTCCATTGGTCTATATGTCTGTTTTTATGCCAATGCTATGCTGTTTTGGTTACTATAACTGTGTAGTATAATTCAAAGTCAGTCAATTCCTTATTCTTTTTGCTCAGGATAGCTTTGGCTGTTCTGAGTTTTTTGCTATTTCATATAAATTTTAGAAATATTTTTCCTATTTGTGTGAAAAATGTCATTGGTATTTTGATAGGGATTGTATCGAATCTGTAGACTGCTTTGGGTAGTATGCACACTCTAACAGTATTGATTCTTTCAGTCTATGAACATGAAATATCTTTCCCTTTTTTCTGCCCTCTTCAATTTCTTTTGCCAATGTTTCATAGTTTTCATTATATAGAGATCTCTCACTTCTACGGTTAAGTTTATTCATGGATATTTTATTTTATTTGTAGCTATTGTAATTACTTTCTTGATTTCTTTTTCAGATTGTTCACTGTTGGCATATGGAAATGCTACGGATTTTTGTCTGTTGGTTTTGTATCTTATAGTTTTACTGAATTTGTTCATTAGTTCTAATAATTTTTTGGTGGAGTCTTTAGATTTTTCCAAATCTAAGATCATATCATCTGCAGACAAGGCTAATTTAACTTCTTCCATTCCAATTTGGGTACCATTTTTTTTTTCTCTTGTCTGATTGCTGTAGATAGGACTTCCAATACCATGTTGAATAATAGTGGTGAAAGTGGACATACATTCTTGTCTTGTTCTAGATCCTCGAGGAAAGGATTTTCATTTTTCCCCATTCAATATGATACTAGCTATGTATCTGTCATATATGACTTTTGCTGTAGGGCAGGTCTGGTGTTGATGAAATCCCTCAGCTTTTGTTTCTCTGGGAAGTATTTCACCTTCACGTTTGAAGGATATTTTTGCTTGATATACTATTCCAGGGTAAAAGTTTTTTCCTTCAGCACTTTTTGTTTTGTTTTGTTTTTTTCCCCGAGATGGAGTCTTGCTCTGTTGCCCAGAATGGAGTGCAGTGATGTGAACTCAGCTCACTGCAACCTCCACCTGCCGGGTTCAAGCAATCCTCCTGCCTCAGCCTCCTGAGTAGCTGGAATTACAGGTGTGCACCACCATGCCCAGCTAGTTTTTGTATTTTTTGGTGGAGATGGAGTTTCACCATGTTGCCCAGGCCTGTCTCGAACTCCTGACCTCATGATCCACCCGTCACAGCCTCCCAAAGTGCTGGATTACAGACATGAGCTACCACACCCTGCCCCTACAGCATGTTTAATATGTAATGCTGTTCTCTCCTGATCTGTAAAGGTTTCCACTGAGAAGTGTGGTGCCAGACCTATTGGAGCTCCTTTTGATGTTTTAGGATCCTTTCTTTATCCTTGACCTTTGGGAGTTTGAGTATTAAATGTCTTGAGGCAGTCTTATTTTGGTTAAATCTGCTTGGTGTTCTTTCTGTACTGATTATATCTTTCTCTAGGTTTGGGAAGTTCTCTGTTTTTACCCTTTTGAATAAACTTTACCACAACTTTTCTTTCTAGCTCCCTTTTAGGGCCAATAACTCTTATTATTGCCCTTTAGAGGCTATTTTCTAGACCTTATAGGCATGCCTCATTCTTCTTGTTTTTTTTCTTTTGTCTCCTCTGACTGTGTATTTTCAGATACCCTATCTTCAAACTTGCTAGTTTTTTCTGCTTGATCAGTTGTGCTCATGAGACACTCTGATGCATTCTTTAATACGTCCATTGAATTTCTCAACTCTAGAATTTCTCCTTGATTCTTTTTAATTATTTTAATTTCTTTGTTAAATTTATCTGACAGGATTCTGAATTCTTCCTCTGTGTTATCTTGAATTTTTGTTGGGCTTTCTCAAAAGAACTATTTTGAATTCTCTGTCTGAAAGTCACAAGTCTCTGCCACTCTACTAGTCATTGGTGCCTTAGGTTGTTTGATAAGGCCATATTTTCCTGGGTGTTCTTGATGCTTGTGGATGTTATTTGAGGTGCTGGCATTGAATCCTTAGGTGTTTATTGTAGTTTTCACAGTCTGGGCTTGTTTGTACCCATCCTTCCTGGGAAGGATTTCCAAGTACTCAAAGGGAATTGAGTGTTGTGATTTAAATCTTTGGTCACTGAAGCCATATGTGCAGTAGGCAACACCTATGCCCAGCAGCACTGTGACTCTTGAAGGCTTGCGGAGGTACCACCTTGATGATCTTGGTTGATATCTGGGAGAATTTCCTGTATTATCCAAAAGAGTATTCTTGTTCTCTTTCCTAACTTTCTCCCAAACAGAGTATCTCTGTGCTGAACTGCCTGGAACAGCAGAAGAGGTGACACAAACACCTCTGTAGCCCCCACAACTGGGACTGTGCTCAGTCAGACCTGAAGTACATCACTGGGTTGTATCCAAGGCCTGCAGTGAGCACTGCCTGATTACCACTGATATTTACTGAAGGATCAAGGGATTTTCAGTCAGCAGGTCATGAATCTAGCCAGGCTTGTGTCCTTCCCTTCAGGGTGACAAGCTACTCCTTGGTCCAGGGCAGGTCCAGAAATGCTGCATGGGAGCCAGGGCCTGGAGCTGGGAATCTTAGGAATCTACTTGGTGTGCTCTATTCTACTGAGACTGAGCTGGCACCCAAGCCATGAAACAAAGTCCTTTCTACTGTTCCCTCTCCTTTCCTCATACAGAAGAAGTCTCTTCCCACAGCCACCACCGCTCCAGGCCCACAGTAAGTACTACTTGGCTACTCAAGACCCAACGGCTCTTCAGTCAGCTTGTGGTGAATGCTGCCAGGCCTGTATCTCTCCCTTCATGGCAGTGGGTTCCCCTCTCGCCCAGATTGGGTCTAGAAGTGCCATCCAGAAGAAAAGGCCTAGAACTGGGGACGCCAGAGGCCCACCTGGTGCTCTAACTCACTGCGGCCGAGCTGGTGTCCACACTACAAGACAAAGTCCCCTTTTCTTTCCTCTCTTTTCCTCAAGCAGGAGTCTCTCCCCATGGCCACTAAAGCTGGGAATGTGTGGGTCACACCTGAAGCCAGCATGGCCCTGTGTCTCCCCTAAGGCCACAGTGAGTACTGCCGGGGTACTGCCGATGTTTATTCAAGGCCCAAGTGCTCTTTATTCAGTAGGCGATAAATCCTGTCAGGACTGAATCCTTCCCCTTAAGTCAATGAGTTCTCTTCTGGCCCAGGGTGTGTCTAGAAACGTCATCCAGGAACTAGGCCCTGGAATCGGGGCCTCAGAACTCTCCCTGGTGCCCTATTCTATGAATGAGCTGGTATTCAAATTGCAAAACAAAGTTCTCTTCATTCTTCCCTCTTTTCTCCTCAAACAGAGGGAAGGAATGTCTCCCAGAGCCACCAGCAGTGCTGCCTAGGGTTGGGGGAGGGGTGATGCAAGCACTCCCTCGGCTGCCCCAATCTGGATCTCACTTGGTCATGTGAACCCCAAGTCCACTCATTCTGAGCCCAGTAGAGCACCAGGACTTGCCCAGGAATTGCAGTTCTTGTGGCCTAGACTGGTCCCCTTTATTCTTTCCTCTCTTTTCCTCTAGCAGGAGTTTCTCCCCGTGGCCACTAAAGCTGGGAATGTGCTGGGTCACACCTGAAGCCAGCGAGGCCCTGTGTCTCCCCCAGGACCCACAGTGTGAGTACTGCCTCAGTACTGCTGATGCTCATTCAAGGCCCAAGGGCTCTTTAGTGAGTAGGTAATACATCCTGCCAAGACTGGGTCCCTCCCTTCAAGGAGGGACCCAGGGTACTTTATCTCATGGTGGGTGAGAACTGGGCCTAAATGCTGTAGCTAGGGCTGGCCTAAATGTGCCCACCATGTGCACCACATGAGTTCTGCCCTGCGTTTCTTTCTGCTATGACAGGGCAGTACTAACTTCCAGTGCAAGTCCCACAGTCACTGCACTCTCCCTCCCCTAAGCACACAGATTATCCCTCCATGCCATGTGGAGGGCTTGGCGGGGCGTGGTGATGTCAGCAATTAAAGACTGTCTTTTCCACTCTCCAGTGCCTCTTTTCTTAATATGATGTTAGACCAGATAATGTGATCGCTCATCTGCTTTTTGTTTCTTATGAAGATGTTTGTGTGTGAGTGGATGGCTGTCCAATTTGGTGTTCCTGTCCAATTTGCTCCAATCACTGCAGGCTTCTATTCAGCCATCTTGCTCCCTTTTTTTTTTTTCTTTCCTGGTCACAGTTGTTTTGTATTTGTCTATGTAGAAAGTCCCAAATAATCTACAAAACAATTCCTAGAACCACAAATAAATTCAGCAAGGTGAAACTATCTCTGGAAAAATTATGACACTGAGAAAAATCTGACATAGGAAAATTATGACCATGAAAGAAATCTGACTTAACTGATTCCATCTTGCCTTTAACCTCTAAGCTTCCCTTGTTCATTCCTGGTTATAGGCTGAACTAACTTTAGGAAGAATTCAATTTATGCTTTAACTTTGAAACAAAGATAATAATAGCCCCTCCACAGACAAATCCCCTCCTTCCTTAGGGACCAGACTTCCTTGGCGAAACTAACAAAGTAGCCATAAGATTAGAAATGATGGCTCAGAAGTCATGCAACTAGAGGCCAAAAGATTCCTAACTTCTCTAATTTCTGCTATGAATAACATTACAATTGTAAAACCCAAGATTGGTGTTTGAGGTATCTTTCAGACCCTGCATTCTGATGGATAAGCTGGTGCCACACAAACCAGTAAACTGGCTCATCTGATCCTGTGATCCCCACCCAAGAACTGACTCTGGGCAAGAAGACAAGTTCAACTTTCTATGATTTCATCCCTAATCCAACCAGTCAGCATTCCCTGGCCCCATGCCCACCAAACTATCTTTAAAAAACTCTAGCCTCCGAACTTTCAGGGAAGATGATTTAAGTAATAATAAAACTCGGCGGAGTGCGGTGGTTCATGCCTATAATCCCAGCACTTTAGGAGGCCAAGGTGGGCAGATCACGAAGTCAGGAGTTCAAGACCAGCCTGGTCAACATAGTGAAACCCCATCTCTACTAAAAATACAAAAAATTAGCCAGGCATGGTGGTGAGTGCCTGTAATCTCAGCTACTCAGGAGGCTGAAGCAGGGGAATCGCTTGAACCCAGGACGCAGAGGTTGCAGTGAGCTGAGATCGTGCCATTGTACTCTAGACCAGACAACAGTGCCAGACTCCGTCTCAAAAAAAAGAAAAACCTCCAGCCTCCCATTTAGTGAGCTCTATGTGTATTAAACCCTTTCTCTATGGAAATTTCTTTGTCTTGATAAATAGGCTCTATCTGGGTAGTGGGTAAGATGAGCCTGTTGGCCAGTTACAAAGGTCAGAAAATGCAGATAAATACACAAAAATTAATTGCATTTCTATGTGGTAGCAATGAACACATGGACAACAAAATTAAAAATACAACCCCACTTACAATCAACAAATAAAGACATAAATAGGTATAAAAGTAATACAATATGTATAGAATTTGTTTGTTGAAGAAAACAAAACACTAATGAAATAAATTAAATAAAATCTAAGGAAATGGAAAGACATACTGTGCTCATGGATTTAAAGGCTCAGAATAGTATAAATATATCAATTCTTCCCAAAGTGATTTATAGATTTGATCGATATCCTACCAAAATTCCAGCAAGGAGTTTTTTATAAATATAGAAAATGTTATTTTAAAGTTTACATGGAGAGGCAAAGGAAATGTAGTAAAACAATTTTGAAAAAGAAGAATAAAATGGGAGGAATCACTGTATCCTATTTCAAAACTTGCTCTGCCTACATTAATCAAGACTGTGTAGTATTGGCAGAATAGACATGTGGATCAATGCAGCAGAATAAACAATCTAGAAATAGAAGAACCCAGAAGTAGACCCATGTAAGTATGCCCAGCTGATTTTTGGCAAAGGCACAATATCACTCTAATGGAGGAAAAATAACCTTTTCAGGAAATGGTGCTGAAGCAATTGAACATCCATAGGCAAAAAGTAATAATAATAATAAATAAATAAAATAAAATTGAACTAAGTCTCACATTTTATATAAAAATTTACTCAAAGTGAATCATGAACTTAAATTTAAAACATAAAACTACACAACAAAAAAAATGACTTATAGGGAAAGGAGAAGGGATCAAACAAGGGCTTTGGGATTAAGGCCTGCTCAAGTTTGGAAAAGAGTTCCTTAAAAAGTTAATCATAGAGTCACCATATAGCATGGCAATTCTACTCCAAAATATCTACACAAAAGAAACAAAACATATGTTCACACAAAAACTTGTACATGAATGTTCATAACAGCATCATTCATTATCACCAGAAGGTATACCAACAACCAAAGTGTCTATTAAATGATAAATGGATAAACAAGCTGTGGCGTATCTGCTAAATAGGATATTATTTAATTATATAAATAAATAAAGTGCAGATTCATCCTACAACATGGATAAAGTTTGAAAACATTATGTTAATTAAAAAAACAGACACAAGGGTCACATATTGTATGATTACATTTATATGAAATACCCAGAATATGCAAATTCACAAAAGCAGAAAGTAGATTAGTGACTATAAGAGGGTAGGAGGAAGAAAAGATGGAGAGTGACTGCTGACAGTTATGACATTCTTTTAGAGAAATGAAAATGTTCTAGAATTTAGTAGTAAATTCTACAGTGATGATGGCTGTAAAAAATCTTAGGAATACACTGAAAAGAAACCGAACTGTACACTTTAAAGGGATAAATTTTGTGCTACGTAAATTATATATAAATAAAAAACCCCACATATGAAACTACTATATGACCCAGAAATTACACTTATGAGCATTATTCTAGAGAAATGAAACCTATATTCACACAAAAACCTGTATGCAAATGTTCATAACAGCTTTATTCCAATATCCCAAACTGGAAACAACTTGGTATCCTCCAATGTGTGAATGGTTAATCCACTCACTGTGGTACATCCGTACTATGGAATACTACTGGCAATGAAATAGAAGGAACTATTGATATGTGCAACCACATGGATGAAACTCCAGAGAATTTTGCCTAGTAAAGAAAGCCAATATTCAAAACTTACATACCTCATAATTCCATTTCTATAACATTAGTACAATGACAAAATCGTAGAAATGGGGAATAGATTCGTGATTGGTAGAGGTTCAGAATGGGGAAGGGAGGTGTAGGACAGAAGTGGATATGACTATAAAAGAAAAACATGTAGGATTCTTGTGGTGATAGAAATATTTTCTATATTGACTGTATCAATGTCAATATCCTGATTGTAATATTATGCTATAGTTTTGCAATATTTTACCATTTGGAGAAACTAGTTAAAGTATACATGAGTTATCTCTATTATTTTTTACAATTGCATGCAAACTTATAATTACCCCCAAATTAAAAAGTTTAATTTTAAAAAAGGCCGGGCGCGGTGGCTCAAGCCTGTAATCCCAGCACTTTGGGAGGCCGAGGCGGGTGGATCACGAGGTCAGGAGATCGAGACCATCCTGGCTAACACGGTGAAACCCCGTCTCTACTAAAAATACAAAAAACTAGCCGGGCGCGGTGGTGGGCGCCTGTAGTCCCAGCTACTCGGAGCTGAGGCGGGAGAATGGCGGGAACCCGGGAGGCGGAGCTTGCAGTGAGCCGAGATCGCGCCACTGCACTCCAGCCTGGGTGACACAGCGAGACTCCGTCTCAAAGACAAAAAAAAAAAAAAAAAAAAAAAAAGAAATCTCTGAAGTCAGTCTCTGGAGGTATTTGCCAAGTAAACTCAGCGCAAGAATGGTAACATTCTAAAATATAACCATGACCTGCTATCTCTCTCTCTCTCCCCCTTCCCACCTGTCTCTTTCTCTTTCCCTCGTTTTCTTTCTTGTGTTCATCATAGTTCTGCTAGAACTGGGCTAAGTGCCTGGCTAGGTCCTAGACACTAAAGTTACAAAAACAAATGAGCTGAGTCCTGTCTCCTTTAAGGAGCTGCTCCTAATCTCTCTTGAAAGAAACAATTGGCCGGGGGCGATGGCTCAAGCCTATAATCCCAGCACTTTCGGAGGCCGAGATGGGCGGATCACGAGGTCAGGAGATCGAGACCATCCTGGCTAACACGGTGAAACCCCGTCTCTACTAAAAATACAAAAAAAAAAAAAAAAAAAAACAAACTAGCCGGGCGAGGTGGCGGCGCCTGTAGTCCCAGCTACTCCGGAGGCTGAGGCAGGAGAATGGTGTAAACCCGGGAGGCGGAGCTTGCAGTGAGCTGAGATCCGGCCACTGCACTCCAGTCCGGGCGACAGAGCGAGACTCCGCCTCAAAAAAAAAAAAAGAAAAGAAAAAAAAGAAAGAAACAATTAGTTTGGGCCTGGTGGCTCATGCCTGTAATCTCAGCACTTTGGGAGGCCAAGGTGGGCAGACCACTTGAGGCCAGGAGCTCAAAACCAGCCTGGCTAACATGGTGAAATCCCTTCTCTACCAAAAAAAAAAAAAAAAAAAGGAACGATTGACAGATCTCCAATTCTGGGGCAGGGAGGGGCATCCATGATATATCATCACTTGTTCTTGATTTTAAGGAATCTCTGAACTATTTCAACTGCATTCCCAACAGTTCATTTGATGCCAAAGAGCAAACTGTGGCAAATTCTTTTGAGTGGTTAACATTCTTTACTTATGAACTCTACACTCCTTGCTGACATTAGGAAATTTCTTTTACTAAAGTAACTTTCTGAAAAGATTCCCCATTAACACGTCATCTGTCATTTTTGTTTTTATCATCTGTCATTTTTTCATCCACAGGCAGAACATAAAAATCTGATTATAGTTTCTCTCATAAATTAGTGCTAAGTTAATATTTTAGATGGCAAAGTAGTGGATTTCATGACATGAAACCTCTGTTTGGGTTTTTATTTTGCCTCTATTTGAGGCTGCAAAAGCTCCATCTGTTTAATAATACTTTTGCATTTTTGTTTGTATTTTTCTTGTCTGATTTTATTTTATTTTATTTATTATTATTATTTTTTTGAGACGGAGTCTTGCTCTGTCGCCCAGGCTGCAGTGGCCGGATCTCAGCTCACTGCAAACTCTGCCTCGGGTCCACGCCATTCTCCTGCCTCAGCCTCCCGAGTAGCTGGAACTACAGGCGCCTGCCACCTCGCCCGGCTAGTTTTTTGTATTTTTTAGTAGAGACGGGGTTTCACCATGTTAGCCAGGATGGTCTTGATCTCCTGACCTCGTGATCCGCCCGTCTCGGCCTCCCAAAGTGCTGGGATTACAGGCTTGAGCCACCGCGCCCGGACTTCTTGTCTGATTTTAAACCAATCTAGAAGAGTTTTGGGTTTTGTTTTCTTTTGGTTTGGTTTGTCAGATTTACTGATTTCAAACTAAAAGCACTTTATATTTTATTAGGATTCATGACTTGATTTGTTTCAGGTCTTTTCAAAGCAGTTAACCATTGTGGATAAGTGGATCACTTTGGGACCAATATGACAGGCTTATGTAATTTGAACCTCAGTTTTCTAATCTGTGAAAGTGGAATAATAGTAAGTCTATAAGAATTCATTTTAACTCAAAGTTGATTGAAAATTTAAATATAAGACCTCAAACTATAAAAATCTAGAAGAAAATCTAGGAAATGCCCTTCTCAACACTGGCCTTGGCAAAGAGTTCATGATGAAGACTTCAAATGCGATTTCAACAAAAACAAAAATCGGCAAGTGGGACCTAATTTAACTAAAGAGCTTCTGCACAGCAAAATAAACTATCAACAGAGTAAACAGACAACCTACAGAATGGGAGAAAATATTCACAAACTATGCATCTGACAAAGGTCTAATATCCAAAATCTATAAGCAACCTGAACAAATCGATGAGCAAAAAACAAATAATCCCTTTAAAAAATGGGTGAAGGATGTAAACAGACATTTATCAAAAGAAAATCTATGACTGGCCAACAAATATTTTAAAATGCTCATAATCACCAATCAGAGAAACGCAAATCACACCAGTCAGAATGGCTATTGTTAAAAAGTAAAACACACACACACAAAGAAAAAAACAGATATTGGCAAGACTATGGAAAAAAGGGAATGCTTATACACTGTTGGTGGTAATGTAAATTAGTTCAGCCACTGTGGAAAGCAGTTTGGAAATTTCTTAAAGAACTTAAAACAGAGCTACCATTTGACCCAGTGATCCTATTACTAGGTATATATCCACAAGAAAATAAATCTTTCTGCCAAAAAGACACATGCACTTGTATATTCACTGCAGCACTATTCACAATAGAAAAGACATGGAATCAACCTTGGTGCCCATCAATGGTGGATGAGATAAGACAATGTGGTACATGTATACCACTGGAATACTACATAGCCTTAAAAAGAATGAAATCATGTCCTTTACATTAACACAGATGCAGCTGGAGGCCATAATCTTAAACTAACATGGGATCAGAAAACCAAATACCACATGTTCTCACTTATAAGTGGAAGCTAAACATTGAGTACACATAGACATAAAGATGGGAATAGACACTGATGACTACTAGAGGGAAGAAGAAGGGAAGGAAGAGTGAGTTGAAAAACTACCTTTTGGGTATGATACCCACTATCTGGGTGATAGAATCAATTGTACCCCAAACCTCAGGATCACATAGTATACTCATGTAACAAACCTGCACATACACTCCCGTAACTAAAGAACAAGTTAAAATTACTTTTAAAAATAAAAAAAGATTCATGTAAAATGTGTAGAAATATACTTACCATTAAACTGTACTCTATAAATCTTAGCACTGGATATATTATCCCAGCTGCATTGCAGACATACCCATCTGGGTTATATCATTTTAGTCATGTAACACTTAAGTAGATGCAAGGAAGGCATCTTTTTAGGAAGGAAAGCAGCTTGTTATTTGCTCACAAATATCTTGACTGTGTAATTTTATCTAATCTTCAAAGAATCCTCTACAGGTAAATTGCACTTATAATTTTTAAAGCATTCACATCCACATAATCTGCTTTAGTTACACACACTTAAATGGTCTCAGAAGTCATGTCTAGTTCTCCGTTTCACAGACATCAAAGCTATACTCAAAACAATGAAGAAGGCCAGGCACGGTGGCTCACGCCTGTAATCCCAGCACTTTGGGAGGCTAAGGAGCGTGGATCACGAGGTCAGGAGATTGAGACCATCCTGGGTAATACAGTGAAACCCCATCTCTACTAAATATACAAAAACTAAATTAGTGAGGCATGGTGGGGGCACCTGTAGTCCCAGCTACTCAGGAGGCTGAGGCAAGAGAATGGCATGAACCTGGGAGGTGGAGCTTGCAGTGAGCCAAGATCACGCCACTGCACTCCAGCCTGGGTGATGGAGGTGGAGATGGTGGCGGAGGAGGAGGAGGTGGAGGCGGAGGAGGGAGGAGAAGAAGGAGAAGAAGAAGATAGAAGAAGAAGAAGACATATTGTCAATATCAGAGCCTCAAACGTGAAATAGCTTGAACTGGAACTCTGGCACTACACCCTTCCGTTTCATCTTATTTTGATGTTTTGTTTTTTCAAAAATGAGGAATCGGAGTCTAACAAAATTATCCTCCTTTTTTAGTCACTTTATTTCTTATATGCCTCATCAAAGAATGGAAATATACAGTCTGCCTTTCAGAATTTTCTCTGGTCAAAACTGCTTGAGTTGTGCTGCCTCCTTTGTATAAGCAGCCTGGTTATTTTGTCTTTCAAGACACAACTAAATGTCTACATCTTCCATAAAGGCCTCCTTAATCATCCTAGTCTGAACTTGTACTATCCTTTTGTCTATTCAACTAGCTGGGCACTTACCCTATGCTTCTTTTTACTGGGCATTTATTCTATGCTTCCCATTATGTAGATTGTTATACAACTTTTTGTGGTCATGCCTGTCCCTTCAATTTGACTATTAATGTCCTTATGCACAAGGATCTTTGCCTAGCATAGTACTTGGTTCAAACAGGTGCATAGTTCTTTGATGCTGATGATGACGATGATGATGATAGTGATAATGGTGACAATAATGGTATTATCTACCATAACCTCTCCATTGGTATTCTCACCATGGCTGTGATCCTGGAAAGCAATACTTAATCAGTAGGTCACTGATCATTCATATATTCACCTGTGTTCATTACTTTGATCAATATTTTCTGAGACTACACTATTCGCCATTCCCTATCTACACACCAGTGTTATGAAGGCAAAGAAGCCCTAAATTCAGGAACTTACATCCTAATGGAAAAGACAGACTTGAAAAATAAGCATAATAATATATTTCAGGTGAAAAATAGAAATATTATTTAGATGGCAAAAATGAGGGAAAGAGTTCTGAGTTATTTACGGAGAGAGAGGTGGGTTCAAGAAAATCTTCAGAGAGGAGGTAGAATTTGAGCCAAGTCTTTAAAGATTACTAAGTGGAACAAACTTACTAATGTCTGCTTTTCTTCTGCTGCTAGAAGCAAATATGCCCCAAGCAAATATGCTGAAAAGACCACTCATTTAAAGTGCCTGAAGCTAAAACACAACTGGAGATTTTTGACATTCAACTATTGGAGTAGGAGGTAATGGGATGATCTACTTTAAAGAAACAAATTATCTGTTATTTGGAGAAGTTACTGTGAAATGACTTGGAATTGCATGGAGATCATTGTGGCCTGCTTTTTTAGAAGAGGGGTTTCATCTATGCCACTGTGTGGGATTCTAAAGAACTCATAAAGAAAAATAGATTTGCTTTGCATTTGAGACTTTCAGATACATAGTGTGTAGATTTATTTCATTGTACACTAGTAAGCAAAATCTCCATATAATTAATACTTTGGCTGAGCAGAGTGGCTCATATCTATAATCCCAACACTTTTGGAGGTTGAGTAGGGAGGCTCATTTGAGGCCAGGAATTCAAGACCAGCCTGGGTATCATAGTAAGACCATATCTCTAGAAAAAAATTAAAAAAATTATCTAGGCTTGGTGGCTCAGGCCTGTGGTCCCAGCTACTTAGGCTGAGTTGGGAGGATTCCTAGAGCCCAGGAGTTTGAGGCTGCAGTGAGCTATGATTCAGCACTGTACTGCAGCCTGGGTGACAGAGTAAGACTCCGTTAAAAAAAAAAAAAAAAAAAAATTTATTCAACATATATTTGTTGAGCACCTATTCTGTGCCAGGTACTATTACAGCAGCTAATGCTCTAGCAATGAATAAAACAGATAAAAATAATTACCCTCCTAAAGTTTATGTTCCAGTAGGAATAAATTGACAGTAAGCAAATAGATAATTTATAGTACATTAGAAAGTGAAGTACTATAGAGAAAAGTAAAAAGCAGGGAAAGTAGGTAAAGAGTATCAGGTAGGAAGCATTTTGCAAGTTGCATTTTTAAATAGGTTGATTAGGAAAGGTCCCACTCAGAAGGGAGAAATCAACTCAAAATTTGAAAGGGATGAGAGTTCAAGCAATGTAAATATCTGGGAGAAGAAAACTCCAGACTGAGTAAGCAGCATGTACAAATGTCTGGATGTGGGGATATTCTTGGCACAGTTCAGAAAAAAAAAAGGAGGCCAATGTGGAATGTAGATGAGGGGAAAATATGAGGTTATCAAGGTAACCAGGGGACAGATTTTACGTTGTTGTAGGTATGCTGGATTTCACTCTGAGTAAGACGGGGAACTTCAAAGCATGTTCTGTCTTATGTCTCAATGTGATGACTCAGGCTGCTTTATTGAGTGATGCAGAGCAAGTGTAGAATCAGAGAGAACAGTTAGGAGATGTTTTTCAATAATTCAGTTGAGAAATGGTGTGGCTGGGTCCAGAATGGTAGCAATGGTAGGCCGTAATGAGAAGAGGCCAGAATATGAATATGGTTTGAAAAGAAGGTCAATAGGATTTGTTAATGGAGTAGATATATGGTAGCAGAGAAAGGAAAAAGTAAAGAATTGACTCCAAGGTTTTGACCTGATTTACTACTTGCTATTATCAAAGTGGGGAAGACTATGGAAGAAGCAACTTCTGAGATAAGAGGAGGTTTTGGACCTGTTTTATTTGTGATATATTTATTGGACATTCAAGTAGAAATGTTGAGTAGCAATTGGATTTGTGAGACTAGAAGTTGGGGGAGAAATCTAAGACATATTTCTTTTTCTTTTTAGAGACAGGATCTCTCTCTATTGTCCATGATGGAGTGCAGTAGCACAATCATGGCTCACCGCAATCTCAAACTCTTGGCCTCAAACAATACTCCCACCTCAGCCTCCCGAATAGCTGGAACCACAGGCATGTGCTATTACACCAGACTACTTTTATTTTTAATTTTATAGAGATGGGGTTTTGCTATGCTGCCCAGGCTCAGTCATACATTTTTGAGTCATTGACATGGAGATGGTATCTAAAGTCATGAGCCTGGAAGAGATCACTGATGAAAAAGTTTAAGTAGAGAAGAGAGTCCTGGGGTGTCTCATCATTTTGAGGTTATGAATATGATAAGGAACCAGCAAGGGAGTCTGATAAAGAGTATCCAGTGAGGTAGGAGGAAAAGCAGAAATGTGCGATGTTCTGGAAGCCAAGCAAAAAGAAGTTACAGAGGGAGAAATCAGCTGCATGAGTTATGAATCTTTGCACGTAACAAAATGATAATCATTAGTAACCTGACAGGAAGAGTGTTCAGTATGGAGTTGTATTAGTCCCTTCTCACATTGCTATAAAAAACTACCTGAGACTGGGTCATTTATGAAGAAAAGAGGATTAATTGACTCACAGTTTCACAGGCTGTATAGGAAACATGGCTGGGAGGCTTCAGGAAACTTAATCATGGCGAAAGGGCAAAGGGGAAGCAAGCACCCTCATCACCTGGCAGCAGGAGAGAGAGGAAGTAAAGGGGAAAGCACTACACACTCTATCACAAGAACAGCAAGGGCTAAGTCTGCCCCTATGATTCAATCACCTCCCATTATGTCCCTCCTTCGAAACATGGGGATTACAATTCAACATGAAATTTGGATGGGAACACAGAGTCAAATAATTTCAGGAGTAAAGGGGAAGAAAACCTGAATAGATAGGGTTTAAGAGAGAATGAGAGCAGAGAAATTGGAGACAGTGAGTATACACAAGTCTTTTAACCAGTTTTCTTTAAAGAAATCAGATAAATGGAATTAGAAAGCGTAATATTGGTTGTTTTGTGTTTATTTTTAAGACAATCTTATCTTGAATATTATATTTTTATAGCATAAAAATATACCCCCAAAATCTGTAAGTTCATTTTCTTATTGAAAGAGTAAAAACTATATGCAGAGTAGAGACAGATAAAAACACGGGTACCTACATACTGGGTTCATCTGTAAGAAATTTAACATTGTAAGAGATCGAATTCCTTTGGAAGAATTTTGTTCTTAATTTAACCAAGGTAACAATGAGAATATCTTGGCTTGAAATTGACCAAACTGTAGCCTGCGAATTGACAATCAGAGTAGAGACTCCGCAGTGATTAGCCAGGTTGATTTTACTCTTAGCAAACATTGTCAGCTTAGGGATAAAGCTGTAATAATTTGGTGGCCAAGCTATAAAATCTTGATCACTTAAGACTTCACATTTAAGAATTATGCTTGGAAGAATCACAAAATAGAGGGCTAAAATTAACTTTCAAGAGGATTTAATTTAATGTGCACGTTTTACTAACTGGTAAGTTGAACCCTGAAAACCAAAATGACATGCCTGAAGTCACAAAGCCAGCCAAGACTAGAACTCAGAACTCAGTTCTTATGATACTCCCAAAGGGCCCATTCTAATATCTCAGGCTCATTCCAATCTGGGATGATACCCTATTGATGCCTAAGAGCAGCTACACATGTATCAGTATACATGGCAATTTTTCATAAGAAATATTATATAAAAACAACTGCTGATAATTTAGCTGGTAAATACTGAAGTCATCATCATCTATTGTTTCCCCCTTCAATCTGTAGCTGAAATAGGGAATTAATGGCCAGGGGCTCTCAGTTTCATTCAGTATGTACGTATAGATCATCTTCTGTATGCCAAGAGGCATCTAAGAGGAATATGATGAATTTTGTGCTTTCTTGGGGCTTATGTCACCTGTGGACAGGAGAAGGAAGAAGGGGACTGGAAATTATGGGTCCAGATTGCACCTTCATGTGCAGAGGATTCCCTCTCTATCTTTTGGAATAGTGTCAATAGGATTGGTACCAGTTCTTCTCTAAATGTTTGGTAGAATTCAGCTGTGAATCCATCTAATCCTGACCTCTTCTTGTTGGCAATTTTAAAAAAAATTACTGATTCAGTATGGCAATTCCTCAAGGATCTAGAACTAGATGTACCATATGACCCAGCCATCCCACTACTGGGTATATACCCAAAGGATTATAAATCATGCTGCTATAAAGACACATGCACACGTATGTTTATTGCGGCACTATTCACAATAGCAAAGACTTGGAAACAACCCAAATGTCCATCTGTGACAGACTGGATTAAGAAAATGTGGCACATATACACCATGGAACACTATGCAACCATAAAAAAGGATGAGTTTGCGTCCTTTGTAGGGACATGGATGCAGCTGGAAACCATCATTCTTAGCAAACTATCACAAGAACAGAAAACCAAACACCGCATGTTCTCACTCATAGGTGGGAACTGAACAATGAGATCACTTGGACTCGGGAAAGGGAACATCACACACCGGGGCCTATCATGGGCGGCAGGGGGGAGGGATTGCATTGGGAGTTATACCTGATATAAATGACGAATTGATGGGTGCTGACGAGTTGATGGGTGCAGCACACTAACATGGCACAAGTATACATATGTAACAAACCTGCACGTTATGCACATGTACCCTAGAACTTAAAGTATAATAATAAAACAATAAATAAAAAAATAAAAAAATAAAAAAATTACTGATTCAATGTCATTGCTTGTTGTTTGTCTGTTTATGATTTCTATTTGTTCCAGATTTCATCTAGGAGTGTTGTATGTTTCCAGGAATTTATCCATTTCCTCTAGATTTTCTAGTTTGTGCATATAAAGCTGTTCACAATAGCCTTGAAAAATCTTTTGTATTTCTGTGGTATCAGTTGTAATATCTCCAGTTTCATTTCTAATTGAGCTTATTTGGATATTCTCTCTTTTCTTGGTTGATCCTGCTAGTGGTCTACTAATTTTGTTTATCTTTTCAAAGAACCAACGTTTTATTTATTTTTTGTGTTTTTTGTTTCAATTTCATTAAGTTATGCTCTGATCTTTGTTATTTTCTGCTGGCTTTGGGTTTTACTTGTTCTTGTCTCTCTAGTTCCTTGAGGTGTGACATTAGGTTGTCAATTTGTGCTCTTTCAGACTTTTTGATGTAGGCATTTAATACTGTGAACTTTAGGACTCTCAGCACTGCTTTTGCTATATCCCAGGGGTTTTGAAAATTTCTGTCACTATTATCACTCATTTCAAATAATTTTTAAATTTCCCTTTTAATTTCATTGTTAACCCCAAAGTCATTCAATAGCAGATTTAATTTCCATGTATTTGTATAGTTTTGAGGGTTCCTTTAGAGTTGATTTCCAGCTTTATTCTACTGTATTCTGAGAAGATACTTGATACGATTTAAATTTTCTTAAATTTATTGGGACATGTTTTGTGGCCTATCATAAGGTCTATTTTGGAGAATGTTCCGTATGCTGATGAGAAGAATGTATATTGTACAGTTGTTGGGAAGAATGTTCTGTAAATATCTGTGATGTCCATTTGTTCTAGGGTACAGTTTAAGTCCATTGTTTCTTGTTGATTTTCATTCTTGATGATCTGTCTAGTGCTGTCAGTGGAGTATTGAAGTCTACCACTATTATTGTGTTGCCATCTATCTCAGGTCTACTAGTAATTATTATATAAATCTGGAAACTCCAGTGTTAGGTGCATATAAATTTAGAATTGTAATATCTTCTTGTTGGATTGATTCTTTTAGCATTAAATAATGGCCTTGTCTTTTTTTACTGTTGTTGCTTCAAAGTCAGTTTTGGTTGGTATAAGAATAGCTATTCCTTTTCACTTTTGGTTTCCATTTGCATGAGATATCTTTTTCCATCCCTTTACCTTGAGTTTATATGAACCCTTATGTGTTAGGTGAGTTTCTTGAAGACAGCGGATATTTGGTTGGTGGGTTTGTAAAATCCATTCTGCCATTCTATATATTTAAGTGGATCATTTAAGCCATTTACAGTCAATGTTAATTTTGAGATATGAGGTAGTATTCTATTCATCATATTAGTTGTTATCTACTTTGTTTTTTCATTGTATTACTGTCTTACAGGCCCTGTGAATTATGTGCTTTCAAGAGGTTCTATTTTGGTGAATACCAAGCTTTTGTTTCAAGATGAGATCACTTGGACACAGGAAGGAGAACATCACACACTGGGTCCTATTGTGTGTGTGTCAGGGGGAGGGATAGCATTAGGAGATATACCTAATGTAAATGACAGGTTGATGGGTGCAGCACACCAACATGGCACGTGTATACACATGTACCCTAGAACTTAAAGTATAATAATAATAATAATAATAATAATAATAATAATAATAAAAGATTTAGAACTCCTTTTAGCAATTCTCATAGTGCTGGTTTGATAGTGGCAAATTCCCTCAGCATTTGTTTACCTGAGAAAGAATTTCTCTCTCTTATTTATGAAACTTAGTTTTACTGGATACCAAATGTTTGACTGACAATTATCCTGTTTAAGGAAGCTAAAGACAGGACACCAATTCCTTTAGCTTGTAAGGTTTCTGCTGAGAGGTTTGCTGTTAGTCTGATGGGTTTTTCTTATAGGTTACCTGATGGTTTTGTCTCACAGCTCCTAGAATTCTTTCCTTCCTATTGACTTTAGATAGCCTAATGACGTTGTGCCTTGGTGATGATCTTTTCGCAATGAATTTCCCAGGAGTTCTTCGAGCCTCTTGTATTTGGATATCTAAATCTGTAGCAAGGCCAGAGAAGTTTTCCTCAATGACAGTCTCAAATCAGTTTTAGCCTTCTCTTCTCCTTCAGGAACACCAATTATTCTTAGGTTTGGTTGTTTTACATAATCCCACATTTCCTGGAAACTTTGTTCATTTCTCTGATTCTTTTTTATCTTTGATTGTGTGAATCTGAAAGCATTTTTCAAGCTCTGAAATTATGTCTTGTACTTGTTCTAGTCTGTTGTTGAAACTCTTTTTAAATTTACTTTTATTTTTTCATACTTTTCATTACCATTATTATCATTTTAATAGGTTTTTGGGGGACAGGTGGTGTTTGATTACATGAATAAGTTGTTTAGTGGTGATTTCTGAGATTTCAGGGCACCCATGACCCGAACAGTGTACACTGTATCCACCGTGTAGTCTTTTATCTCTTACCCTTTTCCCACCCTTCCCTCCAAGTCCCCAAAGTCCATCATATCACTCTTATGCTTTTGCATCCTCACAGCTTAGCTCCCACTAACAAGTGAGAATACATGATGTTTGGTTTTCCATTCCTGACTTACTTTACCTAGAATAATGGTCTCCAATTTCATCAAGGTTTTTGCCACAAATGCCATTATTTTGTTTCTTTTTATGGCTGAGTAGTACTCCATGGTGTGTGTGTACACACTATGTATATACACATATATGTACATACATATATATATATACACATATATATCACATTTTCTTTACTCACTGATTGATAGGCATTTGGGCTGGTTCCATATTTTTGCAATTGCAAATTGTGCTGCTATAAACATGCATGAGCATGTGTCTTTATATAATGACTTCTTTTTCTCTGGGTAGATGCCCAGTAGTGGGATTGCTGGATCAAATGGTAGGTCTACTTTTAGTTCTTTAAGGAATCTCCATACTGTTTTCAATAGCGTTTGTACTAATTTACATTCACACCAGCAGTGTAAAATTGTTCCCTTTTCATAGCATCCATGCCAACATTTATTATTTTTTGATTATGGCCATTCTTGCAGGAGTAAGTTGGTATCACATTGTGGTTTTGATTTGCATTTCCCTGATCATTAGTGATGTTGAGCATTTTCTCATATGTTTGTTGTCATTTGTATATCTTCTATTGAGAATTGTCTATTCATGTCCTTAGCCCACTTTTTGATGGAATTGTTTCTTTCTTGCTGATTTATTTGAGTTCCTTGTAGATTCTGGATATTAGTCACAGATTCAGCTGTGAATCTGCCTGGTCCTGGACTTTTTTGTTGGCAATTTTTAAAATTACCATTTAACAATTACCATTTAACAATGCTTGTTATCAGTCTGTTCAGAGACTCTGTATCTTCCTGGTTTAATCTAGGGGGGTTGTCTATTTCAAGAATTTATCCATCTCCTCTAGGTTTTCTAGTTTATGTGTGTAAAGGTGTTCATGGTAGCCTTGAATACTCTTTCGTATTTCTGTGGCATTAGTTGTAATATCTCCTGTTTCATTTCTAATTGAGCTTATTTGGGTCTTTTCTCTTCTTGGTTAATCTCACTAATTGTCTATCAATTTTATTTATCTTTTCAAAGAACCAGCTTTTTATTTCACTTATCTTTTGTGGGTTTTGTTTCAATTTCATTTAATTCTGCTCTGATCTTGGTTATTTCTTTTCTTCTGCTGGGTTTGGGTTTGGATTGTTCTTGTGTCTCCAGTTTCGTGAGGTGTGACCTTAGATTGTCTATGTTCTTTTGAACTTGTTGATGTAGGCTTTTAATGCTGGGAACTTTCCTCTTAGCACCATATTTGCTGTATCCTAGAGGTTTTGATAGGTTATGTCATTATGAATTTTTAAATTTCCATCTTGATGTCATTGTTGACCCAGCAATCATTTAGCAGCAGATTATTTCATTTCCATGTATTTGTATAGTTTTGAGGGCTTCTTTTGGAGTTGATTTCCAGTTTTATTCCACTGTGGTCTGAGAGAGTAATTGATGTAATTTTAATTTTCTTAAATTTATTGAGACTTGTTTTGTGGCCTGTCGCATGGCCTGTCTTGGAGAATGTTACATGTGCTGATGAATAGAATGTATATTCTGCAGTTGTTGGGTAGAATGTTCTGTAAATATTTGTTAAGTCCACTTGCTCTAGGGTATAGTTTAAGTCTATTGTTTCTTTGTTGACTTTGTCTTGATGACCTGTCTAGTGCTGTCAGTGGAGTATTGATGTCCCCACTATTATTGTGTTGCCATCTGTCTCATTTCCTAGGTTTAGCAGTGATTGTTTTATAAATTTGGGAGCTTCAGTGTTAGGTGCATATATTTAGGATTGTGGTATTTTCCTGTTGGAATAGACCTTTTATCGTTATACAATGTCCTTCTTTGTCTTTTTTTAACTGTTGTTGCTTTAAAGTTTGTTTTGTCTGATACAAGAATAGCTATTCTTGCTCACTTTTGGTGTCCATTTGTGTGGAATATCTTTTTCCACCATTTTACCTCAAGTTTATGTGAGTCCTTATGTGTTAGGCAAGTCTCTTGAAGACAGCAGATACTTGCTTGGTGAATTCTTATCCATTCTACCATTCTTTATCTTTAAAGTGGAGCATTCAGACCATTTACATTCAGCATTAGTATTGAGATATGAAGCACTATTCTATTCATCATGCTAGTTGCTGTCTGAATAATTTGTGCTTTTTCATTATTATTATTATTTTTTTTTTTTTTTTTTTTTGAGACGGAGTCTTGCTCTGCCACCCAGGCTGGAGTGCAGTGGCCGGATCTCAGCTCACTGCAAGCTCCGCCTCCCGGGTTTACGCCATTCTCCTGCCTCAGCCTCCCGAGTAACTGGGACTACAGGTGCCCGCCTCGTCGCCCGGCTAGCTTTTTTTTTTTGTATTTTTAAGTAGAGACAGGGTTTCACCGTATTAGCCAGGATGGTCTCGATCTCCTGACCTCATGATCTGCCCGTCTCGGCCTCCCAAAGTGCTGGGATTACAGGCTTGAGCCACCGCGCCCGGCCGCTTTTTCATTATTTTATTGTTTTATAGGTTCTGTAAGACTTATGCTCTAAGGAGATTCTATGTTAGTGTATTTTGAGTTCTTTTTCAAGATTTAGGACTCCTCTTAGCAGTTCTTGTAGTGTTGTCTTGGTAGTGGTGAATTCCTTTAGCATGTTTGTCTGGAAAAGACTATCTTTCCTTCATTTATGAAGCTTAGTTTTGTTGGATATAAAATTCTTGGCTAATAATTGTTTTGTTTAAAGATAGGACCCCAATCCCTTCTAGCTTGTAGGACTTCTGCTGAGAAGTCTACTGTTAATTTGATAGGTTTTCCTTTATAGATTACCTGATACTTGTGCCTCACAGCTCTTAAGATTCTTTCATTTCTCTTGACTTTAGATAACCTGATGACCATGTGCCTAGGTAATGATCTTTCTGTGATAAATTTCCTGTGTATTCTTTTAGCTTCTTGTATGTGGATATCTATATCTCTAGCAAGACTGGGGAAGTTATCCTCAATTATTTCTTCAAATATGTTTTCCAAAATTTTAGATTTCTATTTTTCCTTGGGTACATCAATTATTCTTAGGTTTGGTTGTAACAATCCCAAACCTCTTGGAGGCTTAGTTCGTCTTTGAAAATTCTTTATTCTTTGTCAGGTTGGGTTAATCTGAAAGCCTTGTCTTTGAATTCTGAAGTTGTTTCTTCTACTTCTTCAATTCTATTGTCGAAACTTTCCAGTGTATTTTGCATTTCTCTAAGTATGTCCATCATCTCCAGAACTTGTGATTATTATTATTATTATGCTATCTATTTCTCTGGTGATTTTTCTATCCATACCCTATAACATTTTTTAAATTTCTTTAAGTTCGTATTCACCTTTCTCTGGTGCCTCCTTGATTAGCTTAATAATTGATCTTCTGAATTGTTTTTCTTGTAATTCAGACATTTCTACTTGATTTGGATCTATTGCTGGTGAGCTAGTATGATATTTTAGAGGCATTAAAGAACTTTGTTTTGTTGTATTATCACAATTGTTTTCCTGGTTTCTCATTAGGATAGACAATGTCAGAGAAGCTATCTGGGGCTCAAAGGCTGCTGTTAAGATTCTTTTGGCCCACAAGGTGCTCTCTTGATGTAGTGCTCTCCCCTTTCTGCTAGACACGGGGCCTTCTGAGAACCAAACTTCAGTGACTGTTTTTGTTTGTTTGTTTGTTTTTCCCCTGGGTCTAGCACCCCAGTGGAAGCACTGGGCTCCAGGTTGGTACCAGGGAGTGTCTGCAAAGAGTTCTGTGATGTGATCCATCTTAAGGTCTCTCAGCTGTGGGTACCAGCACCTGCTCTGGTCAAGGTAGCAGGGGGAGTAAAGTGGAACCTGTGAGGGTCCTTGGTTGTAGTTTTGTTTAGTGTGCTGGTTTTCTGGAATGCTGGTTGTGCTGGCAGTAAAGTTGTCACGTGGAAAGACTCAGGACCTCTGGGTAGCCAGGATGTTACACGCAGTGGAGTTAGCTGTCGTTTTCTCTTTTTTGGGGGGCAGGTTTGTTCTTTTATGAGTTGCTGTAATGGTTTGTGTTGGTTGGCCTCCAGCCAGGAGGTGGGCGTTCAAGAGCACATCAGCTGCAGTAGTGTATGGAGGATACAGGCTTGCCCTAGGGTCGCCTGGATAAGTATTCAGGGTTCTCAAGTGATGGGCAGGGCCATAGAGCTCCCAAGAGATTATGTCTTTTTGTTTGTTTATTTTTGAGACAGAGTCATACTCTGTTGCCTAGGCCGGAGTGCAGTGGTGCAACCTTGGCTCAAGGCAACCTCTGCCTCCCAGGTTCAAGCAGTTCTTGTGCCTCAGCCTGAGTAGATGGGATTACAGGTGTGTGCCACCACTCCTGGGTAATTTTTGTGTTTTCAGTAGAGATGGAGTTTCACCATGTTGGCCAGGCTGGTTTCCAGTTCCTGGCCTCAAGTGATCCACCTGCCTCAACCTCCCAAAGTGCTGGGATTATAAGCATGAGCCACCATGGCAGGCCTGCTACCAGGATAAGTAGAGAAACATCATCAGGTGGAGGCAGGGTTAGGTGTGGCTGAGCTCAGACTCTCCTTGGGTGGGGCTTCCTGTGGCTGATATGGGGTATAGGAGTGTGGTTCTTAGGCTGATGGAGTTATGTTCCCAGGAAGATTATGGCTACCTCTGCTGTATCATATAGGTTTCCAGGGACGTTGGGGGAAAAGCCGGCAGTGACAGGCATCACCCCACTCCCCCGCAGCCAGCAAGGCTAGTCCTACTCCCGCTGTGCTCCCCAACAGAACCGAGTTTATATTGAGGCAGCTGGTGAGTGGGGCTGGGAACTTGCCCCAGATTACAAGCTTCCCTGCAGAGAAAGCAAGCAGGGCTTTCAGGTCCTGTTCCTGCCAGCCATGGCTTCTGTGGTTCTTTGCGCCCCACCCCCGGATTCTGACCTGGAAAATTCACACTCAGTCGAAATCACTACAAAGTTCAGCTGGAAGTTTCCTTCTCCCTGTGGTCTATTTCCAATTCAGCTGGCAGCCCACTCCCAGGACCCCTGTGAAATAAAGTCAAATGGGTTCCTTGGGCTTCCCTGGGGGCCGGGAGTACCTTCAGGCCTCTTCAGTCTTCTTCTACTTTATTATTTGCTTGGCTCTCTACATTCACCTCAGCTCTAGGCAAGGTTAAAGCCTTCTCTGGTGATCTGGATTTTCAGTCTTTCTGGTGAGGATGTGTGTTTGGAGGCAGGCTTTCCCTCTCACATTTTCGGTACTCGGTTTTTTGGCTGTCTCTCGGAGTTTGCAGTACCAAGTCACTGCTTTCAAAGGGTCTGTGAAGTTTTTCAGTTTTCCTGGTATGTTCCTGCAGTAATTCTTGGAACAAAAGTTCACGATGTGAGTCTTCACACACTGTTCTGTCTGTCCAAGGACTGCAAGTCAGTCCTTCCTCCCATCTACCATCTTCTTGTCAAAACTTAGTTCCTTAAGTATGTCTTTCATTTCCAGAAGTTCTGATTGGGTTTTCTTTATGATATCTCTCTAGAAAATTTTTCATTCATATCCTGAATTGTCCTTTTAATTTCTTTGTATTGGTTTTCACCTTTCTCTGGTATCTCCTTCAGTAGCTTAGTAATCAACTTTCTGAATTCTTTATCTGGTATTTCCAAGAATTCATCTTGTTTTAGAACAACTACTAGGGAGCTCGTGTGATCTTTTGTGGGTGTTATAGAAACCTGTTTTGTCTTATTACCAGAATTACTTTTCTGGTTTCTTCTCATTTGGGTAAACTATTTTCTTCAGTTAGTTCTTGAATTAATTTTGATTTGACTGTGTCTTTTTTAAATTTTGTTTTTTCCCTCCGAAGGATGCGACTTTAATGTTTATAGTTTATTATAACCCAATTTAATTCTTGATGCTTTTAGGGATTAAGACTATATGAGTTCCTTTGTAATAGAGTGTCTTTGTGTGCTGGCTTTCTCAGATTCTGGTTGTAGTAGTTACATACTCAATGTGTGGGCAAGTTCACTGTCTCCTATGGGGTTGGAATGGCAAGGATCTTTTGAATCTTACTCATTCCTCCGTGGTGTGCACTTTATTTAATTTTTCCCCAGTATTTAATTTACTGAGTTGATGGTTTAGGCTTCAGATAAGTAGCGGAGGTATCCCTGTGTAGGAACTGGTTGTAGCTAAAGCAGGTGGGTAAATGCAATAATACCCAATGGTGGGCAGAGGTCCCAACCCTGATGAAGGTGACTGGGGGAGCTCTCAATTAGATGCACTGAGGTTTTATCAGGGTAAAGAGTTGGGGTTACCTCAGCTGCCTTGCCAGGCCAGCAGAAAAGCTATCTACATCACAGCCTCACTCCAGTTCCAGTATCCCAGCTCTTCAGATCAGATAGGCACCTCTTTCTCTCTGTAGGAATTTTATGTTCCAAGTAGAGAGGAATTGTGAATCTGCCTCTTGTGCAAGGCTGAACTTGGGGAGTGCTCCTCCTGTGAGAATGCAATCATCCTGAATTGTTTCAGGAAGGCTGTTTATAGGTGCCTCCATGCTGAGTTACCATGGGAGAGGCCCCAGCTGTATCTGCAGTGGTGGACAAGGGGGAAACATGGGTCTATTCTCTAGTACCTTTCATGAGCACTAAGGCTGCTTGCCTATTGGAGTAGAGGTACAGACTTTCCCTGATGCAGCCAGCACTGCAATTGTGTCTCTGCTGTAAGAAACTTCCCAGAGGCGAAGAGATCTGGGACTCAGGGTTTGCCATCCAGATTCTTTTGTCCCATGGGTTATTCGTTTGATATGATACTCTTCCTCTTCCCCTAGGAATAGAAGCTCCTGAGAGTCAGACTACAGTGAATACTATTGCTCTTCTGGGTCTAGCCAACCAGTGGGGCTGCCACACTCAAACCTGTTGCTGTAGGAGTTCCTGAGAGCCAGACTAGTGATTATTACTGTTCTTCTGGGTGTAGCCAACCAGTGGGGCTGCCACACTCAAGGCTGGTGCTAGGGAATGTCTGCAAGGGATCTGGTGATGTGACTCGTCTTCAAGTCTCCCAGCAGTGGGTACCAGCCAATGTGTTTTTAATTTTCTGAATGCAAAATAAGGTAGTTTGAACATACCAGGATTATCCAGGAGTTTTTAGTTACTTGCCTTGGTTTTGAGAGTCTAGATTTGGTTTTGAGTAATCTAGAATTATAAAGTCTGTTTATAGCTTTTGTTGCTGCCACTTGAAAGAATTCCTAATTCTCAGGAGTTCTAGAACCCTTAAAATGTGAATCATGGGGTGCTTCAGACCAAAAATGAGTTCCCAGACACTGCCTAATGCCAAACTTAACAAAGAGTATTAGACTATGTAGGCTTTTGAAAATGTGACAGTATTTTTCAAGTGTTGTGCATTGGTCATGAAGACTGCACTGAAAATGAAGAATGTGGGCTACTCTTGAAAGCATTCCCTCTGAGAACAGGAAACAAGACAAGGATGCCCACTATCACCATTCCTCTTCAGCATAGTACTGGAAGTCCTAGTCAAAGCAATCAGAAAAGAGAAGAAATAAAGAGCATCCAAATCGGTAAAAAGGAAGCCAAACTGTCCTTGTTTGCTGATATGATCATTTACCTTGAAAACCCTAAGTATTCCTCCAGAAAGCTCCTAAAACTGATAAAAGAATTCAGCAAAGTTTCTGGATATAAGATTAATGTACACAAATCAATAGCTCTTCTATATACCAACAGCAACCAAGCAAAGAATCAAATCAAGAACTCAACCCCTTTTACAATAGCTGCAAAAAAAATAAATAAAAGTAAAATACTTAGGAATAAACCTAACAAAGGAGTTGAAAGACCTCTACAAGGAAAACTACAAAACACTGCTGAAATAAATCGTAGATGACAGTCAAATGGAAACACAGCCCATGCTCATGGGTGGGTTGAATCAATACTGTGAAAATGACCATACTGCCAAAAGTAATCTACAAATTCAATGCAATCCCCATCAAAATATCACCATTATTCTTCACAGAGTTAGAAGAAGGGGATCATCACACACCGGGTCCTATTGTGTGTGTGTTGGGGGGAGGGATAGCATTAGGAGATATATCTAATGTAAATGACGAGTTAATGGGTGCAGCACACCAACATGGCACATGTATACATATGTAACAAACCTGCACATTGTGCACATGTACCCTAGAACTTAAAGTATAATTTTAAAAAAAGAAAAAACAATTCTAAAATCCATATGGAACCAAAAAAAAAAAAAAAAAAAAAAAAAAAAAAAAAAAAAAAAAAGAGCCTGCATAGCCAAAGCAAGACTAAGCAACAAGAACAAATCTGGAGGTATCACACTCCCCGATTTCAAACTATAAGGCCCTAGTCTCCAAAACAGCATGGTACTGGCATAAAAACAGGCACATAGACCAATGGAATAGAATAGAGAACCCAGAAATAAAACCGATTGCTTATAGCCAGCTGATCTTTGACAAAGCAAACAAAAAAAAAAGTAAGGAAAGGACACCCTTTTCAACAAATGGTGCTTGGATAATTGGCTAGCCACATGTAGGAGAATGAAATTGGATCCTCATCTCTCACTTTATAGAAAAATCAGCTCAAGGTGGATTAAGGACTTAAACCTAAGACCTGAAACTATAAAAAATTCTAGAAGATGACATTGGAAAAATCCTTCTAGACATTGTCTTAGGCAAGAATTTTATGACCAAAAACCCAAAAGCAAATGCAATAAAAACAAAGATAAATAGCTGGGACCTAGTTAAACTAAAGAGCTTTCGCACAGCAGAAGGAACAGTCAGCAGAGTAAACAGACAACAAACAGTGGGGGAAAACCTTCACAATCTATACATCTGACAAAGGACTAATATCCAGAATCTACAACAAACTCAAATAAATCATTGAGAAAAAAAAACCCCATTGAAAACTGGGCTAAGGACATTAATAAACAATTCTCCAAAGAAGATTTATAAATGGCCAACAAACACATGAGAAAATGGTCAACATCACTAATGATCAGGGATATGCAAATCAAAACCACAACACAATACCACCTTATTTTTGCTAGAATGGCCAAAATCAAAAAAATCCAAAAACAGTAGGGTTGGCATGGATGCAGCAATCAGGGAACACTTCTACACTGCTGGTAGGAATGTAAACTAGTAGAGCAGCTATGGAAAACAGTGTGGAGATTCCGCAAAGAACTAAAAGTAGAACTATCATTTGACCCAGCAATCCCACTACTGGGTATCTATCTAACCGGAGGAAAAGAAGTCATTATTCAAAAAAGATACTTGCACATGCATGTTTATAGCAGCACAATAGCAAAATCGTGGAACCAACACAAATGCCCATCAAGCATTGAGTGGATAAACTGTAGTATACGTATACAATGGAATACTACTCAGCCATAAAAGAAATGAATTAACAGCATTTGCAATGACCTGGATGAGACTGTAGACTATTATTGTAAGTGAAGTAACTCAGGAATGGAAAACCAAACATCGTATGTTCTCACTGATATGTGGGAGCTAAGCTATGAAGATGCAAAGGCATAAGAACGATACAGTGGACTTTGGGGACTTGGGGAGAAGGGTGGAAGGGAGGCAAGGGATAAAAGACAACATATATGGTGCAGTATATACTGCTTGGGTAATGGGTGCACCAGGATCTCACAAATCACACTAAAGAACTTACTTCATGTAACCAAATACCACCTGTACACCCAATAACTTATGGAAAAATGAAAATGAAAAAAATATGGTCACAAAAAATGTGGGCTATTCTTTATGAAAATATGCATATGCATACCATCAGTGTGTTGAATCTGGAACACAGGTTGCTGTTCTTGGTTATATACTGCTGGCTCCTTAAAAAGATAAACTTCCCAATATGTCAGCTAAGCAACAGATGTTCGTTGGAACTAATATGAAGGAAGTGATCATTATAAATGTCCTTAACATATTGAGATCTTGCATGGAGTTGTAAGTCTTTGCTTTTTTTTTTTTTAAGACAGAGTTTCACTCCTGTTGCCCAGACTGGAGTGCAATGATGTGATCTTGGCTCGCCGAAACCTCCACCTCCTGGATTCAAGCAATTCTCCTGCCTCAGCCTCCTCAGTAGCTGGGATTACAGGCATGTGCCACCATGCCCAGCTAATTTTGTATTTTTAGTAGACACAGGGTTTTTCCATTCTGGTCAGGCTGGTCTCGAGCTCCTGACCTCAGGTGATCTGCCAGCCTCAGCCTCCCAAAGTGCTGGGATTACAGGTGTGAGCCACCGCACCCAGCCAACATTTTCTTATTTTGCACAAAAATTTTATTTAAAATGTACACTACTGAAGGTCAAAACTATTATACTAGGGATGTGAGAAAATTTAATTAAAATTCTGGCTCACTTTTTCTTCATTAAATTATTAGTTGCCTCTATTGTTTTCTACCTTAGTATTGCCTCCATGATTGCAACAGATAAAAGATAAATTGTTCTACTTTAATGGGTTGAAGTTACTGCAGAAGGATTTGATAGTGTTTTCCTTCGCTTTTGTAATTGAAATAGATTTGCAGTAAATATACACTGTTAACAATTTGAATAAAATGTCTTTCATTATCTGAGAGCAATTTTCATGGAACAGGGTTGAGCCTGCACCTTTCTGATTTTGTGAGCAAAGTATTTGATTAAAGCTGACTAGCTTAGCCTGACTACCCTTTAGAATAATGAAATATTCTATGAAAAACCCATTTACTTAAGACTACCGGTGAGCTAATTGGAGTCTATTGTATGGTTTTTTGACTGAGGAGATGCCTCCCTCTCTGTGAAAAGCAAAACAGGGAAGCAAAAATAAACTTCAAGAGCTAAAATCTGGCCAGATGAGACTGAGGTTAACTTGCTCAGAAACTGGGTGGTCACAAGTAAGAGAAACCCCTTAACGTTACTTAAATATAAATGAGATACTAATGGCTAATAAACAAAATCCCTTTCAAAACAGGGACTATAACCATCCTCACCTGAGGCTGGAACAAGACCTGTAAAGAATATGGGAATAAAGCAGCCTATTTGCTTGTCAGCTTGTCTCCACATTGATCCTTGGATTTACATGGTCTCTTATTTTTCTTTTCCTGTATTCATTTTTATCTCTCCAAAGGCCAGCTTACTCTGACCACTTCCACATGGACCCAATACAGCCACCTGACAAGAAGTAATGGAGCCACCTCCTGGAGTCCTTTGTGCTGTGGCTCCAGATTTCTAGGAATTGGAAGTCTATTTAATTCTCTTTGGACCTGATGGCATAGTTCTGGCCTTCAGGATCCCCAGAATTCTGAGTGAGTCCCAGAACTCCAGGGAGCAGAGTAGCTCTGAGGGCTGGGTCCCAAGGAACTGGCATGGTTTGGTTAGAAAAAAATCTTGGGAAAATTGGGAGGTCAGCAGGTGTTCTCAGTTTCTCCCTTTGTCTCCATTTGGAGACCATTTTCTCATTTGGGGGCATCTGCTGATTCAGGCTGCCCAGAGCTTCCTCCTCTGATCCCCACCTTCTCTCTTTGTCAGTAGTGGAACTTTCTCCAGACTTATGTCAACTATATGCATTGTTATTTGCATCTTCCTAGCCTCTTATTTATTCAGCTATGTTCTAAATGACATGATCTTGCAAACATGGAACCCTTCACAGTCAACAAAGAGTACCTGTTTTCAAAAGTCCTTTAAATAGTGACTCAGGTAATGAGAATGCAAGACACAAGCAGGAGGCATTTGTCAAAAGGTTCTTTCTGAGATAGCCAGGTATAATATAAAGGCCAAATGAGATTTGGATTTAAAGCCCAGTTCCACTACTTTTAGTTTTGAGAACTTAAAAGACCTGCTTGGCACCTCTGCTCCTGCATTTCCAATTGTCTCTCAGCTCTACTTACTCCAGAGTTTTTGTGTGGAATAAACGAGGTAAAGTAGACACATAAATATGCAAAATGGTCAAAGATGGTAGGATCTCAATAAATAATAATCCCTCAATCCACCCTCCTCCCATGCCCTGCACTCAACTCTCTTTGCAAGGACAGTCACCCACACAATGGGGACATCTTTAAAAAATACTACTGGCTCCTCTCTCCAGGGCAAATATTTCTCCTTTATGCACAGATTGGAGTATTAGAGACAGGATGTCACACTCTTCCAATAAAAGGTATAGCTGGTTAAAATTTCCTAGACAACAAATTCCAAAACAAAGAGGCACTTTGGATCTAAAAGGTATCTGCTGGCATTAGAAACAAGGAAAAACTGAAGAATCATGTCCAATGGCATTATCTTTTAACCCTGGAAGACTCTTTATTCTTTCTAGCTATATTAACTTACATTAGTTATGCCCCCAAACATGACCATAAGCATAATGATAACGATCATAACAACCGCTACATTTTCACCATTAGTTCTGTATTTAAAATGTCAAGTATTTCACATGTCTCACTCAAAAACTCTTGGAATCATGATTGCATTTTACAGGTAAGGAAACTAAGACTCAGAGCTGTCCAGTAAATGCCTAGGCTACAAAATTGTATTAAAAGATATAGAGATTTATTCTCAGCCCTTTTTCATACTGCTATAAAGAACAGCCCAAGACTGGGTCATTTATAAAGGAAAGAGGTTTAATTGACTCACATTTCAGCATGGCTGGGGAGGCCTCAGGAAACTCACAATCATGTCAGAAGGCAAAGAGGAAGCAAGACACCTTCTTCTCAAGGCAGCAAGAAGGAGACGCGCTAAGCAAAGTGGGAAGAGCCCTTTATAAAACGATCAGATCTCATGAGAACTCAGTCACCATCACGAGACAGCAGAAAACTGCTTCAATGATTCAATTACCTTCACCTGCTCTCTCCCTTGACATGTGGGGATTATGGGGATTACAGGATTACAATTCAAGATGAGATTTGGGTGGGGACACAAAGCCTACGCATATCAGATTCCAACTCCAAAAATGATGTTTTTAACCACTGGCAATATGTCATTCTATGCTATACTACTTCCTATGCTGCTTTCATTGTCCCTGTTTCCTATCAAATTCTCACATAGCTACCTGGAATGTCTATCTTCTCATAAACCCTATCCGTCAGAGGTTCTAAGCAAAATCTTCGTACCCACAGATAAGATCCAAGCCTCATCCACCTCGCAGGTCTAGCACCTTGCTATTCAAAGTGTGATGCTTGAACCAGCAGCATCACCTGAGAGTTTGTTAGAAGTGCAGAATCTCACCCCAGGCCTCCTGAATAAGAACATTTTAAAAAGTCTTCCAGGTGGTTTCTAAGCATATTAAAGTTTGAAAAACACTAATCTGGTATATGAACCACACTGGATACAGATTATCTTAATTGCTTGGGTATTTTTCAGTGTATTAATCTCCTTTCTGCATTAGCCATAATACTTGATTCCTGTGAGCAATCTCCACTTTGGAGCTTTTCACATTCCTTTCCTTTCCTCACTTCAGTCAGTAGCAGATGAATCTCTCAGAGAATTTGGTAGTCAGGAACTAATTAGATTTTGGGGGAGCCCCTTGCCTCACCCTAAATAGAAGTTACTGTTCAGGTCTTCACTTTAGAAGTCAGTTTCTCTGACTGGCAAAGCCCTTGTCACTCAAAGCATAAGGGTGGTTTTTCTTCATTTGCTGAAGACATCAGCTGCTCTGCACTTCCTCTGAAAGAAGCCCCTTGCAACTTATTGCTAAAAGTGTTTTTTAGTTTAGTTTAGTTTTTTTTGTTTTTTAGAGCAAAGAAAGTCACAGCAGGGGAACTCATTTAAAGAAAGAAGGTAGTAACCAAGATGCACGGGGCCTTTAACTTTGGCAAAATAGGGATTTCAAGTAATTCTTTACTATGATGCTTTTAAGTTGATTAAGGTTGGTACAAATAGAAGGTCAAGCAGTCGGTGGAGCTGGTCAATTATAATAGATTACACTTGCGTCTTTAAAAAATTCTATGATTTAAAGATGTTGCCAATGTTGAGTAGAACAGGGGAGCTTCCCAGAACCCACTCCATCTCTCTTCCTTTCATCGCAGCCCTGATTAGAAGGCCCCAGAAAGGATGTTGTGCTAGGATTGCTAGCCCGTGATGGCCTGGGAGAATAAAGGAGGGCTGCTGAGAATAATGCTTACTGAGAAGGCTAGAAATGTGCAGAGGGGAATTCTGCATGATCCGACTATTGCCTTTCAGTATTTCACAGGGCCCTGGGCTGCTAAAAGAATGGTTCTTTGGAAAGGGATATCCTCTGGGAAAGATAAAAAATAATATAGGGTTGCAAGAGGATGTTCTCATTACATGTGGTAAGAATCTTGATTACAAAACTAATACATCCTCATTATAGAGAATTGGGAAATACAAAAAAGGTCCATAGAGGGAAATAAAAATTACCCATAATCCCACTAGCCAGAATAATTATTTTATATTTGATTATATTTTCCTTCAGATATACACATTTTTAAAATTCATGATAATTAGTAAATACTGTTAAAGGCAGATGTTAATGACTGCACCATATAAATGTAACGAACGTTGCTTATGTGAGATTATTAGGCTGATCATTTGGCTATTTCTAATTTCTAGCTATTAAAAGTAACTCTGTTATGAATATTCTTTAACATAAGTCTTTGACTATCTATGATTATCTCCTTAGGATAGACTCCTAGAAGTGAGATTACAGAGTGAGAGGTGTGATTACTTTTAATGTTTCTAATTTTATATATGTATATGTATATGTGTGTGTGTGTCTGTGTGCGTGTGTATGTATAGCTAATTGCTCTTTGGAAAGATTACTTCCGAATTGTGTCTCCAACAGTTGAGTTTGTTATTACCCATTGCAGCCCTATTAAATAGTATTTTTTCAGTTATAAATAATAATAATGATGATGATGATTTAAAAAAACAAACAAAAACCGAGTCAACCTGCCTTAAACAGAGAGGGGACTTACTGGTTCATGTAACTGGAGGGTTACAGCTTCACTGGTATCCTCCTTAGATTAGTTTCATCCTCAGTCTCATTTCTCTGTGGTTATCAGATGGCTGCTAGTGGTGAACTTATTTTATATCTAGAAGAGAAAAGATTCATTCCAAAAGCACTGATAAAAGGTATTCAAATTGGCCAGATTAAGTTAGGATAGAACATTGGGATTAAGAAGATCCTGTTACCTTGATGGGAATTAGCACTCAGGGAGCATTCTAGGGGCAGAGTGAGGGCCAAACCTACCCTTGCCATACTGTTACTCACAACAGCAAAGGTATATGATTGAACTTCACAAGACAACCACTATGTCCTTTACATCCTATTAAATATTGTTAGCTTTAAAACTTTACCAACATAATAGGCAGAAATGCTATTCTACTGTGGTTTCATTTTGTATTTCATTGGTTACTATTGAGGTTTAATATCTTTTTAAAATATGTATTGGTCATTTGCATATAGTCCTCAGCAAACTGATTCTTCAGGCCCTTTCCCCAATGAAATTCATTCTCTTGCAGGTTGTAAGTTATATTTAGGAGCTTAAACATGTAGAAAAGAGATTCTCAGCCAGGATGAACATTAAACCAATTTAGGGAGTTTCAAAAACATGATATCATGGCCTCACCTCCAAAGATTTTCATTTAATGCATCCAGAGTATGTTTCAAAATCTTCCTGGAGATTTGAGGAATGTTAGCTTTTTGAAACACACTTCCTCAAACTTATATCTCTTTCACATTGCACCTAAACTTTGCTTCTTTTACAAATCACTCTGGAATCCTACAAGATATCATAAATAGCTCTAGTAAATGAGGCACTTATTCAAATCCTAGATAAAACAGAATGAGGTGAATATTCATGACCATTTAGTATGAACTAAGTCAAGCAATCAGCAGCTTCTCTGGCAGGGTCAATGTGGCAGTGCTTAAATTCACCAGAATTGTCATTGGCCCCTTCCTTTCTGATTAAAGGGAAAAGGCGAAGATGTCCCTATGAAACCCAATCCAGGGAAAGTATATTTGTAAACAGGGAGCTTAACAGGAACATGTTCTTGTTGAGAAATAGAAAAATATTTACTTCTACTTTGGTTGTTTATGGCATTGTAACTGTGCTACAGAAACAAATGGTGTTATGCTTCATTTATTCCCACTCCTAAAGAGCCCAAGGAAATGTAAGCAGACATTTCTTTTAACAAATGACAGTGCTTCTATTAAGCAGCTATTCTGCATGCCTCTGCCTTCTCCATGTTTGGGGATTAACAGTGTACTTGTTATTCCCAGGATGTGTGAAGTCAATGAAATCAAATAAGAAACTTCGTTCCTTCCAACATTGCACTGACAAATTGGTTGGATTTTTCTTTTTAAATCAGAAACACCTCACTGCTTTGAATCATCAATCAGGAGAAATTGCTTCATAAATGCTTATTTTCTTGGCCATAACTAAGATGTGCTTCCTCTTTTAGTGTTCAGTAGGGCTACTAAGGGCTTCCTTTGATGAATAAGAGGAAAGGTAGCATTCCAACTCAGCAGTTTCTGCCATCACCTCTAAGTGTTTTATTTGATAACTTACCATGTATACTTGGAATCTTACTTTATACATATATCATTAATTGATCATCTTTGATTATATCCCTCAGTCTTCTTGTTGATAAGTGCATAACCTGTTTGATATTTATTTATCAAATAATTAAAATATTTAGCATTTTAAACAAACACATAAGCACCATCTGGCAAAATAATTGCAACTATTACTAGACAGAACCAGCACCAAGGGATGGTTTGGTACCTTCAGGAAAAATGATAAGGCAAGCATATTTTAGATCCAGACGAGATAAGTATAGGGCATTAGGAAAGCTCTCCCCTAAAAGACAGAACCTTGTGCTTTAAATATTTTAACTTATACTTTTATTCTTCCTTGTCCAAAAGGTGTAATGGAAATGTCTAGAGGACTTCATTATTCTAGAAGCCTAATTTGACCTACCAACTCTATAGAAAATGGAATCAGTTAGAGAAAGGAAATATATTTTTTTTGTCTCTTTGAGAGTTAATAATACAAAAATGCAGATTTAAAAAAAATATAATCAGTCCCCAAGGAGATTGAGCCTATCTTCACAATTTGGAAATCCAGCATAGTGCAGCAAACTGTGCAGTTTAGCAATGAAGGAACAATCCCAACCCTCAAAGAGGCAGCGTAGTTTATTACTGTCTGAAAATTTAAATGTCAAACCACTGAGAAAGATGTGATTGAGATTTTTCTTCTCTGGCAGACAAGAAGAAAAAGTAGGCAGGCAGTAGCTCTGGTGATAGTCAACACAGTTTTTTTTCTTCTTGAAGTAGGAGGCAAAAAATAAACAACTTTCTAGAGCAGGCTATTACAACTATGACCCAAAAGACAAAAGGTGGCCCCTCAAGCTATTAATGGAGTCCCTTCTGGTTCCTGCCATGTCTTCCTAGGGAGATGCCTCCCACTTTGCCTGTATGCCCCATCCTCTTTGAGGTAGAGGAATACCACTGAAAGAGCAAGGCCTCATGAACCAAAGAAAACTTTATACAAATCTCCATCACATGTATAAAATGAGGATCATAGCTAGTAGCATTGTATGGTATTTGAGAAATACAATACAAGAAAACTCTTGCCACAAAAAAGGTAGGGGGTAACTATGTGAGATGATAAATATGTTAATTTGCTTGACCATAGTAACCATTTCACCATATATATATTTTAAAACATTATGTTGCACACCTTATATATAATAAAATTCCATCACAAACATACTATATGAACCTGAGCTAGTTATCGATATTTTAAAACTTGGTTTTCTCAGTAGCAAAATGGGCATAAATAAACGTAGGGGCTCAAAGAATATAAAGAGAAGAAAAGAGGAAAGTGAAGCAGAGAGAGAAAGAGTGAGGGGCAAGGAGAGAGGAGAAAGAGAGAATAGGGTAGGGAGAAAGGAAAAGAGGGAGGGAGGATGGGCAGAAGGGAGGCAGATGGATGTTATCTTTAGGATCACATGAAATCGTTTCTAAACCAACCTTAGTTCCCCATCTGTTCCCTTTTCCTTTGCTTCTCCCAGCCCCTCTTCCTGTATCCTCTCTTCAGGGAATTGACAACACCCAGTCATAGCGCTCCACACAGGAAGGCCCTGCCAGCTCCAGGGCTGCTGATGGGTGTGGCCAACGAGCCCATTCAAAGCACAGCATGAAGATGGCAAATGGCACTGGTCTGCTTGAATCAGGTTAACTTTGCCTGGACTGTCTTCATTGTAAGGAAGATAGAACATCATAACATTGTTGGGGGAGCCTGAAAGTAATTAATTTATCTGCTATTAGACTTTTATTTAGTCACTCTCTCTCAACTATTTGTTTTGTTTTGTTTCTTCTGGAAAGGAGGGGTGGCAGGGAAAATGAGAATAAAGGGTAATAATGTGTAGTGCTTATTGAGCACTTACTAGGTGCTGTTCAGTTAAGTGATGTATATACTTTATTTCACTTTGTCATCATAACTTTATAAGGTCGGTATGATTATAGATCATCTTTGTATAGAGACAATGCTGACACAGAGATTTAAAAATGTCCCCAATTAGACCTTAGCTAGCAAAGTGGTGCTAGAATGGAAACCCAGATACTCTGATTCTAGAATTATTGAACTTAATCTTTATGCTGAGAGTAGGCATAGGCTTAGAGTTGGACAAATCTGGATTCAAGCATTAGCCCTGCCAACTAAGGGCTGGGTAACCTTGCGAATGCTACTTCAACTTTGTGAGTATTCATTTCTTCATGTATGAAATGAGATAATGTATGTAAAAACCTTTAGCATGGGGCTTGGCTTAGAGTAACATTTCAAGAAATATTAGCTAAGAATAATTTCATTTTACAATGGAACTTTCAGAAATGGCAACATTACTTTGCTTTAATTTGCTAATTGCTAATTTTTGTACATTCATCACAACACAGGCACAGTGGCCACTGGGGCAACTGTTTATATTTATTTTGAAGCATTCTTTCTTTGGAAAAAAAAGTAAATTATATTCTGAAAACCTCATGCATTTGGATGAAATGGTTTCTGCTGTCATGATAAACTCCTGAATAGGATTGAAAAATCATCCTGGAAAGAAGTAGACTGTGTACAATAATAAATTGCTACCCTATTATTCTGCCTTCTTAATACTATCTTATCCTTGTTGTTTTGTCTAGATCATTAAGAAACTGTGTTTGAAGGGCTCAAAGGAAAGCAATATTGTGGAAAAAATTAGAGTTCAAAACTCAGATGCTAAAATTCTTTTTGCTTGCAGACTTGAGGCATATAAATGCTTTGGTTTTTGTGTTGAATATACCTGACTATATACAGGCAACCTTTGAATTTTCCTTGAAAAGGGATATGTTACAAAATAATAGCTCCATGAGGAAGCAACCTTAGACTGGTACAAACCCTACCAAATTTAGTTTCATAAGTGTATACCGTTTATTGGCTTTGAGCTAGTAGGTTGAGTAAAATGAGGGAAACAATTTAAGTACTTTTTCTTCCTATTAACATGTTGAAAAGCAGTCCCAATTTTCCTAAATACCCACTGTTATTATGCCTGAATAGTATTGCAACTCTGCAATTTAAACTATTTCCTAAGATGTTTTTGATCAAGGTATATTGTCTTTATACAAACTAATTCTAAAGAACATTAGTAATTTTCATCTTTTTCAAAAAACTCTGTAGGTGGGAATAACTGGACTTCCAGCAGTGAAGTACCGGTAACGAGAGCAGAGCAGTGAAAAGGGAACAGAAGGCCAGGCTGAGAGGCTTTGGAAACAGAAGCTCGGGAAGGGGATCTGGAGGAAGAACAACAGGGTGGCTTCTCTAATTGTTAGCTCCATCTCAGCCTTTTTAAAAGACCCATGACCCCAAGGAAGAAAGCAAATGGCCTCTTTTCTCCCAAACCATGTGGAAACTAAAGATATTCTCTTTCTTTGAAACGATTACCATGGTTTTGAGCATGCTCTGTTTCATTTTATAGTATTTAAAAACAAAAAAAGAAGAAGAGAGGGGAGGAGGACAAGTGAGAGAGGGAGAGAAAGGGCAGGCACAGAGAAAAGGAGATGGGGAGGAGAAGGGATGGGATTGGGAGGGAGGGGAAGTGAAGGGGATCGGGAGGTACAGATGCTGCAGGATCTCTTTCCCATTTGCTGACAAAGTAAACACTTCCTAACTTGTTGTTGGTACTCATCAAAAATAGAAGGCAGTGATAGAAGTGGGTGAGAGTGCAAATGAGAAAAAGAGGGTGAGAGTAAAGGAGAGAGGAGGCGGCAGGGGAAATACAAGAGTGGCAGAGATATGAAGAGACAGAAAGGAAGAGACAGGCCAACAGGATAATCACCATTGAAATCCCTTTCTATCTTGCCTGTTGAATGTTTTTAGTGGCTGTCTTATACCACACATTGTAATAAGCCTCCAAAGGCTACTGCATGGTGGTAGCAGTCAAGATACCATTCTGGGCCAGTCCAGGAACTAGCCCCATGCCTTTAGTGCATTACCTAGAAATCAGACACACAAATGACACACTCTGTGTGTCATTTCTGGACTAGAAACGTGTTTTTAAAAGCTAATTTAAGAGCCAACAATCATTTTCTACTTGCAGACCAGGTGTATGGCTTATACACATGTCTTCAGAAGCAGAATTGGTCGCACAGATAGGAAAGTTGTTTCTTGTATTTATCAGGGCACATTGCTGACAGCCAGACAGAGTCATGGGCAAAGACATTTGGATTCTGAGGTGAAATGGAGAGAGAGAAACAGACCGAGAATAGATGACTATTCACTGGCTCTTCCATCATCACCCCCAGAATGATGCAAATCACTTCTGTTCAAATTTCATTAGCCAGAAAGATTTACATAACTATACCTAACCTAAGGGGGCAAGGAAACACAACCCTACTGGGCCTTGCTGGAGAAAGGGTCAGAATATTGATAAATAACCCTGGTAGCTGATAAGAGGGAATTGGCCTTTAGAGAAGTGTTCTAGGGAAGAGATTAGCATGTGCAAAGTCCCAGAGACAAGAGAAGGCAAAGAGTGTTCTAGGCTCTACTAGAAGTTCAGAATATCTAAAGTATGGGTTTCAAAGGAAGAACTTGTGAACCATAAAGCTTGAGTTAAGCCATGAGAAGATCACTTAGAGTCTTGTAAGCTGTATTAAATAACTTGGATTTTCTTTTTGTCTTAAAACAACAAAGGTTTATTCTCCTGCTTCTTATGCACTGAGAGTGTTTGGAGGGCTCTGATCTCACAAAATCTTTAGACAGGAACCCAGAATGACAGAATGTTCAGAATCTGGATTTTTTTTCATGTTTATTGTATTTTTAAATGTTTTTACTTTTTACAAAACATTTATTTCTTAAAAAAACAAACCAGGATACTTGTGCAGAACGTGCAGGTTTATTACATAGGTATACTTGTGCCATGGTGGTTTGCTGCACCTATTGACCTGTCCTCTAAGTTCCCTCCCTTCATCCCCTCACCCCTCAACAGGCCCTGGTGTGTGTTGTTCCCCTCTCTGTGTCCATGTATTCTCAATGTTCAACTCCCACTTATGAGTGAGAACATGCAGTAATAACTTGGAATTTTACCCTAGATGCAATGGGAAACCTTTGAAAGATTTAAAGGTTTGTAGCAATGCAATTAGACCAGTATTTGAGAAGATACCTCCTTGGTGAATAGCCTGGAAGGAAACAAGAATAAATTCATTCATTCATTTATCAAATACAGTAGTGTATATCAGGAATCAGATCCCCAACTTAGGGGCTTGAAATACAGTGGATTCAGGGAAAGCGGTGAGGAAGCTGTTGATGGCTCATATCCAGGCAAGCAATGTGAGTGCTCTGGACTAAGATATTAAGTTACTGGAGATAGGGATAGAGATAAGTGGGCATATTGGAGAAAAACTTATTGGGTGTGGATGGTGAAGAAGGGGGAGAATCCCATAAAAATATTCTTCTTGTGATTTGGTCTGCAGGGTGAATGGTGATGTCATTTGCTGAGATGGGGAGCACTGAATGAATAGGTGTGGGCAGGCAGGAAGTTGGATGAGTTCCTTTTTGGTGCAGTATTTGAGCTTGTAACAGTTCTTGTTTTCTATTTGTTTTTGTCAGTTGGATTTGATAGTGATTTTATTTAGTTATTTGAAACATTACTTTTTGGCTAACCTCTTGGATTTGGTGACAGGGCATTTAAAATTTTCTCTGGGTTGGACCCAGGGACTCTTCAGACTCAGTCTTTGGAGCCCCATCCTCCCCTCCTCTTCTCAGCTCCTGACTCTCAAGGGGAAAGACGGAGAAATTCGTAAGGCACTGGTCTCACCGCACTCAGGGGTGGGAAGAAGCTCATTCAGATAACTTCATCTAGTGTTCATTTAGTTCAAAGGCCTTTATACCATCTCTATTCTTCACAGGTATTTATATTCAATTGCATAGTATTAAAAAGTAAAAACCACACTGAAATTTTAATGGCTGTGAACATCCAAGTAATGAGGAGGATATGGAGCAAACTTTTCTTCAGTGGTCTCAGGAGTTTAAATCACATACAGACCCTTCGATGTGGTTAATCCAATGCTTGGTGTGTACCCTAGAGAAACTCATGCACATGTGTCCCAGGACCCATGAGCAGGAGTACATATGGAAGAACTGTCATATCTAAAATTGAACAAGTACCTAGATAACCAGAAAGAATAGACTGTATAACTGTTGTCTATTCATAAAACAGTATATCTACAGTAATGATCATGACCAAATCATAGCCATGATTAACATTATAGATGATTCTCACATGTAATGATGTAATGATGAATGAAATAAGGTTCAAAATAAGCAGAGCTGCCACATTATTTAGGAATGTATATGTGGGTAACAAACCACACAGAAAATTAAAATCTGATTATCAAAAAATTCAGGGTAGTCATTACCTCTGGAAGAAAGGTTTGAGTTGGGACAAGGGAGAGGCACCCCAGGACTTGGAGCTCTTGGGGAGCTATCAGTGCTCTGTTTCTTATGAATGGAATTGACTATTATACTTTCCGGGCAAAGAATTAACCTAAATTTTGTTTTTGAACATTGATTCTAAACTCAAAGGTTAAATATTGCTTTAATGTGTGTCCTCAATACTAATTTTTAAAAAAGAGGTTTGTAGTGATAGGTTTAGATGTAGAAAGGGGGACAAAGAAACGGGCTGGTGTTGGATCGCAGCAATTGGTGAGAAGACATTAATGCAAGAGGACTCTTTGACTAGCCTTATTCTGGGGACTGACACCTCCTGCTCCTGAATCTGAGGGTTACATCCTTTTTTCGCATTCTGCCTAGATGGGGCAGCCTATTATTTCATTCTTTTAACTTGGTTCTCAGTCACAGTGGCTTTTAGGGGGGTTCTTCCTTTCATCAGGGAGTGGAACATGCCTCAGAGTCACCTTCTGCACTATATTTATGTAGAGGGATGGCCTCCTAAAGGTCTTTGTGTGGATTATGATGGCATACATTTCTTCTAAGTTTTTATTGCATTTTTGTTTTCTGATGAACGTAATACATGAAATCTACATGCATTAACTTACAAAGGCCATAAAGACATCACATTGAGTGCAATAAAAGCAAGTTGTAGATATGTACAAAATATCGTTTATTTTTTGGCGATGTATTTTTATGTGAGTGTATGCGCGTGCCAAAGCAAACAGTCCTGGGAAGTTAGACACCGGGGGTTTTCAACTGGTGGTGATTTTGCCCCTCACAGGACATTTAGCAATGTCTGGGGACATTTTTAGTTGTCACAACTAACAGATGGGTGCTACTGGCATCTAGTGGATAGAGACCAGTGATAAAACATCCTACAGTGTACAGAATAGCAATCCCCATCCACTCCCCCACAAAAAGGGTTATCCTGCCCAACAGATTTATGGAGCCACTGTTGAGAAACCCAGCTACCCACCAAGTTAGTAACCATGTTAGTCTCTGTGGAGGGAACTGAAATTATAAGATATTTAGGAAGTATTTCAGCCATATCTGTAGTATTTGAGTTTCAAATATGACAATTTTCTTATAATCTACAAAATATTAATAAACATAATAAAGTATAAAAACAATCTGTATCTATTACAAAACAATGGTCAATACAGAAAAAAATGAAAATTAATTCTAAAATCCACTATCCAGAGATATCTGGTAATTTAAAAATTATTTTTTCCTATATGTATATCTGTGCACATGTAGAATTATATTTCTAAGATGGTGTTAACACTCTGCATTAACATTTTTTCACTCATATTATATTATGACCATTTCCCCATGTCCCATGTTTATTTATGTCAACAAATATTTCTCAAATACAGAATTCTGAGTGACTGTGAAGCATTCAGTCTAAATGGATGTATCAGAGCTATGTTTCTAAAATAAATTCAGAAATGTTTCTAGTAAGGCAATGTCTATATGTTTAGAATATATTCAAGTGAAGACAAATTTCTGTAGCAAAGAGGTTTATGAGGAGAATAAGACATATCCCAAAATACCAGCTTCAGATTTTAGTCCTATAATGACCTCTTTCCATTTGCAATACTGAACATAATTAACAGAAATTAATGAATAGCATACACGTTTGAAAATAGAAATTTGAGAGCTGACTGCCAACTTTGAAAAGATATTACTTAATAATGCTGCTACAGCAAGAAGTCTCCTAAAATACAAGTAATTGCCACTTGTGGTTTAATTATTCCATTTTCTCAAGAACATAGTTTGGAGCTCAAGTATGCATATTGGGTAGCGATTAACCTTCAGTAGTAACATAGAGGACATCGAATAGCTTGTTTAAGCATCTCTCTTCTTGGAAATGCCACTAAAATGAATTAAATTCCAATTTCTATTCACGGATTAGAGCAAATTGCTCATTATGGTCAGGCAAATGGAGACCTTTTGACAAGTGGGAGGACGTGGAGTCAGAAATGACTGCCAGTAAGAAGGTTTGTGACAGTGAAAAGACAGGAAGGTGAAAGAGCAAAAGCCCTTAGCAAGTGCGAGCTCCCCGCCTTCCCAGAGCTCAGCTTTCCTACACTTTGGCCACTGGCTCATTTAGCTCTGGGTGGTTTGAAAATGCTTCGAGGTCACCACCAGATTATCTTCCGCTCCATGCACTTGACTTTACATGTCTTCAGAATAATGAGAGGATTTAGTGGAACAGTTGGAATTTGTTTTCTAAAGTGCCATTTATTCAGAAAACAAAGTGATGAGATGATTCTGTTGAGGTAAGGCAAAATTCTGGACAGCTAAGTTCCTCTGTGGTTAAAGGTGGGACTCTGGAATCCCAATCTCCTCAGACTAGCTGGGTAACTTCGAAAAAGTCACCTAACCTCTCTGTACCTCAGATTCCTCTATCTGCCCAATGGTAATAGTGCTAATTTCCATGTCTTGTGATTGCTTGAGGATGAACGAGGCTGTCTTAGTCTGTTTGTGTTTCTATAACAGAATACCACACACTGGGTAATTTATAAAGAAAAGAATTTTATCTCCTCTCATTTCTGGACACTGGGAAGTCCAGGATTAAGACACTGCAGGTTCATGTGTCTGGTGAGAACCTGGTCTCTGCTTCCAAGATGGCACTTTGAAAGCTGCATCCTCCAAAGGTGAGGAACCGCTGTGTCCTCACATGACAGAAGGCAGAAGGGCAAGAAAGGGCAAACTCTCTCCCTCAAACCTGTTTGAAATGGCATGAATCCATTCAGGAGCAGGGATACTTCATAGCCTAATCCCTCTTAAAGGCCCGCCTCTTAATACTGTCACACTGGCAACACCTGAATTTTAGCGAGGCGCACTCAAACTGTAGCAGAGGAATATACAGAAAGCAGTGCCTTGGCCACAGGGCATGCTCAGCCTTACAAGGTGTTACAGTTTTCTGTCTTTACTCCCCTTCTCCAACAGTCTGAAACATCTAATTCTCCAAATGAGAAAGGGCTGTAATAAGCTCAGAAGAGTGTTCTGGGATCATGTAAAGAGAAGATCAAGGGCATTTGGGAAGGTTTCATGGAGAACACTCTTCTACCATGGCCTGTTAGCATCTCTCTGCTCTGACCCATGTGTCTCTTGGTGGACTTGTTTTCAAGTGGCTTTTGCTCTCAGCATGGGTGAGATAAATAAATCTAGGCTGGCTTGTCCTTTCCTTCTGATTTAGGAAGGGGACAAACAGGTTTCTAACTTAGTGCTTTTAGGGAAATTGCCATTTACACACTGATTCATTTATTTAATTGTTTAATAGAAAGCATGTCTGCTGTCTGTGGCAAACACAGTATCAGTAGGTGAGTAAAACGAGACTCTATTCTGGGAAAGCTGGTAGTTTGTGGAAAGAGGGAGATATTTCAACAGATCTCAATAGAACAATGAAGACTATTAACAAGCAAAACAACAATAAAAACAAAATCACTGACCCCTTTCTCTATATTGCCTTTCCCTGCTTCCCTTAAAGAAAAAAAAAAAAAAACTGCCTCTTCTCATAGCTGCCGGTAAAGAAACAGAACAACATTTCATATTTAAAAAGTTGTGGCTTACATTCACATTGTGGAACATCTAGCAGAAAGTCTTTTTGGAATGTTTAATCAAGTAACTACTACTCCAGTCTCTTAGAATGCAACTAGTATTCACTACTGTTGAGTCCTCTTCCCCTTTTTTGTGTTGAAAAAAATTTATGTCAACATTAAGGAAAAAATTGAGCAGTTTGACTTCGATACAATCCCAGGACTTAAAACCAATGCTAGAAAGTATTGATTTCTGATAAAATTCTCTGTAAGTTTTTCATGTTTTCTAATTCTATTAGAGTTTTGACTATCTTTTTGGTTGTCTGACCTATTTTGGCTTAAGGCTGAGAGCTTTTCTAGTTGGTCTATTTGGGTTAAAATGATTCTCTTCTGGCTTATTCTGGGAGTTCTGTCATGGATACTGTGACTTGAAGTCTCGCCAGAAATGACAGACTCTGGAATGGTACCTGGTCAAGTATTGTGAACAAGCTCTACTCTGCTAAGATTCTCAGGCCATGGAGTGCCTCTCCTAACAGTGTGAGACTCAGACTGAACCAGATATGGAAAATACCTTAAAGAATGTTATTTATTAGGCAAGAGCACCAATACACAAGCTTAAGGACATAAGTCCTTTCCAAATAACTTTGTCCTAGGGTAAGTAATCTTCTGAGGGAACAATAAATACATACACACTTCAGACTTGGGAATCTGTTCTTGACTTGCCTCCCCAGCTTCCATGTGTATTTCTCACGTGAATGATCCATGCACATTAACCTCTAGATGCAGGCTAGTCAGATCCGTTTGTCCTTCTTAATAACTGAATTGTCTGAGAGGGGTAATGACTTCTGTAGTCCTTGTCCTCAAATCCCTCAACTTACTATAAGTGGAGCCCTTTAGCATCCATCTGTGGGTCCAGCTTTGCTGTAGGCTCTAAAAGTATTTTTTTCCTGAATTTTGGGGGAATCCAAGGATTCCCAGGTTCTATATCATCTACTTTGCTCTGGCACCACTCTAATCTTGTGCTACAGGTAGAATGGCTGGGTTCTCATCTTTTTCTTGATTCCAAGACACTTGCAATACAGTTTCAGAAATTGGTTTGATTAGTGTTTTGATCCAAACAGGTTTTTAGAGACCAGACTTCCCGCTTGCATTGCACAATCTTCCCAATGACAAGAATCTCTTTTTTCTTCCTTTGGAGACAGTCTCGCTCTGTCGCCCAGGGTGTAGTGCAATGACATGATCTCAGCGCACTGCAACCTCCACTTCCTGTGTTTAAGCAATTCTCATGCCTCAGCCTCCTAAGTAGCTGGGTTTACAGGTACCCACTGCCATGCCTGGCTAATTTAAAAAAAAAATATCAGTAGAGATGGGGTTTCTCCATGTTGCTGAGGGTGGTCTCAAACTCCTGAGCTCAGAAAATCCACCCACCTCGGCCCTCCAAAGTGCTAGGATTATAGGTGTGAGCCCCCACAAGCCCAGCCAAGAATCTGATTTCTGAATGCTAATCCCATACTAGGTAGTTGATATCCAAAATCAATTCCTGACTTCATGCTTCATTTATCTGAGGGCCACCTACCGGTGGCCCATAGCTGTCCCTACTAGTGTATCCACCTAATATATACTACCTATTGGACCAGACCCCTCTACCCAGTCTTCTTTCACATTCTACCTGTCCATTTTTTTTCTAATTCCTTGATTTTGGTATCACCTCACATAATCCGAAGTTTATTCATTCCAAAGTATTCACGTGAGTACCTGTGGTAAGAACTTTCGGCACAAAGCTGTACAAGACAGAGGATATGTTCACAGGGCTTATCATCTAGTAGAGGATACAGACAATGAAATGAGCAATTACAGCAGTGAGGAAATTAGCCAGGGGGAAGTTGTTGGGTGCCATGGAAGCATTCGTGGGAAAACTAACATGTCCTTTGAGTATCAGATGAGACATCCTGAAGGAAGCGGTATTTAAACTGACACCCAAAGGTTAAACCAGACAATGGGAAAGAAGTGTGAGAGACGGTAAGGAGAGATTACTTTGGGCAGGAAATCTAGCACAGTTGAATACCAGGGGGTGAGAAAGAGAGTGCATGGCATATTGAGACATTGAAGAAATGCTTGAGAAGCTGAGTGCTGATAGAAGCAGCAGCTTGGGGCCCAGGTCATACAGGTAAGAAGTTTGGTCTCTATACTAACAGCACTGGGAAAGCTTTGAAGCATTTTTAGATAGGAAAATGGCATGCCTTATGGCTGTGTAGCATCCTAGTCCTGGCCCCCTGATCTAATAGGTACATCTTACTCACAATCGAAATCAGGATTCCAATGGCTAGTTATACCAATTTACCATTAGAAGTTTTGTCAAGATGGACCAGAAAAGCTTTAGTCATGCCGTGTAGATATATTCTCATCTTGATAGCTAATCCTGGTGATTCCACTAAAAATCTCTCTCCTTCATTTGATGATGACAGACAACTTTTGGTGCTGATAACTTCACTATTCTTTATGATGGTCGTAAAGTGTATTTTGAGGTATCAGTCCACAAAAGGCATGTTATTGTGGGAAATGCAGCCAGATTGTTCTCCAGATGTCATTGTCAGAAAGAAAACACTGAAGTCTAATTAAAATGCAGCATACGTTGTATCACTTAGGCTTTATAATAACTATTTCCAATAACTATCTCCAATAACTAGAGAAAAAAAGACTTACTGATTATCTCCACACCCTCTAGACAGCCTTATGTTTATTTTTAAATGTTGAAAGGCAGGGCAAGTGAGCATGCAAGAACCCAGTCATATCTCCTTTAAATGCACAGTATCCACTAATTAATTCATAATAAATATTTCAGAAAACCTGTTAACTCCTAGGTAGCTTATAAAGATGAAATAATTTTTTCCCCTTCTGGAGAAAAAGTGACCAAAATGTTAGAACCAACTCCTAGTAAGAAAGAGTCAATATAATGTGTCAGTAAGATGCTATAGTTTGCAGTATGATAACTATAATCTTCCTTTATCTTTCTATTCCTAATTTGGAGCTACAATAGATAGGTGAATTGGGTGTATGGGTGAGACATAAGCTGTTACTTTCTGCTCTAACGATGATAAATGTGTTTTCTAGTCTGGGCTTTGCACTGTCTTCTTCCCATTACACACATACACACACACGCATGTGCAAAAAATCAGATGCCACATAGATGGTCACTCCAATTCCTTGGGGTTTTTTTAATTATAAAGACATTTAAATAATTTCACTTACCTCCTTTATATTTTTGAAAACAATTCAAGAAAGACAAAATATATTCAAGAAACCACACTAAGAAATGCAAAACATACTTTTGAATTCTATAGTACAAAAAATTAAAGAGGAAAAAATGAAAGTACATGCATGTGTACATATAGAATATGTATATATGTATGCATGCCCATATATGTATATATAACAGAGATGGATAGATGCTGAGGGAAAGAGAAAACGAGGCAGAGGGTCACAGAAGAAAATCCACAGAAGTACAAGTAAAGAAAAGAAGTAGAAATCCAGAAACCTACAGAGAGGAGCAACAGCCTGAAGGCCTTTGACCTTCCTATTCACCTGGCCTGAGAACATCAGAGTAGGTGAGCGGCTCCTATAACCACCCTTCAGTACTCCTATGACCGTTGCATCATTTGGAAATCATCCTTTCTCCAAGACAAAAATAATTGTTCTCCTTTTATCTACAAATTTAAAATGGGGAATTTTGAAAGACTTGTTCTACTCAGGAATTAAAATTCACTAAAGGCTGAGATCAACTCCACAGGCCCTAGGCTCCCCAGACCTGTTGTCTGGGGCTCTTGCATATGCAGTATTTCCCCTCCGCTGTTTGTTGTTGCCTTGTTATTGCTCTAATAGCCACCGCCTACATATCTGGGTAAAATCATTCTCTCGAGATCTGCAAGTGAGAACTACATGTATAATTTGGTCCCTTTATGCTTGTGTTTCTTCAGAATCCTGCATATTGCAATCCCCTCTCTAGCTGCAGATGAACATAACAGACCTAGACAGGATAGGGTATCCCCAGTACTTATCAAAGTACCTTGTCTGTGGTAGGTGCCAAAACAATATTTTAGGAATATTAAACAAATTAGGAGCTGTACTTTTCTCCTTTTGAGATGGAGTCTCATTCTGTCACCTGGGCTGGAGTGCAGTAGCTGGATCTTGGCTCAATGCAACTTCCGCCTCCTGGGTATAAGCCATTCTCATACCTCAGCCTCCTAAGTAGCTGGGACTACAGGCGTACACCACCACCCCTGGATTTTTTTTTTTTTTTTTTTTTTTTTTTTTTTGAGACGGAGTCTAGCTCTGTCCCCCAGGCTGGAGTGCAGTGGCGCGATCTCGGCTTACTGCAAGCTCCGCCTCCTGGGTTCACGCCATTCTCCTGCCTCAGCCTCCTGAGTAGCTAGGACTCAGCAGCCACCGCGCCCAGCTAATTTTTTGTATTTTTAGTGAAGACGGGGTTTCACTGTGGTCTCGATCTCCTGACCTTGTGATCTGCCCGCCTTGACCTCCCAAAGTGCTGGGATTACAGGCGTGAGCCACCGCACCCGGCCTAATTTTTGTATTTTTAGTAGAGATGGGATTTCACCATGTTGGCCAGGCTAGTCTTGAACTCCTGACCTTAAGCGATGCTCCTGCCTCAGCCTCCCAAAGTGCTGGGATTATAGGCATGAACCTCCGCTCCCAGCTGTACTTTTCATTCCCACTAAAATACAAACCATGCAACACACAACGATTTCTGGTATTTTATATTCCAGATCCTATTAATTTATGATGTTCTCAACCAAAGCTGCCTACATTATATTATCTTGATTAGCTCTTGAGATAAGCTTGGATTTGAGAGCATCTGATAGTCTCAAATATTTTTAAAGCACTGATATTTTAGGAATGTAATTGTACTTTGTTCTGCAAATATTTTGAACTTACTCTCACTTAAAACTAGAATGCTTGGGCCGGGCGCAGTGGCTCACGACTGTAATCCCAGCATTTTGGGAGGCTGAGGCGGGTGGATTGCCTGAGGTCAGGAGTTCGAGACCAGCCTGGCCAATATGGTGAAACCCCATCTCTACTAAAAGTAAAAAAATTAGCTGGGTGTGGTGGTGCATGCCTGTAATCCCAGCTACTGGGGAGGCTGAGGCAGGAAAATCGCTGGAACCCAGGAGGTAGAAGTTGCAGTGAGCCGAGATAGCATCACTGTACTCCAGCCTGGGCAACAAAGCCAGACTCCATCTCAAAACAAAAACAAAAACTAGAATGCTTGAACATCCTATCTTGGGGGCAAAAAAAGGTAACCTGATAACCTGAATGTAACATGTGTTTCACAGGAATTTGTAAATATGTGTCCTAAGTCATTGATGTGAATGTAGATACTGGAAGATAAAATGAACACATTTGTATCTCAGAACTCTTGCTATAACCCAAAATGTATTATTAGCCATCAGTTCCATTTTCAAGCTTCAACGCAACTTTTCTTGGCAAAGGATTTTATTTGTTTTTTTTTTTTACCCTCTCTGAAAGCTGTTCTAATATAAGATTTAAGATTGAGGTGTAGTAATGGCTTTCACTGCTTTTTTTCCTGCCAACCACGAGTATCCACATGGGAGATTAAGGAATGAACTGGAAAGGAGCCAGAATATGACTTTTCCATTCTTCCTGCCTCCCTCATCTTTCTCTATATTTATCTCACCTCTGTTCAGTTTTCAAGGTGAAATGAGGATGTGAGAAGGGCAGATGGATGGTGCCTGGATGGCAGTGAGTCAAATAACAGCAGAACTCTGAAGACAATGATCTTTCATTCACTGTTTCTACAGTTAAATTGCTTTTTAGGATTCTGTGTTTCCTATAATACCTGGAATTTTAAAACACATGTTTAACTGGCTTCATATATGAGAAAGTTCAAAATGTTAATGGCTTTACATTAAAAAGTGTATCTCACTAAAAATAATAATAATAGAAAAGCATGAAAGTAGGCAGTCTAGGGCAGGTCTGGTCACTCCATTCCAGAAAGAACTAAGTTCTTTCTATCCATCATCTCTGCCATCTTCACATGTCTCTTAGTCACCCAGATTAGCTGATGAAGCTCCAGACATCATATCTGTAATTCCAGGAAGCAGGAAAGAAGAAAGGAAAGAAGGCTTTTCAGATGCTCCTCTAGCAACTTTATCTGGTTTTTTATTGACACCAAGCCACCAAGAAAATGTAAGTTTTTACCTGGGCATACTATAATCTGAAATATAATTAAAGTTTTATTAGTAAGGAAGAAGGGAGAATGAATATTACGTAGGCAATTTTAAGTCTCTACCACATTTCTAAACTCCACTCCCAACACACTTAAGGCTGCCATGTTGCACGATTCTAGTTGCTATCCACATTATAGTCTATGAGCACAGAAGTAGAAATATTAGATGCATTCACCTAGTACAGACACCTTTCCCAAAGGAACGTATTTATATATATATATATTCAACATCAGAAATAATTGATAATAACTGGTCTCACGCAATGGAATAGTTTCTGAAATGAAGTTTTAATATGTACATATTGAACAAGCATAAATAGCCATCAGATATGACTGGCATGATTCTGAAGATATCTGCCATTCTTCTATCACTAGCCAGTTGGTGAAACAGAATTTTGTGTCTCATTATATTTCTCATCCTCTCACTCGCAGCAGATGAGACTAAAGTCTCTCCTCTTGGTGCCTTGATAATTTTTGTCATTTAATTATTTATATGTATCTCATTACATATTTATCGCTTACCTGTGTGAAATTTGGACTGGAAAGCTCCTGAGGAAAAGAGAATAAATCTTAAAGTCACAGTTCTCTGAAGACCCACAGATGCACCCCCAAAAAAGAATTACTCCTTCAGAGGGGCAAGAACTGTTTTCTCTGGTTTAGAGGTTTTAAAAATAAAAGTCTAGTGATGTTTGTTGCCATGGATCTGGCTTGTGGGGCAGCCAGCCTGAGAGATGTAGGAGAGAAAGAATGTCCCAATGGTGTACAAGCTCCTGGAGTTCCTGTCATCTCCTGCCCTTCCTTCAGTGAGCTCATAGTTTTTTTTTTTAAGCTAATGTGAGTTCATTTTATTTGTTGTTGTTGTTACTTGGAACTAGAGACCTGAATAATATAGCATGGATAATCATGTTGTAACACTATGACATCATATTCTTGTATCTCTGGGTGAAAATGCTCTTTCTCTAAAGGTCACTAGCCAGATTTGGACCAAAACTATCCAGATTGTTACTGTCCCAAACCCCCCAAATTTCCAGGGATTTGAGGCTACCTTGAGATATACTCATGCTCCATGGTCTCTAGGAGGAATTATCATAGATAATGGACATTTTCCATTTCTAGCTTGAGACTGGAAATGTCAGTCTACTGTCAGAGATACAAAACTGAGTCAGATACGGAGAAGAGTTTTCTGTGATGGGAAAGGGGTTACAAGACTCAGACTAAGCTTATAAGATGTAGGTGTAATATATAAAGAGCACTCACATGCTTTGGAAGAGTTTTACTCTTCTGTGAGACTTTTTCAATCCAAAGCACAGTCATGAGAAGCATAACCAAATTTGAAAATGTAGGCCCCATTCTGAAAGTTAACGAGTTTCTTGAGGCTTAAGCAACAATACCACATCTCTGATTGCATAGAAAGGGCACAAATTCATTGCCCAGGTACCCAATCAAAGAAGTCACAGGTTATCTAAAGTACAGTAAAATCCAGCATCTTCTCTCAATGGTGACATTTCCATTAACAGGTTACATTATTTTAGGGTTTGTGTTTCATCCCCATTCCTATTTTCCTCCTTACCTCACAGTCAGTTGCTAATAAATAATAAAATGAGCAAAGCCAGATAGCAAGAAAGAGAAGCAGAGAAGCAAATGGCATGAATAACGCCAAACAACACAGACTTACCCTGAGTAATCAAGAGCTGCTGATTTGCAAAATTACAGTGCATCCTAGAGAGCCTCTTGCTTTCCAAAGGCTGCAAACTCTACAGTAATTACCTAATCAATAAGCACAATCCCCTTGCATTGAGCAGATTTGCAATTTTCAGGCAGAGAAATGAGAAATAGAGTCAGTGAGGGAATTGCTTTATTAAGAAATCCTTCCATGTGTACAGGGTTTTATAGCTGACGGTGAACTTCACATTCATTATCTTGTTGTATTAGCCAGCAAACCCTGTAAGATAGTTAGAAAAGTTATAGTTATTCACACCCAATGGAAGAGCAAACTCAAACTCACAGATATTCTCTAGGTAGCCCTAATTCATACATCTGGGAAGTCTTAGAGATGGTACTTTAAACCAGGACCTATATTCCTAGTTCAGGAGCCTTTCTTATTAAATCGTCTGGCCTGAGGATCAGGAGCATTTGGCCCTTAGGATCACTCCATTTTTTTTTTTGGTAAGGTATTTCCTCTGATGATTTAATTAGCATGTGACATTTACAGAAAATTTATAACACAAAGCAGATACAACTCACTCAAAACTGGATATTGAATGCTAAAATAGTTTAGCATGAATTTTTCTAACTTTTGTTGTGCAACCAAGAATAATAATTGTGGACATAATAAATATGCTAGACACTGATCCAAGTACTTTATACATGTTACCTTAATTAATCCTTACAGTAACCTTTTGAAGGAGGTGCCATTATCTTCATTTTATCAATAAAGAAACTGAGGCACAGCAGGGTTAAGAAAACTTGCCCAACATCACATAGCTACTGTGTGTGATTTAAGGTGATATGAGTTTATTTTTTTGTTACTTGGAACTAGAGACCTGAATGATATAGCATGGATAATCATCATGTTGTAATACTATGACATCATATTCTTAATTTCAATCATGCTCTTAATTTCAATGATAAATAAACCTCCCACTACAAACACACATGCACACACACACACATAAAAATATACAAATTTGGGACCATGCTCTTCATTTCTTTGGAAAGTTCTTTTTTTGCTTGTATATATATATGTCTTGCATATTTTTACATTATTCATCTGCAGCCAAAAAGTTAATATATTCCTTGGCTTCAACTCTCAGTGGCTCCATTACCAAGAGGTCATCATACAAGTTCTTCTGCAGGGCACATGAGGTCTTGAGTAATCCAGCTCATTTATACTTGGAAACCTGCCAGTTACACTAAGGAAAAATCCCTTACCCATGCTGTTTTCTACACTCTGGATTTTGCTAGTTCTTTTCTCTGGAATGCTTTCTCATTTCTCTTCCTCAGTTTAACCTCTGTTAATTTTTTTAAGACTCTGCTTGGGAGCCATTTCCTCCAGAAAGAATTTCTTCTGCAACTCCACCACACTGTGAACGGAAATAGGTAAGCCTGATCTGGGCTGTCCCATGGTCCCCTTAGGACGAAGCGGCAGCTTAGGCATTCCTCAAGTGTTTGAAATAAATCCTTTCAAGGAAAAAGCCTGTCTAGACACTGCATTTGAAGTATGCCCAAGGTTCCCATTATGGAATCTAATTCTACTCTTGAGTGACCTTGTGAAGTCTTAAAGGAATCTTGAATCAGAATTTCCTTGGATTAGAAGAGATTCCTGGAAGTGGGCAGCTGGTGAGAGTCCCTTTTTGTTCATCTCCCCTCATCAGCCTGCCAAGTTTCCTGGTACAGAGCCAGTCTATGATTTAGAAGACTTTTCAAAGAGGTTTACTTCCCGTACAGCTGTGACTGCCAATAATTCTCTTTAGCTTCTTGCTTAGATTAGTGAGAATGCAAATTCCCTTTGTGGTAATACTGCCTTTATGAGTTTCTATATCTTAGTATGAAAGAACAGTCTAGAAGAAGTTTCAGAAAAGGAAGAGGAAAATAACAGGACATTCTGAATTCTGCTGAAGGCTGACCCTCATTAGATGCCACCCTTAGAGTTGCAGCCACCAGTCCTAGGGAAGCGACCCTGGGTTACCTGGGCCTGGAAACCCACCAGGATTTCCACAACATGAGGGTAATCCCTACACCTTTGCCTACACGGCCAGTCAGAGCAGCTAGACAGTACCCAGAGGATCATGTCTTGGCTATCTAATGGGACCTGCTCACAGGGTGACATTGCCTCCTCCTTCAGAACTCACATAGGGATTTCCCCTGCATCCCACACTGAGACCTGAATACTTCCAAGTGCAGTTTTAACAATCCATTATTGTCTGGAGGATTTGTTGGTTGTGAAGGATGCAGTGGCTAAGATGATAAGGAATATGTCTTTCTCTCTTATGACTCCTTTGTAGGTAATGGAACGTTACTTATTTAAATAGTATCTCCATCTTTATGAAGGGAATAGAGTATATTACTATTTTTTTACCTTAACATCCTGCCCAAAATCATAGTAGCCTTGTTACAGAAATTATTTATCTTACACAGATCTTTGTTTCAAGATGCATCACTGAAGCAGCTTATAGAAACTAGCATCCGAAATAACCTAATCCTCAAATCTAATATCATTTCAGTAATGGAAGGACCTTGGACCAGACAGAGGTTAGGGTTAGAATTAAGGTGTCTGGGGTAATATTCAGTTTTCTTATAAAGGCTGTAATGATCAAAATCAAATCACTTCACTGCCGAGTTTCTATTTCCTCCTTAGAAAAACGGAATCTCCCTCCTATATCCAAGTGCTGATGGACAGCAGTTGACAAATATTCCCAAGGTGTTGAAATTATATGGTTGCCTTTTCTAGCAGCAACTTTCTTAGTAAAAGGTTCTTAGGGGCTCAGTGTGGCTAAGGTAAAATTGCCTTTCATCTATTTCTTCCTTGCTTTCCAGATAATCCATGGCTAAAATTAGTAATGCTTAGTTCAGTAAAAAATACTGTTACAGCAGGGAGCCATGGAAACGGTGTTGGAGCCACTTCCCCTTCAGGGAGCTGCCTTTTGCAGGATATGACTTATTGCTGATCAAATGAAACAACTCACTGCATTTGAAGCTGGGATTTGAAATTAGTTAAAAGCACAGGCAAATCTTTCAAAAGCACCATCCTTCCCATTTACTTTTTCTTCTTTCATTCCATCCAGGAAAGAAAAATATATCTCAAATTAAGTGTTGAATTTTGCTTTTGAATACAGCATGGGAAGATTAATCTACTGAACCACAATCCTGCATTTGAGGTGTCTTTTTGGTAGTTCTAGTGGACAATGATGTTAAAGTCAATTAATGCCTTCCTCCATACATTATTTTATAGTTTATAAAAATAGCTTCCCTGTGCACTGCCACTGAAGTCTTAGGATAACATCTCAGAGGTGGAGAACATGATGAGAAAACTTCCAATCAGATGAGGAAACAGGCTCAGCCAGGCTTGTTGACTCAGCTTGTGACAGGAGGAAATAAGAGGAAAGTTTACATTTATCACCTGTGATTCCATCTTCTGATCTCCTTGTGACTGGGGTACCAAACTGATGTGACTGAGGGTGGGAAAGCTTCAGATAAGTAGAACTGACTCTCCATGGCCAGAATTGTAACTGCTTAAGTCTATGTTTGGGAAACGTTCAGCTTTGCTGTGGTCAACCTCCCTGAATCTACCAGGGTCTCCCCTACCTTAGAATGCAGAGCCCTCCTGATGCCCTCTGTGAAGAAGCCAATATTGGGATGCTACATTCTGATCTGTTTGTCCTTTGTCCAAAGGACTCTTCCTACGAATCTTTATTTTCCTCCAATTTCCACCACCCCTGTTTATCTGCATTCACCCCTTTCCTCCTGGTCTCTGCTCCTCTGAGAAAGGTATTTAAGAAGTTAATTCATGTAAATATGTTCACAAAGCCTAATGAATTAATGGATCTCAGGACGGAGACTTTTGCATCTTAACAGAGACCCTAATTGCTTTGGCTTGACTTTAGGGCTCCTTAATGCAAGTTTGGTCAACTTCACCAAGGTCAGGTGTGTCAAAAATAAAATGAGATCAAGATAGAAAAATGTTTGAAGTTTAGCGTGCATATAAAAGAATAGTTCTGGAATTCGGATACCTCAAGCCAAAGTGATATGAGGCCCCACCAACAGCAGTTGCAGTCCAGTTTAAAAAGGGTGAAGGAAGAAGTATTTTGATCTTTTTCTTGATTGGCTGTTATGTATTAACAGGTTTTTAAAGGCAAGCAGAGCTGTTTAAGCTGATTCATCTATAGAAGATTGGTTTAATTTCATTGAATTATGCTAACAATGATAAAAAGTTTATGTTTTGCATTTTATTTCTAATTAGAGCTAGCATTTTGGAGAGATCAGGACAGTTTAAGATTTGGCTATGTGACTATGGGCAGTTGGTTTGGGGATATATGTAAACTGTGGCCTCCATTTTTATTTTCCTTTAACAGGAGTCAGACCCCAATGTCCTCACGTAGGGCCACAATGGGGCTTGAAGGGTGATAATTTTAGGGAAAATGGGCATTTAATAAACAATTATTGTTGAAAATGTTTCTCTTTTGCGGTTCGTTCAGTAGTGCATCCTCAGGAAACTGCAGCTTATATTAGTCAAAGGATTTAATATTATTTTAATCCTTATGATCACTGGAATTTATCATGCAGGTTTCCTGCCCTCTCACCACTTTACTCCCCACCCCCATCCTAAATGCTGCTGTAGCTTCCCTGGAACCTCTGGGGCCAGAGTGGGAATTCTGACTGCTGCAGCCACTGCAGTCATACTGTATTAGTCCATTTTCACGCTGCTGATAAAGACATACCAGATATTGGGAAGAAAAAGAGGTTTAATTAGACTCACAGTTCCACATAGCTGGGGAGTCCTCAGAATCATGGCAGGAGGTGAAAGGCACTTCTTACACGATGGCATCAAGAGAAAATGAGGAAGATGCAAAAGTGGAAACCCCTGATAAAACCATCAGACCTCACGAGATTTATTCATCGCCACAAGAACAGTGTCGGGGAAACCGCCCCCATGATTCAAATTATCTCCCACCGGGTTCCTCCCACAACACGTGGGAATTATGGGAGTACAATTCAAGATGAGATTTGCGTGGGGACGCAGAGCCAAACCATATCACACACCATGTGTGTGAAGAAAGCCCGGGGGCTTTCTTCTTGCCCTCTGATGCCTGCCCACAGAGGTCCTTCATCGAATCCATGAGCTATGCAGTGCTTCATGAGGTTGAGAAGGAAAAGTACTCACACAGTGTGGTTTTCTTGTCCCAGGGTGTATCTGATATTGTCACATTGGGTTTTGTTTCCATTCAATATATGAGATAGATTTTTCAAAATGATTTAAATGAGCTTTCAAAATTTTTGTCATTATCACATGCTCATGTGGCTATTCTCCACCTTCTGTTCTCAAAGCAGGAGGACAACTAGTATCGCGAAAGGCTCTTCTCAGATGAAGTCATTCATAATAAGCTGCAAGAGAAGGTGGTCAGGCAGCATAGCCCTCACTACCAAATTCACTGTGTACAACAGGGTAGAGAAGACAACCACACACATGACTTACATTTCTCTGCCAGAAATGGCTTATTCTGACTATATGACCTTAATGGCTTCTTATTTTGTGAAATCTTCCTTGTGTCTCTCCCACCCTCCATTCTGCTGTCTGGGCTCCCATAGTATCCTATACTCATCTCTAAGGTCTTACCAACTGTCTTATATTTGTCCTTTTTCTTAGCTTCTTCCTGAGAGGAATAAGTGTTTATTTATTATCTTTATAATCCCAATTTGTACTATGATAGCTACTGAATGAGTTTAGACTAAAGGCTTGCATGAAAATATGGATGATGAATACATCTCATCTCACATGTTAATTCTCATCAGCTAAAAGTGGCTGCCTAGTAATAGTGCAGCAGTTGATTACTAATGCCTGGCATGGGCAGGGTCTGGGGTCCTGGTGGCTCTAGTCTAGGGGTAGATGCATACCATCTCTAAATTAAAGAATGCATGGCACATTATGAACTCTGGCATGCCATGACTTTTTCATATCTGGCCCCATCTTAAAAGGACTATATTTAAAAGTCTGGATGGGTGTAGATTCAGAAGGCTACTCTGCTTACATTTTCATCTTTTTTCCTCTATTCCTAATACAGAGGTTCTTAGGTGTCTATAAACAGAGTAATCTTGGATAAATTCTTTAGAAAAAAGTGCAGCCCTGCAATACACTTCTTGAAAATTCTTGCCTCTTCAGTTGAAATATTGTGAAATAGGACAAAATATGAATAAAACATTGTGAAATGTTTCACATTTTAGATATATTGAATTCCATATCTCAAGAAAAAAAAATTACAAAGTTTTGAGGGTTTTATTTCTAAGAATGTGATATCTAATTTCTACATCTGAAAATATATTAGGTTCCTGTATTACCTCATATTTGCTATCATAATAAAAATATTAAATATTAACATATTAATATACATAAATAGTAATATATAGTTGTATAACACATGTATATTGCTTTAAATGTATATAAACACATATATATTGCCTTTTATTAAATAAATGATTAGGTACATGTATTTGATTATGTGTTATGTTTCTGGTAGACATCTGGCAAAACTGGTATCTTATGAATGTTTACATTTCTTTCAACTGAAATGCATACATAATTAGCTTATATATCTAACCCAGAAAAGTGACTGTTTTTCTCATTTAAGGAAATAAATCATTACTGATGACTCTATTAACAATGAAAATCCAATAATAGCATTTATAAAATATAAAATTGCTGTTAAATAAGGTGATATAGAAGAATGATATTCTGTGGTAAAATGGCCTAGTTCTAAAGGTCTTAATCGGCGTGAGGAAATGAATAAAGTTACTATGCTTGATGTATGAATGCTCACCCCCTTTTGAAGCTCCAAGAAACATCCATGCTGGATCAAATTCAATATTCATTAATTTTTTTGGCTATGGCAGAGACAGCTAGTGATCTCCCAATAACTATTCCCACCTTCTTTTAGCAGTAGAGCTCTCAAGTTTCAGCTGGTCATATGCATTTTCCAGCTTCCATTTCAGCTAGATGTGATCATGTGACTACATTCTGACTAATGGATTAGGAAGAGAAGTGATGTCTACAGTTGGCAGTTGTGTCTTCCACTTCCTTTTTCCTTTGTCCACTAGCCAGGATGTGAAGACTTTGCACTGGGAACCTGAGACATCATCTCAGACCAAAGGGGAATCCTGTACATTGACAACAAACCTGTGAGATAGAAAAAGCCTGGGTCCCTGATATTATGGAGCTTCCATGTCAGTCCTGGCCTGCCTATGCTTAGATTATCATATGTGTGGGAGAAAAATTTCTCTCTTATTTCAATCACCAGTTTTTGTTTCAAAAACCAAACCATTTGACTTTGGTTCTATCTTAACTCTTCCAGTAGCTTCTTTCTGTCATTCTTCCTAGTGAGACCACTAAATTGAGGATGTTTTCCTGTAGTGGGGGCAGCTTTGGAAGACTGTATCAAAGGAATGGAAAAGATGGGTCCTGAATCACAAAGTCCAAGTAACATCAACAGACTGGTAGTTAGTTGTGATCTCCCAACTCACTTTACAACTGGGATGGGGTGGTTGGGATTAAGGGCTTTCTTACAAGATACATTTGGGATTGAAAACTGAGTATGCCTTGGAATCTGTCTTTATTGGCTAATTTTATTGGCTGTATCAGAAATGGTAGGTTTTTGCCCTAAATCAACTTCCCCCTCTTTTATAAATAAATAATAAAGCCTCCAAGATTTTTCTGGGCTCATGCCACTCAAAGTTTGCATTTTCCAACTTCCTTTTCAGTAGCCATATGGCTAGGGTTGGCTTCATGAGCCTGAAACCTCTACAGTCACACAGCGTCCCTCACTCAGAAGGGCACCACTCAGAAGGGCATCATACTTGGTTTAATGCTCTGCTATTACTGGCTTGAAATTCTTAATAATTTTTGAACAAGGGTCTTTGCATTTGAATTATATACTGAGACCTCTAAATTATGCAGCTTGTCCTACATGTGCCTAATGGAATGTGAATGGGACCTTGGAACATTTGTTTAATATGGAGCCTGCATTTTCTCATCTAAAATGGGAACATATACATTGATTTATATATTATATATTATATATAATGGGGATTTATATATATGAAATTAAATGAAATAAAAGTATAGTAGGAGAATACATGTCACATAGTAAGTACTCAATAAATGCAGACTTTTTAAACTGAGACAAGCCAATTTTTTCCCACAATCACTATGATCCCATGACACTAAACGAAACTCCTATGCAAACTTGAGCATATCCCTAATCTGGTGGAGGATAAGGATACAAAGAGTAATATCATGTATATATTTTGCCTATAACTAAAACAATTAGATAATCATTTCCTTCCCAGTACATTGCCCCAGATGTTAGGGAATCCCAGAAATAGGAAGGAGACTCAGAGAGAACTTACAAGCTAAAAGGTGAGCCAGAAACACACATACATAGATGTAGTACAGGGTATGGGTGGGTTGCAGGTATAGTACACTATGACTTTGGGAGAAAGGAGTGTCTGGGAGAGTGACCTCATGGATGGCTGTATCATAGGCTCAGGCAAGAGATACGTGACACATTTAGGACATTTCTGTGGGCAGAATCAAGGGGATTCAGCCATTAGTCTACCTTGATTGGAAGTGCGCAGGCTTTAAAAACCTCATTTCTCCAGAAATCAGGTTTTCTTAGAGAAAACATCACCTAGGACAGGGAGCAATGAAGAAAAGTTGGACGGAATGATCAGGCCTGAAGATGGGAGCTGAAGGAAAAAGCTATCGGTAAGGCAAACATTGAGAAGATACTGAGAAAGGGATCTAGAAAAGCGAGCTACATGAGCCTCAGCTCCTACACTACAGCCAAATAAACATCCTGTCTACACAGAGATGCCTCCTTCCCTAGTGACTCAAGATAGACACATTAAGCAGCTGACTGTGGACTCTGCTGTAATGAACATCCTGAAGGAAGCACAGTAAGAGGAAGGAAAATGGAAATTATAACACTAGTAATACTAAGCACCTGGCATTTAATCATCACAAGAACCTTATGAGACAGATACCATTATCATTTCCATCTTCTGAGATTGCATAGCCAGTTCCTGAAGGAGATGGACCTGAGCAGAGAGTTGGCTGACTTCCAACCTGTGTACTTCACTGCATTATTATACATTATTCCCATCTTTAAGCTACAGTATATGTAAGAGAAATCCTCTTATTTTATGGGCTTTAATAGTGGAAAACATGAGTTTCCAAGTGACTAAAATGAACAGGTTGAAGATATTTTTAGTTGGAGTATTAGTTTGAGGCAGGGATGTTTCATGCCAATCTTATCCTGAAATGTTCCTTAATAAAAGGTGCTATAGTTTGGATGTTTGACCCCTCCAAATCTTATGTTGAAATTGTATCTCCAGTGTTGGAGGTTGGGCCTAATAGGTTGGAGGTTTGGGTCATGGGGAAAGATTCCTTATGAATACATTAATGCCTACCCTCTCTGGATGAGGGGGTGGGAGGATAAGTGATTTCTTACTTTTATTAGTTCCTGTGAGAACTGGTTGTTTAAAAAGAGGCTGCCTCCTCCCCTACCACTCTTTGTTGTTTCCTCTCTCACCATATGATCTCTGCATATACCCCTTCACCTTGTGCCATGAATGAAAGCAGCCTGAGGCTTTCACCATATTCCCAGTCTTCCAGCCAGAAGAATCATGAGCCTAGTAAGCCTATTTTCTTCAGAGCACATCTTGCTATTCTGATTTCAGACAAAACAAACTTTAAAGCAACAATGATAAAAAGAACAGAACTGCATAATGGTAAAGGGTTCAATTCAACATGAAGATACACACACACACACACACACACACACACACACACTAAACACTGAAGCACCTAGATTTCTAAAACAAGTTTGTAGAGACTTACGAAGAGGCTTAGATAACCATGAAGTAGTAGTGGGAGACTTCAACACCCCACTGACAGTATTGGACAGATCATCAAGCCAGAATCCTAACAAAGATATTCATGACCTAAACTTTACACTCGACCAAATAAACCTAACACACATCTCCAGAACACTCCATGCAATAACAACAGAATACACATTCTTCTCATCTGCACATGGCACATACTCTAAGATTGACCACATGTTCAGCAATTCTCAACAAATTCAAAAAACCTGAAATTATATCAACCACCCTTTCAGACCACAGTGCAATAAAAATAGAAATCAACACCAAGAAGAGTTTTCAAAACCATACAATTAAATGGAAATTAAGCAATCTGCTCCTGAATGCCTTTGGTTAAATAACGAAATTAAGGCAGAAATCAAGAAACTCTTTGAAAATAATAAAAACGAAGATACAACATACCAGAACCTTTGGGACACAGCTAAAGTTGTACTGAGCGGAAGGTTGATAGTGCTAAACAGCCACATCAAAAAGTTAGAAAGATCTCAAATTAATAACCTAACATCACACCTAGAGGAACTAGAAAAACAAGAGCAAACCAACCCCAAAGCTAGCAAAAGAAAAGAAACAACTGAGGGGCGGAGCAAGATGGCCGAATAGGAACAGCTCCAGTCTCCAACTCCCAGCGCGAGCGACACAGAAGACCGGTCATTTCTGCATTTTCAACTGAGGTACTGGGGTCATCTCACTAGGGAGTGCTGGACAATTGGTGCTGGTCAGCTGCTGCAGCCCGACCAGCGAGAGCTGAAGCAGGGCGAGGCATTGCCTCACCTGGGAAGCGCAAGGGGGAAGGGAATCCCTTTTCCTAGCCAGGGGAACTGAGACACACAACACCTGGAAAATTGGGTGACTCCCACCCCAATACTGCGCTTTAAGCAAACGGGCACACCAGGAGAATATATCCCACACCTGGACAGGGTCCCACGCCCACAGAGCCTCCCTCATTGCTAACATAGCAGTCTGCAATCTAACCACAAGGCAGCAGCCAGTCTGGGGGAAGGGCGCCTGCCATTGCTGAGGCTTAAGTAGGTAAACAAAGCCGCTGGGAAGTTCGAACTGGGTGAGCTCACAGCAGCTCAAGGAAACCTGCCTGTCTCTGTAGACTCCACCTCTGGGGACAGGGCACAGCTAAATAACAACAACAAAAAGAGCAGCAGAAACCTGTGCAGATGTGAACGACTCTGTCTGACAGCTTTGAAGAGAGCAGTGGATCTCCCAACACGGAGGTTGAGATCTGAGAACGGACAGACTGCCTGCTCAAGTGGGTCCCTGACCCCTGAGTAGCCTAACTGGGAGACATCCCCCACTAGGGGCAGTCTGACACCCCACACCTCACAGGGTGGAGTACACCCCTGAGAGGAAGCTTCCAAAGTAAGAATCAGACAGGTACACTCGCTGTTCAGCAATATTCTATCTTCTGCAACCTCTGCTGCTGATACCCAGGCAAACAGGGTCTGGAGTGGACCTCAAGCAATCTCCAACAGACCTACAGCTGAGGGTCCTGACTGTCAGAAGGAAAACTATCAAACAGGAAGGACACCTATACCAAAACCCCATCAGTACGTCACCATCATCAAAGACCAGAGGCAGATAAAACCACAAACATGGGGAAAAAGCAGGGCAGAAAAGCTGGAAATTCAAAAAATAAGAGCACATCTCCCCCTGCAAAGGAGCGCAGCCCATCGCCAGCAATGGATCGAAGCTGGTCAGAGAATGACTTTGACGAGATGAGAGAAGAAGGCTTCAGTCCATCAAACTTCTCAGAGCTAAAGGAGGAATTACGTACCCAGTGCAAAGAAACTAAAAATCTTGAAAAAAGAGTGGAAGAATTGACAGCTAGACTAATTAATGCAGAGAAGGTCATAAACGAAATGACAGAGATGAAAACCATGACACGAGAAATACATGACAAATGCACAAGCTTCAGTAAGCGACTCGATCAACTGGAAGAAAGAGTATCAGCGATTGAAGATCAAATGAATGAAATGAAGCAAGAAGAGAAACCAAAAGAAAAAAGAAGAAAAAGAAATGAACAAAGCCTACAAGAAGTATGGGATTATGTAAAAAGACCAAATCTACGTCTGATTGGGGTGCCTGAAAGTGAGGGGGAAAATGGAACCAAGTTGGAAAACACTCTTCAGGATATCATCCAGGAGAACTTCCCCAACCTAGTAGGGCAGGCCAACATTCAAATTCAGGAAATACAGAGAACGCCACAAAGATACTCCTCCAGAAGAGCAACTCCAAGACACATAATTGCCAGATTCACCAAAGTTGAAATGAAGGAAAAAAACTTAAGGGCAGCCAGAGAGAAAGGTCGGGTTACCCACAAAGGGAAGCCCATCAGACTAACAGCAGATCTCTCGGCAGAAACTCTACAAGCCAGAAGAGAGTGGGCGCCAATATTCAACGTTCTTAAAGAAAAGAATTTTAAACCCAGAATTTCATATCCAGCCAAACTAAGTTTCATCAGTGAAGGAGAAATAAAATCCTTTACAGATAAGCAAATGCTTAGAGATTTTGTCACCACCAGGCCTCCCTTACAAGAGACCCTGAAGGAAGCCCTAAACATGGAAAGGAACAACCGGTACCAGCCATTGCAAAAACATGCCAAAATGTAAAGACCATCGAGGCTAGGAAGAAACTGCATCAACTAACGAGCAAAATAACCAGTTAATATCATAATGGCAGGATCAAGTTCACACATAACAATATTAACCTTAAATGTTAATGGACTAAATGCTCCAATTAAAAGACACAGACTGGCAAACTGGATAAAGAGTCAAGACCCATCAGTCTGCTGTATTCAGGAGACCCATCTCACATGCAGAGACATATATAGGCTCAAAATAAAGGGATGGAGGAAGATCTACCAAGCAAATGGAGAACAAAAAAAAGCAGGGGTTGCAATCCTAGTCTCTGATAAAACAGACTTTAAACCATCAAAGATCAAAAGAGACAAAGAAGGCCATTACATAATGGTAAAGGGATCAATTCAACAGGAAGAGCTAACTCTCCTAAATATATATGCACCCAATACAGGAGCACCCAGATTCATCAAGCAAGTCCTTAGAGACTTACAAAGAGACTTAGACTCCCATACAATAATAATGGGAGACTTCAACACTCCACTGTCAACATTAGACAGATCAACGAGACAGAAAGTTAACAAGGATATCCAGGAATTGAACTCATCTCTGCACCAAGCGGACCTAATAGACATCTATAGAACTCTCCACCCCAAATCAACAGAATATACATTCTTCTCAGCACCACATCGCACTTATTCCAAAATTGACCACATAATTGGAAGTAAAGCACTCCTCAGCAAATGTAAAAGAACAGAAATTATAACAAATTGTCTCTCAGACCACAGTGCAATCAAACTAGAACTCAGGACTAAGAAACTCAATCAAAACCGCTCAACTATGTGGAAACTGAACAACCTGCTCCTGAATGACTACTGGGTACATAACGAAATGAAGGCAGAAATAAAGATGTTCTTTGAAACCAATGAGAACAAAGATACAACATACCAGAATCTCTGGGACACATTTAAGGCAGTGTGTAGAGGAAAATTTATAGCACTAAATGCCCACAAGAGAAAGCTGGAAAGATCTAAAATTGACACTCTAACATCACAATTAAAAGAACTAGAGAGGCAAGAGCAAACACATTCAAAAGCTAGCAGAAGGCAAGAAATAACTAAGATCAGAGCAGAACTGAAGGAGATAGAGACACAAAAAACCCTCCAAAAAATCAATGAATCCAGGAGTTGGTTTTTTGAAAAGATCAACAAAATTGACAGACTGCTAGCAAGACTAATAAAGAAGAAAAGAGAGAGGAATCAAATAGACGCAATAAAAGATGATAAAGAGGATATCACCACCGACCCCACAGAAATACAAACTACCATCAGAGAATACTATAAACACCTCTACGCAAATCAACTAGAAAATCTAGAAGAAATGGATAATTTCCTGGACACTTACACTCTCCCAAGACTAAACCAGGAAGAAGTTGAATCCCTGAATAGACCAATAGCAGGCTCTGAAATTGAGGTAATAATTAATAGCCTACCAACCAAAGAAAGTCCAGGACCAGATGGATTCACAGCTGAATTCTACCAGAGGTACAAGGAGGAGCTGGTACCATTGCTTCTGAAACTATTCCAATCAATACAAAAAGAGGGAATCCTCCCTAACTCATTTTATGAGGCCAACATCATCCTGATACCAAAGCCTGGCAGAGACACAACAAAAAAAGAGAATTTTAGACCAATATCCCTGATGAACATCGATGCAAAAATCCTCAATAAAATACTGGCAAACCGGATTCAGCAGCACATCAAAAAGCTTATCCACCATGATCAAGTGGGCTTCATTCCTGGGATGCAAGGCTGGTTCAACATTCGCAAATCAATAAACGTAATCCAGCATATAAACAGAACCAAAGACAAGGACCACATGATTATCTCAATAGATGCAGAAAAGGCTTTTGACAAAATTCAACAGCCCTTCATGCTAAAAACGCTCAATAAATTCGGTATTGATGGAACGTATCTCAAAATAATAAGAGCTATTTATGACAAACCCACAGCTAATATCATACTGAATGGGCAAAAACTGGAAAAATTCCCTTTGAAAACTGGCACAAGACAGGGATGCCCTCTCTCACCACTCCTATTCAACATAGTGTTGGAAGTTCTGGCTAGGGCAATCAGGCAAGAGAAAGAAATCAAGGGTATTCAGTTAGGAAAAGAAGAAGTCAAATTGTCCCTGTTTGCAGATGACATGATTGTATATTTAGAAAACCCCATTGTCTCCGCCCAAAATCTCCTTAAGCTGATAAGCAACTTCAGCAAAGTCTCAGGATACAAAATTAATGTGCAAAAATCACAAGCATTCTTATACACCAGTAACAGTCAAACAGAGAGCCAAATCATGAATGAACTTCCATTCACAATTGCTTCAAAGAGAATAAAATACCTAGGAATCCAACTTACAAGGGATGTAAAGGACCTCTTCAAGGAGAACTACAAACCACTGCTCAGTGAAATAAAAGAGGACACAAACAAATGGAAGAACATACCATGCTCATGGATAGGAAGAATCAATATCGTGAAAATGGCCATACTGCCCAAGGTTATTTATATATTCAATACCATCCCCATCAAGCTACCAATGAGTTTCTTCACAGAATTGGAAAAAACTGCTTTAAAGTTCATATGGAACCAAAAAAGAGCCCGCATTGCCAAGACAATCCTAAGTCAAAAGGACAAAGCTGGAGGCGTCACGCTACCTGACTTCAAACTATACTACAAGGCTACAGTAACCAAAACAGCATGGTACTGGTACCAAAACAGAGATATAGACCAATGGAACAGAACAGAGTCCTCAGAAATAATACCACACATCTACAGCCATCTGATCTTTGACAAACCTGAGAGAAACAAGAAATGGGGAAAGGATTCCCTATTTAATAAATGGTGCTGGGAAAATTGGCTAGCCATAAGTAGAAAGCTAAAACTGGATCCTTTCCTTACTCCTTATACGAAGATTAATTCAAGGTGGATTAGAGACTTAAATGTTAGACCTAATACCATACAAACCCTAGAAGAAAACCTAGGTAGTACCATTCAGGACATAGGCATGGGCAAGGACTTCATGTCTAAAACACCAAAAGCAATGGCAGCAAAAGCCAAAATCGACAAATGGGATATGATTAAACTAAAGAGCTTCTGCACAGCAAAAGAAACTACCATCAGAGTGAACAGGCAACCTACAGAATGGAGAAAATTTTTGCAATCTACTCATCTGACAAAGGGCTAATATCTAGAATCTACAAAGAACTCAAACAAATATACAAGAAAAAAACAAACAACCCCATCAAAAAGTGGACAAAGGATATGAACAGAGATTTCTCAAAAGACGACATTCATACAGCCAACAGACACATGAAAAAATGCTCATCATCACTTGCCATCAGAGAAATGCAAATCAAAACCACAATGAGATAGCATCTCACACCAGTTAGAATGGCAATCATTAAAAAGTCAAGAAACAACAGGTGTTGGAGAGGATGTGGAGAAATAGGAACACTTTTACACTGTTGGTGGGATTGTAAACTAGTTCAACCATTATGGAAAACAGTATGGCAATTCCTCAAGGATCTAGAACTAGATGTACCATATGACCCAGCCATCCCACTACTGGGTATATACCCAAAGGATTATAAATCATGCTGCTTTAAAGACACATGCACACGTATGTTTATTGCGGCACTATTCACAATAGCAAAGACTTGGAATCAACCCAAATGTCCATCTGTGACAGACTGGATTAAGAAAATGTGGCACATATACACCATGGAATACTATGCAGCCATAAAAAAGGATGAGTTTGCGTCCTTTTTAGGGACATGGATGCAGCTGGAAACCATCATTCTTAGCAAACCATCACAAGAACAGAAAACCAAACAGTGCATGTTCTCACTCATAGGTGGGAACTGAACAATGAGATCACTTGGACTCAGGAAGGGGAACGTCACACACCGGGGCCTATCATGGGGAGGGGGGAGGGGGGAGGGATTGCATTGGGAGTTATACCTGATGTAAATGATGAATTGATGGGTGCTGATGAGTTGATGGGTGCAGCACACCAACATGGCACAAGTACACATATGTAACAAACCTGCACGCTATGCACATGTACCCTAGAACTTAAAGTATAATAAAAAAAAAAAAAAAAAGAAACAACTGAAATCAGAGCTAGACTGAACACAATGGAAATGAGAAAAATCATACAAAAGATCAATGAAATCAAAAATTGGTTATTTGAAAAAAGAAATAAGATAGACCACTAGACAGGCAAATAAAAAAGAGAGAGAGGATGCAAATAAGCACAATTAGAAATGACAAAGAGGACAGTACCACCAATCCCCTAGAAATGCAAAAATTTCTCAGAGACTATTATGAACCTCTTCATGCACAAGAACTGGAAAACCTAGAAGAAACTGATAAACCCCTGGAAATATACAACTTTCCAAGATTGAACCAGGAAGAAATTGAAACCCTGAACAGACCAATAACAAGTTCCAAAACGAGATCAGTAGTAAAAAAAATTACCAACTAGAGGAAGTCCTGTACCAGACAGATTCACAGCCAAATTCTACCAGATGTATAATGAAGAGCTGGTACCAATTCTACATAAACTATTCCAAAATTCAAGGAGAATGAGGTCCTCCCTCACTCATTCTATGAGGTCAGCATCATTCTGATTCCAAAACCTGGCAGAGACACAGTGAAAAAAAGGAAACTTCAGTCCAATGTCCCCGATGAACATAGATGCAAAAATCCTCAACAAAATACTAGCAAACCAAATCCAGCAGCACATCGAAAAGGTAATCCACCACAATCAAGTAGGCTTCATCCCTGGGATGCAAGGTTGGCTCAACATATGCTAATGATCAATAAATGTGATTCATCACGTAAATGGAACTAAAACAAAAAACTATATAATTATATGAATAGACACGGAAAAGCCTTTTGATAAAATTTAAAGTCCTTTCACGGTAAAACTCTCAAGAAACTAAATATTGAAGGAATATACCTGAAAATAATAACAGCCATCTATTACAAACCCACAGTCAACATCATACTGAACACATAAAATCTGGAACCATTCCCCTTGAGAGCCAGAACAAGATAAGGATGCCCACTGTCACCACTCCTACTCAACGTAGTACTGGAAGTGTAGCCAGAACAATCAAGCAAGGGAAAGAAATAAAGGGCATCCAATTAGGAAAAGAGGAAGTCAAACTATCTCTTTTCACAGATTATATGATTTTAGGCCTAGAAAACCCCATGGTCTCTGCTCAAAGGCTCCTAAATCTGATAAACAACTTCAGCTAAGTTTCAGAATACAAAATAAATGTAAAAATGCAGTAGCATTTCTGTACACCAACAATGTCCAAGCTGAGAGAGAAATCAAGAATGCAATCCCATTCCCAATAGCCACAAAAAGATTAAAATACCTAGGAATACAGGTACCCAGGGAAGTAAAATATCTCTGCAATGAGAATTACAAAACACTACTGAAAGAAATTAGAGAAAACACAAACAAATGGAAAAACATCCCATATTCACGGATAGGTACAATGACTATTGTTAAAACAGCCATACTGCCCAAACAAATGTATAGATTCAATGTTATTCCATCAAATTATTAATGACATTATTCACAGAATTAGAAGAAAAAAAAAAAGAAGATTACAGAATTCACTGAGAACCAAAAGAGAGTCTGAATAGCCAAAGCTGAAGCAAAAAGAACAAAACTGGATTCATCACACTACCCGACTTCAAGCTATACTATAAGGCTACAGCAACTAAAACAGCATGGTACTGATATGAAAACAGACACATAGACCAATGAAACAGATTCAAGAACACAGAAATAAAGCTGCACACTTACAACCATCTGATCTTTGATATAGATGACAAAAACAAGCAATAGGGAAAGAACTCCATGTTCAACAAATGGTACAGGTATAACTGGCTAACTATACACAGAAGACGGAAACTGGACTCCCACCTTTCACCCCATACAAAAATCAACTCAAGATGGATTAAAGACTTAATGTAAACCTAAAACTATAAGAACCCTAGAAGAAAATATAGGAAATGCTGTTCTGGACATCAGTCCTAGCAAAGACTTTGGGATAAAGACTCAAAAAGCAATTGCAACAAAACCCATGTCAAAAATGGACAAGTGGAACCTAATTAAACTAAAGAGCTTCTGCACAGCACCCCCCCCCCCAAAAAAAAAAAAAAAGTAAACAGACAACCTACAGAATGGGAGAAAATATTTGCAAACTATGCATCTGACAAAGCTCTAATATCCAGAATCTACAAGGAACTTAAACAAATCGACAAGCAACAAACAAACAACCCCATTAAAAATGGGCAAAGGGCTTCTTTCAAAAGAAGACACACACATAACCAACAATTATATGAACAATGCTCAGTATCCCTAATCACTAGGGTAATGCAAATCCAAGCCACAATGAGATGCTGTCTCACAACAGTAAGAGTGGCTATCATTAAAGTAAAAAATAACAGATTATAGCAGGGTTGCAGAAGAAAAGGGAATGTCTATACACCGGTGGTGGGAGTGTAAATTAGCTAAGCCACTGTGGAAAGCAGTCTAGTGATTTTTCAAAAAAACAAAAATCAAAACAAACAAACAAAAACTTAAAGTAGAACTACCATTCAACCCAGCAATCCCATCACCCACCACTGGGTATATATACAAAGGAAAACAAATTGTTCTACCATAAAGACACAGCATGTGTATGTTTATCACAACACTATTCAAAATAGCAAAGACATAGAATCAACTTAGATGCTCATCAATGGTGCACTGCATAAAGAAAATGTGGTACATATACAGCGTGGAATACTATACAGCCATAAAAGAGAATGAAATTATGTCCTTTGCAGTGACACTGATGAAGCTGGAGACCATTATCCTAAGGAGAACAGAAAACTAAATACTGCATATTCTCACTTGCAAGTTTGAGCTGAAAACTGAGTACTCATGGACACAAAGAAGTGAACAGTAGACACCAAGGCCTACTTGAGGGTGGAGGGTAATAGTAGGGTAAGGATTGAAAAATTCCTTATCAGGTATTATGCTGATTATCTGGGTGACAAAATAATCTGTACACAAAACTTCCATGACATGCAATTTACCTATGTAACAAACCAACATATGTACCCCTGGAACCTAAATTAAAAGTTGGAATGGAAAAAAAAAGTACTCTTTTCTTTATAAAGTGCCCAAACTGGGTATTCCTTTATAGCAACATAAATGGACTAAGACAAAAGGCCTCAAAGTGACCAGGTGCAGTGACTCACACCTGTAATCCCAGCACTTCGGGAGTCTGAGGCGGGCAGATCACCTGAGGTACAGTGTTTGAGACCAGCCTGGCCGACATGGTGAAACCCCGTCTCTACTAAACATACAAAAATTAGCTGGAAGTCATGGTGTGCACCTGTAATCCCAGCTACTCAGGAGGCTGAGGCAGGAGAATTGCTTGAACCCACGAGGCAGAGGTTGCAATAAGCCAAGATCACCCCACTGTACTCCAGCCTGGGTGGCAGAGCAAGACTCCATCTCAAAAAAGAAAAAAAAAAAAAGCCTCAAAAAAAAAAAACAAAAACAAAAACAAAAAAAGGCATCCAAGGAATGCCTTCAGAAGTTGACTTTACCATGGTTGAGTCATCCATCCCTTTAACAACATATTGAGAATGTCCTTTGTGTCAAGCGCTGTTCTGAGTACTGGAATACAATGGTGAACAGGAACTTGGCATAGTCTCTATCTTCAAAGACCTTACTTCATCTATTACTTCAGGTTGAAGTAGAATTGAGGCCAGTTTACTAAGGACCCCGTCCCTATTTAGTAGTCTGGAGTTTATTCTGAGGACGATGGAGATTCATTCAAATGCCTGAACTAGATGAGTAACTTGAGATTTATATTACTTACATGTCATGCTAGAAATACTATGGGGAAGGATTGGAGTAAGAGAAGACCAGAGACAGGAAGTCTAGCTGGTAGACTAGAGGCATCTTCTTGGGTAAATAACTCAAAGATATGCCCTTGACAATGGAACAGCATGCAGATGCCACTCCCTACTAGAAGGATGGGTGATTATTGTCTGATCACAAACACACGTAGCGTCGAGAGGTGATGGAAAGTATTACCATTTTTCTCTGTTTTATTGGGGAAAAGAATCCCTGTTCATTATAATCCCCTTCTCTCCTGTCATATTCTCAAGAGACAATGTGTGCAGGGATATAAGTGGTCATATCCATGGCAGTGGGAGCAGGAGAGCCAGTGAACTAAGAAGAGAGGCCTGCAGGTGCCATGTCGTTGGAAGACAGGCAAGGAAGAATCTGCTATTTCAGGCATAAAGAAAGGGGCCGGATGCAAAGGGAAGGAAGACATCACTGGGTAAGGGCCAGTCTCTATTCGGGTGGCGGGGGAACAGTGATTCCTGCGATGCAGGCAGGACATCCAGTAAGCTCCCAGAGAGCAGCTAATTGATGCTGCCAACTGAGTACAGCCACACAGGCCAAAACAGACAATCCAACCAGGAGTTAGGATTTGCTGACTCGGTGAGAGTAGGAGAGCATAACAAAGACAAGGACTGAATAGTAGCTGAACCCACCTGAGCTCTGCGATGAGCTGAGAGAGTATGGAACTTGGGGTCAGGATTTTTCTCATATTTGTTTTAAATCTACTCCAGTGCACAGAGACTCGGGCTGCCAAGGAACTGGATGCTTGTGTTAAACACAGTAACGCCTTCTCCCAGAGGACCTCTCCTGCCAGACTGCTCCCCTTGGTCTTCTTCACACCTTCAGAGGCACCTCTGCCCCAGTTCTGTCCAAAGCTGACAAACGCACATTCATCCAGTCATTTCTTCCTTCCATTGTTATTTCTAGTAGACCTGTGAGTATTCTCCTGATTTCTCTGGCTATCAGTTCAGCTTACATTAGAATGAGTGAGAGAGAGCATGAGAGAGAGAAAGAAATTATGGAATAATTTGAACTGGACTTATTACCACAAGGAAAATTGTATCAACACTTGCAGGATTTGAAGCTATATGGAAAATAACAGACCACCACTGCTCAGATATTTGAGCACTGTATCTGTGCACCTAATGGAAGGGTTTCTCTGTACCTTCTACCTGACTCTGAAGATGCACACATGCATTTAGGAATATTGGCTCAGGATCCCAAAAGTTTTACACAATTGAATCCAGTCTAGTAAATAGCAAATAGTACTTGCCAAAAGACTTCTTAGAAGTGGACTGATGTACATCTATTCCTTCTTTATTTCAACAGATTTTATTGTTCATTAAATCTTGGATTGAGCATCTTAAACATACAGGCTTGTCTGTGCAAGTCAGTGAGTAAATGAGAGTGGATTCTTCCTCTCATCAGCATGATCACTGCAACCTGAACAAGCACTTACCACATAGGGATTCTTACTATTACTCAGTGTGTGGCTTTCTTTCCCCCACCCCTTACCTCCCGGGCATAAGACACATGCCCATCTCATTTCCTGTCACCAATAGATTGCACACAACTCTGGAAAAAGGCCAGATCTTTTTGTATCTCTGTTTACCCCATAGTACCCAATAGATTTACAATAGAACACATCTTTAAATTGTATTTTCCAAAGATGGCTGCACCAGCATATCCCATCCTGTATACTGTGCGTGCTGCATGATGTTGACAGTCTTCCCATTCTCTTGAATCTGGGTAGGCCAGTGACTAAAAACAAAGTGACACTATGTGACTTCTGAAGTTAAATTATAAAATGGCAACAGCTTCCACCTCATCCTCTTGAGGTGTTTGCACTTTAAAACCCAGCCTCTACCCCTTGAGGAAGCCTATGGCACATGGAGAGGCCATGGGTAGGTATGCCCACAGACAGCCCCAATGAGGAGTTGAGGTCCCAGCTGTGAGCTTACATCAACCTCCTTCTGACATGAATGGTCCTCACTCCCACCTTTGAACCACTCCAGTTCCTGCCTGTAAAACAGACTTCCCCTGCTGAACCAAGGCCAAATTGCAGACTTGTGAGCTAAATAAATGATCATTGTCATTTTAAGTGTCTTAAGTTTTGGGTGGCTTGTTATGCTGCAACAGATACCCAGAACATCTATCATCTTCTCTCCTCTACTGTGTTAATTCACAGTCACATCTTCTCTCACCAATCAAACTCGAAGTTCCTTAGAGTCTGGAGTTTTTTCAGTCAAAATTTCCCTTCCAGAATTTTCTTTCCTACCGCACGATATTTTAGCCAAACTAAGTTCCTTGCTGTTCTCTATGCATGATCTTAGATTTCTAGTCTTTGAATGTTTGATCATCCTGTGTCTTTATTGTGCATGCACCTGTACTCATCTATGTTCACCTAAGTCTTAGTGTTTTCGAGACTGAGTCTCATGCCATGAAGACTTTCCTGATTCCTCCAGTCAGAAGAGAGGTCTTGTAAAATTCCATAACAGTATAATTTAATTTTCCAGACAGAGTCTCGCTCTGTCATCTAGGCTGGAGTGCAGTGGCACCATATTGGCTCACTGCAACCTCTGCCTCCCTGGTCCAAGTGCTTCTCGTGTCTCATTCAAGGGTTTCTCATGTCTCTGCCTCTCGAATGGCTGGGATTACAAGTGTAAGCCACGACACCCGGCTAATTTTTGTATTTTTAGTAGAGACAGGATTTCACCACGTTGGCCAGGTTGCTCTTGAACTCTCAACCTCAGATGATTCACCCACCTTTGCCTCCCAAAATGCTGGGATTACAGGCATGAGCCACCGAGCCCGGTCAGATGAATTTCTCCTACCAGTATCATCTCCTACATTATATTACCATTACATGTTTACAGATGTTTCTTAACTCCTAGACTGTCATGTCTGCCATTACATCCACCTACATGAAAAATACTTAGAGTATCTGCTACTTACCTACAATGTGCTACGCACAGTGCATAGAGCACCAAACAAAGGCAGATGTGGCCTCTGCCCTGATGGCACTTTCCATCTAGTGAGGAAAATGCAATAAATTAGCAGTTGTGTGACTATTATTCTCCTTTGGGGATTTTAACTATGTCAATCAATCCGGGACCTAACATGATACCCTATTTTCTTTGTGGATGTGAGAGGCGACATGGAGTAACTAGACATCTGGGTTCGAATCCCATCAATCCCACTCTTTATCTGTGAACATGGAATGAGGGCCTTAACTCTCTGTGCTTTATTTTCCTCATTGATCAAATGGGGATTTTAGCTACATCATAATGTAGTTCTTCTTACAAATGAGAAAACTTGTATAAGTTTCATCTTTGTGCTGGGCAAAGAGTGGGCATTCAGTTAACTCATATGTCCCTTTGTTCCCACCTTCTTTCACTTAGTGTCGAGCTCAGTCCTTGGCTTCCACTCAACTAATGAGACTGACCAACTGATGTCCAATACTCAGACCCTGTCCTTCTCCTGAACATACAACTCCTTCTCTGGTGTGAATGACACTGTTTCTTCAGACATCTTCTACTCATGCCACTCAGGTGGGAAAGGAAAAAAGACACATCACTGTTACCTGGCTGACTCCTACGCATTACACAAAATTCAGTCAAAGTGGTACTTTTTCAGGGAGACTGTGGTCATTCCCACCCCAGACTCCATCACACTGTGCCATTTCCTTTTGTTCTAGGAGGTCATAACACCATATACTTCTTTTCCACAACACTTGTCACAACTGGAATTCATTACTTTTAACCTATCTATTACTTCTGTTTGATAGTAAGCTCCATGAAGGCAGGGGCCAGATCTGTGTTGTCACCATGATCACCAGCACCAGGTAAAATGTCTGTTACATAGGATGCACTCAACAGATATTTATAGAGTTAATGAATAGAAGAAGGCATTGCAGTAGTAACTAAAACCCTAAGAGAGGACTAAGTCAGAAGGCACTGAGTTAACAATTTGTCTTTATTCAATAAATCTCATTACCACCCCTCACACTCCAGAGACCATTCTCCTTGAGCATTTCTATGATTAACCTTCAGAAGATTCTGACGTCAAAGGGTGGGGGTCTTCTTTAATGGACCCAAGGAAAGCATCATTAATTTATTTTGCCAGTTAACTAGTTTCTCTGAACAACACCTCCTGATTGTCAATGATGACTTATGGAAGGCATAACAAAAGAACTTCTTGAAGTCTGATGTTTCAGTCAAACCAGCAAGCTGCTTCCAGCTGAGCCTATAATAGCAAACCCAAAAAGGTAACTGACATTTTCAGAGAGTTATGGCTGGACTATCTACACTCCCTGAGACAGTCATGCTGTGGTACCATAAGCCTTCCCGAGACATTGAACCTGAAGACCTTTTGAAGCTAAGTAGCTCACGGAATTTTTACTTGAAAATATAGGTAACAGCTGCTCCTCCTGCTGTGAGGAGGTAACAGGCCACTCTCCCAACACATTCTAAAACAGCATTGTCTATTCTTTGCTCATAGCCAAAGGGTTTCAATAAAATATCTTCCCCCCACCAAGTGTGAGGCCAGATATAGCACAGTAAAAAAGAAAAGTAAAACGTGGAATCTTTTTTTGCAAATATTAGCATTAGTTATTTCTTTAGCAATATGAGGCCAAAATCCTCATAGGGTCTAGTTAAGTAAACATTGTACCTATTATTACCACAATGAAGGACATGGCTGCAGATCTGCTTCCCGCTTATAACAGAGCCTGCTGGGGCTTCTCTGTGTAAGGCTGAGTTAAGTCACAATTAGTATATTTACTGATCACAAACCCTTATGACTAGAAAGATGTATTAGAAGATTAGACTACAAGTTTAATTCAGGCTATACAGCTTGCATAGACTCTCACATGCCTTTTATATATTAACAGATTGGAGGTAACTCCCCTTACAAAGTTAGAAAAGGGTGCTGGGCCTGAGAAAAGAAAGAGAGTAAGAAAAATGGTGATACCTGTTATAGTCTGACTTTCATATATGTGAAGAATGTAGTGCAGTAATTGAGCAAAGTCTATTCCTATTTTGCTATCTTGGTTATTTTTCATGTGCTAGATCCTGGGAAAATTCATTAAGCTCTGCTTCCTTTTTGTTCCAGATGTATGGCTGCTATTAACATGAAACAGGGAGGAAAAGCAAGACTAATGCAGCTCATTTTCCCATAAAAATTTTCCTCAGAGGAGAAAAGTATTTCTCTTCATTTTGCATGCAGAAATACTCTATGCAAGTTTCTATGAAATTCTGCCTAATGAGGTGTGAATATTGTACCAATATGCACTGGTAGAAACATATCTTAGCTCTTAGGTTTCATTCTGCAAATGAATACTATTTTTGGTTCCAATTATCTCTAATTAATAAAATGTCTCATGATGTTAATATTAGAAACACAAAGACAATACCATCATCATAAACTTTTTCATTTAGCAAACATTTAATTAGCACTGCACTAGGCATTGTGGGAATAGAAAATCTAATGAAGGGAAGACTTACATTCCTAACCAAGATGGGAGGAACAGAAATACCCTGCCACATAAACCAAAAATATAAACAATAAAAATGAAATAATAGTTTCAAGATACCAGACATCACACAATGAACAGTATCCTTGAGAGATGGGAAGCAATTGAGATGAGACTACAATTGCCTTATGTTAATGCCTTAATTTTCAGGGGGCACAATAAAGGAATGAGGAATAAGGAGGAACCTGGACGAGTACCTGAGTTGAGAAGATAAAGCTGAAAGTCCAAGTAGACCAAACTGGTTAAAATTCTTGGGGCAATATAGGGGAGATCAGAGAGCTACACAAAGAGAACCCTAGCAATATGCAGATGGTCCCCTTTGAGTATTCAGCAGGGCACTTATTTGTGCATGCTTGTGAAGAACTGGTGACTGGGGAAAGAACCACCTGAAAGGAATAGAGATAACCAGGTCTAATGTTCACACTGGGCTGGGAATAGGGCTTATTACCACAGCCAGACTGGAAAACCCTAGGCTTCCTAGGGAGTATACCGAGTATATGTAAAGCACACAGAAGCTCTGCCTCAAGAGTGGAAAACAATTAGCCCTGGTTTGACCACTGCTCTGATCCTGTCTAATAATCTGAAAAGCAAAACCTGAAAGGCTCCAATTGTTTTAAGTAACTTAACTGCATTCCAGAACAATGCTCAGGAATATTTATAGGAATAGAAAAATATTCCAGCCATAAAAAAGAATGAGTTCATGTCCTTTGCAGGGACGTGAATGAAGCTGGAAACCATCATCCTCAGCAAACTAACACGGGAACAGAAAACCAAACACTGCATGTTCTCACTCATAAGTGGGAGCTGAAAAATGAGAACACATAGACACAGGGAGGGGAACATCACACACTAGGGTCTGTCACGGGGGTTGGGGGAAAGGGGAAGAAGAGCATTATGACAAACACCTAATGCATGCAGAGCTTAAAACCTAGATGACAGGTTGATAGGAGCAGCAAACCACCATGGCACATGTATGCCTATGTAACAAACCTGCACGTTTAGCACATGTATCCCAGAACTTAAAGTAAAATTTAAAGTAAATAAAAAAGAAAAATATTCAGCATCCAATAAGGTAAAATTAACAATGTTTGGCATCAAACAGAAAGTTACCAGGTACGTAAAGAAGCAGGAAAATAAGGTTCTTAATGAGGAGAACAATTAGTCAGTTGAAACTGACACAGTCTTGACACACATTAGAATTAACAAACCAGGACCTTAAAACCTGCAGAATAACTGCAACTTAATTCAGTTTGAAAAGTTAAGAACAGAAAAATTATTATAAAACCCAATTTAACTACATTGCAGAACAAAGATAAGCAAACTTGGATACATGGTAACAAAAACTATCTAAAATAAAACAAGAGAGAAAAAAAGAATGTTTGGAAATCTAACAATGCTTTGATGAAACAATTTCATGTGGCCTAATATATAATTGAAGTCCCAAAGGAGAGGAGAAAGGCAGGAGATATAAGAGAAAATATGAAGAAGTAACAGCTAAAACTTTTCCAAACTTTTTGAGAACTGTTACTAACAAATTCAAAATGCTCAAAAAATTCCAAGCACAAGAAACATTTTTTTAAAAACTCTCCACCAAAGTATATCAAAATCAAATTGCTAAAAACTAGTTATAAAGAAAAAATCTTAAAAGCAACTAGAAAAAAAGACATTATGCACTAAGGAACAAAGACTAGGATGACAGCATACTTCTCATGCGAAACAATATAAGCAAGAAGACGGTGAAGCAACATTTTTAAAGCATTAAGAAAAAAAATTGAACTGAAAAAATTGAAAGATAAAAAGGAATTTTATAACCAGCAAAATATATTTCAAAAATAAAGGTGAAATAAGGACCTTTTCAGACATGTAAAAGTAGAAATAATCACCAACAGAATTGTGCTACAAGAAATGTAAAAGGAAGTTCTTTGGGCAGAAGGAAAAGGATACCAAATCTGTATGAAGGAATGGAGATCGCCAGAAATAATAACAACTAGGGAAAATATACAACATTTTTCCTTTTGTTTATATCTCTTTAAAAGATAATTCACTCTTTAAATGAAAAGTAATAACAATAAACATAGTCTGCAGTTTGCAACATGTATAAAATTAAATGTGTCACATCAATAGCACATAGGCTAGGAGGAGATAATTAGAACTGTAACTACTGTAAGGCTTTATACTGTAATGAATATGGCATATTATCCCTTGAAGGTAGACTTTGATAAGTTAAAAATGTATACTGTAAACTTTAAGAAACTAGAAAAATAAGAGCAAATTAGAATTAGTGTAGAAAAATAAAGATAGGAAATCAATGAAATACAAAACACACACATATTAAAGACAGATAAATAAAACTAAAATCTAGTTCTTTGAGAACAGAACTAGCTATTAGTTTATTCCATATATATGGAACATATATGTATATATGTATGTATATATGTGTGTATATGTATGTTTATATGTATATATGTATGTGTATATGTGTATATATGTATATACACATTTATATACATATATACACACATATATATATATCTCAAGTGAAGTTTATTCCAGGAAAGTAAGGTTGCTATAACATTCAAAAACCAATATAAATTATATTAGCAAAACAAACAAAGGCAAGGTTGGTATAACTTTCAAAAACCAACATAAACCATATTAACAAACCAATTGAAATCAGCCTCCATTTATGATCTCCATCTCTACGTTATGGTCCAAAAAATTGCCTCAAGGAAGAAATCTAGTACAATATAAAACTCGTTCCATTTATTTTATTTCTGTCATTCACAGTCCTGCAGTGCCTAATCAATACCTGAAAACCATTGTTCCATAGTTGTTTATGGCTGGAGGTTAAGTATAATCTTTATTAATGCACGTAGTACCTGTAAACAGAATTTCCAATCTTTGTCTTTAATTGTAACATTTCTTTTTCCATTAAACAAATAATTGATACATTATTAAATTCCACATAAATACTGACATATTTGAATTTAAGTGTATTATCTTATTTTTTCTTAAATTTCTTAATTTTTATCCTGTGTTTTTTTGTCTTTGTCTTTCTCAGATTAACTGCATATGTCTTATTTATTATTTCTCCTCTACCAACTTTAATTATACATTCATGTATAATTCCTTCAATGGTTAACCCAGAAATTTTAAAAATGCATCAATGACTTACTGCAGTCTGCCTTCTTAATTCTACCACATCTCAATCCATGAAGAAAAGATTAACCCCATTTGATTGTTTATAGCTTTTGTGCTATTGTTGTCATAACTTACTTCCACATATGTTGTAAACTCAGAAGACACTAGTTTTTCTTATAGTTAGGATTTATTTATATTAACTCATATATTTAATTATTTTGGTAATTACTAATCTATTTCTTTCAGTAGTTTTGAAGTCATTAGTCTAATAATTAATAATCATTAATACAATTTTAATTAATACTTCTAATAAATAGGTGAATCTTTTTTTCTGAATAATAAGTGTTCTGGTGATAAAATATTTTGGCTTTTTTCCTTAAAATACTTCTAGTGTCCCTTTATTCTAAAAGTAATTTTTGCTGCTTATAGAATTCTAGATAGGCAGCAGTATTGTTTTATTTAACACTTTGACAATGTATTTCAATTGTCTTTGGTTTCCATCATTTCTGTTGATAAGTCAGCAGTAATGTTTTTCATTGCTTGTTGAAAAATGTTGTCCATTGTCTTTTCCAGTTTTCCTTCTTTCCCATTTCTGTTTTCTCTCTGGCACTCCCGTTACACAAACTTAGACTGTTTGATTATGCCCTGTAAGTCTCTCATGCTCTCTTCTACTCCTTCCATTCTTGTTCTCTCTGTGCTACGGTTTGGATTTTTCTATTAGTCTGTCTTTAAATTGATTAACCTTGTCTGCAGCAATGTCCAGTCTGGATTTTAACCTAGCCAATTACTTTTTATTTCGTAATTTTAAATCATAGAATGTAAAATTCTTTTTTCAAGAATCCAATTCTGTTTAGTTATCCACATATGTATTTCCTTTATCTTTTTCTCTATTTTCTTGGCAGTATTTTTCAAATATGACGTATATATTATATACACACATATATTCTTTTGATGGCTATTTTAACATTTGACAAAAATTATATATACTTATTATGTACAATTTGTTTTAGAACATACATTGCGGAATGGCTAAATTGAACTGATGAACATATACATTACTTCACATACTTCTCTGCAATAAGAATACTTAAAATCTCTCTTAGCAATTTTCAAGAATACATTATCACTATCTATAGTCACCACATTGTACAACAAAACTCTTGAACTTCTTCTTCCTAACTGAAGTTTTAATCTTTACTTCTGAGGTTTTTTTATATTCCACGTATAAGTAAGATCATGCAATATTCGTCTTTCTGTGCTTATTTTATTTAACATAATGTCTCCAGTTCCATCCATGTTGTTGCAAATGACAGGATTACATTTTTTAAGGTGGAATCGTTTTCCCATCACACTTTCTTTATTCACTCTTCCATTGATGGACGCTTACATTGATTCCGTATCTTACCTATTGTAAACAATGCTGCAACAAATGTGAGAGTGCAGACATACCAATTTCATTACCTTCTGAGATACCCTCAGAGGTGAGATTGTTGAATCATATGGTAATTACATTGTCACTTTTTTTGAGGAATTTCCATGTGATTTCCCATAATGACTGTACTAATTTACATTCCTGCGAAAGGTATGTTAGGATTTCCTTTTGCCCACATCCAACAATTATTCTTTCTTTTTGATAATAGCAGTTCTAGCAGCTGTTAGGTGATATGTCATCATGGTTTTAATTTACATTTCTCTGATGATTAATTCTGTTAAACATTTTCTCAGATGCTTGTTGACCTTTTGTCTGTCTTCTTTTGAGAAATATATTTTCTGGTCCTTTGCTTGTTTATTAATCAGGTTGTTTTCTCACTATTGAGTTGTTTGAGTCTACTGTATATTTTGAACATTAACTCTTTATCAGATGTATGATTTGCAAGTATTTTCTCCCATTCTGTAGGTTGTCGCTTTGCTCAGTTCATTGTTTCGTTGCTGTACAGAAACTTTTTAGTTTGATATAATTTGTCTATTTTTATTTTTCCTGCAGGTGTTTTGGGCTTCATATCCAAAAATTCATTGCCCAGACCAATGTCCTGGAACTTTGCACTTATGTTTTTTCTGGCAGTTTTAGTTTTAAGTTGTACATTGAAGTCTTTAATTTACTTTGAGTTTTTACATGACATGAGATACAGGTCTAATTTCATTCTTACACATATAAATATCCAGTTGTTCCAACATCATTTATAGATGAGATTCTTTCACCATTGTACATTCTTGGCATCTTTGTAAAAATCAATTTACTGTAAATGCGTGGATTTCTGGGCTCTCTGTTCTGTTCCATTGATCTAGATGTCTATTTTTATGCCACTACCACCCTGTTTTGATTATTACAGCTTTGTAGTAGATTTTCAATCAGGTTGTTTAATGTCCACTTCTGTGCTTTTTTGATCAATCTGTATTGGGCTATTCAGGGTCTTTTTTGTGGTTTCATATGAATTTTGAAATTTTGTTTTCTGTCACTGAAAAATTTCATTGAGGCTGGGCATGGTGGCTCTCCCACTTATAATCCCAGCACTTTGGAAGGCCAAGACAGGTGGATCACCTGAAGCCAGCAGTTTGAGACCAGCCTGGCCAACATGGCAAAACCCCATCTCTACTAAAAATACAAAAACAAAACAAAACAAAAAAAAACAAAGGCTGGATGTGGTAGCACACACCTGTAATCCCAGCTACTCAGGGGGCTGAGGTAGGAGAATTGCTTGAACCAGGGAGACGGAGGTTGCAGTCAGCAAAGACTGCACCTACACTCTAGCCTGAGTGACAGAGTGAGACTCCATCTCAAAAAAACAAAACAAAACAAAAAATGTCATTGGATTTTGATAGGGATTGCATTGAATCTTCAGATTGCTTTAGGGAGTATGAACATTTTAACAAAATTAATTTTTTTTCAATCCATAAACGTGAGATATATTTCCATTTATTTGTGTCTTCTATTTATTTCTTCAATATTTCACAGTTTTCAGTATACAGGTCTTTTATCTCTTTGGTTAAATTTATTTCAAAGTGTTTTTGTAGCTATTGTAAATGAGATTTTTTCTTGATATCTTTTTTCTTGATAGTTTGTTTCTAGCATACGGAAATGCACTTATTTTTGTATGTTGATTTATATCCTGCAACTTTAGTGAAATCTTTTATTCTAAGAAGTTTTAGTGGAGTCTTTTGGGTTTTTATGAATAGAATCATGTCATCTGCAAATAGTGACAATTTAGGTTATTCCTTTCCAATTTGGATGCCTTCTTTTCTTTCTCTTGAATAATTGTTCTGGCTAAGACTTTCAGTACTATGTAAACAGAAGTGTTAAGAATGGACATCCTTGTCTTATCCCTGATTTTAGAAGAAATATTTTCAACTATTCACTATTTAGTATAGTGTTAGCTGTAGGTTTGTCATGTATGGCTTTTACTGTATTCATTCTGTACCTAATTTGTTGAGAATTTTTATCACGAAGGGATGAACTTTGACAAATGAATTTTCTGCATCAATTGAGGTGACCATATAATTTTTGTCCTTCATTCTGTTAACAACGTATATCACATTTATAGATTTACACATGTTGAATCATCCTTGCATCCCTGGCATAAATCCCACTTGCTCATGGTGAATTATTATTTTAATGTGCTGTTGAATTTGGTTTACTAGTGTTCCATTGATGATCTTTGCATCTAAATCATCAGGGATATTGGCCTGTAATTTTGTGTTCTTGTAGTGTTCTTGTCCGTCTTTGGTATTAGGTAATGTTAGCCTCTTAAAATGAGCTTGGAAGTATTCTTGCTTCTTCGATTTTTTGGAAGAGTTTGAAAAGGATTGGTGTTAGGTTCTTTAAAAATATTTGGTAGATTTCAGGAGTGAAGCCATCAGGTACTGAGTTCTTCTTTGATAGGACACTTTTAATTGCAGAATCAGTCTCCTTACTTGTTATTGATCTGTGGAGATTTTTTATTTCTTCATGATTTAGTCTTGGTAGATTGCACCCAGAAATTTATTCATTTTTTCTAGGTTATCTAATTTGTTGGCATAAAATTGTTCATAGTAGTCTTTTATAATGCTTTGTATTTCTGTGTTAACAGTTGTAATATCTCTTACTTCATTTCTAATTTCATTTGAGTGTTCTCTCTTTTTCCTTAGTATAGCCAAAGGTTTGTCAATTTTGTTTACCTTTTCAAAAAAATCAACCCTTAGTTTCATTGATTTTTTTTATTGCTTTTTCTCATTTCTATTTGATTTACTTCTGGTTTTATCTTTATTATGTCTTTCTTTCTGCTAACTTGGGCTTAGTTTGTTCTTGTATTTCTACTTCCTTGAGATGTAATATTGTTTATTTGCATTTTGTTCTTTTTTGAGGTACGTGTTTACTGCTATAAATTTCCCTGTTAGAACTGATTTTACTGCATCTCATAAGTTTTGGTATGCTGTGTTTTTACTTTTGTCTCATGATAGTTTTACTGTCTGCATTGACCCATTAGTTGTTCAGGATCAGGTTGTTTAATTTCCATGTATTCATGAATTTCCTGAAATTTCTCCTGTTATTGATTTCTAGTTTCACATTTTGTAGTCAGAAAAGATACTTGATAAGATTTCAATCTTCTTAAATTTGTTAAGACTTGTGGCCTAACTTATAATCTATCCTAGAGAATATTCTGTGTAGACTTAAGAATGTATATTCTGCTGCTGTTGTATGGGCTATTCTATATATGCCTGTTAGGACCATTTGATCCAATGTGTAGTTTAAGTTTGATGTTTCCTTATCGACTTTCTGTATGGATGATCTGTCCATTGCTGGAAGTTGAGAATTGAAGAAATCTTCTATTATTATTGTCTTACAATCTCTCTCTCCTTTCAGGTCTATTAATATTTGTTTTATATGTTTTGATGTTCAGATGTTTGGTGCATATATATAATACTTATATCCTCTTGATAAATTGGCACATTATTATATAACAGTCTTCTTTGTCTTGTTTTACAGTTCTTGACTAAGTCTGTTTTATCTGACATAACTTCTCCTGCTCTCTTTTGGTTTTGAGTCGCATGAAATACCTTTTTCCACGCCTTCATTTTCAGTGTATATGTGTCCTTACATGTGAAATGAGCCTCTTAGGGAGCTTCTGATTGAATCTTCTTTTTTTTTTTTTTTTATCCATCCAGGCACTTCATGTCTCTTGAATGGAGAATTTCATCCATTGAGTGTAAACTCAAGGGAATTATTGATACATATGGACTTACTGCTGCCATTCATTTTCTAATTGTTTTATAGATTCTTTGTTCCTCTCTTGCTTTCTTCTTTTGTGATTATGTGATATTTTTCTAGCGATATGCTTTGATTCCTTAGTTTGTATCTTTTGTATCTATTGTAGGTTTATCTTTTGTGCTTACCATGTGACTTGCAAAACATCTTAGATATAATAGGTTAAGCTAATAACTTAATTTTGATTTAAAAAAATCCCACACTACACTTTTACTTAAAATCCTCAGCCTTTTAAATTTTAATGCCACAATTTACATCTTTGCATATTATATATTTTGTAACAATATTGTAGTAATCATTTTAATAATTGTCTTTAACCTTTGTACTAAAGATATGTGATTTACACACAACCATTACAGTATTATTCTAAATTTGACTGTGTACTTACTATTACTAGTAAGTTTTACACTTTCATATGTTTTTGTTACTAATTAGCATCCTTTTGTTTTTCATCTTGAAGAACTACCTTTAGCATTTGTTGTAAGACAGGTTTGGTGGCAATGAATTCCATCAGTTTTCCTTTGTCTAGGAATCTTTCTCTCTCCTTTATTTCTGAAGAACAACTTTGCTGGCTACAGTATAATTCTTTGGCAGTTGTTTTACTTCACCACTTTGAATATGTCATTCCACTCTCTCATGGCCTGTAAGGTCTCTGCTGAGAAATCTGCTGCTAGCCATATTAGAACTACCTTATACTTCGATTGCTTCTGTAACACACTTTATGTCTTGGTGTAGTGTAGTTTAAATTGAATTCAGTTGGAGACATCTAACCTCCCTATACCTCTATAAATATTTCCCCAGATTTGGAAAGTTTACTGCTAATATTTCTGTAAATAAGCTTTCTATACCTTTGCCTTTCTCTTCTCCTTCACTAACTTCTATTACTTATACATTTGCTCTTTTGATGCCATTCCATAAATCTCATGAGCTTTAGTTTTTCATTATTTTTTCTCCTCTGACAGAATATTTTCAAATAATCTGTCTCCAAGTTCACAGATTCTTTCTTCTGCTTGATCAATTCTACCATTGATGTTCTCTATTGCATTTTTTCATTTCATTTATTGCATTTTCCAGCTCCAGAATTTGTTTTTGGTTTTTATTTCAATCTCTCTGTTAAATTTCTTATTTTGGTACTTTATTGTTTGTCTGATTTCCTCAATTGCTTTTCTGTATTTTCCTGAAGTTCACTGAGCTTCCTTAAATCAATTATTTTGAATTCTTTGTCCGATAGTTTGCATATCTCAATTTTTTTTCAGTTAGGCTACTGGGAGATTATTATACCTTTGAGTATTGTTTTATCTCTTTGGTTTTTCTTGTTTCTTATTGCTTTATATTGATGTCTGTGCATTTGAAGAAGTCAAGACTTATTCTAGACTTTGCAGGTTGGCTTTGTCTAAGAAACCCCTTTCCAAGTCAACCTGTCTAGAGATTCCAGGCAGGTCGTCTGACACGGTCTAAGTGTGGACTTGCTATTTGAATCCTTGGGCAGGCTGTACCAGTGCCTGTGTTGGCAGGTGGATGAGCCTGATGCTTAGGTCTACAGGGTTAGTACTATATCCTGGATCCACAGGTGGACGTGTTGGTTTGATATGCAGGGATGGGCCTGAAGCCTAGCTCCATAAGGGAGGTCTTGGAGCCTGTATACACAAAGGCCAGGATGAAGCCTGGGTCCACAGCACTGGACCTAGTGCTGGAATAGGCCTTGAGCCCGAGTTTATAAGAGATGGCTAGGTGTGTGGCAGACTTGGCACCTGGCTCCAATGGGACAGACCCGGAGCCTTATTCCATGGGGGCTTCCTTGTAACCTTAGTCTTCAGAGGTGTTCTTATGAGCCTCAGTCCATGGTCTGGCCTGGAACTCCAAGTCTACTGCGGTGAGCCTTGACTCTGGGTCCTCTGGAGCCTGAATCTGTGGGGCCTGGCCTGGAGCCCTGGGCCAACATAAAGCCTAAATCTGTGGGGGCTCATCTGGAGCCATTATTGAAGGCATTGGCCTGGTTCCTGAATGGGCTGTCCTGGAGCCTGAGACAACAGGCATTGTTCTGAAGCCTGCATCCACTGGGGCCAGCCTAGAGGCTGGGTGTGTAGGTACTGAACAAGAGGCTAAGTCCATGAGGGTGGCCTGGTTCTTAGGGTCTCAGGGGCTGACCTGATACCTGGGCACATAGGGAAAGTCCTGGGACCCGGATATGGGGGGCTTCTCCCGTGTTTGGGTCTACTGGAACATGAGGGTGTAAGGACTGGTTTGGAGGGTAAAGACAGAGGGACAAGCCTGGCACTGGGAAGGCCTGGAGCCTGGTCCACGGGGGCTGACATAGCAATGGGTGAACCTAAATTCTGTATCTACAGGGGTTATCTGGAGGCAAGGTCCACAGGTACTGAGTTAGACCTGAAGCCTTGGTCCTTTGGGACCCAGTCTGTTTCTGGGGGCAGCCGAAAGCCTGAAGCCAGTGATCCAGCCTGGCTTTGGGGCAGGCCTGGAGCCAGACTCTGCAAGAGTTATACTGGTGTAGGGGCAGAAGCCACTTGGGCCTGCCTGGCACTGGGGCTGGTCAGATCCTGGGGCTACTGAGGTCAGCCTGGTGGTAGGGTAGGCCCAGCAACCCAATCCACCAGGGAGGCCTGGAGCCTGGGCCTGCAGGATCCTGTCTGGGTCAAGAACTTAAAGACTCAGTCTTGAGTATCAGCTTGGAGTCTGGATTCACAGCGGCTGATCTGGTGCTGGGTGGGCCTAGAGCCTATGTTTCCAGGGGCTGTCCTGGAGATTGGATTCACTGGTGCTGGCCTGATGTCTGGTGCTAGAGTGGGCCTAAAACCTGTGGCTGTGGGGACCAGCCTAGTGCTGTGGATAGTTAGGGCCTTGTGCCATTGGAGTCAGCCTGGCAGTGGGGCAGAGGCCAAGTCTGCTATGCAGTCTCGTAGCTTAGGGCTGCAGGATATAGCCTAGTGCTGGGACAGATCAGGAAGCTCAGTCTGCAGATATTGGCCTAGAGTTTGGAGCCATGGGGGCCTGCTCAGTGTTGATTTTTACAGAGGTTTTGGGGGTCTGAAGCAAATTCTGGTGCTCACTTTCCTCTCTTTTCCCCTTGCAAAGAGTATCTCTCTCCATGTTGTGCTGTCTGGAGTTCGAGGAGAAGCAATGTGGGCAAGGTAAAACTGTCCTTCCTACGCTCTTCAATGTGTCTTTTAAAAAATTTCTCTGCTATACCTGGGTGCTATAATCTGTCACCTTGTTTTCTTAGCTCTTTGAAGGTTTTTTGGACATGGATAGTTGTGTGAATTGATGTTTCTATGGCAGGAGGAGTGCAGGAGAGTCCTATTCTGCCGTCTTGCTGATGTTCCTTGGTGCATATTTGTATCTGATTATCAATCACATTTTTCTGACTCTTGAATGTTTACTAACTTTTTTTGCTTTACATCAAATATTAACAATAAAAGAACCATAGAATCTGAGTATGATGTTATCTTCTAATATGGATGATTTGATCTTTCCTCTGGCAGAGTCTGATACCCTCAATCTAATAAAGAATTGAGCTGGAATAAGAGCAGATTGATGTCTAGTAAAACTCAGTGTACTTTTGTTTTTTTGTCAATGGATATTTAATAACAAGGTTTACAACATATGCTTATCTAATATATAATTATATGTCACTGCAGCGAAAGAAAACATCTTGTTCACTGGATAAAAAAGGCCTGCTTTATACGTGTTCAATTCAGTGCAATTAAAAAATACTGTGATTGTCATTTCATAACTTCAGAATTTGAATAGGTGCCAGTGTTCTTTCCTTTTTCATATGGGAAAAAAAATTCCCATTTTTAAAACTAATGTTTCTTTAAAGTCAAAACTACAGTTCTGAGCAAAAACCTTGGGAAGAAAGAGCAACACATCAGCAAATGCTTGGACTCTTAGCTGGGCCCTGGACTTATATTTAATCAGGACTTCTGCCATTGCCACTGCTGCTGCACCAGCACCTGGAACTCACAGCCATCATCAATAGCTTTTTTTGACATCCCTCAAGCCATCTCTTACTGCATCTTTGAGTGTATGCATGCTTATTTGGTCCTTTGACCAATACTGTGACAGAGCCAGGATTGTTATATTTCTCAATAAAGGTGAATTTTGCCTCTCCCAATGTATATTTACAGAGAAGTCCTGCATATCCTACACAGTCAGGATTTAGGTCATCAAAAGAATTAGAGCCACCCCATCACTAGACAAGAGTCAGCCTCTCTATATTTCTCCTTTTAGCACTGTGCAGAACTATGCCTTCTTTTTCAAGAGCACCTAAGCAAAAGAGGTCAATTCCATTTTGATAAATAACAAATCCTTTATCTGAATCACCATAAACTTTTTCAGTTCTATTATTTTTAAACTCTATATGCAATGAATTTTCTTTCAGCTTCTAGTTTTTCTCTCTCTTCCTGACCCTTGTAAAAAAAAATCCAGAAGATAGTCCATACTTATGCAAAAAAAAAAAAAAATTATTAGATTCATGCTAATTTTGTGAATGTGAATTTTGATTTTACCAGAACATATTTGTTTTGGGGGGTTTAAATTTTGTTTTAGGTTTGGGGTATATGTGACCATTTGTTACACAGGCGAACACATGTCACAGAGGCTTGTTGAACATATTATTTCATCACCCAGGTATTAAGCCTAGTACCCAATAGTTATCTTTTCTGCTTCTCTCCCTCTTCTCTCCCTCCCCCTCAAGTAGATCCCAGTGTCTGTTGTTTCCTTCTTTGTGTTAGTATTTAGCTTCCACTTACAAGTGAGAACATGTAGTATTTGGTTTTCTGTTCCTGCATTAGTTTACTAAGGATAATAGCCTCCAGCTCCATCCATGTTCCCACAAAACACATATCATTCTTTACAGTATTCCATTGTATATGTGTACCACATTGTCTTTATCCAATCTGTCATTGATGGGCATTTAGGTTGATTTTGTGTCTTTACTATTGTGAATAGAGCTGCAATGAACATTCGCATGTATGTGCCTTTATGGCAGAATGATTTATACTCCTCTGGGTATTGCCCAGTAATGGGATTGCTGGGTCGAATTGTAGCTTTGATTTGAGCTCTTTGAGGAATCGCCATACTGCTTTACACAATTATTGAACTAACTTACACTCCCACCAAGAGTGTATAAGTGTTCCCTTTTCGCCACAACTTTACTGCTTTTTTTTTTTTTTTTTTACTTTTTTTTACTTTTTAATAGCCATTCTGATTGATGTAAGATGGTATCTCATTGTGGTTTTCATTTGCATTTCTCTATTAATCAGTGAAGTTGAGCTTTTCATCATATAATTAGCAACATGTATGTCTTCTTATGAAAAGTGTCTATTCATGTCTTTCCCTACATTTTTATGGGTTTTTTTTTTTTTGTATATTTGTTCCTTATAAATGTTGGATAATAGACCTTTGTCGGATGCACAGTTTGCAAAAATTTTCTCCCATTCTGTAGGTTGTCTGTTCACTTTGTTGATAAGTTTATTCTGTTTTTATTGCAATTGCTTTCAGCATCTTCATCATGAAATCTTTGCCGATGCCTATATCCTGAAGAGTATTGCTTAGGTTGTCTTCCAGAGCTTTTATAGTTTTGGGTTTTCCTTTTGTCTTTAATCCGTCTTAATTTTTTATATGGTACAAAAAAAGGGGTCCAGTTTTTTAATCTTCTATATATGGCTAGCCATAAAACTACATGGTTCTGAAAGAAAGCTTAGGGGCAAAGATTTCTTAGAGAAAACACAAAAGGCAATAACCTTGAAAGGAAAAAAAATAATTGTACATTATAAAATTTTAAACCTTCTGCTCTTAAGGAACATCACTTAAAAATATAAAGCAAGGATTATATTCAAAGAAAAGTATATACATATTAATTTGTAACTTGAATGTATAAAGAACTTCTATATATTAATAATAAAATGTAAACAATTGAATAAAATGGGTAAAAGATCTGGACAAATGTATCAGTAAAGAAGACATATTAATGGAAAATAAGCAATTAAATGGTGTTCAGTGTCATCAGTCATCAGGGAAATTCCAATTAAAATCACAATGAGCTATCACAAAACATTATAATGGCTAAAATTAAAACAACAAGCATATGAATTCCTTTTTATTTTATATATATTCCTTGAGATGGAGTATTATTCTTATCCCGGGTTTGAGCAATTCTCCCGCCTCAGACTCTTGAGTAGCTAGGATTACAGGCACCTGCCATCATGCCCAGCTAATTTTTGTAGGGATGGAGTTTCACCATGTTGTCCAGGCTGGTCTTGAACTCCTGACCTCAGGTGATCCACGTGCCTCGGCCTCCCAAAGTGCTGGGATTACAGGTGTGGCTACCGTGCCCGGCCAAATTCGTAATATACATAACATAGGCCAATTTCAAAATGTTATTTTATGTGAAAAAATTTATCTATAAAATATTGCATTCTCAATGATTCTATTTATATCAAGTCCATGAATATGCAAAACTAATTATAGGTAGTAGCAATCAGAACTACCGTGGTATGTTGTGTGGGCTGTGGGAGTTGACTAAAGCAACCAGGAGGAAAAATTTTGTAAATTGAGAAGATATTCTTTATCTGGATCGAGATGCTGATTACACTATTGTACATCTTTATCAAAACTCATCAAATTGTATGTTTAAAATATTAATAGTTCACCTAAATTTTAAAAAAATTATGATCTACAGTTGGCTGTAAAATCTCTGCTTTGTCTTATCATTAACTGTGAAAATATGATTTGTCTCTCAAATTAATGAATATTTTTGAGCCAGAAGTAAAAGCCTCAGAAAAAAAAAAAAAAAATCTTACAACCATTACTTTTCAGATGAGGAAACTAAACAGCAGATAAGTGGTTTTTTAGTGACTTCCCCAAAGTCACTAAAAAATAAAAAGGTAGTATTCAAAGGGAAAAAAAGAAATTTCCCATCCTAATTCAAATACATTTTATAATACATCATAGCATACTTAACAAAAATAACAATATATTCAGATTAAATTTATAAAACCATTTAAAAAGGTAAAATAAAATATTGGAGGTAAATTTGAACAAGAATCACAGCCTTATTAAATAACAAAATAGAATCCTGATATCAAGTCTTAGTATTTAAGCGTCATGGTTTAGTCTAAAACTATACTGCCATGATTTTTTAAAAATTAAACAATATCATGAAATGATCATATTACCTGCAATTCTCAATTATAATTTATAAATTTGGAGTTGAAAAGAGTTTTATCCTACATATGATAATGCATTATACTCATTCAGCCCTTATTGGGTGGCTCATGTGTGGCAGCACAGTTCCGGATTACTTTTGGATGGAAAGTTGAGTACTGAGGCATTGCTTAGAATCACTTTAAGTGGTTTACCTTTCCTAGCCACTTAATTCTAAGTTAGCACTATAGATAATATAATTTAATTTTGCAGCTTATTTTTAAAAAGATTATAGAAGTTTGGTTTTGGAATAAACCATGAAACCTAGATACCAAGAACTGATGTTAGGAATCCATTTTGTTGTCAGATAGAGTTGTGATTCTGTTTGTCTCAATTATTTTATTCTACCTTTAAATTACTTTATAATTTTAGCTTAGATTTTTGGATAAATATACTATGATGAAACATTAAAAGCGGTGAGTATTGAGGATCCAAATGAATCAAATTCCCTGTGCAATTAGTGATTCTCTCTTTGTGATGTGTAACTGGATAAGAATAACAAGTTTCTCAGATAATGAAAAGATTGAGGGTCTGATCCCTCTCTCACTGATAACTTATTCTGAGGTGACTAATAGGGATGAGGCCAAAGATAAGGATTTTAGTCTACTATTTTAGCTACATCTGTTCCAATCAGTAGTAACTTCCAGAGTGGCAATCACAACTACTCTCTGTAGGGTCAGCTACTAGATGCTCTAGCAATGTCCTTCTGGGATATTGCTTCTCTGCAACATCGTCTTCATGTCAGCCGTTGGACAGCTCCTAATGATGCTCTTGCTTAGCCTAAGCACCACCTCTAGAGGTCGCTTCCCAACTGGGTGCATGCTGAGCCCCCTGGAATAGCAACTTTCAAACTTTTTCCTGAGGAAACACACTTTACATTCTGACCCAGTGAACACTACATGCTTGTATAAAATCAAAACAAACATCACAAAATAATACCCTTATTACATGTGATGTTGTATTTCATTTAATTCTTAAATGAGAATCATAACAACCTGAACTGGTTTCGTGATCAATAATGGTTAACAACGTGCTGTCTGTAAAACACTGATCTAGAGGTAGCAATTATACAGGAGCATTAACCTGAATAAAAGATTTTTTAAAAGAATTTCGACAAATTTCAGGGTTAGAGAAGTGATTGATTTCCAACATTCTGAACATGAAAAATATACACATACATGGAACCTAATCAGGTCTTCTTTTAACAGAGAAGGTAGAAAATAACATAGTTAAGAATTATATACTAATGCTTTCTGCATCATCAGTTGGTATTTTTAGTAACATTTTTGTTTATTTCAGCATACATCTTCATATTATTGCTTTATTCCCAAACTATTTACTTCTTGTGTTGATGTATAAAAGGACATGGCTAGTCCAGGTACAGTGGCTCACTCCTGTAAACCCAGCACTTTGTGAGGCCAAGGTGGGAAGATCACTTGAGGTCAGCAGTTTGAGACCAGCCTGGCCAACATGATAAAACCCTATCTATAATAAATATACAAAAATTAGCCGGACATAGTGGTGCATGTCTGTAATCGCAGGTGCTTGGGAGGCTGAGGCAGGAGAATTGTCTGAACCTTGGAGGTGGAGGTTGCAGTGAGCCAAGATTGTGCCACTGCACTCCGGCCTGAACAACAGAGAAAGACTCCATAAAAAAAACTTCTTTTTAATTTTCTCTTATAATAAAAAAAAAAGTAGTTTCATTTAGTATTTTGGAATTACACTTCTAAGAGTGATGGTTCCAAATAAATGCACATGCACACACACACACACCCCTTAGCTTTGTCCTGTCTTGGGCCACTGCCATCCCATCTCAGCTCCCCAGTTTGACACACTATTGTCACTTCTACCCAAAGGTTAGGTCTAGGGTCAGAACATGATGTCAAAATCCCAGTGGAGAAAAACACCAATGAAAAGTCCCAGGGGAAAGCAACATGCTGAAGTCTGACACATTATCTTTCATTAAGTTCAACAAAGGAAGAGTTTTCTCCAGTATCAGAATAGATCTTGTCCTTCAAATGAGCAACCCAAGAAGTCACTGGGTTTGTATTGGGCCAGGTGTATGAAAAACATGAAAACTTACAAACTAGATTCACAGCAGCACAGTGAGATGCATGTGCTATGAAACACAGAGCCATATCTCCCAGCTCACTCCAGAGCCTATGATCACTGGAAGGACTGACAGATGGAATCATTTGCTATATCTGTTAGGATTGTGTTTGCCTGCAACTAACCACAAAGGCAACACAGAACAAACAGACTCCAAAGGGTTAAGCAAATAGGGATTGATTTGATCTATGTAATAAGAAGAGCATATACAGGCACTCTACTGCTGGCTTTGGGGCTCAACCATGCCACCAAAGACCCATCTTTATCTCTTTATCTGACCACCCTTGTCATTAGCACATTGGCCTTTGTCCACATTCTTATAGGCCTGTGGTCTCAAGATGACTACTTAGGCCTCATGTTCACATCTTAGATGGAGAACAGGGAAGAGCAAGTAAGTTTAAAGAAAAGTCTCCCAGGGAGACTATGAAGGCTGCCCTCTTTAGAGACTTTTATAGACATCTTATTATCAGAACATGGCCATTCCCTTGCTGCTAGTGAAATCAAGTGCTTTTAAGTGAGGCATAGTGGTGTCCTGCACTATGAGAAGGGAAATGAAAACTGACAAATAATTCTCTCTCTCTCTCTCTCCTCTCCTGTGTGCATGTGTGCGTGTTGTTCTTTCTCAGTCTCTCAATTTTTTTTTTTTCTGAGCACACATAGTTAAGTTTTGGAAAATCAACTCTATGTTTGACATAATCTCACTGTACTTCACTAATGAATTAATTTATAGATATATGAGAGAAGGAATGGGAAAGGAATTAAAATTTGCTGAGTATCTAAAATGGGCTACAAAAATTGTTAGGCCTTCTTTACATGTGTGTGTGCACAGATAGATGTAGACGGTATAGATATAGCATGTGGTGAGTATATACCCTTCTCATAGGTTTTTATAAGACATATATATATACACACACACACCCATATATATCTTACAGATACACACCAATATATACAAAAACCTATGACAAAGGCATAATTATGCCTGTGCTACATATTGAGAAAATGATGCTCAGATTAAGGAAGTTTGCTTGCAAAAGTAGTCAAGATTCAGACATAATTCTGTCCGTAATCCATACTGCTTTACAAGTAGAAGATAGAAGAGGCAAGAGAAAATATGCATGCAGTGTTTTGCAGTCTGCACAAAATTTTAAATTGATCATTACTGAGTCATTCAAGTCACTAAGACAATATATTTAGCCAGAAAATAGCCTCCTGTGCCTAATAGTTCATATGCAAGTTTTGAGTATCTTCCAAGCCCAGCTCTAATGTGACAGGGGCTTGGATGACCTATTGCCAAGAAAACATCAGGGCTACATTTTTTATTGGACCTGTTCTGATGTCTAGCTGTTCTGATGTCACTTAGGAACAGCCTGAGAGCAAATGCGTCTTCTTGCTCCTCTTTCCTGAATCCCAAATGGACATGGATTTTGTCAGAGGCTCATGACAGGCATAGCTTTGGCACAGATCCCAGAGCCACCATGTGGCCGCCACAACCCTCAAACTCTTTCCACTTTGGCATAGTGAAAGCAGGATCTGTTCTGAATTGAAACGGGAGCTCTACATTGTTTCCCAGAGGGAGAGATGATGTAGAGCAAATAAATAAATTTCACTGATAACAAAATAGAGCTTGCACATTTCATCACTAGGGACTCTAGAAACATTTCAGATACTGTTTATTTAACAGAGTCTCTGGGATGATTTTTACCGTACTCCACCATGGGTAGGGCATGCAGAGAATAATGGTTTTCTTTTGCATAATGTACAACTGTTTAAAGCTATGTTATATCTGGAAAAAATGAGACTGATTCACTGAAAAAAAAATGCAGTAAGAAATGGATTTAGCTTAAAAATGAATTGGGTTCAACGTCCATCAGTGACAGACTGGATTAAGAAAATGTGGCACACATACACCACGGAACACTATTCAGCTATAAAAAAGGATGAGTTTGCGTCCTTTGTAGGGACATGGATGCAGCTGGAAACCATCATTCTCAGCAAACTATCGCAAGAACAGAAAACCAAGCACCGCATGTTCTCACTCATAGGTGGAAACTGAACAATGAGATCACTTGGACTCGGGAAGGGGAACATCACACACCGGGGCCTATCATGGGGAGCGGGGAGGGGGGAGGGATTGCATTGGGAGTTATACCTGATGTAAATGATGAGTTGATGGGTGCTGACGAGTTGATGGGTGCAGCACACCAACATGGCACAAATATACATATGTAACAAACCTGCACGTTATGCACATGTACCCTAGAACTTAAATAATAATAATAAAAGAAATTCAGGGGAAAAAATGAATTGGGTTCAACATAAATGTGTAAAACAAGAGCTAGAATATTGACATCTCATTCCTTTAAAAAAATAACCTGGGTGAGCTCTCACAGTCATCTGAAAAGCTAATACTGTCTTCTCATTATTATCTAGTTACTGGGATGCTGCTTCTACTACCTGTAATGATCAATTTGTGTGGCAGTATCATACACTGTTTATTTAAGTGACAGGGAAACTGATGATCATCCTCCTTCCTTGTAGTTCATGCTCATTGAGACTAATTCTTTTTGAAGAAGTTGAGAACTGAACTATGAAGAAGAGAAACTGCATTATTTTCTGAAGGACTGGAGAATATCTGCATTCAAAGCCAAGTGGGGCACTTTGCATTAGTGGCCATAAATAGGAAGTCAGAATGGCAAATTAGAGGTGATCATTAGACCCCCAAACCTGCCTTTTAAGGGTCTGAAAATCAGATGGATAAGTAGAGAGGCATTGCTCTTGAATGTTTCCATGTAGATCAGGATCAAGGAAAAGCTAGGAATTTTTTTCTTGATATTCCATGAAAGTGCCATTTTATTCTGTGTTCCTCTGAGTGACAATGAAGGAAAAAAAGAATTCTTGACAGAGCCCCTGACTTAGTGTTTTCCAAGGCACTTTACATACTTTTATCCCCATAGGACATAGGGATTACTTCCATTTGACAGAAAAGGAAACTGAAGTTATAAGTGGCAAAAACACTTATGCATGGTTTAAGATTGTAAAACATAGCAGAGTTTAAAAACAAACACAGATTAGACTAGTTTCAGAGCCATTTTCTCTCCTCTATATCATGCTCCCAGATAGGGAAAATGAGACTGATTCATTTCCTCATTGAAACCAATTGTAAGAGATGGATAGGGACCATCCCTATGGCAGAATATTTGTTTGAAACCTCACATTGTACAATGGGAATGAATAAACTGAAGGTCATCATGAAAAAGGTAACCAGGATGGTTAGGAATTTGGACATTATGACAAAGAAAAGCCAAAGAAAGAGTGGAAGTGTAGATGATCAAGGAACTTAGTGAGCATCTTAAAGATAAGAAAGGCTTACACAGGGAAGGCTATTCTGATGGCTGTTAGAAAGAAGTGGATGTCAGCCCAGCACTGGAAATGATTTATTATAATTAGATGAATTTTTAAAGTGGAACAGGTTATATCATATGGTGGTGACACAGAGACTTAATCTTGCATCTAAGAGGCTGAAGAGAGGACTTCTGCAGTGGGTAGAAGATTAAATGAGATGACCTCTATTGTATATCTCACCATTATTCTTTTATGCTATAAATTATAATCCTGTATGAGCTAGGAGCAGTGCATGACCTTTGCTTTTGGTGTAGAAGTATTACTGGTATCAGCAGTCCTAGAGCCCAAAGAAAGCGGATACAGGGAAGTGAGCAGCAAAAAAGAACATGAATAAAGGAATGCTTTTGTCAAAAAGGCAAGTAAGAAAAGGAATCCTTAAAGATGCTGCCTTCTTACATTAGATATTCTTGAAAACAAAGAATCAGGAGTTTAGAAATCCATACTTCTGGATCAACAAAAGGAATCAGGGAGAAAGGCAGGATTAGATGCAAATATTACATTGTAAAACTGAAAGCAGTCAGGTTAGATTTTAGGATTGTTTGAGTGTAATGATCATGTCTTAATCTTCCACTTGTCCAATTCAGCACCTACCACCTATTCTTCAGACATAGAAGACAGTAAACATTCAAAGAATCTCCTAAAAGGAGATAAAACTTAACAAAAGACAAAATTCCAATAAATGAGAAGAAATGATAGGGAATTATGAGCATTATGCAAAAGAAACCTTTTATTCTGTGCATACCTACCCATTGTGGACATCAAAATGCATGTGGAATATAAACTGATTTTGTGCCTAGAAAAGAAGATGCTATGGAATCTTTGGGACAGAGATATATGAAAGAGATAGAGGTAAACCTGCACCCACTATGTGAAGACAACAGCATAGGATAGATATAAATATTTTTGTTAAACCAGTCCCAGAACTCGGGGAATGCTATTTCCACCTACCCCCTTAAATAGAGTGGTGATACAGGGAATTCCTTAAGTATATGCTTTCATACATTGCCCTTGTGACCTTGTCACAGTGATCTCAGTTCATCACTGGGCCAGGAATGGATTTCTAAGTCAGAGGCTGCTATCTGTGGGCTGGCCAGCGGTCTCTCCGATAGTTTGGCGTTAGAGGTCTATCAGCAGGTACACTCTTCACTGATGGTCAGCCTGATCAGTAAGTTTTAGGATTAACAGATTTAGCAAATAAAAAATAGGACTCCCATTTAAATTAGAATTTCAGATAAATAATGAATCATTTTCTAGTGTATGTTGCTAATTTATATGGGTCATATCTATAGAAAAAGATATTTCCCATTTACCTGCAATTAAAATTTAACTGAGCACACTGTATTTACCTGACAGCTCTAGTCAGATTGGAGCTGAAGACAAAGTATTGCAGTAATAGAGAAGTCATAGAAAATATATAGATGAATGAAGTTCATGAACAGTAAGCCACAGTCCACCTACTGCTGGGAGGAATAAAGTTACCCAGTCATTAGAGCTGCTGCCATGCCAAGAAGATGCTATGCTACCTCTAGGTAACATCCCAGCCCCTCAGATCTAGTGAGGCTCTGCTTAGACTATTACTCAGACCTTCTATTTCTCCATGATTTCTTGCAATAAACCCCCATTAACTGAGGGAATCTGAGTGCATTTCTTTTATTGGCAACTGAAGAGACTATAACTGCCACAGAACTGTTATTTGTCTACTTAATATTCATTCCCTCTTTTTCCTTACTATCAAAATTCTAATTTTAGTTGGCATATGAATGTGCTTACAGGATCTAAATCAAGCATGACAATCTAATTTAATTTTCACAGCCTCTCTTGTAGCTAGAGAGGCCTATATAACCTGATTCTGATCAATGAGACCTATCTGGATGTGGTTTCAGGGAAAGCTTTGCCTTTCCCAGAAAAAAAAAAAAAAAAAAAAGGACAGATGTTGCTGATGTGATCTCTCCCACCACCTTTTCCCTGCATCAAATAAGGACTGATATCTTGAATAGCAACAGCCTTCATGTGACCACGATGATGTTGCATAAAAAATGAAAGCAATATGCAAAATGATAGCATTATTGAGCAGCTGAAATAGCACCAGCAACTACCTTCTAATGGTTATATATTTTGTTATCTAAGAAAAAACAATCCCTCCTTTGCTTAAGCCACTATAAATTGGGATTTCTGTTACTTGCAGCCAAATCTAACCCTAACTGAAAAATCAAACAAAAAAAGTTATCCTAGGATCCACTGAACATACTTTACTCCAAGTTTCACAGCAAATTACCCCCTTATCACAAATAAGACAGCAGAATTGCCCCCCCTAATATGCTGATATTATTTGGATGCTTGTCCCCTCCCAAATTTCATGTTGAAAGGTGATTCCCAGTGTGGGAGGTGTGGCCTGGTGAGAGGTGACTGGATTATGAAGGCAGAGACCTCATGAATAGTTTACCACCATTCCCTTGGTGGTAAGTGAGTTCTCACTCAGTTCACCAGAGATCTGGTTGTTTTAAAGAGTCTGGGACCTCCCCGTTCTCTCTTTCTTACTCTCTATCTTGCCATGTGACTTGCTTGCTCCCACTTTGCTTTCCACCATGCTTGGAAGCTTCCTGAGGCCCTCACTAGGAGCAGATGCTGCAGCCATGCTTGTACAGCCTGAAGAACTAAGAGCCAATTAAAACTCTTTTCTTTATAAATTACTCAATCTCAGGTATTTCTTAAAGCAATGCAAGAACAGACTGACACATATTTCATGAATATTTCTGACTTCATAACTCTTTTTAGAATTGCTCCTATGCAGAATTCTTTCCTTTCCACTTATCTGAATTGCTTTTCGTTAAGTCTTACTTCTGAGAGATTCTATTATCTTGGCCCACATTGATTCTCTTCCTATTCTGAATCTGATGGATTTACAGCCTAGACTCTAAAACATTCATTTCATGCTTGAGGACAGCAAACCTCTGTTGTTTTATCACTTGATTACTATGCTGTTATATATGTAACATATCCCTTTACTGGGTGGCAAACTTCTGAAGGGCAAATATATACATATACTTAGTGTGTTTTGAGTGTCTACCATGGTGTTTACTAGATATAAACATTAGATAAATGTTTGTCCTGACAGTGAGAGCAATGATAATGTTGTTGGAAAACATTTAGAGGTAATTTGATAAGATCTCTGGTCATGTGTGTTCCAGGGACTATGCTAGACTAGGTGGGTTTACCAACACAGCCATGTAGCCTAAGGGAAAACCAAGGAAAGCAGTAACTTGCCAGTTATGTGACTTTGGCAAGTAAATTAACATCTGTAAACCTTATCTTCTCTTCTGTAAAATACGGTGTTATTATAAAGATTTAAAATAAGGTTGGTAACCATCCCCCAGTGCCTGTGGCATACTAGGCATTAACATTACGAATCTAGCTTTGATCTCCTAAAACATATGCGAACCAAATTAGAGGCTCTTCTGGCAGAGTTGAGAAGAAATGCTATTGCATATTTCCCCTAACAAAATTGATGTAAGGAAAGAAAAGATAGTACGTTGAAAAAAAAAACACTGAATTAATAAATGGAAGATCTAGTAATTCTAATTCTGTGACTAACCGGTTGTGTGACTTTGTGTAGGCCAGTTAATCCCTCTAAAACTCAGTTTTCTGTTTGTAAAATGCAGATAATGTGACCTGATTTACCTGCCTGGCAGAATTATTACAAAAAGCATGTGAAATAATATACAAAAAAGTACTTTAAAAAATATAAAGTGTTATATTAACTTAAGGGTGAAGGAGAAAATACACATTTCAAGAATTATCAGAAGATGCAAATTTATTCATAGCTTGAAAAAAGTTGTCCAAATTTCCAACTCACATTGAGTGACTTAGCAAAACTTCAGCTCTTAAAAAAGTGTTCAAAGACAAATGAGCTAGACTTTCATTAAATGAACTGAAAAGAAATTAAAACAAAAACTTGGCCTGGTGCCGTGGCTCATGTCTGTAATCCCAGCTCTTTGGGAGGCCAAGGTGGGTGGATCATGAGGTCAGGAGTTCGAGACCAGCCTGACCAACATGGTAAAACCTCGTCTCTACCAAAAATACAAAAATTAGCCGGGTGTGGTGGTGTGCGCTTGTAATCCCAGCTACTCAGGAGGCTGAGGCAAGAGAATCGCTTGAATCCAGGAGGCAGAGGTTGCAGTGAGCCAAGATTGTGCCATGACACTCCAGCCTGCGCAACAGAGCGAGACTCCATCTCAAAAAAAGAAAAAAAGAAAAGAAAACTCATTTCCCTTGAGTGAAAAGCAAATGCATTTAAGTGTACAAAATGGTGGTACTATTTCATTTTTTAAAAGAAACACTTGTGAAAAACAACCACATTTAGAAGTATCATGAAGCCTTCATACCTGCAGTGTTAGACTGTAGCAGACAGCGGGTAATGAATCTATTTGATACTGGATGTGGCATACTATGATGAGTTCTCAAATTCATGCTCTGCTTGAAGAGGTGCAGATTCAGGGTCAAGAAATAAAAACTTTCCATCAGTACTGGTTATCTTATTTATACTAATGCTTAGATATAATTGTGCATTTTTGTTTATCTGGGGGTGAGATAATGTGACAGTAGTGTGAAAATAAAAACTAGATTTTTTTAGAAGGCACACAGTGTTCATCGTGCCTGGCCTTTTTCCTCACCTGGGCCAGCAAAGGTGCCTGGAGAGTCTTCACAGTGATAAGGGTCTACAACTCTGGTGCATTTGACATCGCCCTTTTGAGATGACGATCCCATCTTCTTGGTGTAATTCTCCTTTATTTCCCCAGTTGGAAAGAATTTCTTGCTCTTCTGAGCTACTACAAAAGATCTCATCTGCGTGAACCATCTGGGCATTTTTCTCTTTTTTTGTAATGAAGTATCTGTGTACAAGTCCGATTGCCTGTAGTAGATTGTGAACATTTAAAGGACCTGCTAACTATGTTTTGATCTTCCTACTCCAAGGGTTTCCATGCCAAGGCCTTTAACAAAGAAGACAAACAATAAAGACATTCGCTGATTAATTCACTATGCCATCTAAGTCTCTAGCTTTGCTAGACTCCTAATCAGTAGCTATTATTCTGAAGTGTATTGCCCCCATGAGTCTATGAGTGCTCTTTCACAGTATTCATGAATCCTAGTTTACTCTATCTAGCTGTCTAGAAATTAGAGGCTCTTCTGGCAGAGTTGAGAAGAAATGCTATTGCATATTTTCCCTAACAAAATTGATGTAAGGAAAGGAAAGATAGTATGTTGAAAAAAAAAAAACAACAACAACACTGAATTAATAGATGGAAGATCTAGTAATTCCAATTCTGTGACTAACCGGTTGTATGACTTATCTATCTATCTATCATATATCTATCTATGTTGATTAGTCTGGTGACATGAATAACATGACTTTCATGAGAATCTCAAATAGAGTCAAGAATCATTGCATTCTACTTGTTCATATATTGCAGACCTCCATCTGGTAGCAGTCAACTTTGGCTACACATTAGACAGCTTTTAAAACCACTTGAAGAATCATATTAATAGTGTAATTGGTCTGGGGTAGAGCCTAAGCCCGAGTACTTTTAAAGACTCCCTAGCAGATTGTAGTATATAGACAAGGTTGATTCTCAACCTCAAAACTCCTTTCAGTCATTATACATTGGAGCTCTCGTAGGCTGGACTGCTGTCTTAACCTCTGTTCTATGGAAGTCCTGACCATTTTTACAAGGAGTAATTTTCTAGGGCATGCTATTAATTCAGACCTTAATTCTGAATCTTTCTGTCTCAGAATCTGAAACATATCCTTGAGTCATTTATAGTTTCTAGAACTATACTCAGTGCCCTCTTATTCTTTAATTCTAATAGGGAACATAACATACTTTCGTTATAGCAGCTATATACCCAGGGAAGGAAAGGAAAAGGATTAACTGTAGTGCTCAGGAAAACTTCTCCATATCAGTCACATGTAAACACAAAACAATCTTGGAACAAGTAGCTGTACCAATAATTAGAAAGCTCTCTTTAAACAACTAGTGTCATAACCCAGGTGAGAGCAGCTTCTTGTCCATTGGGTTTGATTTCCATGATCTATCAGGAAACTTAAAACTTGATATTCTTCTCCCATCTCCCACATGCTAAGAATTGGCAGCCTTTGGAAAAGAAACAGATTTCTGAGACATTGTCAGATAGATATCTTCTAGGGATATTTCATTACTATTATCTCAATTGGTTATTTCCTAGAATTAGGCAACATACCACACATCGGATTCTTTGAGATATAATTATTCACTGTGTGGATCATACAGGCTCTTTACCTCTTTGTCTTCCTAAGGTAACCTCTTTGGATATTTTTCTCCCTGTTAGCAATTCTGCCAAATTCAGTTGTAGAAGCAAAAAAAGAAATTCACATTTACATGTGCTTCTTCTGTGCATCTGTGTTCATGGTCAGGTAGGAGGAGAGGTCAGATTTCATAACTCAAGTTTATTGTATGATTGCCCGTGGATGTATTTATTTTCCTAATTCAAAATATACAGAAACTTTTAAAAGGTTAGCTCACTTCGAGCCGAGATCGCACCACTGCAATCCAGCCTGGGCGACGGAGCGAGACTCCGTCTCAAAAAAATAAAAAATAAAATAAAATAAAATTTTAAAAAAAGGTTAGCTCACTTCATAGATGCCCTTCTAAGCTACCTCTGTTCTTCCTTTACTAAGGGTGGCAAATGATTTTAACTTCTACTTTTAGTTCCCCGGAATGAGTCTTCCACTGTTAAAGGCCACATCATTAATGATAGCCTGAGTATGACCATGATGAGCTGACCAACATAAAAGATAAACAGAGAGATCTTATTTGCAAGGTCCTACAAATAAGAAGAAAATGTACAAGCAGAGACTGAGGAGAAAGTGGCTAATGGAGAATGACAGGAAATACTTCTGTGGACAGAGAAAGTTACAAAACAAATAGAAGTCCCTGCATTTATAAGGTTAGTTGGTAGTTCTGACAGAGCATCCACAGGATGCTTAGTGCTCAGAAATCAACCAAATGGGATGTGTAATCGTGAACAAATGGCACAATGGGAACAAGGGCTGATAACTTTACATGCAGGGCAAACCAGCCAAAGTTATAACGGGGTTCACTGAAAGTTTGGATTCTATATCATCATGAGATATATAGCTCTTGGAGGCAAAAAAAAAAAAAAAAAAAAAAATTCAGTATTTAGAAAAAAATAAAGTGCATTTATGAAGCATGCTGGTCTTCTCATAAGTCTTTCTTCTGAGGACATTAATTTATATAGCTAGGGCTTTAGGGGAGCACTATGGCATAGAAATGGAAGATATGGGTTTCTGAGTTAGACAGTCAAAGGTTCAAATCCCTGTTCCACCACAGATATGTGGCATAGCTGTGTGATCTTGATATCTTTTTAACTTCTGTAAGTCTGGCACAAATAAATGGTTATATATTAGGTTTCTATTACTGTATTATAGTAACAAAGATAATATTTATTAAGAATTTAGTATTATATTAGACACTGAATTAACAGACCTAGCTCCCGCTATCTGAAGACTGTCTAATATAGCAAAAAGAGTAAGATTTCCCAGTATAGAGACCTTGATTCTAATCTCTGCCCTATCAATTGTCTATTTATGACTTACATCAAGTTGCTTTGCCCTTTTAAGCCTCAATTTCTCCATTTAAAAAATTAAAGATGGCTCAAGCCTGTAATCCCAGCACTTTGGGAGGCCGAGATGGGCGGATCACAAGGTTAGGAGATCGAGACCATCCTGGCGAACACGGTGAAACCCCGTCTCTACTAAAAAAAATACAAGAAACTAGCCGGGCGAGGTGGTGGGCGCCTGTAGTCCCAGCTACTCGGGAGGCTGAGGCAGGAGAATGGCAGTAAACCCGGGAGGCGGAGCTTGCAGTGAGCTGAGATCCGGCCACTGCACTCCAGCCTGGGCGACAGAGCAAGACTCCATCTCAAAAAAAAAAAAAAAAAAAAAAAAAAAAAATTAACACCTACCTAAAAGGTTTATAAGAATTAAATGATGATTAGATAACATATGCTACCTAGTTAGCAAAATGTCTGCTATGTAAGGGGCCCACAAAAGAAGGATGGTCCTTTTCATTCTTACCTCTGCAAGCTTCCAGCCAGTGAGTGCCTAGGTTGATATTGATTGTGGCAAGGCACATTCTTACCCAAGCACAAGCACTAAGTACACAGGTTAATGTCAGATTGAGTGCATAGGCATGGTCAGATAGAGGAATCAGCATGGAACCATAAATGATGAGAAGAGCATTGGTGTTGATGCTTTAGATGTAGAAAGGGCAAGAAGGCATTCACTATTAGTAGATGAGATTTTAAACAATGTTTTATAGGACAGTTAAGAGAAGGCTAATTTCTAGAGGCCTCCTTGATTGCAAAGACTTTATGAAGTGGAATGTTTACAAGATGGTTATTGTTCAAGAAGTATAATTATCAAGTATTGGCTATTTATATGGCCTACTTTATAAGTTAGAAGATTATATCTTCCAAAGGTTGTGGAAACAATATTTTGCAAACTTAGTTAAAAGGTACGATAGAGGTAAATGAGATAAAGAGCCTTAGTTTATTTCTGGAAGTAACTGCCTAAAGGAGATAATGATTTGAGGAGTAGGAGGCAATTACTCCCTTCTGGCTGCTTTGCTAGTGGTTAAAAAAAAAAAAGGAATGGCCTCGGAAAGAGTTCAATGGATGGGAAGAAAACTAATTTTGTTGCTGTTGTTCTAAATCTAACAGAAAATTAACAGGTTGAGCATATTTAGAATTTTTATACTAGCGTGTATCTTATTAGTGTCTATTGTCTTTACTATGGTTAGTGCTTCAAAATGGCAATGATTGAGAACAGAAATGAATTGACAAAAAAGTCTGTATTTTACTCTTTTCTTCTCCAGATTAATTTCTAAAACCAACATCTTCTTTTTGATGTTGTTTTCTCTAACAAGAACAGTTAAATAAACAAACCATTAGGCTGAGAACAGACATGCTACCACAAGCCCAATTTAACTGATCACCAATGGATGTTAGTCATGACATATGACATCCAACTTTCTAAAAAGCAAAATTCCTGTACTGTTTTGTCAATTATTATAGAGTGGCAGCTTACAAATGTGCTAAACCAAGAAAAAGAAAGAAAAGTTGTAACATGTCACCGGTGCTTGTTTTCTAAGATCTGTTCTCTCTCCTTTGTCAATAATTTTCTTCTGTTGGATTACACAAATACAGCATGTTGCTGTAATCAGTCTCTGCCCAGTATGAATAAGCTTTTGGGAACAAGCAGTGGATATAATACTAGTTATTCAAACCTCCAATTTTTCTTTCATTGAATAACAGCTTTTATTTGTAGCATTAGTGTTGATTCCATTCCAACTTCTTTTCTTAAGATGGAGGATGATGGGCCCCTGGGGTTTTTTTATACTCTCTTTCCAGCTAGGAATTATTTCCTAATAGTATAGGCAAGAGGAGCTTGCTTCCCAAGGACAAAGCATTAAATCTCAGTACTTTCCTTCCCGGGCCTTAACTGAGTGCTAAGTGTTCTTGCTGAGTCAACTTTGGGAAGGAAATCAGGTTTCTCTGTATTCAATAGATGTGCTAGGCATGAGGGATGATCATGTCTTCCAAGGGCTTTGGAAATATTATTTTACAAACCTTAGTTAAAAGGTATGATAGAGGGGAGATAAAGAGCCTAAGTTTATTTCTTAGAGAAATTGCCTAAAGGGGACATAGGTTTGAAGAGTAGGAGGCAATTACTCCTTCCTTGCTGCTTTGCTAGCAAAAAAAGAAGAAAAGAAATGGCCTTGTGTATTAGTCCATTTTCACACTGCTGATAAAGACATACCCAAAACTGGGCAATTTACAAAAGAAAGAGGTTTACTGGACTTACATTTCCAAGTGTCTAGGGAGGCCTCACAATCATAGTGGAAGATTAAAGGCATGTCCCACATGGTGGCAAACAGGAGAAGAGAGACTGTGCGGGAAAACTCCCCTTTTTAAAACCATCAGATCTCATGAGACTCGCTCACGGTCACAAGAACAGTGCAGGAGAGACCCGTACCCATAATTCAATCACCTCCCACCAGGTTCCTCCAACGACACGTGGGAATTGTGGGAGTTACAATTCAAGATGAGATTTGTGTGGGGACACAGCCAAACCATATCACCTTGGAAAAATAGTCTTCTGATTTCTCCCTTTCCATGAAAACAACTCTCAGGAATGATCATGTAATGTCCTATACATACTCAGGATGGGAAAGCAAAAATATTAAAATCTGTCTTGTTAAAGTGTGTGTGCCAGAAAACACGTCCCTGTCCTAGCAAGGGTTACAGAGTGTATGTTAAACATCTCAGCAGGTGTGAAAAGTTGATTATGGGATTGCATGAATATAGATTTTTATGCTTATCTCAGAAATAATAAGGATAATGATAATAGCTCACATTCATCAAAAATATTACTATGTGTCAGTCTCTGGCTGATCAATTCACACATGTAACTCATGTATTACTTCCAACTACACCATGAGGTAAGTATAACCACCCCCACTTTTTTCATGAGAAAACTTAATGATTCAAGTAACTTACAGAAGGCCTCAGAGTTTAATAAATGGTAGAGCCAGGAATTGAATCCAAGTCTATCTGATGCCAAATTTTGTAGTCTAACCCCTACGTAGGCTTACCCATGCAATCTTAAATGCCAGCTCTGGGCTTTGTATTTGCTAACAGAGATGTCTATTTCCATAATGGACTCAAATACAACAATCTCATTTTGCATTTGCAATTGTTTTCTCCCTGTGCCAGAATGACAATATATCTTGAGAAGCCACTGCACTGGATACCAGAAATCTTCAGTTCAACACCATTCTTTTCTAACTCCTTTGAGACTTTGAGCCATGGATTATCAATTCTCACTACAGTACTTTCCCTTTCTACAGTGTCTATTATTTCAATCCTACTTCTCCTTCCTTAAAAAAAAAATCCTATCTTCATTCTATCCTTACTTTAGTTACTATCTTGTCTTTCATGGTCAAACTTTTTAAAAGATCAGTCTACACCCCTCTATGTCTACATTTCTTTATCTCCCATTTACTTCTCAGTCTCCCTCACTCTGCCTTTAACCTCTATCAAACCACAGAAACTGCTCTCACTGAAATAATTATTACTACCTAACTGTCAAAACTAGAGCCTTTCTTCTTGACTATGTTGTAGCCACTGCCCCTTCTGCCTCTTCTCTTGGAAAGAAGAGAAGGCTCTCTTTCTCCACGTTCTCCTTCCCCTCCTCAGTTTCCTTTGTCGGTCCTCTTCCTCTGCTCCCTTCTCCAAAATGGCATTTTGGAGTTGCTTTGTTCATTGCAACAACTTCAATTACTGTCTAGTACGTGACTTTAAATCCTGTAACTCTACCCCGACTAGGTTTTATTTATTCACTTACTTGTCCACTCAAAGTTAAAATATTGAGCAACCAAATATTCACAAGACACTGCTTCAGTCCATGCCCTCAAGGAATTTGGGGTCTGAGAAGGTAGACATGCTTACAAGCAAGCAGTTATAAAACAGAAAATCTCTTGACAGAGACATGGAAAAAATGCACCCGGGAGGTATCCCTATGTTGTCTGAAAAGGCAGAAATTATTACAAAAGAGCTTTCTAGAAGGAATGACCACTGACTTCAGTAGTAGAGTGGCAGGGGTTAGGGTAGAATGGGAGATCACATAAAGGATAGATGAGAAGCTATTCCAGGGAAGGGCAGCATGAACAAAGACGTGGAGGGAGAACCAGCTGGTGTGTCTGAGAAACTCCACATGTTTTGTGATTGCCAAAGTCCAAGTAAGAGAACAGCAAGAGATGGGGACAGCAAGAGTCAGATCAAGGAGGGATTTTTATGCCTTGCTAAAGTGTTGGGTCATATGTCATAAATGGTGAGTTTTATATACAGGATAATCACAGTCAAATATACATTTATATAGATCATACCTATAAGACTCTTCATATTAACCTCAAAGTCAACATATTTGTATACTATTCCCAAAACTACACATCATTTTCTAGATCTTTCCCTTGAAATTTAGATTCAAAATATATCCAGGTATCTGCTGGACAATATTATTTAGATATTAAACAGGGAATTCAAACTCACCTCTCATCACATATTCTTTATCTCTGTTGGAACATCAGCGTCCACCAACTCTTACAAACTGGAAACCTCAGTGTGATCCGTGGTTACCCCTTTCATTCAAACCCTGCACCAATCCTTCTCAGATTTTTCCACCAAATACCCCTAAATGGCAGTGATAAATGGTTTGTTAGAGCTTGAAAGCAAGACTAAGATGGATTGAGGAGTGAATGGGAGGTAAAGAAGTATAGATCTTTTTTTTAAGTTTAGTCAAGAAAGACAAAAAAGAAAGAGTATTGGGCCAGGCATGATGGCTCATGTCTGTAATCACAGCACTTTGGGAGGCTGAGGTGGGAGGACTGCTTAAGCCCAGGAGTTTGAGACCAGTCTGGGCAACATAGAGAGGCCCCATCTCTACGAAAAACTTAAAAATTAGCCAGGTGTAGTGGTATGTGCCTGCAGTTTCAGCTACTTGGGAGGCGGAGGTAAGAGGATCACTTGAGCCTGGGAGGTCCAGGCTGCAGTGAGCTGTGATTGTGCCACTACACCCCAGCCTGGGGCAGCAGAGCAAGACCTGTCTCAAAATAAAAAAGAGAAAGAGGATAGTGAATAAAGTAAGAACAAAATGAAGACAAGATTTTTTAAAAGGTCTGCAGTGGAATAAAACGTATCTTCCTGTGTAGTAATAATTCACCCACCAAAAGTAAAAAATCCCTTTACTTTATCTTGTCTTAGAAAGTCAAGCAAGGTTTAATTAAAAATGTCTTTTTTGTTTGAATATTATATCACTTGGCTAGTGCTGTATAACAGCCAACCACAGATTCTCAGTGGCATCAGCAATAAGCATTTATTTAGTTCATGCATCTGCGGTCATCTGGGCTCAGATGAGTGACTGTTGAGTTCAGCTGAGTTCTCTCTCACACATCTGAAGCAGATAGGAGTTGACCCATGTAGTCAGGTCCTTACTGGGTAGGCTTAACGGGAATCCACATGTCTCTCATCCTCCTCTTGGGATCAGTAAAGAAGCAGAACTCTAACGGAGATTCAGGGAAGTAAGCCCAATTAGGTAAGTAGTTTTCAGGCCTTTGCTCATGTCCTATCCACTAACACTTCATCAGCCAAGACAAGTCACATGGCCAAACCCAAGCAAAGCCAAGGGCAGGAAATACACTCTATTTACTGCATTAATGCAAACCACCATGAATATAAACATGTTTTAAATGACCTAGGCAAATTGACAACATTTCCCTCTACAATCAAATGTAAAATAGATGCCCCAGGAAATGGGTCATATAAATTATCTGTCTCCTTATCTGTAAAATGCGTCAGATAATGATATTGTTGAAAAGAATAAACTACTTAGCCCAGAGCCTGGCACATATTACCCACTTGACAAAGGTTAGTATTATCAATATTAGTACTTTGGGCATAGGATTGAAATATATAATACTTCTCTTGACTTTTCTTCTTCTTTTTTGAAACAGCATCTCACTTTGACACCCAAGCTGGAGTACAGTGGTGCAATCTCAGCTAACTGTAAGCTCTACCTTCCGGGTTCAAGTAATTCCCTTGCCTCAGCGTCCTGAGTAGCTGGAATTACAGGTGTGCACCACCATTCCTGACTAATTTTTGTATTTTTAATAGAGACGGGGTTTCGCCATGTTGGCCAGGCTGGTCTCGAACTCCTAACCTCAAGTAATCCACCCACCTCAGCCTCCCAAAGTGCTGGGATTACAGGTGTGAGCCACCACGCTGGGCTCTCTCTTGACTTTTCAAACTTGGACCATGACCATCATGCATCCTAGGAATTAGCCTTGGATGAGCTTTCCAGATTATGCCATATATATGCCTCCTAGTCCATTGTTACATATGCCAACTCAGAAGTTTCTTAAAGATTACAGCAATACGAGATTCATCAAGGAAATGGAGACTTACATCTTCCCCAATTCTCTCTCTTAAGCCTGCCTTTTCAGAAACCTTCTAGTTCTGATGCCCCTTGAAGTCCAACGAATCAGTACATTTCTCTGTTCCTCCCTGATAAATGGATTACCACTTCCAAAAAAAAAAAAAAATTATTCCCTAGCCACGTTACATTTATTAACTGGAAATAAAAATTAATTTGGAAATACATTTATTATAAGTAGATCGATATTCCTCTCTGCTCCCTGCTGCTATATTGTAACACAAGATTAGAAACATTTACTACATTCAGCACTTAGGCTTTTCAGTGGCTATAGTCTGTAAATCAATGCTTTGTAATATAATTCAAACTAATCCCATAATTGAGTTTAATTAACAATAGCATCAGACAATTATTATAGAATTACTGAAAGTAGAGATTGAAGAGATTTGTTCATTTATCCTATGTGCCCCCCGCTGACTACAGTTCCCTGTGGCTTTTATTTCAAAATGATCTGTTTGGTTTTATCTTGAAGGCTTGTAAAAATTAGTCTTTCTGACTTTTTCCTTTGAGACCCCACTTAGAAGTACAATAGGTTTTACCAGGTATTTTGGTATAATATTTATTTTCAATGTACCTGCCTCTCATAATTCTTTTAAGATATGTGCTCCATTTGGGGAGTTACAAGGCAATCTAGATTACAATACATTTGCAAGAGAGGAAATGTACAGTGACAGTGACCATAAAAAAGATAATATATTAGCAGTTTAACAAAAAGCACAATCAGATCCAAGTGCTTACATGGGAATTTGTTTCTACTTCTCTGGCTCTGTCTTTCTCTCATCAGTTTTCTTCTCTGCCAGGTTGTCCCTGAGTGGCAGCAAAAGTGGATTTCAGTAGCTCCAGGCTTCCATAAGAGACCTACTTTTTTCCAACGTCTGTATTAATCCCCCCAACAGATACTGAATGGGGCTGGAATATGCACCCACTCTTAAGAAATTCTGCCCAAATTGGATGAAATATTCTGGCTGGCCAGGCTAGGTCACATGTCTACCATTATTATGGTAGAAGAAGAAAGATCCCTTGATCAATGGCTCCATAGAATGATAGGGAGGAAGGGAGGATCAGCTCCTATATGGAATGGATGTAAGGGGCAGACAAAACAAAACAGTATAGATACATACCACCTTCCTTAATCTTGTTCTAAACTAGTTGCAACTTCTTCCACCTTATTTCCTCAGAAGTTAAGACTGTGAAGGAGCCCCGCCTACTTCCAGCTATCTAAAGAGGCATAATAGAAAGATTTTTTTGTTTGCTGAATTATGAAAAATTCGGAGCCAAGTGAGTAGAGAACACGCTGACATTTCAAGCATCCAAGCGAGCTTGATCTTAAGTATGTCAGGTCATATGGAGAGGATGGGAAAAGAGAACTGAAGGACATCTTCAATCCCTCTGAGAACCTACAGCCAAATTATTTTCTTGGTACAAGAGAATAGTTCCTCAGAACCAGGTAAACTATAGGATACCTACAAATCCTAAATTATAATTCCCTCATGAATTCTCTTTCCTCCTGAGAACTAAATTCTAATCGAGAGTTGAATCCGACTTCTGCTGGCAGAATCTACTTCTCTGTGAGTAGAGAAGTTGTGTGGTTGGTGTAACTTAATGTAACTCATGGCAGCTTAGGAGGAACAGCTGTAGGGAAGGTGGCCACTGGAGGGAGGGCCTTTGAGTATTTTTTCCACGTGGAATTCAGTTCAAGAAAAGCTTCACCTTCATACCATGAGAACTATCTGGTTGGATATTCTTTCTTGGCAAGAGAAGGAATTCTTAGGATATACCATTGTCTTCCCTACTTCTCCTCAGCAGAATCATTCAGTTTACCATTAACATCCAAAAAATTATTTCCATGTCCTATGTCTTGTCTTTTTGGCAAGTTGGCATGACAGTATAGGAAAAGATCTAGAAACAATTGAGCTTACTTTTGCTCTGTGATTTTGGAAAAAAAAAATAGTCCTGTCACAAGTGTTTTTAATATAATTGAAAGACATCTGATATAAAGTTAATAACAAATGTCAATGAAGAGAACAGCCTGGTTCCTATGTGAGTTTGTCTTGTGCATCACTTTCAAAATGTGAAACAAAGATACTGAGAAGGGCTAGCAGCTAGGAAAAAACTTTCATACAATACAGGAATGTGTGTAGTTTAAAAATTATGGCTAACCCTGAGATATTGATTGAAGTCACATAAGACAGAAACTCAGAGATTGGCATTAAGGAATGAGACTTCTCCCAGGAAAGATATTTATCTGACTCCTAGGCTGGCATCCACTCATGTGATCATTCCCAGTTTAAAGAGTATTAGCAACATTTAAAGTAATACAGGTTAGGTTTATTAAAATTGATACAATTGCCTCACTCTTTGCTAGATCACAAAACTACCTTCAAACCCCAAACCAAACTGCTTATATCAAAAAATGAGATATTTCACTATCAGATGTTTTTTGGCTATGCATTGGAGATAATTCTAACTGGTTTTGACCTAGTTGCAACACAATTTCTACCACAACATTTCCTTGACAGTAACTTGAAAATCCTGGGTGATGGCATTAGGACTTACTCAGCCTCCACACCCGTCTCACCCTGCTCATATGTATACCCCTTGAGCCCTTCATAGACATCCTACCTATACAGATTCTTGGGGTTTATTGACCAGTCTTGAGATTCCTAGAAGAATATTTTGAGCACGTGGAGCCCATGTTTCTCCATCTAGTTAATCTCTGAACCTAATCTTACTCAGCAACTTAAGCTAGGGACCAGTTTTATATATTGCTTAATGAGCCAGTAAGTTAGTGAAATCATCTTAATATGGTGTATGTTTCTCTATCTCTGTATCTAAAAAGCGTATAGAGCCAGCATTCTGCCTATATATGATTCAGACTCTAAATAAACTGCACAAGACCAGGACATATTACTATTTGCTAGAGTCTTATCGATTCTGTGCTAATCCTCATTTTTTCTAATCCTAACTTAATTATTTAATCCAAGTTATTCATGCACATACTTTAAAGAATTAAGATTTAAGAATTAAAGAAGAATTAAGATTTCCATGAGGATTATTTAAAACAAAATTAAACCAAACAAAACAGCTGTCCTCTATCAAAATCCTTGCCTGTTTTCTGCTCCTCAGAGAAAACCACTTTAAATTTGTTTGATTGTTAATTTTAGTATTTACCTCCGTATCTCTACTTAACATGGTTATTGCCCCACTTCTTTGTCTAAGGGAGGTTTTGGTATTAACAATTATAGTTCTATGGAAAGGATTTTGTTCTCTTTCACTACCACTTCTTGTGCTCCATTTTTCTGAAATGATTATATCGTAATTATGATAGAACCAGCATTCAGTACTTATCTTAATATGACAAAGAAAACATTACTCACAGCCGAGCCTTGTAGCATACTAAAATAACTTTCACTTTTCTGTGTTTTGTTTTCCTGGAGTTAAAAATTATATTTAACTGTTTGTTTAGTTTTCTATGTACCTATATGTCATCAGTTCATCAACAAACGCTCTCAATATATGCAGACACATTAGGCATCTTATCAGTTTCATCTTCTTAGAGACATTTTCTTATAGCTTTCTGTCCTACTCCAGTGTGAAATGTGGTCTCTACGTTTCACAGCAGCTTTCTTGAGGTCTTCCTTCATCATTAACCTGGGTATTCCTTTGTCTTTACCTTGAGTTTGATCTTCTGATCTTTAGATTCTATTTTTTTCTTCTTTTCTTAGCATAGTCTCTGGTGTTATGGGGCACATTTTGCAGCAGTTTCCTCAAAAAGGGTGTTTCCTTAATGTTCTCAGATAGTAGTTCGTGACACAGAACAAGATAATTCAATTCAGAAGGGCTAATATCTGGTACGTATCAAAATTGCCTTGATATTCTGGTAGATATTCTTGAATTCATTTACTCAACAAATATTCGACAAATATTCTTTAAGCCTCTGTTATGTGTCAAGCACCAAATACAATGTCCTTTAATGCAGAAACATAAATGGTGTTAAATTATAAGTGTAAATATTCTATAGTTTCAAATACCTCATTAAATGTATGAAAAATTGTGATTGGTAACAATCTGTAGCTGCTACCCTTCTCTTCCACCTGTTGAACTGAAGTGTTATTATATCCAGTGTCCAAATGGGGATAACTTATGCATTACTTAGTGTAATAAAATCAGATTTTAAAAATATATATACAATTACCATGACTTTTTCTTTTTTTTTTTTTTTTTCTTGTTTATTGTTGCAAAGCAACTTGAAATCCAGGTTAGTGCTGGTTAAGCTCAATGTTTCTGAAAAAGGAATCTTAAGTCCCAGGTCCCAAATACTAAAGTATTTGTATAATACTTTCATTTGCTCAATGAATCTTAATATTATACATGAAAAGGAATTCACAAAATGCAATAAGGCATGTCAGCATTTGTCCAGCTCTATGTGGGGTATTCCTTAATCACTTTTATGAATCTCATTTGTCTATAGCTTAGGAAACTTTGCTCAACAAGTAGAAACTGCTATCTATATCTTACAGAAAATTTAAGTCTTTCTTATTTACATAATGGGAAATATAATAGTTAAGAACAAGACTCTAGAGCTAAATTACCTGGGTTTAAATCTTGTCTCTGTCGTTTCCTGACTGAATAAGCATAACCAAGTAATTTATGTTCTCTATGCTTCATTTTTTCTGTCTGCAAATTGGGAACAATGATAGCAGGATTAACATGAAATAATTCATGTCGAGTACCTTGAACAGTACCTGACCCTAATCATTATAATTATTATCCAATTGTTGTCCCAAATATAACATATAGGAAAAAACATAAGACTTTCTCTTGCAGAGGGATTATTCATCTCCTTCCTTTACTCTGTGGCATGTGTTTCCCCCCGTTGGCTGTTAAAAATTCCTATTTCTTTTGGTTATTAGAATAATGTTACGATTATTATCCCATTTTCAAAATAAGCACACTGAGATTCAGATGTTAAGTGATTAGCCCAGGGTCCACACTTAAACCCAAGTCCTTTATTCACAAATCCCATGCTCATTCTATTACATGAAATGGCCACCATACAAAAGAGCAAATGATAATAATTTATCAGTTTTTAATGAAATGACTTTGGCTCTTGTATTTGAAGAAATTACACACTTTTATTTTTAATGCAATGACTGGCTCTTGTATTTGGAGAAAATGCTGACAGTAATGACTCTATGTACAACGACAAAGCTAGAAAAATTAATTCAGCCCAAGGAGATTCTATACCATGAAAATGGGAAGGCTGCAGCTGTTGGCCATGGCCATTATTTTTGGGTGATTCAGTCTCCCAAACCCCTGATGAGCCTAAAGCTTTGTTTGGGAAGGGAACAAATAAGTCTCTAGCAACCAACCCAAATGTCATTCAAAGCAAACTATCAAAATGTATATCGTTTTAAAATATATGTCCATGTTTATATTATAAATTTAAAGTGTAAGTTTTAGAGAAGGATAAAATAGTTATTAGGAGTTTAAAAACAAATTATCTGCCGACTAATGTTTACACTGATAATTTTTTTTTAATTGGTGTAGTTGATTTATAAGCTTCAAGGTGTGGCAACATCTAATTCTGTCATCTTTACTGACAATACTAAGTCATTGGATTATTTGTTTGACAACAACAAAAAAAACTTTCCATTGTATCTAGAGCAATTAAAAATTGAAGATACAGTTGAATAAACTGTTTAATTCTTTAGTATCTAATACACTTAGATCCCCAGTCCTTCTATATCCTTTGTTTTAAATACTTGATTTTTATATTTTCCCTTCTTGCATTCTTTGCTTCAGTCTATAAATAAAATTGATACAGGAGTTAAAAAGAAATTATTCAGGCAGATAGTGAGGGCATGGGGGTCATTGGTAAGGTTTTCCTTTTAATAAAAAGCAGCCCCAAAATAATTTTCTTTTCTAACAAAAGCCTGTAAAATTGAGCTGGAGACATAGACAAGTGAGCTAGAAGCTTGCACAGGTGAATGCCAGCAGCTGTGCCAGTAGGAAAAGGCTACATGCAACTAGGCATGTTCAAAATGGCGGCTCCATCTTCCCTTCTCTTTGCCAGTCATGTGTACAGTAAGGAGCAGGCAACATGGTGATGGCCAGGCAAAGACCCAATTTGTATAATAAGATTCGGGTCGGGTGGCCAGCTTCCCCACATGCTATGTAAACGTCACACCTGGACGAAACAATCTGTGGACACTATGTAAATCAGCCACCACCTCCTTAAACCTGCCTATAAAATCCAGTGCACTACATTGTGACTGAACTTCCCACTCGGGAGCTCCTCTCTCTCTCTCGCACAGGAGAAAGAGCTGTTCTCCTTCCTCTTTCTTTTGCCTATTAAACATCCGCTCTTAAACTCACCCCTTGTGTGTGTCCGTGTCCTTAATTTCCTTGTCATGCGGCAAGGAACCTTGGGTATTACTCCAGGCAACGACGCCACTCCAAAATGTGAAACAAAGCAGTTTCTTGAGTATTAAAATATAGACACCATGCATGTCTAAACTTCAAGTAGAGAGACTTGGTTCAGTCATTCAGTGTGGCCAGAAAATCTTGAAGCTCAGTTGTGACCCCAGATCCTCTCACCTCACTTTCCTCCAGTTGGAGGAGCTCTCTTACCAGAGTATAGAGGCTTAAATCTGCTAAAAGGGAGGTGGTCTCAGACACGGAATGGGAAGACATCTTACCTTGGGTTGCTTTGCTCCATGATTATCTAGTGGAAAACAACTCCTTATTTGGAGTGGTTTACTCTTTCTGGCTTTTTCCCTTTCCTGACTTCAGGCAATCCCCTCCCTGAGGTTTGAGAAACTTTCCAGAGGAGCCCACAGAGGTGAGGTGTCACTGCCCTAGGAAGCTTGTTAATGGCCCAAAGCAGCCAGATTTTCACCTTCAGCACAGGCAAGGCTGAGATCTGCAAGATTACCTCAGCTGGCCTTTTTTAATAACTAGCTCCGTCCTTTTCATAGTAACATATTTCCTAAGTCTGAAGCAACACAAATAAACTGGATTTCTGAAAGCTCCATCTTGAGAGGAAACACACAATGAAATAAAATGCCTTTGCCATTCTTCATAAAAATATAGAGGCAGAAATAAGAAAAAGAGCAACAACTGAAATCCCTGCTCTTCAGTTTAGTCATTTGATCTTCTGCCTGAACCTCTTATCAGAGCTGCCTTGATAGCAATGCAATTGATAGGTTTAAATTTTATTTCTACTTTCCACCATCCAGCAGAGATGATGGCAAAGCTAAGTTTGTTCAATGACAGGTGGGAAAGATGCAGGAAGTAAAAGAATAGAGAAAATTGAGGTCTGGCTTCCCAATTCCTGTGTAATTGAGCATTAACTGCATCATGTTTGTGTAATTCTATGACAAAGCCCAGAGGGAGGTGTGGGACAGAGTTTAAGAGTTTATACGACTTGCTCTTAATAATATTTTCCTGCTTGGAATGGACATTTTAACAAAACAGAGAATGTTTTTGGCTAATGAGATGCATCAGCATGTTTTCAGGAAGTGAAAAGTAAATCAGTGCCTGTGCCACTGGGAGGGGGAAAGGACCCAGCTGGATGAAGCAGAGCAACAGAGAAGACCCACTCTGTGTGATGGGCCAGCAGATTCCAGAAGGGTTCATTCTGCAAGGCTGAGAAGGCATACAGTAACAATGATGGGTGGTTTCAGATAGGCTCACTTTTATATGCAGATCCACAGAGCCAAGAGAAAGACCAAATGATACCATTGTACCCTATCATACTATGAATCAACTACAGTTTCTACCTCACAGCATCTGGCCATGTGAGATTTAAATCCAGGTAGTAACTTCACATTCAGAAGCTGCAGAATTTAAGTAACTGTTGCTCCTGCCTCGGAGAGATCGTACCCCTCTGTGTTTCAGGGAGGGATGTTTTAGTCTCTAGTGAAAATCCATTTAAAATGGGTACTGGTCCCAACTACTTTGTCTAAGTGAATCGATTTTTTCCTCTTTCTTTCAGGAAGCAGTACAGAGTTAAGTTAGTGAAGAACAACCTGGCCCAGGAAATGGGCCTGTTTGGCAAGTGTTTGACTGAATCACAGAGGAGCAGCCCTGTGGATAGGTAAAAATCAGACACTCCCCTTGAACAAGGAAGCAGTAGGGAAGGAGAGAAGAAAAAGACACACTGTGGATGGGATCAAACTGTAACCACCCAACAGGTTCCCCTTGCCTGCTGCTTAGACAGAGCCAATTTGTCAAGACAGGGGAATTGCAATAGAGAAAGAGTAATTCATGCCAAGGCAACTGTGCGGGATACTAGTTATATTACTCAAAACAGTCTCCCTGAAACTTTGGAGATAGGAGTTTTTAAGGATAATTTGGTGAGTAGGGGGTCAGCAAGCAGGGAGTGCTGATTGGTTGTGTAGGAGATGAAATCTTAGAGAGTTGAAGCTGTCTTCTGCACTTGAGTCAGTTTCTGGGTGGGAACAAGACCAGATGAGCCAGTTTATCATCTGGGTGGTGCCAGCTGACACATCTAGTGCAGGATCTGCAAAATATCTCAAGCACTGATCTTAAGTTTTACAATAGTGGTGCTATCCCCAGGAGCCATTTGGGGAGGGTTTGTTTTGGGAGAGTGCTGTTGTCATCTTTGTTTCAAAGCTAAACTATAAAGGGTGTTTCTCCCAAAGCTAGTTCAGCCTACATCCAGGAATGAACAACGGCAGCTGGGAGGTTAGAAGCAAGATGGAGCTGGTTAAGTCAGATCTCTTTGACTGTCATATTTGTGACAGAGACAGGAGACAGCCAAGGGTCCCCTTTGAAACCCCATCTTCAAGCCTAAAACAGCCTGAAGGCTAAGAGACCAGACTGCTGGTCCCAGATGAAACCTGCAACTCAGAGGGAGAACTGCCTTTGTTTCCTGCCCTTTCCTGACTGATTCTTTGAGTAATACACACATACACAATGAGGGAACTGGGTGGAGCCAAGGGAAGTTTGCACCTTGTGCATGGGGAAGGAGCCTAGGTTCTTCAGCCCTGGAATTCAATCTGTGAGGTGGGAGCTGCTGGCAGCACTCCCTCTTGCTTTCTGAGTGTTTTCTTCTTTTTTCCTTTTTGCCCAATAAATTCTGTTCTCCTCACCCTTCAATGTGTCCATATGCCTAATCTTTTCTAGTCATGTGACAAGAACCCAGTTTTAGCTAAACTAAAAAGCAAAAGTTCTGCATCAATTGTCTGTTATAATTTTTGCCACAGCACATTGAAGACCATTATTGTTGGCAACATCCCTTGGTCTCCAGGGAAAACCGCAAGTTGGGACTGGAGAAGAGGGAGGCTGTGAGATGGCTTGGGAAAGGAGTGCTCTGAGCAGCCTTGTCACATATTAAAGGAGAACAGCTGCAGAGTCTGGTATCACACTGACCTATTTTCAAATCGAAGCTTAGTCATTCTTAATCATTTGCTACTTCTGTTCATCTAAAGCAAATTAGTTTTTCCTAGGGACAAAATGAATTTTGTAATAATTCCTCAGCTTAAGGGCACTTGTGAGGGTTAAAGGAAATACTTATCAGGTGTTTATCACTATGCCCAGCACAGAGTGAGCACTCAGTAATTCACTGGCTGGGTGTCATAGGTGCTACCAAGGAAAGGGAAAGTGTTTCTCCTCTCAAAACCACTGTAACTTTCCTCCCAAGTGGGGAGAAAGGCCCCAGAGGCAGAGTGGCTGTTATCCATCCATGCTCCAGAGCATCCACGTCTCAGGCAGGGCAAATAACCATGACAAAACCCAAACCAACTGTAACTAGAAAAGGCAGAAGGGCTATTTTAAAGACTTTGGAGTGTCTCAAAGAAATACAAAGAGAGAAATGCAGTTGGGCCTCAGGAATAACTTGAAGTAGAAGCCTAGGAACCCATTGCTTTGTTTTGTTAAGTAGGATTCTCTTATTCCATGAGGCAACACAGAGCTGCGAAGGGCAACAAGGGAGTTACCAGGGCTGCCTGGACCCTGTCCTGAACTGTCTTCTTTCTTTGGTGTCTGTTTTGCTGAGGTCATGGCTGTGGAGACTTATAATTGTGCGCTCCAAGTAGCAGCAAATACTCTTGGATTTACTTTCTATAGTCTACTTCCTCAAAGAGAGTCTAACTTGTTTTTGCCAGTTCCAGTTTCACACAGGAACAACAGTGATTGTCCTGTTTGGGCAAGGTAGCTTCCCTTAAACCCTAACCATGTCTGTGATGGGCACAGTTTGGGTCAGTTGCTCAGGCCTGGATCAACCACCATGGCCACTGGGGCAGAGTCATGTCAGATTTCACAGGGTGGGTCCCTGTGGCCATGTACATGGGGGCGGAGGGGAGTTTCCAGAAGGAGTGAAATTCTTGGAAGATGGAGTGTTGGAGGACTCAGCACAGAGGGCTCTCTGTGCTGGAAGGGTGATGTGATGGAAGCAATTCACTTTTTCCATATTCTTGGATTCCATGAGACTGTCATGCTCTAATCCTGTGATCTCCACAGAAGTGGAATGAACTATGTCATTAGGATGAACAGAGTTCCTTGTAATCTTGCCAGGGGAAGAAGGTTTGTAGGAATTTTTCAAAAAAGAATCTTTTGGAGTCTGATGACCCAATGTAAACAACTCAGGGTTTACTTGACTTGTATTGATTAATAGAATGTAAAAGTTAAAACGTGGGATTGAATTTTGGTTGTGCCACATAATTACGTGACCTGGGGCATACTGCTAAGACTTGGTTTCTTCATGTATAAAAAGACAATGAAGATACAATCCAATCAGTGTTGTGAGAATTGTGAGATATAACATATCTAATACAGTGTGCAAGACGTAGCACTCAAGAGACAATTGGTGGCCAGGCAAGGTGGCTCATGCCTATGATCCCAGCACTTTGAGAGGCCAAAGCAGGCAGATCACTTGAGGTCAGGAGTTTGAAACCAGCCTGATGAAACCCCATCTCAACTAAAAATACAGAAGTTAGCCAGGTGTGGTGGTGCATGCCTGTAATCCCAGTTACTCAACTGGCTGAGGCAAAAGAATTGCTTGAACCCAGGAGGCGGAGATAGCAATGAGCTGAAATCTCACCACTGCACTCCAGCCTGGAGAACAGTGAGACTTGGTCTCAAAAAAAAAGAGAGAGAGAGACAATTGCTATCATTCTTTAAACCTCTTAATTTTATTCAATAGATTAATAACATACAAGTCTATGTTATAGCTGTCAGTGTCTCTTTTCTTTTTCAGAGATGATAAACATCCTGAGGGCTGGGGTTCCTTCTTACTGTCTTTATGTCATCAGCCTCCCTTGTACTCCCTTTGCAGCAGCTCCCTAGATGTTGACCAGACACTGAATGGTGAGTGAATGATGACTGCACCAGATGGCCAGCAGTCCTATGTGTGTTTTCTACTGTTTTGGAGGAGGGGCTCTGCAAACAGGCAGCATCCTATGGTAACACAATTAGGATGTACACAGTGAGCTGACGTCTTTCACACTTTGAGACTAACTAGTTCCATTTATTTGTTCATTTGTTCATTCATTTAACTATTGAATGTCTACTAATATTCCAGATGTCAGCCAATTTCTGTATATGTGGTGGTGAACAAACTCCCTGCTTCCATGGCATTTTCATAAAATACTCTATGCTAGTGCAGGGCTTTGATGCCCCTATGCACAAACCCATTAGCCCTGGAGTATAACTTCTGTTTAATTTTCTGTATGCCCCACTTGTCAGTGACTTCCTTTAGAACAGGCACCACACATTTTATTTCTAGGCCTGGCTTAGTGACTTTTGCATAACAGGGATCAATAAATAGTGAACAAATGAATGAATAAATGGATGAATAATTTCCTAGAATTATCCTAGAGAACACTGATAGCCTTTGCATACATTTATTCCTTATTGAATTTGCAGATCTTTTGAGTGAGATAGGAAAAGCAGCAGCTTTTATAAGTTGAGCCTTTTGAGCCATCCAAGTCTTGCCTGAATGACTTGAGTGATAGATACATGCCCATGGTATCTGAAGCAAGCAAAACAAAGCAACACCTAACAGTGAGAATAAAATTTCATTTTAAGAAAATGCCTCTTCCTCAAATCTTCCATTTTCTCTCTTCCTAGAGAGAAAAGATATGCTTACTCTCTTCCAACCTTTAGCTCCTTGCCCTCTGCGCTCAAACTTATTTTATTAATAATCTGAAACAATTGTTTCCATAGAAATAGCCTATCCACTTCCCAGAGCAGAACGGTAGCTTTTGCAACTTCTGCACACTTGGGTCAGACACACAACTGTTTTGACAGATATAGTTTTTTAAAGGTGATTGTAAACAGATTTTAACACCAAGCTTTGAAATAATAATTGTTTAATGTTTTATTCTATTTAAACAAATAGTAATCTAGAAAACCAATGGGTTACCCTTATCCCTCCAAGAGAATAAACACTAGGAATTGGGTAATTTAAAAATTAACCTCTAAATAAAACATACATTGTTTTTAAGTGATACATGCTTATCATAAAAACTTTGGAAAACGAACAAAAAAGAAATTTTAGGTTTCTGTTCAAGAAGGCAGATTCAGCACTCATTAAAGCCTATATATCTTATCTCCAAGTCCCCAGACATTGGAAGAAAATAATATTCATAGCCATCATCTTCCTGTCTTCTTTCCTAGGGTACGAAGTTACCTGAATTTGACATTACTGAGTTTAACATCAAATAAGCTTTATCAGTGATAGACACTAAATTTTTAACATGTTGATCCATGAAAGCCAAGTATATTTGGTATCTAGTTCACTAACAAATTCCCTTTCATCTGATTTTAGTGATGACAAAGCAAAACAAAAACCTCACTTTTCTAAAGCCAGGATCAATATCATAAGACTGCCAACCAAGTTATATTTTCTTTAGTGACTTATTTAGCAAAATGTATATAGCCAGGCACCATTCCAAGTGCCGTAGAAATATAAACACACCAATTGTCATAGCAATATTATAAAGTATGTACTATTATCTATATTTTACAGATGAGGAACCTGAGGACATTTAGAGCTGAGGTAAATAAGACAGCTAGTTAATGGGATGGGGTAATACATTTCTATTCTCTGGATGGTTGCTGGAATCCTCTTACCCTAAAATCCTGCTTCAAGTACAGTTTTTTCAATTTAAAAAATAGACTAGTTAGAGCCATTTTAGGTTCACAGCAAAACTGAGCAGAAAATACAGAGTTCTCATAAATCCCCTCCCAGACACACGCATAGCCTCCCCTACCTCAACATCCCATATCAGAGTGGTACGTTTGTAACAACTGATGAACAGGGTCAGCACTCTGGACTCTGAATCCAGGTACAATTCTTGATCATTTCCTTTTTATTACCACTCTTTCTTTTCTTCTGTTCCTGTTCCAAAGATGTGTAACTATTGCCTGTAATACTTTTTCGATAAAAGTTTAGAAATTATTATGTGTCTATAGTTTACCTTAAAATACTTTGGGATCTACAGACCAGATATAATGTATGCCATAGGCTGTTTAATCTTCAACACTAGAAGCAAGTAGTTGATTTAATTGAAAATGAACACTCTAAGAGTCTCCAGCTAGTAGCGTATCAAAAAGGCCACCCTCCAGAGGCAGCTAAGACAACTGCATTTGCATCTGTTATCCAGGTCTCACTCAACACTTAAGGCTTGGCTAATTAACACAACCAAGGACAGAAATGGCTTAATTATTGGTGAAAATGGTGGCTTGTCAATTATCCTGATAAATGTTAGAAATGGATTTTTGTGTTAATGAAATTGTAGGAATTCAATATATGTAGATTGGCTTACACATTTTAGAAATATTTCACACTTGCTTGAAGAGAACATAAGACTGTAGCAAGCCTGGTAGCTCGGACCCCTTATCCAGCCAGTGAATAGGATTTCTAGTTGGCTGATGCCAAGTGTAAAGTAACTGGGTCCTGCCTCTGGAATTTTGTCCTGAATATCTCAAGTGACCCTTCATGTGAAATGATGTACAAAACCCCTGCAGTGAGAGAGAGCCGGGACTTCATTAACCTTAAAGAACAGGCTTACTCCACCATATTGGGCTTGTTTACTAATGCATGTTTGTTCAGTGAATGTCCATGTGTGGCCGGATGTGGTCAGAGACTTGTTTTCATATGGGGCAGTAGCTAACCTTTACTTACTTTAAACTTCTTTCGAGGCCAGTGTTATTCATGAAAAAGAGCCTAAGAGTTGTACATGACAAAATGATCCAAGATCAGCTCATAATTGATGTAACAGAAGGTAATTATGAAAGAAAACTAGGAGTAAATCTGAACTCTACTGTTGCTAAATCCATTGTCCATCGCCTCACTCAGGGGGGCTCTCTTGTTTCTTTCCTTAGACCCAAGCCCATTGACATGTTGCTAGAATACACTCTTACACTCTTGTTTCTCTGCATGGCTGGTAGAAAAGATTGTCGCTTTATTACCAGAGCAATTTTGCTTCTCCTGGGTCTTGATCTCTCTCACCCAGATTGGTCTGAGACCTTTCCTTAACATTTTCTTACACAAGGGTGGTTTTCATCATGGTAGTTATTCTTGTCCTTTTTCTTCCAATATAGACGTATCTCTAGTTTTAAATATCACATTTGTTTTCTTTTGTTCAAATATGAGATGACTGACCCAATGACGAGCCAGTCCAGGAAAAGGTTTAAAGTTGGCCAACTTTATCTTCAGAGCTCCAAGTGCCTGTAAGCACTCCACTGCAGGGTGCTTGGGGCATTCATTCTCATCTTGTTCCAAACAGTCCTTGAAGAAGAGTCTAAATACACTTGTTCCCATCAAGGTATTATTTATTGGTAAGCTTTGACAGGGAATAAAGGCAGGAAAACATAGCATGATTTTCAGATGTCCACATTCAACAAATGTTTATTGAGCAACCACTGCCTCTCACTAGGTGGATATATAAAGGTTCTAATCCAAAGCCTGCCCTAAGGCGTGGACGACAGAGGGTGACTAGGTGCCACTACTTCACAGCCAATTCCTCTCCATCTGCTCCTGGCTTTGCACAGGAAGAAAACAAACAAACAAAAATCAAAAACGAAAACAAAATAAAACACAGAGGCAGAAGAATAGAAAGAGTGGTAATAAGAAGAGAATGGTCAAGAATTATACCTGGATTCAGAGTCCAGAGTGATGACCCTGTTCACTAGTTGTAACAAATGTACCACTTTGGTATGGGATCTTGATGGTAAGGGAGGGAATGTGTGTGTCCTGGAGGAGGTCCATGAGAACTCTGTATTTTTTGCTCAGTTTTGCTGTGAACCTAAAACTGCTCTAAATAGTCTATTTTTTAAGCTGAAATGTATATATAGAGATATATAGATATGGAGCAGATTTTTAGGGTAACAGGATTCCAGCACACAAGTCTGAGCTAAAGGAAATTCCCAAAGAAGAGTGTGTTATATAAATTCTAGAAATACAGCACATTTGAGTCTGTACGTGAGAATTTAACCTTCTAAACTATCTTCCTCCTAAGTCACTACTGGAGAAAGTATAGTATATTTAAGAAAGAGGGTTTTTCTATTCTAATTCTACTCCCTAAAATCACATATGACATCCCGCCTCTAGGGTGCTGCCCAACAGGCAGAGAGCATAGTCCACCATGTAGATGAAGCCATCTCTCCCTCAGTCAGTCAGTGGTAACCCAGTTGGAAGGCTTCATCTCCCTAACTGAGTACAGTTAAGTGCTGAATGCAAAGTCTTCTGGGAATTGGCACCTCCTTGAACCTGGCCAATGTTTTGATTACATAAACCAAAAATAGATAAGCAACTGTGGAGCTCCAGGTAGGAGACACTGAAGGTAGAATGCATCTGCTTTAGCCTGGAGTAGGAGCAGAGTCTTAAGAGATGTGAGTTCTAACACCAGCTTCATCATAGCCTGTGATTCTGTCTTTAGTGGGGAGGATGGGGAGGGATGCATGGAGAAGGAGTTTAGGGAGGGATACTACCTACATGTTCATAGGGGCTTGAAGATTATGAGGTGAGAGAAAGGTTGTGAATTCTTTCTAAGTATTTAAAATATCCCTTGCTGTTCAAACGGCAAGATACCATTGTAGTGAGAATACTTGGCACTTTTGAAATAAATGCATTTTACACAAAAGCTCCATAGCTCCAAATCATCTTCAAGTGCCTAAGTTCCTAGCTTCTGCACCTTCTTTCATCAAGGAGGCCCATTTCTATAGCTTGAGTGTTCTCCCTTCACCTGACTCCCATTTCTCAATTTCTATGGGTCTCTGGTTTGAATAGCTCCTGCTTCTCCCTCCTCTATCACTTCCTGGGATGAGAAATTAAAATACCATCTGCAGGATGTCCTAAGCGTCTGGCTTTCCTGCTACTGCCTTTTCTTTTTTCCTCTCTCCTCCTCCTTCTTTTCTTTCCTGTTCTTCATCTTATCCCCAAAATAATGGAATAGAGAGAGCAGAGGATTTCAAGTAGACAGGTTTGAATCCCAGCTATATCTCTCCTAGTTGAGTGGTTTAAACATATTATCTAATCACTCTAAACTTCAGGCTTTTCACCTGAAAAAATAAATAAGGACAATAATCTACTTGGATATTTGGTCCAGAGTTGGAATGATGTTATTTACCTTAGCTGTTCCTACTCTCTCCATCTATGTGCACCCTTCTGACCTGTGAAGCAGATGCCTACTACTTTAGGAAGCTCTCAGATTATCTGAAGCCTGCCTGTTTCCCCAGATTAAGAACTCCTCCTCGAAACACCTTTTCAAAGGTAACAGGAAACTACATATAATGTAGTTGTAGAGTTGGCTTTATTCAGCTATGATAACAAAAATACACCTCTAAAAGTCATGCTTATCTTTTGATGCTAGATTCATGACCCTGGGAAAATTATCTGACCTCGCTGCTTCAGCAATAGGCTTTTGTAATTACTTAATGAGTCAATACATGTAAAGAATTCTTTTTTATTTAATTTAAGTACATCATGTATATTTATTCAAATGTTCTAGATGATCATATATTAAAATAAATAATTAGGGTACAGTATTGCTCAGCTTCTCAAGTCAGGTTCACAGAGTGGGACTCTCTTATAAGATACAAGTATTCTTTGTTTATTATTATTATACTTTAAGTTCTAGGGTACATGTGCACAAAATGTTTCTTGCCACATAATAATCATTCAATAAATGTGTAGTAGTAGTAGTAGTAATGAGAGTAGTATTTCTTGGGTGCCAAATAACATCCAATAAAGTGAATTTCCTATCTCTAGCATTCTGTGCTGCAAAAAAATCAAAGATCTTTCATTAGCATCCATCGTCTCTATCTACTTCTTACCATCTTTACCCTAAATAATAAAATCCTGAGACATGGCAGGCAAGAGAAGACACAGTGTGGAAAGTTCATAAGGCTAAAAGTTAAGACAAGCAGGTTTTAATACATACTGTGCCACTAAATAGTTTTGTGACCCTAGGAAAGTTACCTGTCCTTTTTGAGTGTTGGCTTTATCATTGTCTTATCAACCAGCTCTAGAAGATGCCTTCTAACTCCAATAGCTCATGAAACTATGTTCTACATCAGTAACTACAGTGAAGAGAGACATACGCAGAGTTCAGAGAATCTACCCCTTCCCTAGTGCGTCACATTTGGCTGACTTCCTTGAGCCTGACCCTGGATAAAGAAACACAGAACATTTTAATTTATGGCCCAAACAAAAGATACTTTTAATTAACATTTGAAGCCAATTCCACAGACAGTGTCTGGAAGTAAGCCCAGAAGAAAAGAAAGATTATAATATAACCAAGTAAACTTTTAAAAGATCAAAAAATGGTTGAAGAGGAATTATGTGTACCTGAGTAAGTCAAGGTAAGGTCATGTGGGGATAAAATCATTTGAGCATGCAGCTTCAGCTCAGCTAGGCTGTGGATATCTGTGCCCCTTTAAGTTGTCAAGGAAGCATACCCAAATCAAGACTCTTTTACTTTTCACTTTGCAGAGTTATCTTTGGCCAGGAATACATGGCAAAACGCAGAGGAGTGTCTGTTTCTTAGAGCAATTCCTACTAATCAGAGGTATAAGGAAACTTTTGGGATGATGGATTTGTTTATTCTCTTGATCACAGTGATAGATTTTTTGGATTTATATATAATAAAACTTATCAAATTGCACATTTCAAATATGTGTGGTTTGTAGTATATCAGCTATCCCTCCATAAAGTTGTTAAATATTCTATAGCAATTATTATAATTACCTTATTCTTCACAGTCTCATTCATATGTTTCCCTTGGAGGTCCTTTTGAGAGAATAGTTCTGGCTTAGGACAGAACATCGGCATTCCTGGGACCCTGGCCAAATTCCATTTCAACGGCACCCTAATTTCATCTTGAGTAATAGTACCTTTCACCCTTTGCACAAGGGATCCTTCTTCCTTGAGAGACTCTCTTGCTCTTATCATTTCCTCTCTCAGTGCAGCATCTTAGTGACTATGTGGCCTCTGCTGGTCTAGAAAACCATACTGAGAAAAGGAGCAACAATGCAAGCAGCCAGAAAAATAATGGGTAGAATTTACGACTAATAGAAATGACAGCAAGAAAGGCATCCAAGGAAGGGGCAGATTTCCAAAGAAGCCATGTTGGGCCAGTCTAGACGCACACAGACGTTGTTGGATACAACTATGAGAAATACTATAATGCAGAAGTTTAGGAATGCCACTAACAAAGATCTGCAGAAAGTGGCAGCAAGATAGGGGAGCAAGAACATTTTATTTTGTAGTTACGTAAAGCTGAATGTAACTCGGGGCTAGTGGAGGTCTTTAATGATTGTCTGAGAAGACAATATGTAAATATCTATCAAGCATATACTTTTTATTACAATGTAAAAGGAACTAATGAAATAATGCATGTGAATGGGCTTTGTAAAGTACAGGGCATAGATAACACTAAACACTAAGTGTTCTTTAGTATAGCTTAGAAGAATTAATAGTTAGGGACAAAATATATGCTGATGGTGTAGAAAGTATAAGAAACAGAATATAGAAGTCAAAAGAAGTCTGAGTGTCTTTATAGGGTTTATTTCTGAATCATGTGAGCCAACAACTTGGCAAGGGATTATATATATTAACAGTCTTATTAAACTATAAAACATGCAAAATGTTTATTTCAAGTAATATACATGTATATGTGAGTGCGTGTATCCATCTATTTATTTGTACATTTACATATTTAAATTTTTCTTGTTATGTGGCTTACAATTTTGACTTCTATGGAAGGTCAGCAGTCTGGACTCATGGTTCAGCCAAAAGTTTAGGCATTCTCCTATAGCATCTCTGAATGTTAAAGATTGTTATATGTTACGTTGGTCAAGTCAACAGCTACTTTCTTGAAAAAGTGACTATGCGATTTGCCTTAAATGAAATTCAAATATCCCTATATTAGAGTAGCTCCAACTTATTTTATGTTGCAGTATATTTAAAAGTTTATGCTTTTTGCTGGCCATGCCCCTCTTCAGGGAACTCCTTTCCTCCCACATCTATCAATGTGATGATTTAGCCCTAGGTTATAAGGACACCATGTCTTTGATCACAGTAATTAGTTCAGCTATGGGCACATGATTGAGGCTGGGCCAAGTAGGATTATACCTGAAATTTTTGCTGTAAGTGTTGATAATAAGGAGATCTCTTTTCCCACTCTTTAACAACTAAGATTATAAACCTGAAGGTGCTGGTGGTTACCATAAAAAAAGAAAAAGTATTTCAGAATGACGCTGAGATACAGAACGGAAAGCCAGGCCAGAAATGGATAGTGTTTCCATGCCAATATTTGGGCCTCTAATTCCAATCATTCCTGAAGTCAGATGCACCACTGTATTTTCCAGGTACATAAGCCAACAATACCTTTATTTATTACATGAATTTGAGCTGCCTTTCTATTACTTGCAATCAACAAATACCAATCTTACATGAAGGATATAAAATGCGGATCCCTTATAAGACACGAATTTTACCTTTGGTGCCACCACATTATCTTCCCACCCAAGTATCAAAGAAAACTAGCTTTCAGAGAAGTTGTATTTACCTTGAGGAGAGTTAAATATCTTGGCCTACAATTTAGGGCTAGAAGAGCTTAAAACTGCCTTCAACCACTCTCAAAAAGATAAACCTAGTAGAAATCTGGGTACAGTGCATTTTCCAACACCTTCTTTGGATAGAGTATGAAATACAAGCCTGTGTACGTTGGTTTGGGTGATTTTCAGTAGTTTATCCAGTCTGGCAAATGAAGTTATTCATTTATGTTGACCATATCTGTCTTATCATATTGAAGAAAGAAAATTTTCATATTTTCCTCTATGGTATAAACACCCTAAAACTTTATATCCCAATCTGTACACACTTGCAGTCACCATAAAGAATAATTCTGGGGCCAGGCTGGGGATTAGGAACTCTGGCCTGTGCATGTACTGTATGGTACACTGTGCTATGTAGTACAGTGAGTAATGAGAGGAAAATTAAACACTTTTACATGTCTTTAATGTGCTAAATAAACCTTTTAAAATAGTTACATAAGGCATCATATTCTGATACAGCAAGATTTTCATTTTTCTAGAATAACTATATCTCAGATAGAGTCCAGTAGTATATTGCTCATCTCAAAAAGCCTTCAAATAAGAAGCAGCTTCTTTAAATCTGTTTGGTAAGCTGGCTACGAGTCAGTCAACAGGGAGTTCACATGCCTGTGATACTTGATCAGGAAGAAATATTTGAGCTAATTTATATTACAGAAATCTCGCTGGTATAGATTTTACTGGAATCAGTTCTTCAGAGAAGAAATTAAAAGTTTTCTCTCTAAATCAATATGAATTCTCAGGCCTGAAACTTTCCTGAATTTAGAAAATGTAACTAGTCTTTGAACACAAACTAAACTCCTTGACAATAGGTTGTGAAATAGTGCCTGTATACATATGTAGAAGATATACACACATAGAAGATATACACACAGACATACACATTTATAAGAATAACTGACATTTGAGGTCTTCTTACATTTACTTATCCATATTTACCTCTGGGTCTTCGTCAATTTCTTCCATTGCTTTTGTATCTGTAAGGACTAAAAACAGAAGTGCTTGCCTGCAGTCAATTCTTTATATTCCATTGATTCTGCTTATCTCAAGTAACTATTTTTTGCTGCTACTATTCAATCTTCAAATGAAAAGCAATTTTATGTATTATAATATAAGTGATCCAATTCTACTGTTTAAATGTCCAAATTGATTTGACAGTTATTCTCATTACTTCAGCTTTTAAAATAATGAAATACACTGCCTCCTGAGTGGCTGGTCAATAACTGTCATTTAATCAATTTCCAAAAATATATATGTATTTGTTGAACACAGATCCAGCCTTGATTTTTTTCCATTAAAATACATTTAAAAAGCAGGAATAAAATGATGGGACAGGAGCTAACATATTCAAAGAACAAGAGAGAGTGCCTTTGTAGACAAATAACTACAACAAGAGGCAACGGATAACATGATTCTCAATGCTGGTAGGTTTTAGGGAGAAGGGAGAATAGGTCTGGCAGTGAAAGGGTGAGGAAGACACCTACACCGCCTCCAGACCTAGTGGTAAGAGGACTGTGGAACTCAGAACCAAACTTTGGTTAGGGAAGGTGACAGGAACATTCAGAGCAAGTTCTGAAGATGAGGAAACTTTGCTGACAACTGACCTTGAGTTTCAGAAAGCACAGTTCATTGATTTTAGGAGTTGAGAGAGATAGGATGAGATCAAACTGGGGTTGTAAAGAGCTTCATGGGAATGGGACTGAAAGTTGAGTAACCTGGGAGTCATGGGCTTCTTGCGATGATTGATACGAACACAGCAATGGGCATAATTTATTCCTAAGAGAGGCCGTAACTTCTGTGATACATTAACAAAAGTATTTTATGAATTAAATATTTCTGTTCTTTAATAGGCTCCAAAATACTGTGTTGGTTTTCATTTAGAAAATATATATGGAAGAAATATGATGTTATCTGAGAGCAGAACTAGACAGGGATAGGATATAAAACTTGTGGAAAAAAGAATGATTCAAATAAGAGTCCAGGACCTTTCATGGAATAAATAAGAAAAGAATCACAAAATAAAATGATACTTAATATCAATAAAATGCTTAAATAATTTTGTAAAAAGAAATGTAGGAAAAATCAACCAGTAACCAATAAGATGATTGCCTATAGGAGACGGATAGAAACAGACTAAAAGAGTTAGGAATAGGAATGAAACCTATCTCAGTGCGTACTTCTCTATAATTAATTTTTCAATTATATATAATACATAGTCCCCAAAACATAAAACTAAGCCAAAAGATTTTTAAGATACAAAGAAAAACATTGAATACAAACAAAACAAAGTAAATCTAGCTTTATATCAAATTTATAACATAACCACAAAGAAAAAAGCATTAACTCTACTATTGAACATGATACTCTTGACTGTAGATACTTAGTGGGATGTATTGTAAAGATAAAAAGGATAGTAAAGACATCTTAAAGTATTATATATGTAGTTGATTTGTTGATTATGGTCTTGATGTAGTAATTCTGAGGCCATTTGGTGTATAAACCATTTTTGTTTAACCATTTTATGATAAAGCAGAACAAATGACTTAAATACATTGATGTTTGGGAGAACTAAGATTCTGACAGTAGGAGAAGAAAAATACAAACATGCCATGGGGTAATGTGAGGAAAACAAATATTACATTAAGGTATAAATTGTCAATGTTAATATTTATTTAAAATATATTTCTTCAGTTCTGTCCACTTACAGGATTTAAAGGAAATAAAACTATGGTTGTCATGAGCATGCCCCTAGCAGTCAGATCTTAATTTCTAAATATTATTTTCCACAGCAGAGTTCCTTGGATAAATAAGTGGCTGATTTCAGGTATGTATCAGAAAAAATACCAAATCTCATGTAATGCCAAAAAGCAAGGTAGTGCTTAAAGAATTATGGGGACATATCAAAAGGACTGGAGCTAGCTTGAAGGGGCTCCCACAAGCCACATTTGGGATAAGTCAAGCACCAAAATGAATAATGGCTGTAAGGAATGATAACTTTGAGTAAAAGAAGAATTTGTGAGTTTACAGTACAAAAATTAGGAGGAAAGGGAAAAAAAAGCAGCTCTTCTTTAAAAAAAGAAAAAGTATCAAGTCATACAGCTCTTCTTTAAAAAAAGAAAGTGTCAAGTCGTACGTGTAGAAGACATAATATAATTAGAAAATCTACATTCTGTAATTAACAATGTAATAATTAAGTCAAGTGAGGAACATTGATGGATCCTAAAACTATTTGGTACAATGTTATTGGAGAATCCACTTAATCCCAAAGTATCACCTTACTTTAATTAATAATAATTATGTATTAATTACAAAGAGTGGAAAGTACCTTTACAATGGGGAGGTATGTGAGATATAGATAGAGATGGCCAAGTTACCAAATGACCAATGATAAAACAAACTGACCTTATAGGTCTCCTGATATGATTAAATGGGAAGGGTACGTTATCGTTTATAGTATTTTTATCAAAATAACGAAAATTTAATTCTGAATCTGCTCATGAGGGAAAATCAGAAGAATAAAATTGGAGGCATTTTATAAGACCACTGATCTAGAATCTTTAAAAATGTCAACTGTTCTAGAATAAAAGGGCAGTACAACTTCAAACTATACTACAAGTCTACAGTAACCAAAACAACATGATATTAATACAAAAACATACACCTAAACCATTGGAACAGAATAAAGAGCCCGGAAATAGTGCTACACACCTGCAACCATCTGATCTTCAACAAAGTCAACAAAAACAAGCACTGGCAAAAAGATTCCTGTTCAATAAATGGTGCTGGGATAACTGGCTAGCCACATGCAGAAGACTGAGACTTGACCTCTTCCTCACACCATATAAAAAAATCGACTCAAGATGGATTAAAGACTTAAATGTAAACCCTAAGACTATAAAAACTCCTGAAGATAACATAGAAAATACCATTTTGGACATAGAACTTGGCAAACAGTTCATGACAAAGATACCAAAAGCAATTGCAACAAAAATAAAAATGGACCCATGGGACCTAATTAAACTAAAGAGTTTCTTCACAGCAAAAGAATCTATCAACAGAATAAACAGACAACCTACAGAGTGGGAAAGATATCTGCAAGCTATGCATCTGACGAAGGTATAATATCCGGCATGTATAAGGAATTTAAATAAATTAACATGCAAAAAGCAAACAACCCCATTAAAAAGTGGGCAAAGGACATCAACAGATACTTTTCAAAAGACATACATGTGGCCAACAAGCATATGAGAAAAGCCGTCATATCACTCATCATCAGATAAATGCAAACCAAAACCACAATGAGATGCTATCTCACACTAATCAGAATGGCTATTATTAAAAAGTCAAAAAATAACAGATGCTGGCAAGGTTGCAGAGAAAAGGGAATTCTTATACAAGGCTGGTGGGAATTTAAGTTAGTTCAACCATTGTGGAAAGCAGTGTGGCGATTTCTCAAAAAACTTAAAGCAGAACTACCTTTTGACCCAGCAATCTCATTATTGGTTATATCCCCAAAGGAATATAAATCATTCTACCATAAAGACACATGCATGCATATGTTCATCACAGCAATATTCACAATAGCAAATACATGGAATCAACCTAAATCCCCATCAGTGATAGACTGGATAAAGAAAATGTGGTATATACACACTATGGAACACTACACAGCCATAAAAAGAATAAGATCACGTCCTTAGCAGCAACATGGATAGAACAGAGGCCATTATCCTAAGCAAACTAACATATGAACAGAAAACTAAATACCACGTGTTCTCACTTCTAAGTAGGAGCTAAACATTGAGTATGCGTGGACATAAAGAAGGAAACAACAGGGCCTACTTACAGATGGAGAGTGGAAGGAGGGTGAGGATTGAAAAACTATCTATCAAGTACTTATTACCTTATTTTGTCACTGCCTGGGTGACAAAATTATCTGTACACCAAATTCCTATGACATGTAATGTAGCTGTATCACAGACTTACACATGTACCCCTGAACCTACAATAAGCTTTAAAAAAATGACTAACGGTAGTAAAATAACATGGCAACCTGAGGTAATGCATGATTCTTGGTTGGATAAACAAGAATAAAACAATAATTAAAAGAAAAGAGAAAGAAAAACACAACTATGAAGAAAAGGAATTTTTCACATGGACTGTATTTTGGATAATATTTATCTATGTTACATTTCTTTGGTGCAATGATAGTAATGTGATTATTTAGGAGAACGTCCTTGTTCTTAGGTGAATAGGCATTTCAGTGTGAAGTGTTATGATGTCTGCAATATTCAAATGGCCCAGCAAAAATGAAAAGGAAAAGAGAAAGAAAAACCAAAAGTGACAAAAAGTTACCAGTTGGGGAATCTAGGTGAAGAGTATAGGATGTTCATTGTGCTAATCTTGAAATTGTCTATAGATTTGACATTTTTCAAAATAAAAAGAGGAAAAAACTCTCAACTCTTCATTATGGTAAGCTATATTTCAGCTCACAAAAAAATACTATGTGTCAGCATCCTTCACAAGACACTTAAGCAGATTTTGTGATTTCTCCTTAATTGGCCAAAGTTGTTTTTAATTAACCTACAAGATTGTTTCTGATTAAATAACAGAGAAGAGTCAAAAGAAAAATGGCATCTGTGATCCAAACGGAAAAAAAAACTGTCAAAATATTATTTTATGTTGTATCTTTGTTGTGCCCAGCAAGTCATGACACTTTGTAGTTTTTTTAAAGCCCAGTTAGAAAAGTTTAAATTTATTTTAAAAGGACATGTGAAGCAAATCCCAGCAGGGTTTGTTCTCATCAATTTGTATCTTTCATAAAGCTGCATTTTGTTCTGATTATATGTGTTTTTAAATTTTTTAGCCTGAACATAAAAGTCTGGTTAAAAATTAGATGGTAGGTTGAAATACTGATAAAGCTGTTATTTTTAAAATATACGTGCTAATTTGGAACATCTTGATTCTTATTATGGAAATGGATAAGGGAAGGAAGGGTGAAGTCAGAGTGATTTGCAAGTTGGTTCCCAGAAAATTCTCCTCTTGCCATAAAGAAGAGAGAGGATGCAGGAGCTGGAGCATGTAACTTAGAAGGAAAAATTCATCTCTTCCTCACCTGGCACTGAATGTTTGACCTAATGGAAGTTTCTTGCAAAGGCTTTTTATACCAACGTCCTCCTGAGTCTACAAGGGAAGTCACAGGTGAAGCCACAAAGAAGGTGGTAAAGCCTTTACTCTAAGTACTCACTCCTTGAGGTTTGGACCAAGCACTGGCACCACTTAGGAGCTTGTTAGAAATGTAGGGTCTCTGGCCTCACTTTAACACTAATGTATGAAAATCTACATTTTAATAAGATCCTCCAGTGATTCATTTGCCTATTAAAATGTGAGAAGCACTGTTCTGAAAGACGTGGCTCTCTGCCTTAGCTACTGTGCTGTAGAATCACCCAGGAATTCAAAATTTCTTAAGCCTGGTGTAGCGGGCCAAATTGTGTCATCTCAAAAAACTTATGTTCAAGTCCTAACCCCAGTACTTATGATGGTGATCTGATTGGAAATAAAGTCTTTGCAATGTCATCAGGGTAATTTAGGGTGGATCCTAAATCTAACTGGTTTAGTTATAAGAGAAAGAAGGTAATTTGGATACAGAGACACAGGGATAGAGAAGATGGCCATGTGGCAGCAGAGGCGGAGACTGGAATGATGCGACTACAAGCCAAGGAATGCTTCAGATTGCTGGCAACTACCAGAAGCTAGGGAGAAGCAAGAATGGATCCTCTATCAGAGGCTCGAGAGGGTGCATGGCCCTGCTGACTCTTTGATCTCAGTTTCTAGCCTCTGGAACTGTGAGAGAATACATTTCTGTTGTTTTAAGCCGCCACGTTGGTGGCAATTCTGGTAGCCCTAGGAAACTAATACACTTGTGTCTGGCCTCCAGAAACCTTGATTTAATTGTTCTGTGGCATAGCCTAAGGGTTTTGAAGTACAGTGATTCTAATGCAGGGCCAAAGTCGAGACCCACTACTCCAAATGTTTGAAGCAGATAAGAAGGCAGTTTCCTACCTAAGTCTTAGAAAAAAAGTCAAGGGAATTAGAGAGTGATGAAAAAATATTGTAACTTAGTGCAGATTAAAGCTAAATGTTCCTAGGTGTTTGTTTTTCTTAAGATCATGCTCAAAATAGGACACATACACAGCACATAGCATTCAAATGTATATATAATAATGTCCATTGTTTTGAAGATTAACACAGCCTTTTTTTTTTTTTTTTTTTTTTTTTTTTTTTTTTTTTTTTTTGAGATGGAGTCTCCCTCTGTTGCCCAGGCTGGAGTGCAGCAGAGTGATCTCGGCTCACTGCAAGCTCCGCCTCTCGGGTTCACCCGCCATTCTCCTGCCTCAGCCTCCCGAGTAGCTGGGACTAGAGGCGACCACGGCCGTGCCCGGCTAATTTTCTTTCTTTTTTTTTTAATCTTTAGTAGAGATGGGGTTTCACCGTGTTAGCCAGGATGGTCTCGATCTCCTGACCTCGTGATCCGCCCACCTCAGCCTCCCAAAGTGCTGGGATTACAGGTGTGAGCCACTGCGCCCGGCCAACACAGTATTTTAATAGAAAACATAACAATTCAATGGAATCAGATTGACTCGTATCATTACACCTGCAAGAGGGTTGTCATTGTGTTACAGGGCCAGGCTCTACTATCCATCTGCTAGCAGAATGGTGCTTTGGAGGAAAGAAATACTCCATTATATTGATTCTACAAATCAAGTCCCAGTAGTTAATACAAATGTCTAGTCCACAGTTCTGATCTTTTCCACATTCGTGAAATGTAAGCCTAATTTGAGAATTCTGCTATAAACGTTCTCAAGTATAATATTTATTATTTACAGGAATTTTACAGGAACATTGAGAACCCATTAAATGTGTTATAAACAACACATTATTATTAGAAAAGAACCTTAAACAGCCAGCCTGATTCACACTATACAGTAGCAGAGTTCTCAGTTTACCTATGTACTGAAAAGTATATGAAAAATAAGTCTCGAACTCCCTTCTACCAAATCTTCTGAATATTTGGCAGATAATTTGATTTACATATCATATTTACGTGGTATCCACACAGATGTGTGAGACTCCCAGTCCTTGATCCAAGCAAATGAAAAACCATAGAAAAACATCTGGGAAGATTGTGCACTAGATAGTAGGATTAATGGTGGATTTTTAAAAGTTCGTACTTTATTCTACTTACCCATATTTTCACTTTTCTCCCATAAATAAGTAGAGCATTTTTAATTTAAAAAAAAAGATTGTTTTACATTTTTAATAAAAGGACCAAAAGCATGGAACACATTATAAGATAAATATTCATGTGAATTTCTAAGTCAAGCAACACACCCTGGATATAGTAAGTTTAGAATTAGCCATGAATGTTAAACTCAGAAAATGCCCCAAATGTAATTTATTTCCAACCATCAAGATTATTGCTACTTCCTTACATGAGTTATAGCTGTAGCAAACATTCTAAACTTTCCTAGAGAAAAGCTAAATTAAATTAACAGTAAGTTGATAAATTAATGCATCTAAATTTTGCAGTTACGACTCAGTAGAGAGAGAAGCATACAACACCACCCCAGTCCATATTGGATGCTAGCAGTTAAAAAAGGGAAGAAAGCTAGAATTTAATGGAGCACTTGATCATGGAAGGCAGCGTAATAGAAACTTTGTAAATAAAAGCCCTTTCAATTACTGCAACTGCCATGTGAGGTAGATAATGAAAGTGAAGCTCAGAGACTCTTGAGTCACACATGGTCAAAATTTAAGTGGCAGAGTTGTGTCTTAACACCACACTTTCTGATTTATAGTCCAGAAAGGACTTAAATTTTAAGCTCAGAATGCAATGATGTGCATGAAGGGCCAAGGGTTCTTTTAATGTTGTTTAATGGGAAACTGCTGAACAACAACAACAAAAATGCTAAGAAAAAAACTAGGATGAAGAAATTAAGATGTAAGAAAGAGAAAAAGTAGGATAATGCATAGTTTAAATGATTAAAAGGCAAATTAAAAAGAGAATCATGACTAAGTTAGTTTTAGAAGGTAGTAAGTTAGGCAAACTATGACGCATCAAGTCAAAACACTATAGAAAAGAGGAAGAACAATAAAGTGCCTATTGACCTAAAGACAGAAATACCATTTGACCTACCAATTCCATTACTGGGTGTATACCGAAAGAAATATAAATTGTCCTATTAATAAAGACACATGCACACATATGTTCATTGCAGCACTATTCACAATAGCAAAGACATAGAATCAACCTAAATGACCATCAATGATAGACTGATTAAAGAAAATGTGGTGCATATATACCATGGAATGCCACACAGCCATAAAAATTAATGAGATCATATCCTTTGCAGGGACATGGATGGAGCTGGAGACAATTATCCTTAGCAAACTAAGGTAGGAACAGAAAACCAAATACTCTCAGTTATAAGCGGGAGCTAAATGATGAGGACACGTGGACACATAAAGGGGAACAACACACACTGGGTCCTATCATAGGGTGGAGGATGAGAGGAGGGAGAGGATCAGGAAAAATAACTAATGGGTAGTAGGCTTAATACCTGTGTGGTGAGACTCAATCTGTACAACGAACCTCGTAACACCAGTTTACCTATTTAACAAACCTGCATATGTACCCCTGACTGTAAAAGTTCAAAAAGGAAAAATAAAAACACACAAAGAAACATCAAAGGAAACCCCCCAAAAGTGCCTATTGTTAGTATGTGATGTGTGTGTTTACTGATAAATAATTGTGATATTCTTTGAAGTGCCACATGTTCACATCAACATTACACAGTATTAAAGATGACAGCAGTTGCAAGGCAGGGAATTCCACAGCCTAAAGTGCATGAAGAAGAGAATGTAATTAAGAGGAGCTCTATTTGTCTAACAGAACCCTAGACATTAATAGAATTTTGCATCACCTGTTATTAGAGAGGGCAAGAATGAGATGCAATGATAAAAGCATGAATCAAATTAGAAATAAAAGGAAACTTTCTCTGCCTGATAAATGGAATCCATGAAAAACATACAGCTAACATCATACTTAATAGTGAAAAATGGAAAGCCTTCCCCCTAAGATCAGGAATAAGACAAGGATATCCACTCTGCCACTTCTTTCAACATTGTACTGAAGGTCCCAGGGAAGGCAACTAGTCAATAAAAAGAAATAAAAGGCATTCAGATTAGAAAGAAGCAGCACAACCAGTTCCATTTGCAGATGACATAATCTTGTATCTAGAAAATCCTAAGGAATTTACCAAAAAAACAAAAAACAAAAAAACACTGTTAGAGCCAATACACAAATCACAAATTCAGCAAATTTTCAGGATACGAGATCGATGTGCACAAATCAGTTGTGTTTCTACAACTATCAATGAACAACCTGAAAATGAAGTTAATAAAGTAGTGCCATGGAAATAGCATTAAAAATAACATACTTAGGAATAAATTTACAAAAGAAGTGTAAGATTTTTACATTGAAAACTATAAAATATCATTGAAAAAAATTAGAGAAGACCAAATAAATAGACAGACATCCTCTGTTTATGGATTGGAAGCCTTACTATTGTTTAAATGATAATACTCTCCAAATTAATCTACAAATTCAATGCAAACCCCATTTGATCTATCAAAATCCAAGCTGCCATTTTTGCAGAAATAGAAAAATAGATCCTAAAATTCATATGGCAATGCAAGGGGCCTGGAATAGCCTAAACAATCTTGAAAAAGAATAAGGTTGGAGGACTTCCACATCCATTTCAAAACTCACTACAAACCTACAGTAAAATGAAGACCGTGTGGTGATAGTATAAAGATAGACATATTGATCAAGAGAATAGAATTGAGAATTTAGAAATAAACCCATATATCTATGGTCCATTGATTTTTCAACAACAATGCTAAGACAATTTAATGACAAAAGAATGATCTTTTCAATAAATAGAGCTGGGACAACTGTATATCCACATGTAAAAATATGAAGTTGAAACCCTACCTCCTACTATGTATAGAAACTTAAATGAATCAAATACTTAAATGTAGGAGCTGAAACTATAAAACTCTTAGGAAAAAATCATAGGCAAGAATGTTTATAATCTTGTATTAGGAAATGATTTCTTAGATTTGAGACCAGAAGCACAGCAACAAAAGAAAAATAAGGAAGCTGGACATCCGCAAAATTAACAGTTTATCCTTCAAAGGACACCATTAATAAAGTGAAAAGGCAACCTACAGAATGGGAGGAAATGTTTGCAAGTTATATATCTGTTAATAGACATATTTAGAATATATAAAGCACTCTTACAACTTAATAAAATAATCAACCCAATGAAAAATGGACAAGTTTTGAATAGGCATTCCTTGAAAGAAGATATATAAATGGTCAATAAGTACATGAAAAGATGCTCATCATTGATCATTAGGGAAATGCAAATCAGAGTCATGATGGGATACCATGTCACACTAAGACTGATACAATTAAAATGACTGAAAATAACAAGTGTTGGTGGGAATGTGGAGAAATTGGAACCTTCATATACAGCAAGTGCAAATGTACAATGGTTTAGCCACTTTGGAAAAATGTGCAGCATTTTCTCAAAATATTAATCATGGAGTTATCATGTGGCCGAGCAATTCTAGTCTTAGGTATATGCCCAAGAAAAATGAAAACATATGTCATGCAAAAACTTGTATACAATGTTCATAAGAGTGTTAATCATAATAGTTCAAGTGTAAATAACCAAAAAGTATATCAACAGATGAATAGATAAAGCAAATACAACATTCTTCATTTCTTTCTATGTAACAGAAAAAAGAAATGAAGTACTGATGCATGCTGTTATGGGTATGACCTTTGAAAACACTATGCCATGTGAAAGAAGACAGACATCATATTGTATGATTCCATTTATAAGAAATATCCAGAATAGACATAGAGACAGAAAGCAGATAAGTAGTTGCCAGGGTCTGGAGAGACAAAGGCATGTGGAGTGAATGTTAACGTACATAGGTAATGTACACATGGGTAATTTGGGAGGCGGGGGAGGTGAAAATACTCTAAAATTAGATAGTGGTGATGATGGTGATGGTTGTATAACTTGGAATATATTAAGGACACTTCATTGTTCACTTTAAAAGTGAATTTTATGATATGTAAATTTTATCTTAAAGTTTTTTAAGTGAATTTTATCTTAAAGTTTTTATTAAAAAATAAAACCATGAGAAGACTTTACAGTGATCAGACAAAAAGAATACAATAATAATAGAAAAGAATGTAATGCAAGGTTAAAATTCAATAGATGAAACACTAGACCCACACATACTCCCCTCTTCAGCTTGTTCCCCTCTGCTGAAGACTTGACCACATATCATCATCATTAGGCTGAAGACAGAGAGGGTGCTTCTGGAGATTAAATGACCTCAGAGGAAAATAAACTCCTAACATTTGAGAGTGCACAATAATAAAAGTCATCCCTGCCTCTCTTTAAAAATAAAACATGCCAAGAAATGAAGCCCACAATTGTGTGTATTTCCTTGCAAAACTAAAGGTCACCAAACATTTGACAAATGTCTCCAACATGAGAGGCATTGGAGTTAAAATGGTATCATAAAGATAAGAGAACTAAAGCAATACAAAACAAAACAAAATGGTGTAACTATAAACAAGGGCAAAGTATTATTTTTTAAAAGAATAATGAGAATGAATAAGAGCTCTTGGAAACGAATGATTCCACCCCCCCCCCCCAAAAAAATCAAGAACTAGAAATCCAAAATTGTGGAAATCACCCAAAACTGAGAACAAAAACACAAACAATGTGGGAAAAACAAATGTGAAAGTCATAGGAAATCAACACAGGACATTCAATACCTAGAAAGAGAAAACTAAGAAATTGGAAGATTTTACAAAAGGGTTTTGTCATATGTTAGCTTCCCAATGAGATGGACACTGAGACTCTGAAATTCACAAGCAGCATGTTTCCTGGGGAATACTTTTGGGAAGACGACCTTTGAGGGGTGAAGAAAGTGGGACCAGGAAGAGAGAAAGACCTGTCCAATAGATGTGGTTGGAGGCTTCAGAGAATTTTATAGTTGACATGACCCTTAGAATGGTTCCAACTGAGGCAATATCCTTGGTATTTAGAGACCTACACTGACCAGTTGATGGACGCAGGCTGCCCCCAAGATGGGGCATAACTTTGGGAAAGTCAATGGGGGCAATTCCTGGGGTGGGGCTCAATTGTGAGCCTTCAGCATCAACCTCCCCTAGCAAATGAATACCTCAGTCTGGTGGGGGTCCTAAGTTACAGGCTAGCATCGTCTACAGGTTTAAAGATTAAAACCAAGAAGATCTTCCAGAAGGTAGAACAAAAAGTCAAAGACAGAATATAAGAAACGCATTCATAGGAGATCTAGGAGACCAAATCCAGGAGTTCCTGATAAAGAGAAGTAAGAAAACAGAAAGTCTTTTTAAAGTACAGTTAATTTCCCAGATAATAGATAAAAGTCTCCAGAATGAATTCATTTTGTTGGGCACTTGATGGGCTTTTTCATTCTGGAGACTCAAGTCCTTTAGCTTTGAGAAATTATCTCTATATAAATATGTTTAAAGTATATTTCCCGGGCCAGGCAGTAGAAGTAGACCCATATTTAGACAAGCTTTCTTAGAATATTTAGAACTAAAAGAATTTTAAAAGGGCAAAAATTTAGTAGAAAAATGCATACTGTAAAAACTAAAAGTATCAAAGGTAGAAAATAAGCCATCAAGTTCAGAAGGGGTCTTCCAGATGGCTGACTAAAGGCATCCAGTACTTGCCCCCTCAACGACGAAGGATGAAAACAGTGAGGAGAAAACCACATGTCAAACAGAGACCGTCTGAAGCACAGAAGGAAAGGAAAACCAAGCAGCTGTCAGGGTTCAGAGCCAAGAGCCACACCCTGTTGTGGGGAAAAGGTAAGTGATAGATATACAACAGCTCAAACTCCCACCATGGATTCCTGCAATCCTAGCCACAGGGAACCCCTTAACTTTTGTGGACCCTAAGATAAGTATAGAGAGCTACCTGGAGTCCCCAAAAAAAGCATTGTTCCAGACAGGGAATTCGCACCAGGTCCCAGGCACCCCCTGAGACCCAAGCAGCTGCAACGTAACACCATCTTGAAACTCCAGCTCGGACCAGACTACATCATATTCTGGGTCTCAAAAGCCGCTGCAGCGCCATATCCCTGGAGCCCTACTGACATTCCCCTGTGTCCAGCCAGAGGACTGCAACACTGCAGTGCCAGCTGTTCCCAGTGGTGTCGCTGGGTCCCCAGCACTCTAGCCTACGCTATGTCCTATACCCCAGGGACCAAGTGGGATGGCACACCAGGGTGGTTTCTCCCAGGACAAAGGGAGCCAAAATACATGGACTCCAGAGCCTGCTAGTTACCTGCCTGGGGCCACAGCCACAGCAGCAACCCCTCACCCCCACCCCAGCAACAGGGCTGACATGCACCTGCATGCACTTTCAGAAAGCCTGGGGACTGGCCTACCCATCTGTTGTCCTGGGGCTTGAGTACAGGCTTGCCCCTCCCACTGCCATTGGTCCCCATGTGCACCATCCAGGGGCATAAGGATAAGCATGCCCTGCCCTCCACCATTACCCCCAGCCCCTAAGCATGCTATCCAGGGATCTAGGAATTGAACTGCCCAATTTTCTACAGTGGGTGCTCACATACACCATTAGAGGACGTGAGGATGGGACTGCCGTCCTGCTGCCACAGACACCAGTGTTCACACACATTGTCCAAGGGCCTAAGGATTGATCCACCCCACCCACCACTGCTGGTGCCCATGTGTACCATCCGGGAGCCTGAAGGAAGGTTTACCCCTTTAGCCACCACTCGTGCCCATATGTGTCACCTGGGCGCCTGGGAATTGACCATCCTCATCATCCACTGGTGCACATGTGTGCCACCCATGGGCATAAAGATGAGCCTATCTCGCCTTCTGCCAGCATGCGTGTCTTTCTCCCAGGGTGGTGGCAGGCCATGGGACCAGCGCACTCAGCCTGCTGCTACCACTACTTCCATCTGCCTATGTACACCACCTAGAAGCTGGGGAAGCAGCCTACCTAGTCCACCATCACCACCACTGGAACTTGCATGCACTACTCAAGGGCCCAAAAGATGACCTGCTGCCACTACTTCCACTGCTGATACCATGCACACCACTCAGAGGTTCAAGGATGGCCTGCGGCTGTCATCAACAGCACCCGAGCATGTGACCTGGAAGCCCAAGGACTGGCCCACACAGATTTGCCATAGCTAACACCCATGTATACCACTCAGGGGATTGAAGACCAGCATGCTCAGCCTATCACTGCCATCACTGGTCCCAAGGATCTGTCTGCCTGGTGTCCCCATCTCCAGCAAGGCCTCACCACAGCCTCCACTAACAATCATAGCATAAGCCACTGTGGAACTCACAGACACCACTGATGCTGACTACAGCTAAAGAAATTACGTAAGATTTTACTACTGTGCCCACCTAGAATCAAAGCCAAAGAGCCTACTCAACACTATAGATATGTCTTTCCCTACAAAAGCCAAATCATAAAACGGAAAGATACAATCATTACCACAGATACACAGGTATTAACATAAGGACACAAAGAACAAGGAATTAATAAGCCTTCAAAGGAACACAATAAATCCCTAGTAACAAATTCCAAAGAATAAAAACCTATTAAATACCTGAAAAACAATTCAAAATAATGTTAAAGAAACTCACTCAGTGAGACACAAGATAAATAATACAAAGAAATAAGGAAAAAATAATGTTCTGAGTGATAAATTCGACAGAGATAGGTATTATAATAAAAATACAGAAATCCTGGAACTGAAGAATGCCTTGAATAAAATAAAAAATACAATTCAGAGTTTTAACAATAGACTAGATAAGGCAGAATCAAGAATTTCTGGACTTGAAGATGGTTTTTTTTTTTGATAATGCAGTCAGACAAAGAAAAAGTTATAAAGAAAGCCTACATGACATGCGGGACACCACTAAGGGACCAAATATTCAAATTTTATGAGTTCTGAAATGAAGAGATAAACAAAGTCATAAAAAATTTATTTGACAAAATAGTAGGTGTAAACTTTCCCACATTTTGCAAAAGATATGGACATCTAGATTCCCAGATATTCAAACAAAAACTGGTCTCCTCCAAAGCACATTAAAGTCAAACTGGTCAGAGGTCAAAGAGAATTCTAAAAACAGAGAAAAACATCAAGGGAAATATAGGGGAATCTCCAATGTACGAATAGTGGATCTCTCAGCAGAAACCTTACAGGCCAAGAGAGAATGGGGTGATATATTCAAAGTGAAGAAAGAAAGAAAAGAAAGAAAAAAAGAAAAGACAGGAAAAAAGTTCCCAGTTAAGAATACTATAGTAGCAAAGCTATCCTTCAAAAATGAAGGAGAAACAGTCTCATATACACAAGAAAACTGAGGATTCATTGTCACTAGATAGCCTTACAAGAAATGCTTAAGATAGTCCTATATCTGGAAACAAAAAGATAATATCATCACTAAAACACATGAAAGTATAAAACTCATAGAGTAGATATACAAATGAGAAAGTGAAATGAATCAAACATGGTCACTACAAAAAACTACCCATGTGTAAAGGTAAATAATAAATGAAGAAGAAAAGAACAAAGGATATATAAGACAATCAGGAAATAAACTGGTAAGGGTAAGTTCTCACCTGTCAATAACAACATTGAATGTAAATTGTTTGAATTCCCCTAAAAGATAAATTTTTGTGTTGTTTTTGGTTTTGTTTTGATTGTTTTTCTAAGATGGAATATTAGAAGATTTCAGTGTGAGTCAGGCACTTGGGAATTCTGAGCTCAATTCAAGGAGAAAAATGGGAAGCCCCCCAAATCATGAAGGACATCTCAGATCCTGGGGAGTAGAATGTGGGCACACAGCCCCTGTGATGGTATCCAGCTCATAAAAGTGAGTGTGGCCCCAGTACATGAGAGAGGCAGAGAGCCTCCCTCTGTGACGCATCTTTCCACTGGGAATCTGAGCAATTCACACTGCAAGAGAGCACTTGTTTCCCCCAAGCCCCAGAGCTAACTTAGGGAGATGACTGGAAGTACTGAGAGGAAAAGACACTGGGAAAAGCTGTCGGCATTTTTTTCAGATCCCAGACGGAGAACAGGATGCCATTTTTAATGTAGGCACATACAAAGTCACTGTTCTTTGGTGACCTGGCAGCCTGGCCATGCAGGCATTTTAGTCTTGGGCCAGAGATTGGAGCATTTGCTCTGGCATGCAGTAGGGGCCTCCACAGCCAGAACTGTGGGAAGTGCCTCAGCAGTAGGTGCTGGAAATCTGCTCTCCACGATCATAGGCTATGGATGAGAGGAGAGCTACTATAGCTGCAGTTTCTCTGGAAAATGAGACTTGTAACTAGGGCTAGCTTGGCAACCTGAAACTGGGCTGCATGTGTCATTGCTGTGTCATTCCCAGCCTGTTTCTCTGAGATTGTGGTGCAGTAGGGCCCTCTCTGCTCCACCCTCAGGTAGAACTGCAGGCATTCAGAGCACATGCTTGCCTGGACTAGCCATCTGAACCACCCCACCCTTCCCGGACATAGATCGTGGTGCAGTGAGCCCCTCTCTGTTTCATACTCATGCAGATCTCAAGTCATTTAGAGTACTCACTCTCATGGAATATCAACCTGAGGCACCCCACCCTTCCTCGGCAGAGGTTCTGGTACAGTGGAAGCCTCTCTGTTCCATTTTCAGGCTGAACTCCAAGCATTTGGATCATCCACTCACCTAGGCTGGCAGCTTTGGCTGCCCCACCCTTCCTGTGCAGAGATTGTGATACAGTGGGACTTTCTCCACTCCATGCCCAGGCAGATCTCTGGGCAGTCAGAGCACCTATTCACATGGATCAGTAGCTTGAGCCACACTCCCCTTCCTGTGCAGAGATTATGGTGAAGTGGGGCCCTCTCTGCTCTATACTCAGGTGGATCTCCAGGAATTCCACGCACCCACTCACCTGAATTGGCAGCCTGAAGTGGCACACCGTTCCTGCGCAGAGACTGTGGTGAAGCAGGGCCCTCTCTACCCCACAACCAGTCATATCTCCAGGCAGACCAGGACTTCCACCCTGAGCCACTCCACCTTTTCTATGCAGAGACTGTGGTATACTCCATGACCAGACAGATCTCTTGGCACCTGGAGAACCTACTCTCCTGGATTAGGAGTTTAGGTCACCAATCTCCTGCCCTTGCAAAGAACTTTAGGCTGAGGAGGTTTCCCAGCTCCACACTTAGGCACACCTCTGGATGTCCTGTGGCAAGCCACTGGATTCTCCCAGTGCTGGTGCTTTTGCCTGCCACTGGGGGACATGCAGGTGGGCCTGCTTGGTCTGGCCCAGCTGATCATGCTCCCTGCGGCCCCTAGGCTAAGCAGGGAGTTCAGACCACTCTGCATTTCATGGATTAGTCCATTGCCTGAAGCAACAGAGAGCTTCTACCAGTAAGCAAGGATGAAGCATATACCTAGCCATGCTAAAAGTTAGAAAAGATTTTTAAAAACCTAACATCGCACCTAGAGTAACTAGAAAAACAAGAACAAACTAACCTCATAGCTAGCAGAAGAAAATAATCAAAATCAGAGCAGAACTGAAAGAAACGAGAGCAAAAAAATCTATACAAAGAATCAATGAAACAAAAAGTTTATTCTTGTAAAGAATAAGCAACATTAATAGACTCTTAGACTAATAAAAAGAGAGAGAAAGATCCAAAGAAGCACAACCAGAAATACAAAAAAGGGAAAAAAAGCCTCATACATTATGAAGATATCTAGGCACACAAACTAGAAAATCTAGAGGAAATGGATAAATTCCTGGAAACATGTAACTCCCAAGATTGAATCTGGAAGGAATTGAAACCCTGAACAAACAAATATCAGGGTCTGGAATTGAATTAGTAATTAAAAACCTGCCAGCCAATATGAGCCCCAGACCAGATGGATTCACAGCCAAATTCCACCAGATATACAAAGAGCTAGTACCACAATCCTATCATAACTATTCTTAAAAAATCAAGAAGAGACTCCTCCCTAACTCATTCTATGAAACCAGCAGGACCCTGATATCAAAACCTGGCAAAGACACAGTGAAAAATGGAAGCTACAAACCAATATCCCTGAAGAACATAGACACAGAAATCATTGACAAAATACTAGCAAACCAAATCCAGCAGCACATCAAAAAGTTAATTCACTGTGATCAAGTATGCTGAATTCCTGGGATGTAAGGTTGGTGCAATATACTCAAACCAATAAATACGATTTACCACATTAAGAGAATTAATAACAAAAGTCATATGATCATCTCAATAGATGTGAAAAAGTCTCACATAAAATCTAACATTCCTTCATGTGAAAAGCCCACAACAGACTAGGCATCAAAGGAACATACCTCAAAATAATAAGAGTCATCAAACCCACATCCAACATCATATTGAATGAATGGGCAAAAGCTGGAACAATTCCCCGTGAGAACCAGAACAAAACAAGGATGCTTACTGACACTTCACCTGTTCAACATAATGCTAGAAGTCCTAGCCAGAGCATGAGATAAGAGAAAGAAATAAAAGGTATCCAAACAGCGGAAAAAAAAAAAAAAAAGAAGTCAAACTATCTCTCTTCACTGAAGATGTGATTCTATAACTGGGAAACCACAAAGACTCTACCAAAAGGCTCCTGAAACTGATAAATAACTTCAGTAAAGTTTCAGGATACAAAATAATGTACAAAAATCAGTAACATTTCTACATACCAATAATGTTCAAGCTGAGAGGCAAATCAAGAATGCAATCCCATTTAAAACACACACACACACACAAAATACCTAGGAATACAGCTAACCAAGGAGGTGAAAGATCTCTAAAAGAATTACAAAACACTGAAAAAATTCTAGAATGATACAAACTAATGGGAAAACATTCCGGAAGAATCAATTTCTTGGTTCCAATGTCAACATTGGAAGAACCAATCTATAGATTCAACTCTATTCCTATCAAACTACTAACATCATTTTTCACAGATTTAGAAAAAACTATTCTAAAATTCATATGGAACCCAAAAAGAGTCCAAATATCCAAAGTAATCCTAAACAAAAAGAAAAAGCTAGAGAAATCAAATTATCTGATTTTATATACTACAAGGCTGAAGTAAATAAAATATCATGATACTGTTACAAAAACAAACACATAGACCAATGGAACAAAATAGAGAACCCAGAAATAAAGCCACAAACATACAGTCATATCATCTTCCACAAAATTATGAAAACCTCCTTATTCAATAAATAAAAACTCCTTATTCAATAAATAGTGCTGGGACAGCTGTCTAACCATATGCAGAAGAATGACGGTGGATCCCTATCTTTCACCATATAAAAAATGAATTCCAGATAGAATAGATTTAAATGTAAGACCTCAAACTATAAGAATCCTAGAAGAAAACCTGTAAAACACTATTGTATTCATTGGCCTTGGGAAAGAATTTATGACTAAGTCCTTAAAAGCAATTTTAAAAAATGCCAAAAATTCACAAATGGGGTCTAATTAAAGAGCTTCTGCACAGAAAAAGAAGCCATCAACAGTATAAACAGATACCACACAGAATGAGAGAAAATATTCATGAACTATGCACCTGAAAAAGATCTAACACCCAGAATCTATAAGGTGTTTAAACAAATCAACATGCAAAAAGCAAACAACCCCGTTTAAAAATGGGCAAATGATATGAACAGACACTTCTGAAAACAAGACATATAAGCAGCATATGGAAACAAGCATGTGGAAAAATGTTCATTATCACTAATCATCAGAGAAATGCCAGTGAAAACCACAATGATATGCCATCTTACCACCAGTCAGAATGGCAATTATTAAAAGGTCGAAAAACAACAAGTCCTGGCAAGCCTGCAGGGAAAAGGAACATTTTTATGCTGTTGGTGGGAAGGTAAATTAGTTCAGCCACTGTGGAAAACAGTCTGGAGATTTCTCAAAGAACTTAAAATGGAACTACCATTTAACTCAGCCATCCTATCACTGGATACATACTCCAAGAAATATAAATCACTCTACCATAAAGACACATGCATGTGTATGTTCATTGCAACACTATTCACAATAGCAAAGACATGGAATCAACCTAGGTGCCCATAAATACTGGATTGGATAAAGAAAATGTGGTGTATATGCACCATGGAATACTATGCAGCCTTTAAAAAGAGTGAAATTATGTCTTTGCAGTAGTATGAATGCAGCTGGATACCATTATCCTAAGCAAATTAACACAGAAACAGAAAAACAAACACTACATATTCTCACTTATAAGTGGGAACTAAACTTCGGATACTCATGAACATAAAGATGGCAACAATAGACACAAGGGGCTTCTATAGTGGAGAAGGATAGATGGGAGCAAATATTGTAAAACTATCGGGTACTCTGCTCACTCATTAGCATCATTCATCCCCTAAACCTCAGCATTATTCAATATACCCATGTAAAAATCCTGCACATGTAGCCCGCGTCTAAAATAAAAGTTGAAATTTTAATAAAAATAAAAGATATAGACTAGCTGAATGGACCAAAACACCAAGATACAACTATGTGCTGCCTATGAGAAACTCACTTCACCTGTAATGACACAGACTGAAAGTGAAGAGATGAAAAAAAATTCCATGCAAATAGAAACCAAAAACATGCAGGAGTAGTGATGCTTGTATCAGATGAAACCTATTTTCTGTCAAAAATCAAAAAAGAAAAAGAAAGTCCTTATTTAATGATAAAGGAGTCAATCAGCAAGAGGATAACTATATGCACTCAACCCCAGATGACCCAAATATATAAAACCATTATTAATAGTGCTAAACAAATAGAACCCAATACAATAATAGTTGGGGACTTCACTCCACATTCAGCCTTGGACAGATCATCTAGGCAGAAAGTCAACATCAAATATAGACATAATATGCACCATAGAACAAACAGACCTAACAGATATTTGCAGAATATTTCATCCAATAGTTGCAGAATAGTCCTTTCATTAATGCTCAGAATATCCTCCAGGACTGACCACATACTAGGCTACAAAACAAATCTTAACAAAATGTTGAAAATTGAAATCATGTTAAGTATCTCCTCAGACCACTATGTAATAAACTGGAAATCAATAACAAGAGGAACTTGGATGCTATACAGATACATGGAAATTAAACAGGCTCCTTAATAACTATTGGGTCAATAAATAAAGAAGAATTAAATAAATTATTAAAACAAATAAAAATCAAAACACAGCATGCCAAAACCCACAGAATATAGCAAAAGAACTGCTAAGAGGGGAGTTTATGGCAATAAACGTCTACATCAAAAAAAGAAAGATTTCAAATAAATAACTATGCATCTCCAAGAACTGGAAAACAAACCAAATCCCAAATTAGTAGAAGGAAATAATTAATAATAAATAGAGCAAAACTAAATTTGAGTTTTGCAGATAGTGGGGTTTTTTTTTAATCAGGGGTTTAGATGAGGACCTAAATAATCATGTTATCAAATTGTAGAATGCAATACTTGACAAAAAGTTAGATGAGGATTTTAAAAAGTTTAGGCTGATAACAAAACCAGAAGTAGTAAATTTAACAAAATAAAAACAAAATGATCCCCAGGAATTAAAAAAAATTTTAAAAAGAACAGAAAAATGAATACATGTATAATGAATCCACCTCACCAATAATTTTTAAAAAGTTAAATTGTGATGTAATCTTTGGGGTTTGAAAAATATCTTTAAATTATGAAATATAATAATAAGATTATAGTGAAAGTTTAATATATATACACTTGTATATTGTCACTAGTTTTTCTTCTTTTGGGAAGTGATTTGGTAAGTAATTTCAAGATCGATTTAAAAAAATCATGTTTGTAACCCAAACATTAGCTTCTGGCAATTTATCCTAAGTAATTAAAAAGAATAAAAGTTGTGTTCAAGAATACATTCACTAAAGCGCTAGTTATAATAGTGACAAACCAAAACTATAAAAATACAAAACAACGACTTAATCTATAGCCATTAAAATGAAAATGACTTTGGAAACTATACTGAACAAAGAGCACATTTGATATAACTCTGTTCTTGCTGAACAGAGAGCACAAATTGTTCCCATTATGATTATGTGAACTGTATGTGTGTGAATAAAATCCAGGAAGAACTACACATGAATGAGAATAATTGGATGGAATCATGAAATTTTGAGTAATAGCTTTTCTTCTGTGAAAATAATTCTTCTCAATTTTACTGTAAAAACAGTTACAAAAAATACATTAGCATATTTTAAACTGATGTGTATAAAATGGGCAATTCAGGTAGACGTCCTTCGTTTTGCTGTGCATGCCTGAATTTTCTCGTCTTCCCCAGTTACATCGAATATCTCACATATGAATTGCTCTGTGTCACTCTGCTCTCATGTTCACTCTTCCATCTATCAGCGTCCCTGTTACACACACACACACACGCACAACCAGAAACACTTGAAACCACTCGAAAGCCTAGTATTAGCTTTCCATCAAACCCTTATATGATAAGAGGCTAGAACTTGAGCCTTTCTGGTTTAATATTCAGAATTAGTCCTCACTCTTAAAACTACAATCTCCATTTTACTCCTTACATTCCATTTTTTTCCCCAAATATATGGTGCAATTCAGATTTAATATCTTTGTCCAGCTGTCCAAACCTAGGGTTGGGGAGGAAATCAATCACAGAGTGGGACTTTGCATTTCTGTCACTAGCTCTGGCCCCTCCTATTAATGCTGCATATTTATCCTCACTTCCCCAGGCCTGCTCACTAGACAGCAACAGAATGAGCCGATAGGACATGAAAAACTTATAGGCAGAAATGCATTTTGGAGGAATCGTAGTTCTTTTGAAGCAATCTGCCTACATTAAACAAATTCAGGTAATACCTGTGACTCCAGTTTGTGGCCAAAAGATACACAGGAATCTGAAAAGGTCACAGTCAAAAGCTCTGAGTAGCGTAACCAGAAGGCAAGAAAATATGACAACTCAACAACATTTGAAGAGACCTTATGGAGTTTAAAGCTAAAGGAAAAGAGAACACAACTAACCTGATCTGGTATTAGTTGAGGGAAAGGCAGAACCTGCAAAAGCCTTTCACAGTCATGGTAAATTGTCACTGTTCAGCATGTCAAATTGGATTTAGCTCAATGGCACCATTGTAACACACTAATGTAAATGACAGCATGCTAAAATCTTCTAGAACTCTTTCTAAAATACCCAGGTTAATCTTGTATCATTTCCCCAGAGTTGCTAGAACCATCTGAGTGAAATCCATGGGTCAATGCAGAACCTCTCATGGGCTCTATATTTACTCACCAGTGATGAAAGGATTGTTTTAGTAATCAAGTAATGTCCTCTGACTCATATCCTGCTGGAGAAGCCATCTTTTCTTTGGAACCTGAAAGCATTTTAATCACTTTATTTCAGTAATTTGTACCCCATGCATTTTCTACACTATGCTATGATTGGCTTCAGGAGTAGGTCTGAATTCAGTAAGAAGCCATTTTTACAATGCTTCCAACCAAGACTAGAGAGAAAAATTTAAAAACTAGAGTAAAAAAAAAAAATGTGTCCTTTAAGATTTCGAGGCTGATGAATTTTGCATAAATAGAAAGGTTATAGATATGCATACTAAGTTCTTCACATGCACACTCACACACACAGTCAGGAATCCATAGCAAAATTAACATTTAGTGACACCTGGCAGAAAGAGGTTGTATGCAAGGATGAACAAAAAGATACTGATATATCTGATATAATGATTTGAAGTAGCAAATCTGGTTATGTCTGCAAATGTCTAAGTGGTCCTCTCCACACATTTATTTGGACCCAGAATGATTGAATTTTACAGACCTGTGTAATATGGTCATCCCATAAAGAAATGTTCAATTTATGTCAAAAGCAAGAGCCAACTTATGCAGTGGAAGCTCAAACATCACCGTACCTAAACCCAAAAGCTCAAATGCGCTAGGATCTATGACTAGGGAGGCTTTATTTATTAAAAAAATAAAAATAAAACTCCAACATAGAAAACCTGAAGCCCTCAACATCAAGTAAAGGAATTTTGTCCTTAATGCTGCTCTGTTCAGAAGTTTATCAGAGTCATAAACCCTTACAGAAGAAATCAGATATATAACAGATGTAACACAATCTGCTTCTGTTCTTGCATTTGTTTATACTTGAAAAAATTATCATATTAATGCCATCCTATAAAGGAGAGTAGAGCAGAGTCGTCCAGCTGGTAATTACCTCAGATACTAACCCAGGTTTGGACCATGGTTGATTATTTTATTTAACCAGCAGATATACTCTTCTAATAAATTAGAGATAGTATTGTCATTAAGCTCATGGGCTTTGGAGTTATGTAGACTTGAAATTCAGATGAAATCCTAATTCTACCACTTACTACACCACTTCAGAAAAGTTACTTAATCTCTCAGAAGGTTGTTATTAAGATTAAATAAAATAGAATGCCCTAAATACTCGGTACAGTGCCCAGGACATAGTAGGCACTTAACTAATTGAACCTATTATTTTTATTACTATAGCAGTATAATGAGATTAAGATATTTGCTGGATATCTAATAGTTTAGGATGATAATAACATACCTTTGAAATTAGAGAGATCACCCAGGTGCTTATTTTAAATGCGGCACAATTGCCACGTGTAACTGGAATAAAAACTATTTAATTCTATATTCCCTCTTCAGCCCCATCAGCCATAATCAGCAGATAGGTGTATTATTGAGGGATGGGAGCAGGGAGAACTAAAATATTTTCAATCAAAAAGGCCATGACTTACCCCGGAGGACAAAACAGAATAAGCTAGTTGGAGTAGGAGAAAGCAAAGAGGAACTTACACGGTATGATGTGAGAGGCAGTTTTGACAGAGAGTATAAAATTAGTAGGTGGTGGTGAACCTTAGAGGAAGCCTTGGGTTGCCAGAGGGGGAGAACAAGACAAATAGGGCAAAGGAGACGATTCAAAGAAAAATTAAATCTTGGGAAATTCTTTTTGAGAAACAAAACGTTGGTTTTGGACTGCTGTGTCAGTATTGCAGACTGACAGCAGTGATGTTCTTTGAGAGATGTAAGTAAAACTTGGAATTACGTTAGTTATGTTTTGTTGCAGGACTGTCCTTCTACTGCAATGCTGTGCCACATGTGGTCCATGCAGAGTCTTGGAATGTGCTTGGTTTACATATACACAAAGAGTCATATGTTTAAATATGTATTGAAGGCTTACTGGGTTTCAGAAAGGGAAGACACAATTGGAACTTTTGAGGCAATCATGGGTGAGTTTATAGCACAGATATTGAGCCCCTGCAGGCTCCCCAACATTACAGTCACTGAGGAAGGTTTGATATAGTCTGGCTGAGCTTGCACAATTTCTCCTTCAGACTTCTACTTCTGACTAGATACTGCCACCAGTTGTTTTGTGGCACTGTGGGTTAGGGACAGAGGTGAACATTGTAGTTGAGGGCATGGGCATCTTTAGGAGAAAAATGTATTTAGGAAATATTATACTTTTAACTACTCAAAACAAATAAAGTAGTTCATTCTCATAAAAAGCAGAAATCTAATTCCATTAAGAACAGCAATGTTTAGGTGCTAGGAATAATTTTTATATCAATTATAGCAACAGTTACCATTTATTTAGTAATTTTACAAATTAAATATAATGATTGCCAAAGAGGATATGGAACTTGCCAAAGATAGCAAAACTAAGTTGTAAAACTGGGTTTAAAATTTATGTTTTGCTTTCAAAGCACTTAACCATCATTCTATATTAACTTTCATTCTATAAACCACCATTCTATATTACCAGTATAAACATATACTGTATTTATGATATATAATAAATAGAGTCTGTAAGGTAAAAAAGATACAAAGAGAAAAAAACATTCTAATGCATACCCTTACTCCCAGACATAATTGCTGATAATATTTTGAGGTAACTGTATTTTCTTTCAATCCTATTTTTCTTTGCTTCCTTGCATCTTTTTCAGTCATTTTTAATTATTCTGTTTTGCTTCTAAGCTTGCTTTCAGTGAAATATAATAGAACAAGTCCTAATTTTCAAATACCAGGAGAAAATACCTTGTTATTTCCTCTGAATCACCAAATGATGACAGGGGGCCTTCAATCTACTTGTTCTGCCTTTTCTCTAAATCAGTCTGTCTGTTCTCTGATCTCCCTGAAACCACCAATCTCTGAATTGCTCTTCTCTGCTCAGTGTCTGAGCTGCCTGTGCCACTAACTGCAGGTTCTCCTGTTGAACACATTGAATCAATCCCTGTACTCTGCCATATGAGTTAAGTGGCTTAACAACCTGACTTTTTAATAAAGGCAGACCCACAGACCCCTCATTTCAACATGACAAGTCATGAAATGCAATAATTACAAGTTAATCCCAATGACTTTGTTTACAATTTCCTTAAGAAACTACCGGAGTTTTCAGGCACTGTGTGGGAACTAAATGGATCTGAATTTTGATCCCAGCCCTACGCTCATCTAGCTGCAAAAATTACTTGACCTCTCTGAGCCTGAAATTGTATTACCTGGAAAATGAGGATAACCAAAAAATGGAAATTAATTTTTCAGGGCTGCTATGGGATTAAATTATAGAGTGTATATAAAATACCCAGAAACAATTAGCGTTTAACAGAAGTGAGTTCCCTCATCTCTAAAAATTATGTTGTGAATTAAATGTATTATCTTTTTCAAAAAAAATAAAATAGTGTCATGATATTGAGAATAAAAATATGTACATCAAGGGATATTGAAGCTTCATGGAACTGTAATGATATATTTCTCTATTTTAAATAATGTAACATTTTCTTCTACTAAAAGCAATTAAGCATATGTAAAACTACAGAATGAACTTAGCACTTTCAAGATTCATGGTAGTTGAATATCATGAAATAGCTAATTCAATATTTTATGCTTTAATTACAAAATTATTTTCATCGGAGCATATCATCAAATATAACTTTCAGCCACATGAACAGAGCTAAACATCATTAATCTGTCTTAACTATTCTTATAATGATATGCCTGTAGCTATATGTTAGCTCCTTCCCTGAGTACAGTTAAGAAAAATAGTAAAGGAAGCAAAATGATGGGGTCACATAAATTCCACCCAGTAAGACAAAATAAGACACAGACCTGTAGTCACAGAAAATGGGAATGGAGTAGTAAACAAAAACAAACAACGAGGTTATTTTTTAAACAGGAGAGGTTAGTGGAAGGGGGATGGGGGAATAATAAAGCAACACATTCTTTTTGTTATATACAAAAATGGGATGACAGATCAGTAACTCCAGCTATTCTGCTGCTATGTGCATTTGCACATTTGTCCTTTTATAACATATGTAAGGGACAATAAGTAAGTAAGTAGGAAGGGTTCAAATCATGGGTTCAGAAGAGATAAAAGGGCAGCAAAGCTCAACAAATAGACAAATATTAAATAACAAAGAGGGAAAGAGTCTGTGGACACCTAACACTTAGATATTGTATTTTTCTTTGGCAAACTTTGGCTGTGCTGTCATTTTGACCCACCTTAATGGAGTAAAAGCAGCAGCAGATCAATTCATTGCAACACTAGAAAGCAGTACCCCCCGGTGAGTCATGTGGAACACCTTCATGCTTAATCTGGCAGGTGAGGAGACCAAAATTTGCAGCACAAATGTAAAGGCTCATTGATCTGAGTTCCCCAGGAAGATGCAATGACCCAGGGAAGAGGCTGGCAGGACCCACTTTGCTCATCGCAGGATGATTTCCCTCCCTGGCTCTTAGCTGATGTTCCCCCTTCATATTCTTTGTATTTCTGATGCCCACACAGGTCATTTGCTGACAGAGTGGTTCTGTCACATGATATGGGTTGTGCCAGTCATCCTACCGGCATCTGGGTGACAAGTGTGGTAATTAAGAAGGGAAGAAATGCCAGTAGCAAGAGTGGATTGGAGTAAAGGAGTGATTACTGGGCTAAGCAGTGGCTTGCCTTTCTGGTAAGGGCCTCTGCAGTGTCCAGGAGTTTGACTTGTAATCAGGTGTGGGCAGAAGAAACCACAAATAAATAAATGTCTCCTTTGGGGCAGATATACGATCTGTATTGCTCATTGTGGGGTGCGGTCCAGGCTGCTCTCACACCCCTGTGAATAGATGGCTCACAATGGAAGCTTAGCATTTGAGTTGAGATAACAGTCCGCAGGCTTTAGAAAGGAACATTTACTATGTGACCAGAACCTACAATGAACCTCAAGGTGCTTTCTTCGGAGATACGGTAGTTCTGTACCCATGTCAAAGCACAAACCAAAATGAGGAAAATTAGAAAACAGAAATCCAAAGAAAACGACCTCCCAGTGCTCCTGAAAACATCAAACACGTCAAAGGAAAGGAAAACACTTGAAAGGGTGCGAGAACTGTTTTCTCACTTGGGAAAAGAGCATATACTCAAGCCGAATATTAAAGTTTCAGGGAAGAAAGGACCAAATTTTATTTTGTTTTCTCTCTCTCCTCACCCTTTCTCAGCTTTAGTCTGAATTCAGTGGAGGAGAAATTTACTGCACGTTAAACAGAATCTCTTTTCTCTGTCAAGTTGTAAATTGCTTTGAATAGCTTTTCATGATTTTTAATTTCACCAACATGAAATTGGTCATTATTTATGGCTTATCACACCGGAGACAAGATTTCTGGAGATACAAGCTAATTTCGATGTAAAAAAAATTATCTGCAAATAAATATTTTATTCCTAATTATGGGGAGATTTATCTTGGCTCCTTCAGGGTCTTGCAAATAAAATGAATCCAAATAAGATTTTGTTTATTCAGATCTCAAGGAATCTAGAGCTGGAAAAGAGTACAATTCATAATAAGTTCTTTGATACATATAATTTGTTTACAGATTACAGGAAAACTATATGAAATATTGATTCACTCAGAACATGAACATACCCCTCAACCTAGGAACTGAGCTTAACATTGTTTGCAGACAAGAGGATCAAAGGCCCTGGGCCTCTGGCACATTGTAGGTCACGTATTTGGTTTAAAGTAAGTTTTTAGTGTAAATTCAGGAGGAAGAAATAAACTATGAAACATGGCATTTTCTTTCTGGCTGGCAATAAGTGGCCAGATTTTATTATAAAATTTGGCTGTCACCATGGGCCAGAGCTGGGTAGCTGTCAATGAATGTCGTGCAGAGCGCCATGATTCTTCTTGCTGTTCAAATACAGCTTTCCCACAACAGGACTTGTTAATGGAAAGCTGGAACCTTGCATGCCATTAAACAAACACAGAATGGTGGCAGCTTACTTATAAGCACCTAGGTATTAAAATATTTAAGGCTTGAAAGAAAATGTCCCAAATATCAGCTTCCCTAAAAATAGGAGATTCTATATTTATCCTCACCCATAGATTTCTTCTTTGCAGTTAGAGAGGATAGAAGATTTTTAGATTCGTGCCTGTCAATCTAAAAAGCGTCAGGAAAGCATTATTCATTGTCACAACTTCATGAGATCTGCAGTATTGTCTAATTGTGTGTATTAGTCCATTTTCATACTACTATAAAGAACTACCCAAGCAAAAGATATTAACAGACACTTGTCAAAAGAAGACATTTATGAAGCCAACAGACACATGAAAAAATACTCATCATCACTGGTCATCAGAGAAATGCAAATCAAAACCACAATGAGATACCATCTCATGCCAGTTAGAATGGTGATCATTTAAAAAGTCAGGAAACAACAGATGTTGGAGAGGCTGTGGAGAAATAGGCGTGCTTTTACACTGTTAGTGGGAGTGTAAATTAGTTCAACCATTGTGGAAGACAGTGTGGTGATTCCTCAAGGATCTAGAACCAGAAATACCATTTGACCCAGCCATCCCATTACTGGGTATATACCCAAAGGATTATAAATCATGTTACTATGAAGACAAATGCACATGTATGTTTATTGTAGCACTATTCACAATAGCAAAGACTTGGAACCAGCCCAAATGTCCATCAGTGATAGACTGGACTAAGAAAATGTGGCACATATACACCATGGAATACTATGCGGCCATAAAAAAGGATGAGTCCATGTCCTTTGCAGGGACATGAATGAAGCTGGAAACCATCATTCTCAGAAACTATCACAAAGAAAGAAAACCAAACACCACATGTTCTCACTCATAGGTGGGAATCGAACAATGAGAACACTTGGACACAGGTCGGGGAATATCACACACTGGGGCCTGTCACTGCATGGCGGGTGGGGAGAGGGATAATATTAGGAGAAATACCTAATGTAAATGACAAGTTGTTGGGTACAGCAAACCAGCATGGCACATGTATACCTATGTAACAAACCTGCATGTTGTGCACATGTACCCTAGAATTTATAATCCTAAAAATAAAAAGTAAAAAAAAAAAAAAAAAAAAAAAAGAACTGCCCAAGACTGGGTAATTTATAGAGAAACAGTCTTTACTTGACTCACAGTTCAGCATGGCTGGGGAGACCCCAGAAAACTTACACTCATGGCAGAAGACAAAGGGGAAGCAAGGCTCCTTCTTCACAAGGCAGCAGGAAGGAAAAGTGCCAAGTAGAAGGGGAAGAGCCCCTTATAAAACCATCAGATCTTGTGATACTTCACTCACTATCATGAGAAAAACATGGGGGAAATTGTCCCCAAGATTCAATTTCCTCCACCTGGTCTCTCCCTTGATGTACAGGGATTATAGGTATTATTGGGATTGCAATTCAAGATGAGATTTGGGTGGGTGCACAAAGCCTAACCATATCATTATGAAAATAATTTTAAATGAGAATAAAAGGATAAATTTGCCATTTAGTGGTAGCTAACATTTATTGAAAACATACTATATTCTAGGTACTGTGCTAAGAACTTCATATGCATTGTTGTACTTAATCATTAACCATTTAAATAACATCATATAGTTAGAATTATTTTTATCTTTATTCTATAGATGAAAAACAGAACAGACAAGTTAGGCAATTTGTTATGTAACACAATAGTGATGGAATTGGGGCTGGAATCCAGGTAGCCCCATTATAGAGCCCATGTACTTATTACTGTGCATACTACCTCTAAAACTTAATCCAATTGAGGTTATATATTAATAGATTTAAATTATCTGATTGTATAATCCAATACACATCTCTTAAGGAAACTCCTTACATTATATAAAAATATATATATACCAAGAAATGATGGTAATGTGCAATATCCCTTCCCCCTCAAAGAAACCAAACTCCACCTGATAAATTCATCCTCAAACGTGGGGCTCTTGACTTGAGGTCCGGAAATGGTATTTAGGAGTTTATGAATTCCAAGTGTTATATGCAAAATTGGGGTCCATAGCTTTCTTCATGCTCTCAGAGAGCTTCAGGAGTCTACAATGGTAAATAGCCTCCAGCTGGGTCACCTGGGAAATTTGAAAAAGTGAAGAGGAAATAGGGCACTTGAAGGTCCTCGAAGCTGCACTGGTGTATTTGTCCATGTTCACACTGCTGATAAAGTCATACCTGAGATTGGGCAATTTACAAAAGAAAGATTTAATTGAACTTACAGTCCAATGTGGCTGGGGGAAGCCCCACAATCATGGCAGAAAGCAAGGAAGAGCAAGTCACCTCTTACATGGATGGCAGCAGGCAAAGAGAGAGAGAACTTGTGCAGGGGAACTCCTCTTTTAAAAATCATCAAGTCTCATGAGACTTGTTCACTATCATGAGAAAAACACGGGGAAAGACTTGCCCCCATGATTCAATTACCTCCCACTGAGTCCCTCCCACAATACGTGGGAATTCAAGATGAGATGTGGGTGGGGACACAGTCAAACCATATCATTCCACCCCTGGCCCCTCCCAAATCTCATATCCTCAATTTCAAAACCAATCATGCCTTCCGAACAGTCCCCCAAGGTCTTAACTCATTTCAGAATTAAATCAGAAGTCTGCAGTCCAAAGTCTTATCTGAGATAAGAAAAGTTCCTTCCACCTAGAAGACTGTAAAATCAAAAGCAGGTTAGTTACTTCCTAGATACATTGGGGGTACAGGCATTGGATAAATATAGCCATTCAAAATTGGAAAAATTGGCCCAACAAAAGGGGGCTACAGGCCCCACACAAGTCTGAAATCCAGCAGGGCGGTCAAATCTTAAAGCTCCAAACTGATCTCCTTTGACTTCCACATCTCACTTCCAGGTCATGCTGATGCAAGAGGTGGGTTCCCATGGTCTTGGGCAGCTCTGCCTCTGTGGCTTTGCAAGGTACAGCCTGCTCCCAGCTGCTCTCATGGGCTGGCATTGAGTGTCTGCAGCTTTTCCATGTGCATGGTGCAAGCTGTCAGTGAATCTACCATTCTGGGGTCTGGAGGATGGTGGTCCTCTTCTCACAGCTCCATTAGGTGGTGCTTCAGTAGGGACTACCCTGGGGGCTCCAATCCCACATTTCCTTTCTGCACTGCCCTAGCAGGGGTTCTCCATGAGAGCCCTACCCCTGCAGCAAAATTCTACCTGAACATGAAGGTGTTTCCATACATCTTCTAAAATCTAGGCAAAGGTTGCCAAACCTCAATTCTTGACTTCTGTACACTCACAGGCTCAGCACCAAGTGGAAGCTGCCAAGGCTTGAGGCTTGCACCCTCTGAAGCCACAGCCCAAGCTGTATGTTGGCCCCTTTCAGCCCTGGCTTGAGTGGCTGGGACACAGGTCATCAAGCCCCTAGGCTGCACACAACATAGGGACCCTGGGTCTGGCCCACAAAACCACTTTTTCCTCCTAGACCTCCAGGTCTGTGACAGGAGGGGTTGCCATGACCTGGAGACATTTTCCCCATTGTCTTGGGGATTAACATTCGGCTCCTCATTACTTATGCAAATGTCTGCAATCAGCTTGGATTTCTCAGAAAATGGGATTTTGTTTTTTATCACATTGTCAGGTTGCAAACTCTCCAAACTTTTATGCTCTGCTTCCCTTGTAAAACCGAATGCTTTTAACAGCACCCAAGTCACATCCTGAATGCTTTGCTGCTTAGAAGTTTCTTCCACCAGAAACCCTAAATCATCTATCTCAAGTTCAAAGTTTCACAAATCTCTAGGGTAGGGGCAAAATGCCACCAGTCTTTTTGCTAAAACATAAAAAGAGTCATCTTTGCTCTCGTTCCAAACAAGTGCCTCATCTCCATCTGAGACCACCTCAGCCTGGACCTTATTGTGTGTATCACTATCAGCATTTTTGTCAAAGCCATTCAACAAGTCTCTAGGAAGTTCCAAACTTTCCCACGTTTTCCTATCTTCTTCTGAACCCTCCAAACTCTTCCAACTTCTGCTGGTTACCGAGTTTCAAAGTCACTTCCACATTTTCAGGTAACTTTTCAGCAGCACCCCACTCCTGGTAGCAATTTGCTGTATTAGTCCATTTTCACACTGCTGATAAAGACATACCTGTGACTGGGCAACTTACAAAAGAAAGATTTAACTGGACTTAGAGTTCTACATGACTGGGAAAGCCTCACAATCATGGCAGAAGGCAAGATAAAGCAAATCATGTCTTACATAGATGGCAACAGGCAAAAACAGAGAACTCAGGCAAGGAAACTCCTCTTTTTGAAACCGTCAGATCTCTGACACTTATTCACTATCACGAGAACAGCACAGGAAAGATTTGCCCGTGATTCAATTACCTCCCACTGGATCCCTCCCACAATACATGAAAATTCAAGATGAGATTTGGGTGCAGACACAGCCAAACCATATCAACTGGTGACCTCCATAAAGAGGTCACACAACAGCTGACCACTACTTCCCTGCAGAGGATGTAGAGATATTACAATAGCTCATGCTTGCTTGGTACTGACCAAGTCCCAGGCACTAAGCACTTTATATTTGTTAATATGATTAATGCAGGCAGTCAGGTGCCAGAACCTCAATCTCTAAACCACTTTGGAATACTGCCTTGTGCTGATAAGGAGTTGGCAGTGGGTAATGACGAAGGGAAGAGGGAATTGAGTTATCAACTGATAATGATCACAGTTACTGGGATCATTTGGCTTGATCATTGCCTCACCCTCCCCAGAAACAGAGAAAGATGTATGCTCCTGGAAAACATTGTTGTCAAGTGGGAGCTAAGGGACTGGCTGGGCTTATGGGAAGGCTGAAACTTGCAAATGAAATATGGCAGCATAAGGGGGAGAAAAATGGGGGCCTGCTAAGGAAAAAGTGGGAATGGATAGGTGGAAATAGATCAGTTGAGAGATGTAACCTCAATGAAAACCAAGAGTGAAACAAGTTTGTTTCAAATAATCACTGTAGATTTAGGCATGAAGGCAAAGGAGCCGGATTGAAGATTTAAAGGCAGATGCAATCTCAGGTGGTGCTGAGAACAGGGCGAAGTGGAGGGAGGGATGCAGGAGTCCAGAGCAGAGTGACAGAGATGCTCTTGTTCAGAGGCCAGGGAGAGTTTTTGGCAATTACATATTACCACATTTGCTCCCACCAACAGGTGATTCAAGAGCCACTTCCAAGAAGCCAGGAAATCTTCATACCTGGATGCAGGGATTCATCATCACTAAGAAACACCTTGCATATAAGCTGTTGCCTCTGATTTCTGCAGCCAGCTGAAGACTGGTTACTTGCAAGCTACTGTGCCTGTAAAAGCAGTGACCAACCCAAGGTCACACACCCAATGTGTGATAGTGATATTGAGATTTGAACTGAGGTGTCTGTCTCCAAAGTCTACATTCTGTCCTTTATACATCGATTCAAATGAGTCCCGGCTTCTACTAAATGTCAAAAGAGTAAACAGAAATATACAAAGCTATTTGCACCAAAACAGTCATTACTGATCAGTATTGATTGTCCATTTCAGTGTCTCAGCACTACCTATTTTCAAATCCCTGGGTGCTTAATAACAGTAAGTTTGGTGCTACTAATACATGTCTCATTTTGATTGTTTCTTGACTATTTTCTTCTAATGTCATTTAACTCTTTCCTTCTCCTTACTTTTGTAATCAGCTGTGTCATTAAACACAAAATCTCTTTATAGAGACTATTTACTACTACAAAATTTCAATTATACAATTATCACATAAAAAATCATCATGTGGCTATTAAGGAACGGGTATCTTTTAAAATTCTAACAAATTTTAAGGAAAATGTAGTATCAAAAAAATCCGATTTCTTCACTGGAGAAGTCTGCTCCTTAAGGTCCTCACACAGTCTTTATAGGCACAGTTTTCCAGTAAGCCCTGGAATAGCTCTTCTGATGAGCTTCAAAGATTTATTAGCTTCTTTTTAGACTGGGTACACCATAGGTAGCATTTTACATGAAATGTGACATACAACTTCTATTCTGCCACATATTTTCCCTTTATTTTCTGCATTTCAAATGGTATATTAGCATATATATAATATATATAGATATATACAGTAAGTTGTTCCTTAATGTTATTGATAGATTCTTGTAAACTGCAACTTATACAAAATGACATAATTAAACCAAATTTTACCATAGGCTAATTGATGTAAACGAGTTAAGTTCCTATGGCATATAATCATAAAAACATCAACAAATTTTTAAAAACCAAAACACTTCTAATATTAAACATTGAAGTAAATGTGAGCTACATATACATTTAAGAAAGATGACTAAAAACAAGATAAGGATTTACTCAATTGTTCCAGTTCAAGGCTGTGAGTAGCCAGAGCCTATCCTGGTAGTTCAGGGGATAAGGTAGGACCAGCCCTGAACAGGACACCATCCCATCTCACACACACCCCCAATCCCCAGACTGGAACCATGTAGACACGCCAATTAACTTCACGTGCACATCTTTGGGATGGGAGAGAAAACCAGAGTACCAGGAGAAAACCCATGCACGTGTGGGAAGAACATGCAAACTCCACACAGACAGCGGCCCCAGTGTTGTTTTTTTATTAATATTAGAATGAAATTATGTTAAATAAAATGACATTATTCTATGAATATACATATGTGTGTGAAGATATATGTGTATTAGTTCATTCTCATGCTGCAAATAAAGACATACCCGAGACTGGGTAATTAATAAAGAAAAGAGATTTAATGGACTCAAAGTTTCATATGGCTGGAGAGGCCTCACAATCGTAGTGGAAGACGAAGGAAGAACCAAGGAATGTCCAGGAAGAGAGAGCTTGTGCAGGGGAACTCCCATTTATAAAACCATCAGATCCCACGAGACTTATTCACTACCAGGAGAACAGCACAGAAAAGACCTGCCCCCCATGATTCAGTTACCTCCCACCGGATTCCTCCCATGACACGTGGGGATTATTACAATTCAAGGTGAGATTTAGGTGGGGACACAGCCAAACCATATCAACGTGTGTTCATATATATGCATTTTTTAATGTTAGATAATGGAGAAACACAAATAAATCATCTATAATCCATCTGTCTATTGTGACCACCATTATGCATGTGATGCCTCCTTTTACCTTCTTGCCTATTTTTTCAATTTGTTTATAGTAACACTAGATATTTACTGTTTGTTTGCTTTTACCTGTTATGTTATAGTCTAAGTATTTTTTCACTTTAATATATAATCTTCAAAGCCAGTATTTAAAGATCATATACTATATCAAATGATTTATCATAATTACTTACTGAAGCCTCCGCTTTATACAAGTTTGTTTATCTTATAAAAATAGAAATAACCTATGTTACAAATATCTTCATCTATATGGATTTTTAAATATTTTGGCTTTATCAGTTAATTATTCTAGAAATTGAAACAAAGAGTTAAAGAGCAAAAACCTTTTTATGCTGCTTGCTATTACCGGGAAATAAAGGTTGCTATGAAAACCTGCCAGTGAGTTAAAGCTCACAGGAACCAGGATAAATGGTATCAATGTGTGATGTAACAGAAAGAAAGAATGCATTTGATAATAGGAATACAGGATGTTCACAACTGTGTGTGCATAAAGGTTAACTTGTGCTGAACTGTTTTGTGCAATACGATAAAGTTATAAATACAGTGAAAGAATGTCATGCATAAGAATTCTAACAGAAAAATAGCACTAAATTGCTTTCCTAAAGTGCTCTACCAATTTACAGTATCTCCAGAAATGAATGATGGTGGCAGTATTTTAGAACCATTACAAGAATTGTATAGTATCATTTTTGAAACCTTTGATAATTTAACGAGAACTACTGTTTTCATTTGCATTGATTTTATAGGTCAGCTGAACTTTCAACTACATATTGTTTTTAAAACACATGTTTATTGGCATTCTGCCATTGATTTTTTTCTAGGTGCATTCCTCTTAGAATCTACTTCTGCCAAGGCTCCCTCAAGTTAAAGAAGAACCCATATTTCTAACTTTCAAGAGCTTTAACTGTTATCCATGGTGATGTTTACATTTTATTTACGTTGTCATCTCCTCACAGCATAGATCTTTTCTCTGGTGTTTTATGTTTTGCAAACTGCTGCGTGACACTTGTGATGCTTTATAAATAATAAATAATAAAAGTCCTGTAGCCTCTGCCAGCAGCCTTTCATCAAGGTCATCTTTCAACTGACTTCACATGAGCAGACACGAAAAAGAAAAAGAAGGAATCTTCTTCTTGATGGTTTGGCTGTTTATCTGCAATGATCAACCAGGTTACTGGCAAGTAAGTGTCCAAAACACACCCCATACCAGCTCACAGTGAAACTTAATGTTCCTGGTGGACTCTTAGTTCAAGCAAAGCTCTGCATATCCAGGATGGCTGTTGTGAGATCACTCTTGAGTAGGTTACAGGGTAACAGGGTTCAATATCCCTTGGTCTTGCCTCTTTTTTAGGAAACCTTCATAATTTAAGAAGGTTCGTATGTGTGGATGTCTCTGATCTCAGCTATTGCACGTGGAAAGGAAACTGAAAAAGTGTTTAGGTTTTACTGTCAATTCTTCCACAACAGAGTTTGATCATAACTATGTGATGTGACGGAGAGGTTAATTAGCCTGATTGCAGTAATCATTTTACAATGTGTATGTATATCAAACATCATGTTGCATACCTTAAATATTGCACACAATTTTTATTTGTCAGGTATGCCTCAATAAAGCTGAAAAAAAAAACCCATAAAACTTCAATTCATTGTTTCCCTAATTGAAAAAGAACAACAAATTTTCAGTTCAATGTCATGGCCAATTGTTGCAGGGATCAGTGGAAAATAAGATGCAGTAGAAAAAAGAGACTACAGTGTGGAAGAAGAGGAGAGGAGAACTGAGGTACACAGAAAAAAAATATTACCGAAGACAGAAAGTGGGGGGAGAATCTAGTAAGGAATTAGATAGAGAGCAGGATCCAGATAAGGAGAGAGAAACAGGAATCTCGGAGGTGAGTGTATGTTGCCATGCCATCTAGCTAGAGTGCTACCTTTCTGAATATTTGTGCTTTTCAAAAAATATATTTTGAAATATTTATATATTGTGGCATTGTGAAACATTTTTAATGCATACAAAAGTAGGTAGAACAATTACAATAAAATTTATGAAGCTATTATTCTGCCCCAACAATCTGGGTTCATCTCTAATCTGGGTTTATCTCTACCTTTATTCACTATCTGTATTATTTTCATTCAAATCCCAAACATTATATCATTTCAAATATTTCATTATGAAATTCCAAAACATAGTGTATTTTAAAATAACCACAATATCATTTACACATCTAAAATATAACACTAATCCCTGGTAACACCAAAGCATCAGTTTTCAAATTTCCAATCATCTCCTAAAAATCAATGGGATTTTTCAAAAAAGTTTTTAATTGTGGGCACTGTTTTTTAAATTTATATCCAAATAAGGACCATAGATATTGGCAATACCTTTTTAGTCTTTCTTAACCTGTGAATTCTCCTCCTAGTACTTTATAGTTTTTGGACTTTTATTGTTGAAGAAACCATTCATTTTTCTTGTAAGAATTTCCTGCAGTTTGGATTTTGCTCATTGCAGTCCATCCTGTTTAACATATTTGTCTCTCCTTCGTATTTTCTAAGTTGGTAGCTGGATATAGAGATGTGATCAAGTTCAGGTTTGCTTATTTGGCAAGTTTATTTCATAGGTTGTGTTTTGCCACCAGGATACATATAATGCTTTGTTGTCTCTACTAGGTTGTCAGCAGCTATTGATGATCAATGGCTGTCTAGATTCATTAATTCAGTAAAGATTGCAAATAGTAATATTCTAATTTTCCAAACCATTTATTCATTAGCTGAAAACTAAAAAGAGAAGCTATTTTATAAACTTTTTGGACATGTTTTAGAATAGTTCTAAGGGAAATGAATGGTAGGGTAAATTGTTTTATTATTTTCTTAATTTGCCATGTTTTAAAATAAGAATTTGGTTCACTAACATACCCTAACACTGACCCATGAGAGTGTTTTTTATGCATCATTATGAACTCCTGGATTTATTCATACTTAATATGTTTCAAAAATTGTAATTTTTATCCTTATTTATACTCAAATTTTCCCATTTTTAGCCAGGGGGAGACTGTTGAAGTTTCTCTTCAGTCCTTTTGATCTGACTGTAAAGTCTTTGATTCCCTTTTTTGGTAATGATGAGATACGTCAAGTTCATCTTGCATATCTTCTGCCCCAAACCGGAAATCAGCCAATTCTCCAAGAATCCCTGGTTTCTTATAGTGAGAAATAGTATTTTAATAACACAATTGGGTGTTAAGAATGTTATCAATAATAAACAGTCATTTTTTTCTGGACCTTTTCAGTAAACAGATCTACAGAAAAATTATAGATATACGTAAGTTCAATTACATATGTTCATCCTCATATTTCAGATTTAAATTGAGAAGCACAATTATTTTACTTATACCCTAAATCTGTATCTCCCGTTGCACACTAAGAATCTCAATTTTTAAAAACACTGGGAATGAAAGAATAGTACATAAGTATTCATTTGTTTTATCCCACAACACACTGACACTACCACAAATACTGACATTACCACCTAAAATCCAATTACTATAAATACTTCAATTGTTGTTTCAGTTATTTTCATTCTTAGGTTGTATTCCACTAGAAATGACTGTCAAATAACCGTGCTTCAAGCTCATTTAGAATAGCTCTGTTCTATGTGGTTATACCACTAAGTGCATATTTACTTCACATTTTTAGGGGTTGCTTTTTAAAAACATTTTTTGTTTTGTAATTATGCAAAATAGATAAATAGTCCCAAAGTCACATCTATAAAACAAAGGATTCAAATAAGTCTAGCTTTTATCCCTGTCACCTTTATTTTTTTTTTTTTCCTGCTAGGTAACCTCCTTTTTGTAATTTATCCTTTTCTCTTTAAAAAAAAAAATGCTCATATTCCCTTTTTCATCAGGTTAAGCATTCTATACAAATAGTTCCTACTTCCCCTAACCACCCTACACACACAGTATATTCTGGAGAATACTTCACAGTAGCATCTGGGTTTTTCTAATTCCCCTATGGTGCTCCACAGAACGTAGTTTGGTGAATGTACTAATACTATAGTTTATTTGCCCAGCCACCCCACCCCACCCCCTGCTCTTAATGAACTTTTGTGCTGTTTCCAGTCTTCTGCTATCATAGATAATTCTAGGATGACTGGATTTAGTCATGCATCTTTCTGAATTTTTGCCAGTATACCTTTGGAATGAAATTCTAAAAGGTTGGTTGTTGGGTGTCTTCGATCATTAGGGCTGCTATACCAAATACCATACATTGGGAAGCTTACAAAAAAAAACATAAATCAATTTCTCACAATTCTGGAGACTGGGAAGTCCAAGATCAAAGCACCAGTAGATTCAGTGTCTAGTGAGGGCCCACTTTCTGGCTCATAGATAGCATCATTTTGCTGCATCCTCACATAGTAGAGGAGCAAAGCAGCTCCCCCAAGGCCTCCTTTATAAGGGCACTAATCCCATTCTTGAGGGCTCCACCCTTATAGCACTGGGCTAAAGGACAAGCACATTTGTTATCTTGCTTGGTATTGACAAATTCTCCTATATAGGGTTTGTATCATCTTCCATTCCCAATACAGTATATGAGAGTATTTGTTTCCTCATAGCTTGACAAAAGATTATGTTGTCTAACATTTAAAAGATTCCCAATCTGACAGGTAATAAATAGTACCTCAGTGCAGTTTTAAATTGTACATATATTGTGATGGGTGAAGTTGATCATCTTTCATCTGATTAAGAGAAATTTGCATCTCTTTCTCTTAACTTTCTGTTCATTTCTTGAGTCTATTTTTTCATTTTTAGAAAATTTTTAAAGATTTTGGCCCTTTGTCATATAAATTGTAAATGTTTCCTGAAACTTGTCTTTTCCCTTTATTTCTTTCTTTATTTTTGAGACGGAGTATCACTCTGTTACCCAGGCTGGACTGCAGTGGTGCAATCTCTGCTCACTGCAACCTCCGCCGTCCCAGGTTCAAGTGATTCTCCTCCTGCCTCAGCCTCCCAAGTAGCTGGGATTACAGGAGCCTGCCACCACATCTGGCTAATTTTTGTATTTTTAGTAAAGACAGGGTTTCACCATGTTGGTCAGTCTGGTCTCGAACTCCTGACCTCAGGTGATTCCCCTGCCTCGGCCTCCCAAAGTGCTGGGATTACAGGCATGAGCCACCATGCCTGAGCCACCATGCCTGGCCTTTCTTTGTTTATGGTGCCTCCTTTCCCAGGCTAAAATTGTTAATGTAATCAAAATTCTCTCCTCTAATTGCTTCTGAATTTTGAATTTTGGTGGGAATGTTTTTTTCTATTTCTGGGTTATAGAGGAATTCATTCATGTTTATTCCTAGCACTTGTATTGATCCTATGTTTTTTATCCTAAATTTTATCTTCTTTTGGAGTTTTTCCTGCTAGTGATATGAAGCATGAATTGAAATATTTAAAATACATATGTAATTATGCCAATACTTTTATTGTATGTTCTATTATTTTCTCTCTTAAACGTATTTTTTTTTTGTACATAGGAGATATTGTATTTTTATTCCAGTGGTTACTTTTATACTAACATTTTAATTCATCTTCCTTAACTGTCTTTTTTGGTTATTGTCTAATAACTTCCCCATAATAAATAATGTTGAGATTAAGTTGCAGCCCCTTCTTCTCCATCCTCTGCTTTCTGAGCATCTGATTTGAGGCAATATCCTTTTACTTTTCATTAATAACTATAAAGCAATGAGCAATCTTATTCTCCTTCTCATATGCTCTCCCTATTCCTATCCTTTTTTGGATATTGTTCTTAACCTACATTGTCTATCCTCATGGCTTTACCTAATTTATGGGGGAATTTAGAGAGATTCAAATATGATGCTGCTCCTACTGCCAGCTTCCTAGGACTCCCCCCATTTACTCTTTTTTGACTAATTTAATTTTTTGGCTTCTCTGAATCAGTAATCTCCAAGGGATCAGTTTTGGAATTTGTAGAGATGCCCTGGTCATCATAGTTATTCAGAAGTCCTCAAGGCATTTGGCGGACTGAGGCCAAGGATTCTAGACAATCTGCAAGTCATAGAACAGTCCCATACACAAAGACTTGTCCCAAATCCCACAGGAATTTTACATGACCTGTACATGTAAGTGAAAAAAAAATGATAATTTTCTAAGCTTGGACTCTAACTGTATTGCATCATAAATTCAAAGTATTTTTGCATAGTTTCAATATGTACTGAATTTCCAGGAATGCAACTACCATATAACTTGGAAAAAAAAGCTATACTTTGTTTTCTTTGGAACCTTACCAAGAGTTTTTATCATTTGAGAAAATCCTGTCACTGATGACAATGTCACTCATGGTATTTAAGTCACCAATGCAACAAATTTGCATCAAGGTACATTTGTAGCTTTTACATTCATAGCATTTCCTCATGTGGATACATTATACTTCATTTTGCTTTCTAGTGTAGTCATTTTCCCACATTTACATGTTGAAAAATCTTATAATAAATCCATTTAATTAATTACTTAACTAAATCAATTCACTTAATTTTATTTCTCCTTTTACTTGTCTTCTCTCTTAATTAGGACATATTATTTAATTATGGATAAAAATTTCAGGATAGTATGTATTACAAAATATGTGGTTTGAAAATATGTCAGGCTGTAAATCTGATAGAATTGACGATTAGGGACCTGGATGATCTTGAAATCCAAAGAATAAGGAAAGAAGTTTCATCTTTGGACCAAAATAGCTGCATCAACAGTGGTGTTGACCCAAAGGTGAGAACTGCATAAAACCCTGAGGGAAAATGTCTCGTTCATATCCTTGCAGAAGCAAAGCCCTTTAAAGAATGGCCTCATTGGAAAGATTGCTCTCAACCTACCTTCTGCAGAGGAGCAAGGAGAAATAAAATAATTACACAGAAAATGTTAAGAAACAATTATAAAACAGTTAAGCATGGATTATCCACTGGCTAATCACGTTGTATGTATTGACAAATTTATGTAATCTAAGTCATATCTTTATTTACCGAATTCCATAAAGCCAAACCTCATTCATCCAATAAAACTAATGGCCTTTATCAAGCACCTAATTGTACATGGCACTGTGTTAGATACTATATAAGAATGAAATGGACAAAATTACCTTTGCATCAGGTTCTTAAGTAGCCACATTTAATTAATTTGGCTGCTTCTAGTTAATAATTTGGCTGCTTCTTGCTCTGTAAGTGTAGATCACATGAGAATCCAAGCAAACCTGATTTAGCAAACCAGGCCAACCTGATCTGAACTCCTCTTGTTGGCTTCCAGGCTGGCATTGCTCTGAGCCATTCATTCTCCCTCGGTCATAGACAAGAAAATACTCAGCTAACCCAGTAAGATAAAGCATTCATTTGAGTAAGAAAAAGGCTATAAGATTCCAGTCACAAGAGGCTAAATAGAGTGTGATGTTGTTGGTAAATGGAGACACCAATGATGGATGATCAGTTTGCATTTACTGTGTAGCTCCAGTTGATAGAACCCAAAGGACAGTCCATTTTCAATAGGATTTTGCCCTTGGAAGCAACAGAGTGCATTCACTTTATGATATTTTCATAGTTTTCTGACAGCTACAATTTATATAGTACAAACCCCTTGAAACATATATCTAACATACTTTAGAAAAATGCTTCCAGTAGTTTAGTAGTTAGTCCTCCATTCTTGGGAATGATATGTTTTTAGTTATAATGGGTAGAGTGTTCTGTGATATATGTTGCCTCTTCACGACAACCAGCTCCCTCAGGTAAATTTATTTATTTCTATATCCCATCACTTAGCATTGTAGACATTCAATAAATGTTCATAGAATTGAGATAAATATAGAATTAATTAGTAAGTTGAAGAATATAAGGAACATCCATAGAAAGCATCTATTGCTGATGGGCAGAGATGGTACCTTGAGACAACTATCTATTTGACAAATATCTTTTCAAGGCTGACTTATCTGTTGTCTAGTTCACTTGCATTTGAGAGATCTTGGTTGTAGCTACCAAAAATGCTAATATGAAAAGCTAATTAATACAGATTTGTATGTCAAACATTATCATCACACACATTATTTCTTCCAACTGTCACAATTACTGTGTAAAATAAGCAATTTATATATTATCCCCAAAGAGCTTGGAAAGAGTAAGATGTACCTAAGTCCCCAGTGACCTAATCATTAGATGGGAAGATCAGTGAAAATCACTGGAGTTTGTAGGGGAGAGGAGCCTGCAGACACTATACTAACCCCAAGCACTTTACACATGGCGTCCTCAACTCAGCTTCCTGAAGAGGGTATTTAGAACTTCCATATTACAAATGAGAATAACAATGGGTTAAGATCCTTGCTTCAAATCACAGAACTGTACAATGATAGGCCTGGAATTTAACCACAAGTCTGACTGGCTCTATTCATATGTTCTGCTTGCTATGCCACGCCAGAAGAGATGCGAGGGGCTGCCTCTTGGACATGGTCAATGCCTCATTTTCTTGCTCTTTTATTATATTCCTCTTGCTTTTATTTTTTAAATATATTTATCCTTTAGTCATTTTTCAATTATTTGAGAATTTGTCCAGGGAAAATCACCCAATAATATTCAATAGAATTGGGTTAAATGCTGGTAAACACAAAAATGTTTGACTTCCCTGTCCCTATTTCCTGAATTGTCATATCATCTCCAAGTATACTAACCTTGAAAGGCCTGAAATCTTCATAATTATTGTTTTCTTTCTATGGCTTTCTCCCATCCCACCCTCCAACTTCTGGATTTAGAATACCTCTGCCATTGCCTTGGCATCTTTTTTAACATTCCAGTAAGGACCCAGACTTCTGATATATAAAATGTAGGTAATCTGGCTGTTATAAAGCAATACCAATAACTGCTATAATTTGACTTGGCGCAACTGTGCAACATGGTTACTAGAAAATAAAGATAATTAACTTCTTGAAGAAAATCAGTCTTGAAAGATATCCCCATTATACTTCATTTATGGGTGAAGGAGACCAGTGGGAAGATAGCCAGGAAGTAGAGTGGTGGTAACTCAGAAGCCAGATCAGCTGTAAGACCTACGAGACCTGTGAGTAGAGGGCAGACAGTGGGAAACCAAATCAGAACTAGTGGTCAGAGTCAGGCACTTCCTGGCTGAATCCTGTTTGGCCTGTATAAGGGAATTCACATTGGTTAGTCAGTGCATAATTTCTGAATGTCCAAAGCAGTTGTCAACTTTAGTGTTTACCTAAGAGCTCATTAAGATTCCAGACTCCATCTCTACCGACTGGAATCACTCACTCCTGGGTGCTTCCTCAGCTAAGTCACACTAAAAGGTTTACTTTCAAAGGTCACGGCTTTCTGGTCTCAATAAAACAACTGTATGTGAAAATAATATCCAATAAACTTGATAACATACAACATTCAAGTCACCTAAGAGTTGTCAAGCATTTCCAGCCTTGTAGAATTGCCCTTACCATTAATAATATAGTAGAAATGGCTAAGTCTCCCACTCAACATAGAAGAGAAGACCTGGTGTCTGCTTCATCACTTCCTCCAATACGGACAGGCATTTCTTTTTTCACAAAGTGCCTGGATTTCAGAGGGGCGCAGTGGCTCACACCTGTAATCCCAGCACTTTGGGAGGCCGAGCTGGGTGGATCACAAGGTCAAGAGATCGAGACCATCCTGGCCAACATGGTGAAACCCTGTTTCTACTAAAAATACAAAAATTAGCTGGGCATGGTGGCACATGCCTGTAGTCCCAGCTACTTGGGAGGCTGAGGCAGAATTGAATGAACCCGGGAGGCAGAGGTTGCAGTGAGCCAAGATCGCGCCACTGCACTCCAGCCTGGCAACAGAGCAAGACTCTGTCTCAACAGCTCTTCATTGTTTTCCTAGATGAGCATTCCCAAACTTTATGGTACAATGAAATCATATGGAAGACTGCATTCAAAATGTTAATGAATTATTCAGTAGCTCTGAGATGGGCCTTAGGAATCTGAATTTCATAATAATCACTGTTATGGGTTAAATTGTACCCTCCAAAATTATGTTGAAATCCTAACCTGTGCTACCTGTGAATGTCACCTAACTTGGACAGAGTCTTTGCAGATGAAAATTAAGAAGAGGTCACACTGGAGTAGATTAGGCCCTTAATCCAGTATGACCAGTGTCCTTATAAGAAGAGAAGAGACACAAAGACAAAAACACAGAGAGGAGAACATCACAGACACACAGGAGAAAAGGCCATGTGCTAATAGAGATAGAGATTGGGCTTATGCAGCTGCAAGTCAAACAATGCAAAGAATTGCCTGCCATCATCAGAAGCTAGAATAGAGTGTGGCCCTGATATGAGGCAGGGAAATACTGGGTAGAAGAGGGCAGTCCCTGGGAAGGCCCCACACTCAAGCCTGGAACCACGGCCCAAAGTGAAAACTTTACATCCCCGTTTTCCCATTCTAATGTTGCCTTTTCCAAAATTACCTTGGCCCGTGCTGCCCCCATCTTGTACCCATAAAAACCCCAGGCTCCACTGGTGGAGGAGTGGCAGACAAGGAGAGAAAAGAAGCAACAGCCAGACATCAGAAAAGCAGCTTGACTTCAGAGGAATGGCTTCATAGCAGAACTTTGAAGAAGAGCCTGACCAGGGACAGCCAGACTCCAAGGGAGGACCACCTTCCTGCCCTATCCCCTTTCCAGCTCCCCTTCCCACTGAAAGCCACTTTCATTGGCAATAAAATCCTCCATATTTACCACCCTCCAGTTTGTTCATGTAATCTGATTCTTTCTGGATGCCAGACAAGAGCTCAGGAGCCACGACTGTGGACGCTTGCGTTGTTTAACACTTAAGCCATCTGCAGATGGCAAAACTAAAAGAGCACTGTAACACATGGCCTCTGCGGCTCCAGGGGTCATGTGTACTCTGCCAGATGCTGCCGTGGGGCTGCACGGAGTTCTGCTCCTGCCAACACCCAGAAGCTCTGATCCTAGCTCCTGCACACGCTCACCTGCATGCTCATAATCAGTGAGGGGTTAAGAGCTGTGGGCTGAGTAAGAAAGACACACTTGTCACAAGTCCTGCAAAGGGGTCAGGGAAAATTGCCTGTTTCAGTCCTTGTAGCATCTTGATTTTAGACTTCTAGCCTCCAGAACTATGGAAGAATACATTTCTATTGTTTTAAGCCACCAAGTCTATGGTACTTTGTTATAGCAGCCCTGGGAAATTAACAAAATCACTTATTCCCCTTAGTAATTCTGATGTGAATGACCATATCCCAGGTCCTATTTCACCACCTTCAAAAAAAAAAAATCACCTCAGAAAGATGTATACATTGTCTGAATTGAGGTTTGAACACCAGTCCACCTGTCTCTCATTCCTGGGCTTTGTTTCTGCTGCACCAGGCTGCCTCTCATCCATTAGCCTATTCTTAGTTTTCCATAGTCTCCTTGTGTGAACTGTGAGAGGGTTAGAAAATTATTCTTTATCATAACTTTTTTAACACTTAATGTTGTACTATGAATCTACCTTTTTTGTTTGCTGATGACTTTGTTGAAATAGAAATGGCCAAAGATTATGCTCTTTGAAAGCACACAAACATAATTTTATAGTGTCAGAGACTGTGACTGCTATAAAATTGTTCCATATTAACCAGATAATTAAATCTTTTCTTTTAGAAAATTTCTAGGAAATGAGGCAACCACAGAGGTTAATTGGCATCATGTTCATAGGTGCTTTTCCCCTTCAAATCTATGTAAGTTGGGCTGCAGAGTTTTGGATAGGAAGGTAGTTAAGACACGTTGGTACAGGTATGTGGGTTGAAGGTATAATTAGTGATAATCATCATTTCCACCTCCACATTTACCTGTCAGAGATCAGGGAAGAGTTACAGACAGCAATGAATTCAGGTCCCCTGAGCCCAACACACCTTATGAATCCAGATTCATTGAAAGGTCAGAAAGATGGGCTCTTATTTATTCTCATCGCTCCACAGAACACCATGAAAATGTTACACAACATTCTCTTTCCTCCCCTAGAGGACTGAAGAAAAATAAAATCAAAATCAGGGATCTTTGTATGCAATCCCAAACCATTCATTCATCCAAAAATCATTTCTATAATTCAGGAACTGTGATGAAGATAAAAGATGAGAACATAAAGTCCTTTTTCTCATGTTTTGACATTCAAGTGGGGGATATAGTCACATGCACAACTGAGATAACAGAACTGTATGTACTGGAGTAGAAATATAAGACAAGATACAGTGGGAGATAGGTTACAGGGAGGCACCAAAGAAAGCTCCATGAAGGGGTAACTTTTAGATGGAAACCCGAAAACAAGAATCTGAAGGGCCAAGAAGTTGAAGGTTGGGAGGAAATTGAGGCACTTTAAAGCAAGGCAGTCCAGTAGAATTTTCAATGATGAAAATGTTCCACATCTGAACTATCTAATACCTGAGGCTACTGAGCACTTGAAATGTGGCCAGTGTGACCAAGGAACTGCATGTTTAATTTTACTTAGTTTAAAATTAAACATTTAAATAACACTTAACTAGCTAGCCAGTGACTACCTTACAAACAGCATAGCTTTACATAAAAGAAACAAGATGTACAAAACCACAGGATTGTGAAAGTGTTCCTGAAACACCAGGGGTTTGGTCTAGGTCTTGCTGCTTGCTGCACAGAGAGTCAATCACTGAGACAATTATCATTGCCAAGGAAGAAGGCTTTAATTGGGTGCTGCAGTGAGGAGATGGGAGATCAGTCTCAAATTCATCTCTCTGACCAACTAAAATTATGGGTATATATAGAAGGGAAAAAAGGTAATTACATGTGGGAAAACAGCACATAGGGAGGGGAAACGAAGCAATCGTGATGAATGAGAGGCCTGGAGTCCCATTGTCTGGATGTGATTACCCAGTGGGTTTCAGTTCTTTGATCCTTTGAGAGGGCTAGGAGTCCTTTCCTGAGGAAGAAACTCAGATAAAACAAATGGAAGTTTCAAGCTTTAAGACTGGAAGGGTCATTTTCTATGTTTATCCAAAAAAAAAAAAAAAAACTGTCAATGGGACTACTGGGTCAGTTTGAATAGTAGGTCTCATTGTCACAGAGAAGCAGGTGTTTATGGGGATGAGTACAAGGCATTGATAGGAAAGGAGAAAGGGGAAAGTGGAATGAGATAGGGCCGAGAATGTTGGTTGGAACCAGATTATAAGAGGCCTTAAATACTACTAATATACCAAAAGAGGCTGGACTTGATCCTTCAGGTGATTGATGCCCTGAAAACATTTTTGAACATTTAAGGTAATTACACTGGCTTTGGTTGGCATTTATAGTTACTTAGTATTTGGAGTCATACTGAATATATATATAAGGTGAGGGGGCTAGCACCACTTGTGCGGGGGGTGTTTTTTCCACCCTAATGACAACTCTGGAATTTCAAAGAGCAGAATACAAAGTTTATAGGTAAGATTTGTTTGTTCTCGTTTTGAGACGCGGTTTCGCTCTTGCTGCCCAGGCTGCAGTGCAGTGGCACGATCTTGGCTCACTGCAACCTCTGCCTCCCAGGTTCAAGCGATTCTCCTGCCTCAGCCTCCCGAGTAGCTGGGATTACAGGCACCTGTTACCATGTCCGACTAATTTTTGTATATTTAGTAGAGACAGGATTTCACCATGTTGACCAAGCTGGTCTTGAACTTCTGACCTCAGGTGATCCACCCGACTCGGCTTCCCAAAGTGCTGGGATTACAGGTGTGAGCCACCGTGCCCAGACCCGATTTGTTTCTTTATACTTCTTCCAATATATAAATACTTTTAAGTTGTTAAACAACTATGACATGTGACAAAAGTCTCATTCAAGTGTTTTTCTGTTATAAACCCGTCAAGAGCATGGCATACATAGATTTGTTAATACAAGGAACTGAGCTACAATTGGTTTTCTCTCTAGCCTTTACACAGCACCTGGCCCAAGCACACCTCACTTAATAATGAATATGGTTTGTTTTGTGAATTGTGAGAAGAAAGCTTTGGACTGTTAACTATTCTTCTCCTTTTAAAATCAGTCTCTCACTTGCCTTCACTTGGACTTACCTTCTAACTCTATTTTTAAAAGAATCAGTCGTGAGTATGGAATGAAGTAACAAGAAGGTTTAGAATGAATTTGTCACATCAAAGATTCACAGCACTTCACAAGCTGACTTGGGAGCCAGACTTTACCAGCCTGATACAGATCCCAGTGTGCCATTTCCGAGTGGTGTGCATATTGGCCAGTTATGGAGCTATTTTCTGCCCCAGCTTTCTGAGGTGGAGGTAATTGTGCTTATAAGATTGCTCCAAGAATTGTACAAGTTAACATATGAAGAGTTAGCTTGGTTTCTGATTCCTGCTAAATGCTCAATACCTGTTAACCATTGTGATTATAATTCCAAGCTGTCTTGAGTATCCTCTCTGATCATGGCTTCCAAGTCTCTAAGAGACATGTTTATTAATTGTAATACTTGCTAATACTTATTTAGATTCCACTATATGCAGGTGCTTTACCTATACTTATTTTCACATCAACTTTGTAAGGCAGATACTGTAACTTACACTTTATAGATAACTTTTTCTTAATCACTAAGGTGGTAAATGACAGAATGTTTAAAATCCTGCTGAGAAGTCCTGAGTGCCTCAGTGCTAAATGGAGCCACCAGCACAGCAAACAAAGACTGACCAAGGATAATACGTAGGGTGAGAGAAGGGGCAAGTACTCCAGAGTGAATAATAAATTTCAAAGAGTGAACATGAGGAGACTACACCAGCAACAAAAAGAGATTGCCTGTTTACTGGAAAATGGCAGACAATTTCACACCCCCTCTATGCTTGCTACATAGCCATCCCAACTGTAGGCTCTACAAGGCATTCTGTGCATATCTAAACTGCACACCGTCTTCATTGCAGCAAAAGTAAATTTTATTCTAGTTAAAATTTGGCCACATATTTTTGAAGGTTACAAGCTACACTTTTGCCTCAGAGAACCAGTTGAGAATTACAGCTCTTCTCTGCCTCGTTTTCTACCATAGAAGTGGCACCCAGCTCCACTTAGTCCTGACACGTTTTTTGCCAGGCTTCGAACTCTAGGTATGTATTTCCATTCTAAGACTGTTGCACTGGCATCAGAAATTCATTTATTCTAGCTGAGAACTCCTTCCCTTAGGCTGCCTAATAGTTCTACCGCACCAAGGCAGACTTGTGTTCTGTAACCGCTCTCTTTCTGAGCAATTGTTCCACAATGAACAAATCAGCCATTGTTTCCAGTGCTTTTCCTAGTCAATGCATGTGTCTTCCTTATAATTAGGTTATTGCTATTATTTCTTATGCTCTGTAAAGATATTCACTGCCATATATAACCAGTCTTTGAAAAGAGCGTTATAAGCAGTTCCCTGCTGCTATCGCCTCGCTAGAGAACTGCAATGCACCAAGTGAATATGAATAAGTTTCAGCTCTGATGGATTTCCTTTGTGTAAGTAGGGATGCATACCAAGTGACACCTCAAGGATTGCTGGGAATGTTTCAGAATTCCAGTTTGGGCCTATGTGAGTATGGTCATAGCAGGGATGATTGATATTTTGACCTGCCAAGCAGCTTGGCAGTGTCTCATGAAACATGCTCCAGAGACCGTCTAACAATGTTAAACCTCGTGACTTTGTATTCTGTAGGAACATGACCTGAAATGGCCTCATAAATCAGAGATGCTTTTTCCAATAGCTCCGAGACAGAAAAAAAGAAAAAGATGTTTTGAGTATTATTTGTGTAAGGCTTTCCCAGAAGTGTCTTAGAATGGTATCAGTGTCTTTTTAAAACGTATACACTCATATGCACAGACTGCCAACAGTCTTAAAAATAAAGACTGGGTCTTTTTCCCCCCCCCCCCAATTACTATAGTCTTTCCATTTTAGTGTGATCTGCCTCTTCTGTTTCACTGTGATTGAACACACACACACACACACATTCTCATTCTTGAGTTACTCCCATAAGCTTAACACTGGCCTGCACATAGTGGGTACTTAATCCAATGAGGCAATACCCTTGACAATGATTCAGAAAGGCACATCCTGTTGTCACTCTGGAGTGAGACTGGGCCACAGATGGATGATTCAGCCATGGTTAGCCTGTGTATGAAAGAGCAGGTGGCCGTAATTTAAATGGGTTTGACAGACTGACACATTGAAAACGTTTTAGGACAAAGTGAAGTTTATGACAAGATTGGGATCTGATTGTAGTTTCACTTTATTGGTCCGTCAACTGCAACACCACTAATGCAGATATATTTAACTCAGGAAAAACTTTGAGGAGTCTTTCTCTTCTCCTTATTGATGTCAACTTAAACATGTTAAAATGAGAAAGTTTGAAAAATTGAACATGACTGTGTCTTCTATTCTAGATACCACCTACCTGTTCCCCTCTGATCATTTTACCATAGCCATGGATCCCTTGGGGACCATTTTTGAACTTTCAAATCATAGTCTGCTACCCTTTTCTGAATATCAAACATCTTTAAGAAGTATAAAGTTTATATTCCTACATTTTGTTTTTACTTGTATCAATGTACATGGCCTGCTTTAGAAAAATTGTATAGCAATTAATAGGCACATATATAAACATATATACATATATTTAAAATATATAATACACACATACACACTTACAGAGAAACACATTTAACTCAGACATAATAATTTACTGTTCACCAATGAGAACACATGGATACACGGAGGGGAACATCACACATTGGGGCCTGTCAGGGGCTGGGGGGCAACAGGAGGGAGAGCATTAGGACAAATACCTAATGCATGCAGGGCTTAAAACCTAGATGGTGAGTTGACAGGTGCAGCAAACCACCATGGCACATGTATACCTGTGTAACAAACATGCATGTTCTGCACATATATCCCAGAACTTAAATTAAAAAAAAAAAAAAAAAAAAAAAAAAAAAAAAAAACAGAAAAAAAAAGAATTTACTATTCACTTTTTGCCACTGTAATTTTAGAATGGCAACATCGTCTTGAGTTAGCTGATTGGAGAGTGTTTACGCTATGCCTATATGATACAAAAATAATCATTTCAGAGAGAAATATATATAGGCAAATATATATAGCAGTGTATATATATTTCAACTAGTTATATACAACAAAAAAGTTTGATTACCTTTCACATTTTGTGTGTACAATATCATAAAGGGATTTAAAATAAATATGAGCTAATTTCTTTGACCTATATTGTGGTTAAGAGCTCAAATAAACCTGTCCAAGGACAGATGGACCTACACAAAGGGGCCAGTGATAAGCCATGTAATGGTTGTCCTGCTTGTGGTGAATACATCCCTCTGAGAAAGACTGAAGAGAGATGAAGAATGGATTTTCTTAAGATGATTAGGGGAGACATGTTTACCCACTTGAAAGGGAAATACCAGGGTGAACAATATTTTAATGCTAAATTTTACTTATTTATCAATAATTATTTCTTGAGCCCCTACTATATACGAGGCATTGTAGAATGCTGAGATGAACAAGACATTACTTCTGCTTAGAAGAACTACACTAGCAAACTATAACTAGCTGTGCACTAAATGTAAACATACAGTAGGGTTCTACCCCATCAGGAACTCAAACTATGACTGAGCAATATGACAAGACCTTGAAAGACTCAGGGTCACAGGACACTGGTGTGAACCAGAGGTTTTATAGAAGGTCAGAGAGCATCCAGATTGATAAGGAATGGAATGGCTGAGGAAGATGTCATTGGAGAGGTGGGGCTTGAGCTGGGCTTTGAAGATGGGCAACATTTGGACCAAGAAGAGAGGGAAGGTCATTTGAGGCAAGGAGAGGACAAGAATAAGGACATTTAATCAAAAATGAACATTTTATGTCTGGAGGATATAAAAAAGATTAATGTGGATGAAATATAGGAATGCAGTATGAGATGGGGTTGGCTGAAAAAAATGGCACCAAAAAAGAGAGGCCTTCATGATATGCTCAGGAATTTAGACTTGATTCATAGGCAATGGAAAGTTGCTCAGTTTTCATCTGAGTTGAGACTTTACCAACTCTGTATTTTTCCCTGCTTTGTGATTACTGCATTGCTTTTTTTTTTTAAAGTAATGATTTCAGATTAAAGGAAGCATTAAAAATTAAATTATACATATTTACTCTGTTATGAAAGATGTGAGGAGGAAAACGTCTGACGACAATGGCTAAAGTGATGTAGATTTTAATGAACTTCATTTCCCTTGTGTTCATTAATCCTCATTTTTATAAATAGGTGAGTACAATGTAACTACAGAGTAATTATGAGCTTCTGCAGAAATATTGTAGAGAACCATTTGATTAAATTCCACCCACCACAACTCCCCAACTCTTCTAATAATGACTTCTGGGCTCTTCTATATTGGTGTGTTTCTCAGTTCAAAAAGAAAACAGATGAAATACTAGAGTTTGAACAAAGAAGATTTGAACTCCCTCAAATTAGACTGCTAGATCACTTTATTTCTTCTCCTTACAAGTCCAAGGAAATGGGTTTAAACAGTATTTTATTAGCAAGATTGTCCTTGTTTGGAGTAAGGCATCTTTGAGATACCATTTCCTGGTGGTTAGAAAAATTTATACTTTTTTAACTAATTCATCGTAGTGTCTTTTTTCATTTTAATTCTGATAGTTTCCCAAGCTATTGGACTTAAAGAGTCAATTTTCCTTAAACCCAGCCTAGTAGAGCTATGCTATATTGCTTTATTTGGTGGTTGATAGTAATGCTATGACTATTAATAATAGCTACTTTTATTAAAAGTTTACTGAGTTATAGCTGAATCTAGCACTTTATCTGCACTGTCTCATTTAATCCTCACAACCATCCTATAAGTTATTAATTTCACATATAGAAAAACTACAGCTTAGAAAAGTTAATAGGTAGTTCTTGCTTTGCAAGGTAATGGAGACTGTAAAAATAGCCATGCAAACTGAAACCATGCAAAGTAATGATAATAATTGATAGAAAACATTACTAGTGTTCTGTGACCTTTAAAATTTTTCTCAAAATATTAAAAACTCTTCAATGCATAGGAAGATCAAAAACAGTAAAACTATCTTTTTTAGTACACTGTCATTTAAGAGAATTAAATTGCTTTCTTTCTTTGAAAAACATTATCAAGAGTAGTTTGAGCAGTGCTTGCCTTCTTGCTATGTCACCTGTGATACAGAATGAACATCTTTTCTTTTTGGTGTTTTGCAAATTGTTATCCTCTTTTCTGTTTTGGGATGAAGCTTGAGCATTTCATCCTTTCTTCTTCTAACGTTGTGAAATAGTTCCAAGGGTTCCTTAGGGTGATGTTCCACTTCTTCTGGGGCCATCATGCTTTTTATCATTCCTATTTTCCTCATTTATGTTTGTAAGTTCACCTTCACAAAACATTTCAGAATGTGTAACTGGAGGCTTTCTCAAATTAGTGGCATTATCAATATTCCCAGAGTCAGCTACTCCTTCCAGAACTTTATTTATGCTCATTCACTTCCAGCAGCATTATTATTTTTTTTCTGCACTTTCATCTTTGTTAGCCAATTCCCTCTTTTGATTATCCATTTTTGTAAAATGGATGCATGTGAGTTTATCACTAGGAGATCAGTAGGCAATACAACTACATGCTTTGCTGTATCTGCCTGACCTGAATAACCGACACATACACACACACAATGGTCAATCACCAACAGACTTGAAAAGAAGTGATGTGACTGGTAGCTGATCACGATGCCCATCTGTTATTTACCTAGTGATCTTTGGACTGCAGAGCTAGCAGCATAGTTTGTACTTTATGCAATTACTCACAGTTAATATATATGGCAACTGAAATTTAAACCATGCAGTTGGGAGACAGTATTATTTAACTAATTTATGGTAACTGAAATTCCTGCATATCAGAATGCTGCAAAATGAGGAGGACTGCCTGCAATTGCTTATGTTACGGTTGGTACTGCCAAGGCCAAGATTTGAATTCAAGTCTGCTTAGCTCCTAAGCCCATGCTTTGACTAATGCCTTGCCATTAATTTAGAAATGCATGCCTCCCCAGAGGTAGGCAGTTTTTCTTCTTTTCTCTTTTTTTTTTTTTTTTTTTTTCCTGGAGGAGATATTGATGGAGAAGTGGTAGGTAGTGAGAAGGTTGGGGGACAGGAGAGAGAAAACCAGAAAGGAGGGAGAAAGGAGGGAGAAAGAGAAAGAAAAAGAGAAAACAAGCCAAAAAACATGCAAGAACAAGAAAAACAGAGCTGATAAGAGCAAATCAGAGTGACAAAAAGAGAAGGAGAAGGATATAGAAAGAGGAAGAGAATAGAGTTCAGATTCCCAGAACAGTGACTCATTGGTTGTATGAAATACCAGAATGCTGCTATTTAGAAACTGTTCCCTGCCCTCTTTCCTTGCCTAAATTCTGAACTCCTTAACTACTAAAATGGTGCCCTATTCATTTTTCATATTATGCATAGAACACTACCTGACTCCATAGTACATATTGTTGGATGAGCTTCAAAATTATAATATTGCCAACAAGGCATTTCAAATGATCTTCTATTATTTAATAATTGATGTAAGCATAAAAGTACTTAATGTAAAATACTCGCTTCAATCATTTACCAAAATAAATTCCTCATTATTAAAGAGGAAAATATAAAATTCTAATCAAAAGTTGTTCTTTGGAAGACTATACAAGATTGACAGGCTGATAGCTAGATTAACAAAGAAAAAGAGAAAATCCAAATGAGAACAATCAGAAATGACAAAAGTAACATAACTGATCCCACAGAAATACAAAAGATCTTCAGAAACTAATATGAATACCTCTAACACAGAAATACTAGAAAATCGAGAGGAAATGGATACATTTCTGGAAATACACAAGTAACACATCTGCATGTGTATCCTGAATCTAAAACAAAAGTTGAAATTGAAAAACATTCAAATCAAACAGATTTTTAAAAATTATATCCGTTTTCAGAGGAATGGCAAAATCATAAATAAGAAATAATCAACAGATTCAATTACATAAATATTTAAAGCCCCAATACGACAATGAGTAACATAACTAAAATACAAAAGAAAACAGAAAACCAAGAAAATGCTTGCAGCAAAAATAAAGGTTCATAGAAATTGACAAAAAAAAAGTATCTAGACCCAAAGGGTAAACAAAGAATATGACAAGCCAATTCACACAAAGGGAAATACACTTACTTACACATTGGGAAAGTTGTCTCCAAAACTACCAAAATTACAAAAAAACAGCATATTGCAACATTAACAAATATTCTAAGCATAAATTCCTAATCCTGTTCAAAATATTTTTAACCTATTATCTAATACACTGATAGGGACAATTTAAATTTGTTCAATCCTCTTGAAAAGTAATTTGGCAATGTGTTCTATGAGATTTTTAAAAATTCATACAGTTTAACTGAGTAAAATTACTCATAGGAATATCCTAAAAATAAAATATGAAAAACACATGGGTATAGATATTTCCATTTCAGTATTATTTACAAAATGAACTGACAATTACATAATTGTATGAAATATTATGAAGCCATTATAAAAATAAAAACAAGGAAATGTTTATGGTTAAGTGATGAAAGAACAGAATAGAAAATTTTATAGATAGCATTCTAAATATGTGTTCTAAACACATATGACATCCTAAAAATGTACACATAAAAATAAAAACCAGAAGACAGTATGACAAAATTAGAGTCACTGATTGCAGGTCATCAAAATTTAGATTTTCTCTAAAGAATCTTATAATTTTTATAATGTTTTGTACCATGCATTTTTTAAATGGTGTATTTTCACATCCTACATCCTTGTGAGATCAGTCTTGCCAGAAGCTGACAATAACCTCTTCTTGAGGAACAGGAACCAAGGAAATGATCAAGCAAAAAATTGTACCATCAGGTAAATATGTAGCCATAATATATACCCCATAATAATAATCTTTTCCTATACCTTATCAAAATAATAATCTTCCCCAATACCTTTTCCTATGTCAAAAGACTAGAACTTAAGTTAGACCACAGACAAAAATGAAGCCCTGTTTTTTAAATTTCCTAAGAGGACTCAATATTACAATACCCAAAATTGATTTTATTTTTGTGACCATATTTAAGCCACTTGAAGCCTCAGCTTCATGCCTTTCCTCAGTAGGTTAGTCATTTCAAACAGATATTTTCATTTTGCCTCAAATTAAACCCTATTACTAACAACCGATCAAACTATATTTCCTCTGGATAATCCTGTAAGTACCAAATAAAAATGGTGATATAGCTTGATGATGTGATACCCAAATCGCCTACTTGCTGGCTTTGTAATTAATGGAAATGAAATGCACAGAGCTACCACATAAAAATAGAGACTCGTTATGTTCCCAATCAATTGTTTTATTATCCCCAGTGCCTTAGAGTTTTGTGTTATTAATACCAATATATTTCCATCAGTTGAATCAATAAGGACGTGTTATAGTGAATGTTTCATGCTCAGTCTTGAGGATAATAGAAAAACTGACAGACTAAAAAACGGCTGGCGTTCCCTTCTGTTCTAATCTGAGTCATTATGGTGGCTGCAGGGTTGTTATCCCGGCAGCTCTTCCCTCTCTTCACAGCATGCTGGCATGTGCTGCCCCCTACCACTTTGCAGGCCCCCATGATGAGCTGCAGGATGGCAGACAAAGCCATGTTTTCTGGGGGTCGAAAGGCTGAGCCCTGTCAGGATATTCCTTTAAACAGGCTTTTCAGCTACAGCAGAAGGAGGATGTGGAGGCAGCTCTTCTTGCCCTGTGGGAAGGGAAAGACAAACTCTCCTTCTACCAGCAGAGAGATGGAGCTCTCATCTCTTCTTCCTAGGGGAAGAGCTCGGAGGCAAGCACAGCCAAGCATCAGAAAGCTGCCTTGTGTGCTGCCCAGCTGGACAAATAGAAAATTACTGTACAATGTATTATCATGATTAGGCTGGTAAAGGGCGTTTCATAAGCCTATGGAAACACTACCTAGCTTTGTCCTAGAGATTTCCCAAAGGAGGCAAAAAACAAATGGAGACATTAAGAATAAGAAGAAGTTAGCCAGAAGAACTGGAGGAAGAGAAGGACCCAGGGAGAAATGTACTGTGCAAATCATTCATGCAGAAACAGATAAAGCTGACAAATCCTCTATCCGTATGGATAGTAGCTAAGAGCATATGGGGGAGACAAATAATACATAGATATTTGATAGGTGCTATGATAAAAAAACAAAACAATAGTAGGAAAGAGAATATGGGGACAGATATTTTATATAAAATCATCATGGAAGACAACTCTGAGGAGGTCACATTTTAAAACAAACAGCTGAATGGAGTGAGGGAGTTAGATGTGGATTGGCTTTGTGATTAATGGAAATGAAATGCATGGAACTTCCACATTAAAACATTCTGGGCAAAGAATCTTCCAAGACAAGGGAACAAAAAGGGCTGTTCCAAAGCAATAGCACATGTTTGTTGTGTTGAAGGAACAGTATGAAGACCAATGTGGCAGGCACAGAGATAAGAAAGGTAGCCTGGATATTGTATAGGATATTGTATAGGGTCTTGTAGACATTGGTGGAAACTTTCAAAAGATAGCTTTGGCTACTGCTTTAAAAAAAAAAAAAAAAAAAAGCATGGGGTGTGAAACATATGAGAAAACAAAGTGACAGGCTTAGATACAATTGAAACATCACAAAAATGAGGGTGATGGTGGTTTGGATTAAGGTTATAGCAGGGGAACTCAGATTCGGAATATATTTTCAAGGTGCAAATGACAGGATTTGCTGATGAATTGAAAGCAAGGCATGAGAGCAAGGGTGAGGAGAACAATGTCAAGGTTTATAATCTAAACAACTGAGTGAATGGTGGTGTCATTTAACTAAGATAAACATAGAAGGACAAACAGGATTGGGACTAATGGGGAGAAGAACTGGAAATCCTGAGTTCTGTTTTAGGAAACTGAGGCTGGAGATGATAGACATCCAGAATTCAGCTACTTTTTAGTATATATGAATTTGGAATTCAGGGGGAAAGTCAAGGCAAGGTGCACACATCTGGAAGCTATCAGACTAAAGAGAATATTTAAAGAAATGGGCCTGAATGTAAGAGTAGAAGATATCTGAGGACTGAGCCCTAGCCCATCCCAACCTCACTTAGAAGTTGGGAAGAGGGTGAGGTTTGAACAAAGGAATCTGAAAATAAGTAGCCAATAATATAGGGTAAAAATCAAAAGAGTATGGTGTCCTAGACATCAAGTGAAGAAAGCATTTCTGAAAGGAGGGGATTATCAATTGAGTCATGTGCCTCTAAGACAAAGATTGAGAATCAACCATTGGATTGAGCAGCATGGAGATCTCTGGTGATCTTTGCAATTTTGGTGAAGTGGTGGGGACAAAATTTAGACTAGATTGAAAACATGGGAGGAAAGGAAGTGGACACAGTGAATATAGATAATTTGGTGAGAATTTTTGCAATAAAGAGTAGAGAAATGAAGTGATAGATGAAAATGTTTGGTCTAGAAAATATGTTTTGTAAGGCAGAAAACATTACAAAATACTTGATTAACAAAAGGAAAGTAGTCAGGAGAAATTGTCAGGGGAAACTGATGGTACAAGAGAGATGGGAGAGTTGTTGAAGAAGCAAAGTCTTTATTAGGATGACAGGGGATCGGATCTGGGGCATAAGAAGACAGGCAAAACCTAGATGGGATCAAGACTCATTCTTCCATAGTACTGGAGGAAAAGGCAGCATTTACAGACACAGAAGTGCGGATGTGGGTAGAGCAGAGACTATCAGTTCACTGAGAGAAAGAAAAGTAGTTTAGTCAGGCTGGAGTCTAGAGTGTATAGAGGATAGTTGTTGAATGGATGCATGACATCTTCAGTTAATCACCTCAAAAGGAGTCTGAGATGTCAATCTTACATGATCATGACTTAAATTTAAAAGAACTGCTTGCAGAAATTTCCAAATGTGCTTAAAATAACTGCATACTCTCTCAGCACATCTGCTTTAAATAGTAACAAGAATGCCTAACATGTGCCATGTGTCAAGCACTACTCAAAGTATTTTGCAGGTATTAGCCTATTTAATCCTTGCAACAAATCTAGGAGGTAAGTACTATTATTATTCTCATTTTGCAAAGGAGAAAACAGAGTCATATAAAGATTAAATAACTTAAGACAAAAGTCATGCAACTAGAAAATGGCAGAGCTGCGATTTCAGCTAAGAAAGTCTGATACAAGAGCCTACCTTCTCAATCATTTGCTATATCGCCCTTCTGATCAGCAGCCATCTCAAGGTGTAAGTTCTGTTACACCTTTTTGTAAAAATGAGCCTTTGTGGTCACTTCTTTGATGCATGACATGCACAAGGTTTATAAAGAGTGACTGGGAGAGGGGCAAGTACAGGGAGATCTGGAGAATATTCCAGGAAATCTGGCAGTCCAGCTTCCCCAGGTCTGGTGAAGAAGTGTTTGATCAGGGGTGACACGTGGTCGTGCTCCTGAGAGTTCATGCTTCCACCTCCTGGGTCTCGCTGTCTCCTCTGTGTACCTCCTTGAACAGCTGCACTGGCTGAAGGACACTAAGTGACCCAAAACAGGAGCTCACCCACCAAGCTTCTCCATAACCAACTGTCTAAGCATCCAACCAAGCCATTGGGCCCATCAGGCAAATATGACTACAGTGTAAACAGCCAGTACTCACCTTGTTCTCTCTGTATTTTCTAGACTTCTATAGAGTTGGGATGAAACTACACGCTGAGATCTGGCCAGTGGGCTGTAAGTGGAAGTGACAGTGGCATGTGTCAGTCCCAACCCAATGCAGTTTAGAGTTGTTCTGCCTCCTCCACTTCCCTTTTCCTTCCTGGGCCAACACTTTATTCCAGACGGTAGATCCAGTTACTGATGGAAAAGGGCCAGCTAACCCACATCGGATTTTATGTGAATGAGAAATATACTTCCGCTCAGTGAAGCTACTGAGGCTTTGGAGGGTTGACTGTTAGGCAGTTATCATTAATTACCTTAATTAATAAAGCAGGCAAGCGACTTTTAGTCACCAACATTGTTCCCAGGGGTCTAGGCTGTGGCTGGAGCAGGTGGTGAGGAGAAGAAAGGTTGAGCCCAGAAGTCACTCAACTAGCCCACCACGAAGGCAGAAAGAAGAAAGGGGCTTTGGTTAAAGATTATTTTGTTGACAGAAACAGAAATTGCCTCAAGGCAGCATAAGGACAAAGAAGAGCTAGATAGAGAAATGAGAGAAACTACTCTCTAGATATAATAGTTCTCTAGAAATAGAAAGTTACTATTCTAAGGGTAATACTTCTCAGGGCCATCTAAAGCCAAAGAATAAAATGTATCTAGGATAAAAAAGACAGACAAATTTGAAAATCAGAGAAGTTATCCATTCTCAAGAATCACGTGGTTTCTCCTCTCTCTGGTTCTCTTTCTCTGCTCTTGGCCTAGCTTCATCTGATTACACTTGACTGTGCTTGGATACATGGTTCTGACCCTATGTGATCTTTCATGAGTGTCTGCCACCATCCGAGTGGCTCAATCCCAAACTATCTCGATTCCAAATTCCTTTGTGAGAGAATGGCATTGGTTCAGCCAACTCACCTGTGCTTGATCCTGAATCAGGTAGCTATGATTTTCACCAAGTTCAATTAGAACTGGCCACAGGGAAGGGTCTTATGACCTCAAAAGTGGCTGTGAGGTATGGGGTTAAGCAATTTCAGATCAGGGACTGGGCCAAGAACTTAAAACAGGTCTACTATAAAAGAGAATTTCTAGGAGGATTTATGACTGAATTGCTAAAACACTTACGGAGTTAAAGGAGGCATTATAGAGAGGAAAAGATGTAGTATAAGTAGAAAGAAAAAGAATGTCAGGCCAGAAAGAGGAGTGAATGCAGAAGTGAGCCCCAAGTCAGAGCTGGTTTCAACTTAGGACAGGCCAGCAGCTGCAGAGGGTGCCGATCCGCCATGCACGCAAAAGCATCGTTGAAACACATTGGAAATATAGGGCCAGTTAATCTCAGGCTTCCACATGTGTCATCTCCAGAGAAATGTAAATTGGTTCTTCTGCCACTGATCTAGGAAGTATCCTCAAATATACAAAATATGTAGATATTCCTTACTAGAGCTGCATGTCTCTATTGACACTTCTGCAAGTTGCAACCAAACCAGCCCACTGACACTTGCCTGAGGTTAACGCTCAGAGTCAGCAACATTTGAAAGTGGTTTTATGCCTAGTCGTTTTAGAACTATTTAGCAAAAACAAAGGGTTTATTTTTATATACATTTCGAATTCTAAAATATGTCTCCCAAGGAAGACACTTCAGCTTCAGGAAATCAAAGAGAGCTGAAAAGAGAACAGAACTATAGATAAGTGTTTTTGTGGAATTGTTTTCACAACATTGACTCTGCTTGTGCCAGGTGAAATGAGTAAGTAAACATGTTTCAAAATAAAATATGTTAATCGAAGATCAGTTTATCATCATTTCCATTAAATGTTTAGAGACTATTGGTTGGAAGGGATGTCACATTATTAGCTTGTTTGGTAAGTATCTTAATTCAGCTTTGGTTGGGCCTGTGCAAAAACAGCAAATAAGTCACTGTCCAGTCCTCAGCGATCATGCCGATAATCATGGGAAACCCAAATTACCCAGGAAAATGATAACAAAAAAAATGCTCGATGGTGTTTGCTAAATGGTAAAGCCTCAACACCCAATGTACCCTGAAGACCCCTGCAAAGGAAAAGAAAGAGAACACTTATTGAGAGACTGTTTCTACAGAGTTAATAACTTAATCCTGTAGTCACACTTAATTCAGGCTTTAAGACAAACTTTGTGAATGAGGAAAAAAACTCATTTCAAGAAACTGACACACTTTCTCTCAATCTTCACTTGTTCACATAGTAAACATGGATCCAAAACATTTCCACAGTACAAGAATGAATAAACTTCCACAGACATTTAAATGACAGTTTCTTTTCAATGTAGTACATTAAAATTTTCCGCTTTTTTCTCTTTCTTTCTAGGATCTTTAACACCCCCTATCTGGTGTTACCTCGATGCTGGTATTCATTGCATCAATTTGTTGAGAATTTGCTAAATTAAACTGAACTACTCATAGAGACTCTACTGTGTGTAGGATAGTGTACCAAGTATTACAGGGACTATAATGCTGAACCAGAGTTTAGCATCTAATACAGAAAATCACCTCTTAGGCATGGCTGGGTGGGGGACCATGGTATGGAACTGAATTCACACAGTAGGAGACACCAGAAATCCAGGGCAGCAGAAAGAAGACAGGATCCTAAGGATAGGCCCCTTAGAGGATTGATGCTGGCCATGTCAGCCCCTGGGATGAGGAAAGGCCAGTGGAATGACAACATCCAGCTAGATAGAGGGAAAGGAGCTCAAAGGAATTTCATAGCAGGTGATGCTCACACATGAGGAAATTCATAAGAAGGGGCTGGGAACTGGGACCTGACCCTGAGGGCAGAGGCCTGGGGAAGCCACAGGCAGCGATTCTCTAGGCTATGGAAGCCATAGAATGTGTCCAGAGAAGCCCCAGGGGCCTGGGACAGAACCTTGGAAAATGCTATCATTTAGGGGACTTAAAGAAGTCATAGTGAAGAGGCAACGAACATGACCTCAGGATACTGCAGTGTCACAGAAACTAAATGGAGGACAGAGTTTGGAGGAGGAGGTATTGGTCACCAGAAAGCAGACAGAAAAAGCCACCGAGTACTAATTAGGAAGCTATGAGAGACCTTCTAGAAAGCCCTGGTGAAGGACAGCTAAGATAGTTGCCTAAACAGTTCTCTGTGCCTTCACTAGACAACTCTGGCAGGTGCACATGACGGGCATCTTCATGGCAAATGCCACACCCATCTATGATGAATCACGTTTTCTTTCCGAGAGTCAGTGCACATGACTCCCAAATGGAATGAATGTAAGTCATTCTTAATTCCGACAAGTACTCGACTGTGTTTCCAAACAGAAGGGGATTATTTTTTCTAACCTTACTATTGTGAGAACTGAAAGTCATTCACTGAATTTAATTCTTTTTTGTGATCAACTATTTTATGACAGGGAGATATCTAAATTGCTATTTGAATTGGCTGCAGGAATAAGGCTTACAAAACAGCAACAGTGTAGCTGGGGACCTGCAGGCAATGAGACAGGGTAGTGGGCTAAGCACTGTCATGTGTGAGGGACACAGTCATGAGGCTGTTCATTCTCAACACATGGTGCCTGTAGACACAGCTAAAAGGCAGCCTGTCTGGGTGGGTAGTGGGGGTGTACAACACCAAAGTCCCAGGACACACCCACATGATAAAGAGTAAACACTCCTCCTTCTTTTGCCTTTTGATATGGGAGTTATAAAGTATTTTCCAAAAGGGCCTGTCTTTGCCAATTATACTTCTTGTCATACCTGTATTTTTAAAAGAATTAGAAGCTCCGAATTTGAAACTTTGCCGTATTACTTCCTAGCTGTGTGATTTTAGGCAAATCGATTGACTTCTTCTGTGAGCCTCATCTATAAACAGGGATAAGACAATCCCATCTTGCAAGTAAGGCTTACAGCTCCTGCGTGTAAAATATCTTGCACAAGCAGATGCTCAGTAAATGATAGTATTACCGTTATTATTGACAAGTGGATCTTCATCTCTCTAGCTCTTGTAAATACAACAGTTCAATAAAGGAGAGCATGATAACCTGGTAGAAATGAGGACTTCAATGCTAGGCTGTTTGCCAAATTTAAGCAGAAGAGCAGGGACGTGACTGATATATTAAGTTCCAGTCTTAATATATCCCTTATAGAAAATGCCAAGGGAAGATCACGGCCCAGTGGCCCACCAATTCAGTTCCCAAAGAGCCAAGTCTGTGAACCCATCTTTGTTTGACACATCCTTCCTAGGGATTAAAAAGAGTTAAGGAAGAAAATAACAGAAACCTTCAATTCCTAAACCATTAAAGGGGAGCTGGGGGGAAGATGAATCCCACATCCACTGAAGAAAGTTGAAATAAAGAAGCAGTTGAAATATGAAATTCAGCCAACAGGAAAGAGAATAAAATCTCAAGACACCTTTCAGGGTCGAACGTGTCCAGTCACTAAGGCATGAATCGTGTCGTGTATGTTCTGCTTTTCTAGGCAAGGTATGAGCTTCAGAGGCATAACTTGCTGAAAAAATGAAAGAAAAATGATGGTTTTTTGAAAGGTGATCATGCACTCAGGCTGTTGACATTTGCTCCGTGCTTTTATATACCACTATCTGAGAACCATGAGTATTTTTCACTGTAAATGCCTAAGTGGATGTATTGTGTCTGCTGGCTTTGGAGACCAGAGACAACTTAAATTACCCAGGGCTTAGATGGGAGCCAGTGTGGAGAGCAGCAGTCAGCTAGATTTCAAAGTGCAGCTTGGAGTTTACAATCCCTTTAGCCCTAAGGGATGCTGACTAAAGGGTACTGAGCAAAATTGGTGGATGCCTCAGAGGATACATCTGAGAACAAAACATGCTGGAGAAGAGAGACAGGAAGAATACAGACATTAGTCCATGTGATTCAGTTGTAAGTGAAAAAAAAATCTGCTTGGGATAGACAAAACAAAGAAAAGCATGAGATTTACTGAAAGAGATTAACACAAGCCAAGGAATAACCACTCTAGGGTCACCACACCCTGGGACAGGCAGCACTGCAGCAGGCATTTGTGGACCATCCTGCTGGACAGGACCAAGCTCTCAATGCCCAGTATCTGTGCGTCTCAGTGAAATTGTGCCTTGCAGTGTGAAATGGACCAAAGAGCAGAGTTAAAGGGGACTGGTGACTAACAAAATGTACGAGTTTGTTTTTCAGGATATCTATTTACAGGACCACAGGGCCAGTTGAAGCTGGCCAGAATCAATATGTCTGACCGGAGCTTGTACCAAGATTTACCTGCCCACTGGGTGAACTTTTGACAGCACAGCCCAGATTTCCACATGTTCCATACCAACCCCCTCTTAATTTACATGCTCAACCCATGAAGAGATATGACAGGATAACTGCACATGCCCAAGAGGCTTTCCTAACTTCCCTTTACCCTCCACCAATCCTTAACCAACCTGAGACCCTACTCCTAAAACTGCGGCCCTTAAATACACAACCTGTGAGCTGAAGAGGGAGGATGGATTTGAGCCCATCTTCTGTCTCCTTCCTCAGCCATCTTGCAATAACCCTTTCTCTCAACAAAAATCGGGTGCTGCAGTGTTCGGCCTTCAGTTGAACATGGGCTAATGGACCCAGTTCAGTTAGGTAATAACAGTCTTGACAATCCAAAGTGCATATTTGACTGAGGTGTGTTAGGGGAGGCACGTTGTGTGGAAAGCATGGTTTTACCAGGTTCCTTCCTTGAGCATTAAGTGTCTCCCAGAGAACACTGCAAACCACTATGCAGTGCTTATTCACCATGTAGAAGAAAGGAGAAAGAGATGGGACAGGAAACAGGACTTCTCCATTGACAGGGTGTTTCCAACAACTGATAAATCTTTACGGCATGGACTTTTATCTAAAATGACATTTGAGAGACAAGAAAGGCAGAAACAACCCATGTATCAATGGATGGATATGCATATGATACATATGATGCCTATCATGATATATGCATGATATATGCATATGATGGAATATCATTCAGCTTTAAAAGGAAGGAAATTCTGACATAGGCTACAACATGAATGAACCTTGAGAACATTATACTAAGTGGAATAAACCAGTCACAAAAAGACAAATACCATATGATTCCATTTATGTGAGGTACATAGAGTAGTCACATTCGTAGATACAGAAAGTAAGCAGAATGGTGGTTGCCAGAGGCTGAGGGCAGGCAAGAATGGGGAGCCAGTGTTCAATGGGTACAAAATTTCAGTTTGGGAAGATGAGAAAATTCCAGAAAGAAATGGCATGATGGTTGCACAATAATGTGAATGTTCTTAATGCCACTGAACTGTACACCTAAAATGGGCTAAAATGATAATTATGTACATTTACCACAATATAAAAAAAAGAAACCTATATACATTATGAAGAAGGAAGCAGACAAAGAGAAAGCAAATGAATGTTTATGTTTGAATTATTTCATAATATTAATAACAATTTCTATAGTAAAACAGCAAATGTTCTCAGGTCTACAACCTGTCATTGTACCCTTTGTTTAAATCCAGGCATGGGTCAATTTGGGGTTTGCATACACCATTCATTTCCTTTTTTTGTTGTGCTTTCTTTTGTCCCCAGAAGAGCCCACCAAAGCACGCTGCAAGGAAAAGCATCAGCACTTGAGTATCTGACACACAGAAAGCCTCAAGTTAAGTAACTACAGCACTAAGTGAGACCTTCCCCCTTACTCTCTTTTCCCCATCACAATCCTGAAAAAGTTCAGAAGCCCAGAGCAATGGAAGAGGCAGCAGGACAGAGTTGAGGCCCTGATCTAGAGGAGGGGAAAACTGTAGGACAAATTGACATTTTGATGTAATACTAGACAGGACTTCTTAAGATAAGACTTTTAGATGTCAGGAAGTGGTAAGAACAGCTAGATCATTTGCCTGAACCATTATTTGGGGGTGGAAAAGGGAGTTTCAGCACATCAAATTTTAAAGGCAATACTGAGAAAAAAAAATAGTTGCTTCCTACTTGCACCCTACTAAATGCAGCTGGCTCAAAAGCAGAATTAAGCCCGTATTAAATCTTTACCATGACCGTAAAGAGATAGAGATTATCCTCTTCCCATATAAGGAAATCAATATTTGAGTAAGTCAATGAATGTATCCAAGGTCCTATTAGTAAGTTAAAGGATCAGGGTCTAAAGCCTACACAGTTCCCTATGTGCCATGCTACTTGCCTCCCGAGTAGCTGGGACTACAGGTGCCCACCACCATGCCCGGCTAATTTTTTGTATTTTTAGTGGAGACAGGGTTTCACCGTGTTAGCCAGGATGGTCTCAATCTCCTGACCTCGTGATCAGCCTGCCTTGGCCTCCCAAAGTGCTGGGATTACAGGCATGAGCCACTGCTCCCAGCCTTACAAATACTCTTAATATGCCAGTACATGAGAATACAAAGGACAGAACGTAATGACACTTTCTTTTCGAATGTTTGCTAGGAAGGAACCTCACAGTGACTGTGGCAACACGATGCTGCCAAGGATATCAGTCTGGCCTCCAAAATGAGGTTTTCTGGAATGCAGGATCTCAGACTACCAGTTTTAAGCCAAGGATTTAAGGAAGTTCATCGCAATTGCATTACCAGTATTTATAAGTTTTAACTTTGAATTCCATCCTCATTTAGTGGGTGAGGTAAATAATGGCTGGTGCTTTGTGAATTTTTATGGCTGGAGTGATGGATGGTCTAAACAACTGGCAGTCTGCTCTATCCATTCATTAACTCTGAACTACATATTTTCCAGGTTCAACTCTGAACTTAGGTATTTCAAACAGATGACAGATTTCCCCTTGTTCTCCAGGCTGCTGTATTTATAGCTCTTGCCTCCTGAATCCTCACTTTTCCCTCTTTAGATGTCAATGATAATCCCATCCACCCCAGAAAACTACTATGGAGGAGGGAAAAATAATTAAGACCATTATGACAATTTTTTTATCCTTCAACTGCCTCCCCTGTATCATTCTGCCTGTGCATGCGGGTAGCATCCCAGACACCCATTCTTCTGTTAAATTCAGATTTCTTAAAGAGTATTTCGAACAGCCTGTAGGTGTTCTTTCTCCTAACACGTCACCTATCTCTTTCTTAGTAACTGTGTTCAGTTCTATTTCCTTCCCTACATAGCTAATAAAAGCTCCAAGAAACAAGAAGTCTTTCAAAAGACATCTCCACCTATGTCAGCTATACACAGCTACCAGTGCTTTCCCCAAAGGTCAGCATCAGGAATTCACGTCTTCTGTTCCTGCTACAATTGAGGCCAGTGGTTCTTAGCCTTGACTGCTCAGCAGAATCACCCGGGAAAATACTAAAACATACCGGGCATCACCCAAGACTCATTAAATTAGAAACTCTGGAGCAGTCATTCAGACATGAGTAGATTGTAAGTACCTCCCAGGTTCTTCTAACATACAGCCAGCATTGCGAACCAATTTTCAAGGCCATGGCTACTCAAAGGGTGATTGCAGGCCAGTGCTGGTCAGTAAACTTTGTTACCATTTGAGATAACATAAGTTAATGCCAGCATCAAGTATATCATTACACACACTTTGGTTCAGCTGCCTTTTTTTTTTTTCTTTTTTTAAATAGCAAGCATGTCTCAATGAAAGAAGCAGTGCATTGATTTACTCTCTGGCAAAAGCTCCTTAGCTGGTCACTGATACACAACAAAGAATTTGAAGGCTGATTCCTTTGGGTAACCCTTCTGCAAGTCTTTTTGGCACGTTCAGATATTTCCAGAATTCTTTTATTTCTGTAGCCTCTTTACACCCTGAGCATTTACTTCCAACATTTATCATTATAGTTCTGAGTACTATGTACCAAGGAGGTTATCAATGTCCCTGAACTCTCTAGCCTGACTTTACTAGGTATGAACTTCTGCCATTGAATGCATATTATTCAATGGATTATTAAAATGTGCAGAAGACCAGATTACCCAGACACTGGGCCACTGGAGAAACTGTGAAGGGCATTGAAGTGTTTGAAACTTCAGGGATTCCATTTCAATGGCAATGAACTGGATGCTCATGCTCCGCCTTCTCCTCCACTCTCCCAATCTTTCTTTTTTCTCTCCTCTCTACTCTCTTCCACTCATGGTCAGCTTCGAGGGTATACAGGAAGTCATTGACCAATATAGAAAAATATGGAAAACCTCAGGACAGGCCCTTCCCCTATACTCCCAAACCAGGGCCATTACTCCAAAAGACATTCTTTCTTCTGGATCTTGAAAGTCACATTAGGTGAAGGGAGTGTTTCAAACAGCCTGTAGGTGTTCCAGGTGAGGCTGAAAATATTCCTGGAATGTGTTAAACTTAATGATCCAACAATTTAAATAGAAGAACAGAGTAAAATACTGTAGAAATCAGAATAAAGATAAGCATTTTGTGGGGAAAAGAGAAAGTGCAAATAGACATTTAAGAGCCTCTTAGAAGGCAGCATAAGAAAAGGAACTCTGCATTTGAAACAAGATCTCATTTTATATCCTGAATCTCTCTTTGTATTTATTAGACAGTGTTTTCAACATATTCATGCATGAGTTTCCACATTTACAAATAGGTCACAGAGCATTTGCCACCAGATTGTTGGGAGGCTTAAATGTGGTGATGTATGTACAAACACTTAGCACAGCGCATAGTACCAAGTAAATCTGTGTTCATTCATTCATCTATTCAACAAGTATCTATTGTTAAGCACTGTGTGAGGCACCAAGCATCTGGTGGAGGAAAAAATAGACATCACTGCTGCCCTCATGGGGCTTAGAGGCACATGGAGACACAAAGAAGAATCATAAAATCATAGACATAAATGTATAAATAGACATATAATTCAAATGGAAACAAGTTAGTACGAGCAAACATAATGGAGACATCTTATCTCGTTTGGGTTTAGGAAGCATTTTCCTAAAAAAGTCACGTTTAAGCCTAACTGAAGGAGTTCCCTGGGTATGAGGTGGGGGAGATTTGACTCGAATAAAAAATAAGAAGGAAACTTTTAGTTATGATATTAACTCCATATAAATGAACCTAAATTGAAAAGAAATATACAGACTGATGTAAATGAGAAGTCCAAGATCTGGCACTGGCTTCCAGCAATGGCTCAAACAAATGTCACCAATCATCTCTTTTTTCTGCAGTGACCCACTTCTCCTTTGCATTAGCTTCATTCTCAGACAGGCTTTCTCCACCTCACTGTAAAATACACTGAACATAGAACATACCTAAAAACTGTTATCTCAGAAGACAAGAGGTTCTCTTTCTCCTAGAATTCATATTGACAGACAAAGTAGGATCTCATTGACCCACACTTGGGATATAACATCCAACTCTGAACCAATCACTGGAGTACCTTGATGTCGCAGGTTGGGCCCTATGCTCCTCTTGTGAGGGGAAGATGGAGCCAAGTGACAGAAAACCCAACAGACTGAGGAGAGGCACTTTGGAAAGAGAGTGGGCGATGAACAGATACGGAACTCACAGATGTCTAATACAGGTCAACTTACGTAATACTGGGCATAAGAGCAACGGGAAACAACTTAAGACTTTTAAACAATGAAGTGAAATAATCATTATATCTGCACTTTGATACAGATCACCTGAACTGCAATGTGGACAGTAAACTGGAAGTGGAATAACAGATGTCGCAAGACCAGTTAGGCTCCTTCAGGCTGAAGATAACAATTTGAACTAGGGTGGTAAGAACATAGAAGTAAATAAAAGAATCAATTAAAACTAGTTAAAATCATAGTAAAATTAACCATAAAGAAAAAGAGGGTAAAATTATCAGTGGTTGAATATTGATTGGACATCTGAGAGGAAAAGAGAACCAGTTTATGTTTGTACTTATTAGACAGTGTTTTCAACTGTCTAAGATGTTGAGGTTGGGGTATCTTTGAGATATTAAAATAAAACTGATGAATAGTCCATTGGATCTGAAGGCACAGAGTTTCTAGAAGTTATATGGACTGGAGATGCAATTTTGGGGGTCAATTGCCAGTCAAAGCCATGAGTATAGACGAGATTGACTAGGAAAATAGCATAGAGTGATAAGAGCCTGTGACTGAACTTAGAGGAAATGCGATTCAATAAACAAATGTTTACATGGTTTTGGCCAAAGTCAGACATCCTATTCATCTATGCAGAGCCCATTTTTCCCTTCGTAGTTGCACATCTTCCTTCTGTTCTATACACTCACCCAACAGAATGCTTCCGAATTTGATCCTTTTAATGGGAATGATTTCGCAGATTGTTTTAAATTGCTACATGAAAAACAAATTACGAAGATTGAATATCCACATATATAGGTTATTGTTGTAATTAAACAAAACCCACAACAGAGTTAATCAGGTACATATTTTAATGCTATGCATAATTTTTATTATACTGCATACAAATTAGCTTCAAATGGTAGGCAGTTCATGAAAATGACTGCAATCAGTATTGCTGTTATACAACCACACCAAATTTTTAGTTTTTCTCTTTTTACTGGATTAGTTCTCCAGTATGTCATCATTGTTACTGTCGACTTGTTTTCCTGTGCATTATTTTATAACACACATACATGTGCACAAATGTGTATGCACACTCACATAATTTGAAAATTTTTCATCAATGGCTAGAATTACCTTGTTACTGGCACTCTTGTAATTGTATAACAGGTTAAGCTAGGTTGAGGCAAGATTACAAATGACCCACAGAATCACAGTGACTCATAACAGAAGTTGAGTTGTTATGTTATGATATGAATATCTCTCTCTCCCCTCCCTGTTGTCTTTGGGACTAAGAATGATGAAATAGTTTCTATTCTGGATCATTTATGGTCATTGTAGCAGATAGAATGAAGGGAAAACACAGATTAACAATGTTCACTCTTAGAGCTTCTTCCCAGAAGCAACACCAACCACTTCCATTCATTTCATCAGCCAATGCAAAGTTACACAACTAAGCAGTAGGTCAAGAAAGAAAATGCTTCCCCAGGGTAAGCAGCAAATATTTTGAAAAATAGAATTTCTTAGCCTGCCTCACTTCTGTAACTCCTCCTTTGAACCCCAGCTTTGAGGGGGTTTTGCCCTCTCACTTACTGTCATCTTGCCAGTACTCCCCAGTATCCTCACATGAGCTGGGTTCTAAAACAACCACACTCCACTCCACAATTCTCTGCTGAGTGTCTTGGCTACAAGGTGGTTTGTGACAGCAAAACTCCTCAGCACTGAGGCTCTGGGTTGGCTGTCCAGCAATCACCATGATGTGGGAGTGGAGGCGGTGGTGGCGGCGAACCAGAGGGAATGTAGAGCAGTGAGGACAGAGATACAGGAGAGAATACATTGAGAAAGAGGTATGGCTAGTGCATAGCCTACAATAATTTATTTATTTTTAGAACATCCCTAGATACTCTAGGATGAATATAGGGATAAGCATAATATTTCCCATATTATATATATTCTATCAAATATCAGAGGTAGTATTCAAATCACCAGGCTATTATTCAAATTAGCCTATACTGCCTAACCCTATCACTACCCTCTACTCATATTCTCAGCCTCCCCTCTCCTTGCTATGGCTGTTGGATTCCATGCCCCACCTGACAAACTTATTTGCACTGCACTCCTTTTCCCTAAGCTGGCCCTCTCCAGGGGGGAACATCCATTTCTTCAGGTCTTGCCCTCCCAGTTTGCTCTGCTGGTCTGTAAATAACCATCGCATGGATGAAACAGCCTTTTCAAAGAAAAATGTGTTAAGTATGAGAAGGTCATGGTTCTCCTGTCTTCCCATACCAGTGAATGAATTTCTATCAAGGGTGATAGAGCTATAGATCAACGTTTATTTTGGGGGGAAGAAAGTCCAGAAAAGCAGTGAGGTCTTGGGACCCAAGAGTAGAAAAGAACAGTCACAAAGAAAAAGAGAATCAGAAAGACAGGCTAAGTAAGCAATTATCTTGCTAAGATGACCACTTTGCTTCCATTCTCCTAATTAAAGACCAGTTTCTCTCTATCTCTGTCTCTCCCTCCTTCTCTCTCTCTCTCTCTCTCTGTGTGTGTGTGTGTGTGTGTGTGTGTCGGGGTGGGACGTGGGGTTTCATGTAGGTGAATGGGGTGCTTATGAGCGCGTATGGGAACAGTGTAGCATGTAATAGGTAAGGCTGCAAGGCAGGAGCTTTGAATCTCATTGAGGAGATTTGCAGGAATTTGAACACTAGATTGACCACAGAGCTTCAGACATTCTATTCCTTCCCAGTCATCATTCCTTCCCCTTCTCAGGGTCATCTGAGTTTTAGACTGGCCTTAACCCCAAACTCCCTTACTAGTTTTTGTTCATGCCAATGCCACTATAGCTTTCTTGGAGCTTTCACCTGACCCGTTTAGGTTTTTTTTCCAGGGTTCTCTGTTCCCTATAATCCTAGTATGTTTGTTGGGTACAGGATAATAATGGCATTTAAAAAAATAATTTCAACTTTATTTTAGATTCAGCGAGTATACGTACTGGTTTGTTACACAGGTATATTTTGTGTTGCTGAGGTTTGGGGTACTACAGATGATCCTATCACTCAGGTAGTGAGCATAGTACCCAATAGGTAGTTTTTCAGCCCATTTCCCCACCCCTGCCAGTAGTTCCCAGTGTCTTTTGTTTCCATGTTTATGTTCATTTGTACTAAATGTTTCGTTCCCACTTCTAAGCGATAAGAGGCCGTATTTAGTTTTCTGTCTCTGCCTTAATTTGCCTAGGATAATAGCTGCCAGTTGCATCCATGCTGCTGCAAAGGACATGATCTTGTTCTTTTTTTATGGCTGCAATCAAAGTATTCCATGAGTGTCTATATATCACATTTTCTTTATCTAATCCACTGTTGACAGGCATCTAGGTTAATTCCATGCATTTGCTATCATGAATAGAACTGTGATGAACATGAGTATATAAGTCTTTTGTGTAGAATGATTTTCCTTTGGGCATGTACCTAGTAATGGGATTCCTGGGTCAAATGGTAGTTCTCTTTTAAAAATTCATCCCCTCCTTACACTTTATACAAAAATTAACTCAAGATGGATTAAAGACTTAAACATAAGACCAAAAGCCGTAAAAACCCTAGAAGAAAACCTAGGCAATACCATTCAGGACATAGGCATGGGCAAAGACTTCTTTGCTAAAACACCAAAAGCAATAGCAACAAAAGCCAAAATAGACAAATGGGATCTAATTCAACTAAGGAGCTTCTGCACAGCAAAAGAATCTATCATCAGAGTGAACAGGCAATCTGCAGAATGGGAGAAAATTTTTGCAATCTATCCATCTGACAAAGGGCTAATATATTTACAAGAAAAAACAACCCCACCAACAAGTGGGCAAAGGATATGAGCAGACACTTCTCAAAAGACATTTATGCAGCCAACAGACACAAGAAAAAGTACTCATCACTGGTCATCAGAGAAATGCAAATCAAAATCACAATGAGATACCATCTCACACCAGTTAGAATGTTGATCATTAAAAAGTCAGGAAACAACAGATGCCAGAGAGGATGTGAAGAAATAGAAACACATTTACACTGTTGGTGGGAGTGTAAATTAGTTCAACCATTGTGGAAGACAGTATGGCAATTCCTCAAGGATCTAGAACTAGAAATACCATTTGACCCAGCCATCCCATTACTGGGTATATACCCAAAGGATTATAAATCATGCTACTATAAAGACACTTGCACATGTATGTCTATTGCAGCACTGTTTGCAATAGCAAAGACTTGGAACCAACCCAAATGCCCATCAGTGTTAGACTGGATAAAGAAAATGTGACACATATATACATGGAATACTATGCAGCCATAAAAAAAGGATGAGTTCATGTCCTTTGGGACATGGATGAAGCTGGAAACCATCATTCTCAGCAAACTCACACAAGAACAGAAAACCAAGCACCACATGTTCTCACTCATAAGTGGGAGTTGAACAATGAGAACACACGGAAACAGGAAGGTGAACATCACACACCAGGGCTTGTTGGGGAGTGGGGTCTAGGGGAGGGATAGCATTAGAAGAAATACCTAATGTAGATGACAGGCTGATGGGTGCAGAAAACCACCATGGCACATGTATACCTATGGAACAAACTTCTATATTCTGCACATGTACCACAGAACTTAAAGTATAATAATTAAAGAAAAAGTTCTTTGAGGAATCTCCAAACTGCTTTTCACAGTGACTGAACTAATTTACATTTCCATCAACAATGTATAAGCATTTCCTTTTCTCTGCAGCCTTGCCAGCATCTATTACTTTTGGACTTTTTAATAATAGCCATTCTGACTGGTTTGAGATGGTATCTCATTGTGATTTTAATTGGCATTTCTCTGATGATTAGTGATGTGAAACATTTTTTCATTTGTTTGTTGCCCACGTGGATGTCTTATTTTGAGAAGTGTCTGTTCATGTATTTTGCCCTTTTTAAAATGGGATTGTTTTTGCTTGCTGATTTATTTAAGTTCCTTCTAGATTCTGAAAATTAAACCTTTGTTGGATGCATGGTTTGCAAATATTTTCTCCCATTTTGTAAGTCATTTGTTTACTCTCTTGATGCTTGATTTTGCTGTGGAGAAGCTCTTTTGCCTAATTAGATCCCATTTGTCAATTTTGGTTTTTGTTACAATTGCTTTTGGGGACTTAGCCATAAATTCTTTGCCAGGGCCAATGTTGAGATGAGTATTTCCTAGGTTTTCTTCTAGGATTTTTTTTTTTTTTTTTTTGAGATGGAGTCTTGCTCTGTTGCCCAGGCTGGGGTGCAGTGGTACAATCTCAGCTCACTGTAACCTCTGCCTCCCAGGTTCAAGCAATTCTCCTGCCTCAGCCTCCTGAGTAGCTGGGACTACAGGTGTGCACCACCACACCCAGCTAATTTTTTGTATTTTTAGTAGAGACGGGGTTTCACCATGTTAGCCAGGATGGTCTCTATCTCCTGACCTCGTGATCTGTCTGTCTCGGCCTCCCAAAGTGCTGGGATTATAGGCATGAGCCACTGTACCCGGCTGCTCTTCTAGGATTTTCATAGTTTGAGGTTTAAATTAATCCATCTTGAGTAAACTTTTTTATATGGTAAAATATAAAGGTTCAGTTTCATTCTTGTGCATATGGCTAGCCCGCTATCCTAGTACCATTTATTGAATAGAGAGTTCTTTCCCATTGCTTATTTTTGTCAACTTTGTTAAAGATCAGATAATTGTAGATGTGTGACTTTATTTCTGGGTTCTCTGTTCTGTTCTATTCATCCAGTGATAGACTGGATAAAGAAAATGTGGCACATGTACACCATGGAATACTATGCAGGCATAAAAAAGGATGAGTTCATGTCCTTTGCAGGGACATGGATGAAGCTGGAAACCATCATTCTCAGCAAACTTACACAAGAGCAGAAAACCAAGCACCACTTGTTCTCACTCATAAGTGGGAGTTGAACAACGAGAACACATGGACATGGGAAAGGGAACGTCACACACTGGGGCCTGTTGGTGTCTATGTGTCTATATTTATGCCAGTACCATTCTGTTTTAGTTACTGGAGCCTTATAACATAGTTTGAAGTTGAGTAATGTGACGCCTGCACCTTTATTTTGTTTTTCTTTTTTTGAACTGTGGATTGATTTTGCTATTTGGGCTCTTTTTTGGTTCCATATAAATTTTAGAATACTTTTTTCTAATTAGGTAAAAAAATGATGTTGGTAGTTTGATAGTAATAGTGTTGAATCTGTAAATTTCTTTGTGCAATATGGCCATTTTAATGATACTGGTTCTCAAAATAATAAGAGCCATCTATGACAAACCCATACCCAACATCGTACTGAAGAGGCAAAAGCTGGAACCATTCCCTTTGTAAACTGGAACAAAGCAAGGACACTCTCACCACTCCTGTTCAACATAGTACTGGAAGTCCTCGCCAGAACATCAGGCAAGAGAAATAAATAAAAGGCATCCAAATAGGGAAAAAAAGCAAACTATCTCTCTACTGACAATATGATTCTATACCTAGAAAACTCTAAAGATGCCACAAAAAGGCTCCTAGAACTGACAAATGACTTCAGTAAAGATTCAGGATTCAAAAATCAATGTACAAAAATCGGTAGCGTTTCTATACACCCGTAACATTCTATCTGAGCATCAAGTTAAGAACACAATCCTATTTACAATAGCCACACACACTAAATGAAATATCTAGGAATGCAACCAGCCAAGAAGGTGAAAGATCTCTACAAGGATAAGTACAAAACACTGCTGAAAGAAATCAGAGATGACACAAATAAATGAAAAAAACACCTCACACTCATAGACAGGATAATTACTGTAACGCTTTTGATAGCCCAATTTGTGGCTTCCATGTGATGCTGATAATTCTGGCACTTTGGTATTTCTATCTGAAGGTTTAGACCCCTGACCCATTAACTTTTTCACGTGCATAGTTTGAAAACATGAATTCTCTTCTCATTGTATCCCAGGGACAGTATAATTTTATAGATCAATTTTAAACATTTTCTTGAATAGTTCTGCTCTAGAGATTAGTTTATAAAATACAATTCAGTAAAAAATATATATATATACAGTTCAGCCACCATCAAATTAGAAAACCTTGGAGTGTCAAATACTCCCATCCATTAAAGCAATTTCCATCAATATCAAGTCCTGTTTGTCTGATGCTGTCCAATTAAGAACAATGTGAAACAAGAAATGTCTAGAGATGCTGATTCCCATTTTCTTTTCCCTTCCTTTTTTAAATTCCCATTTTCATTAGTAACAAAGGTCAGTGCTCATTTCATCTAATTCCCCTTCTATGGATCTGAAACCTAATGTTACCATGCAATTGAGCAATTGAGTTATACAAATGTAGTTCCTTGGCCATAAAAATTTAAAATGATTGATGGTGGATTTCCCATTAATTTTTAAAGTGCTTTGGTTGCTCTACATTAATATTTATGTCAAGTCATTTTTTGAAACAGACATATCTCTAATTTTGCAGTGATTCTTTAATTTGTTGATCAGCTGATCTGTTGATTCACTAGGTAGAAATTTACTAGGTAGAGCAGAGGCATTTTGTAATAAATACCTATAAATTTTATTTCATATTGCTATTCTAAAGGTCAATTCTGTTTCTTTTTCTGAATCCAACCAGATAAAGATCTATATTCAGAGGTGTTAGCAAAGTCCCCTGAATATCCAGAGGAGTGAAATTATGAGAAGCCACCTTAAAAAGCACACAGGTGCCATCCTAAGAAAAAAAGTTCACCCAAAACAACAAGACTACAAAACTGTACAGTCTAATATCAAAAAATTGAGAACAAAACAGCAGGAATCTGGTCAGACTAGTGGATAACTCTATTTTATTTAAATGTACCTGGGTTCAAAAGACAAAAACCACATGATTATCTCAATAGATGCAGAAAAGGCCTTTGACAAAATTCACCAGCCCTTCATGCTAAAAACGCTCAATAAATTCGCTATTGATGGAATGTACCGCAAAATAATAAGAGCTATTTATGACAAACCCACAGCTAATATCATACTGAATGGGCAAAAACTGGAAAAATTTGAAAACTGGCACAAGACAGGGATGCCCTCTCTCACCACTCCTATTCAACATAGTGTTGGAAGTTCTGGCTAGGGCAATCAGGCAAGAGAAACAAAGGGTATTCAATTAGGAAAAGAAGAAGTCAAATTGCCCCTGTTTGCAGATGACATGATTGTATATTTAGAAAACTCCATTGTCTCAGCCCAAAATCTCCTTAAGCTGATAAGCAACTTCAGCAAAGTCTCAGGATACAAAATTAATGTGCAAAAATCACAAGCATTCTTATACACCAGTAACAGACAAGCAGAGAGCCAAATCATGTATGAACTTCCATTCACAATTGCTTCAAAGAGAATAAAATACCTAGGAATCCAACTTACAAGGGATGTAAAGGACCTCTTCAAGGAGAACTACAAACCACTGCTCAGTGAAATCAAAGAGGACACAAACAAATGGAAGAACATACCATGCTCATGGATAGGAAGAATCAATATCGTGAAAATGGCCATACTCCCCAAGGTCATTTATAGATTCAATGCCATCCCCATCAAGCTACCAATGAGTTTCTTCACAGAATTGGAAAAAACTGCTTTAAAGTTCATGTGGAACCAAAAAAGAGCCCGCATTGCCAAGACAATCCTAAGTCAAAAGAACAAAGCTGGAGGCATCACGCTACCTGACTTCAAACTATACTACAAGGCTACAGTAAACAAAACAGCATGATACTGGTACCAAAACAGAGATATAGACCAATGGAACAGAACAGAGTCCTCAGAAATAATACCACACATCTACAGCCATCTGATCTTTGACAAACCTGAGAGAAACAAGAAATGGGGAAAGGATTCCCTATTTAATAAATGGTGCTGGGAAAATTGGCTAGCCATAAGTAGAAAGCTGAAACTGGATCCTTTCCTTACTCCTTATACAAAAATTAATTCAAGATGGATTAGAGACTTAAATGTTAGACCTAATACCATAAAAAAACCCTAGAAGAAAACCTAGGTAATACCATTCAGGACATAGGCATGGGCAAGGACTTCATGTCTAAAACACCAAAAGCAACAGTAATAAAAGCCAAAATTGACAAATGGGATCTAATTGAACTAAAGAGCTTCTGCACAGCAAAAGAAACTACCATCAGAGTGAACAGGCAACCCACAGAATGGGAGAAAATTTTTGCAATCTACTCATCTGACAAAGGGCTAATATCCAGAACCTACAAAGAACTCAAACAAATTTACAAGAAAAAAACAACCCCATCAAAAAGTGGGCAAGGGATATGAACAGACATTTCTCAAAAGAAGACATTCATACAGCCAACAGACACATGAAAAAATGCTCATCATCACTGGTCATCAGAGAAATGCAAATCAAAACCACAATGAGATACCATCTCACACCAGTTAGAATGGCGATCATTAAAAAGTCAGGAAACAACAGGTGCTGGAGAGGATGTGGAGAAATAGGAACACTTTTACACTGTTGGTGGGAATGTAAACTAGTTCAACCATTATGGAAAACAGTATGGTGATTCCTCAAGGATCTAGAACTAGATGTACCATATGACCCAGCCATCCCATTACTGGGTATATACCCAAAGGATTATAAATCATGCTGCTATAAAGACACATGCACACGTATATTTATTGTGGCACTATTCACAATAGCAAAGACTTGGAATCAACCCAAATGTCCATCAATGACAGACTGGATTAAGAAAATGTGGCACATATACACCATGGAATACTATGCAGCCATAAAAAAGGATGAGTTTGTGTCCTTTGTAGGGACATGGAGGCAGCTTGAAACCATCATTCTCAGCAAACCATTGCAAGAACAGAAAACCAAACACCACATGTTCTCACTCATAGGTGGGAACTGAACAATGAGATCACTTGGACTTGGGAAGGGGAACATCACACACCGGGGCCTATCATGGGGAGGGGGAAGGGGGGAGGGATTGCATTGGGAGTTATACCTGATGTAAATGACGAGTTGATGGGTGCAGCACACCAACACGGCACAAGTATACATATGTAACAAACCTGCACGTTATGCACATGTAAACTAGAACTTAAAGTATAATAATAAAAACAAAATCTAAAAAAAAATAATAAGAAAATAAAAAAATAAAAGTACCTGGGTTCAGAAAAATCCTAACAATATCCAGATATTAGCAACAGATAATATGGGGGTGACAATAGCCAAGCCACTGGGTTTTTACTGGAAGTGTTCTCAGGAGCCTCGGTCCAATCTCCTCATTTTCCACATGTGGAAGCTGAGGCTGGTGAGATAAAGGTCATGCAGGTACTAACTCCAGATCCGGGTGAAAGCACGGTGGAGGATAAAGGGCCAGTTCCAGTATCAAAGTTCAAATCCTGGTTTACTGCTTATTGGTTGTATAATGTTTGGTAAATTCCTTGACCTCCTAGAACACGCTCTTTTGGATTAAAACAAGAAACACGTAAAGCATCTGGCACATAGGAGGTACTAAACTTAATAAATGTTTGTTTTTTTCATTTTCCCTTCTGTGCTAGGATTCTATAAAAATAAAGAACATAACTATTTCTTAGAGGTCAAAACCTTATGTTTGTGTGTTTGTTTGTTTGTTGAGACTGTCTCTTTCTGTCACCCAGGCTGGAGTACGGTGGCACAATCTCAGCTCACTGCAACCTCTACTTCCCAGGTTCAAGCGATTCTCCCACGTCAGCCTCCCAAGGAGCTGGGATTATAGGTATGCACCACCGCACCCAGCTAATTTTGTATTTTTAGTCGAGGCAGAGTTTTATCATTTTGGCAAGGCTGGACTGAAACTCCTGACCTCAAGTGATCTGCCCACCTAGCCCTCTCAAAGTGTTGGGATTACAGGTGTGAACCTCAGTGCCCAGCTTCAACTTTCTATCTCTATCCTATTTGTTTAAAGAGGCTGGCTTGAGCATAGACATGATAAGAATATCTACATTAGATTAATTGTTCAAGCAATTATTTTCCCAGAAATTGTGCTATTAAATTTCAAACCTGCCAGGAGAAGAGTATGGTATTACTTCCCCTAAGGGAAAATGTGAACAGACATCTCTTCTCCTAGTCCCTCTAATACCCTTGAGATAAAACATGATTGATAAATTAAAGGGGCAGCACATAGAGGGGCTAAACGTTGCAAGCATTTGGGGAATCTCTGATTAGGATGCTTTAAGTTCCTGGTGGCTGTATGTTGCTGGGTTGGAATGGAAGAGCTGAGTGTGATATTGTCAACTTTCATGAGAAAAGACAGGACTAGAGAATATGGAGAAGTACACATCTTGAAAGAACACACTAAGTAGGGTTGAGAACCTGGCTCTGAGATGAGAGAGAAGAAACAACGGGTTCTTAGGGGAGAGCCCAAGAGATAGCAAAGGGATTGCAAAAACAGCAGCGTGGATTTAAAGCCCCAAGAGTAGCATGAAGTCAAACAGGAAAGAAACTTTTTCCTTGAATAATCAAAAGGGGATTGAAGAAAATAGCTCAGGATAGAACTAGAAGGTAGCAGTTCCTTAAATTCAGGAACCAGTTGTTATTCATCATTTTATCTTCAACCCTGGCACAAAAGAGCTATTAAATAAGTGTTTACTGAATTAACAAATGGAAAAATAGTTCTGAAGCCCAGGGCCTGGGGACTGTGTATGTATGTGTGTAGGGAGAGAAAGTAAGTAATGTTTAGAAATCTAGAAAGATCGTATTACCTAGACCAAACCAAGCAACCAAGCAAACGTGTTTGCCAAAAATATGCTCTTATCCTACAAGAAATACGGTTGGACAATTGCCCCATATATGTGCTGGGCTTCAGGGAATAAGGTGCCCATTTCCACTCTGATCAGCCAGATTTATCCCCAGCCTTTGACAAGTCTAGAAACTGTACCCTGTTCCTGACACCCCCATTGTACCCATGACTCAGCATTTTATGAGAAATGGGAAGGGTTTCAAACCAGAGCTGATCCTTTTGGGATTCAGCAGGTTGTTTTTATCTAGTCCTGTCTGACTCCAGTGTCCTCCCCTGCAGTACACCTTGAACACCTGTGAGACAGACATAGAAGCCTTGGGAAAAGCAGCCATGGATACCAGCCTTTGGTTCAGGAGCTGTTCTGTATTCACCCCCCTTAATCAATACCCTGCTGGTCTATACCAACACTCTATTCATGGGCTTTCCTCTAGCTTCCATCCCCTTTTCCATCGAAGCCATTAAATTTGACAACCAGCTTTGCGACTGACTAATCAGCTCAGATACTGGCCTCATCTGGATCACTGAAATGTCCTCCTTGGTTTTAGTGCTAAAATGTTGCATTACACCCTTCTATTCCCTTCCCCACCAACATGGACAATAACTTAGCTAGCTCCTCTGAGCTCATGACAATGTAATAAGTAAACTAGGCATAGGACTCCAAGAAAAGCAGGTCCCCAGCTCAGAATTTTACACTTGTATTTTGTGTCCCCAAATATTCATATAGACTATATGTTTTAAAAATTCAAACAAGAAATGGGGAAAGGATTCCCTATTTAATAAATGGTGCTGGGAAAATTGGCTAGCCATATGTAGAAAGCTGAAACTGGATCCCTTCCTTACACCTTATACAAAAATTAATTCAAGATGGATTAGAGACTTAAATGTTAGACCTAATACCATAAAAACCCTAGAAGAAAACCTAGGCAATAGAGTTCAGGACATAGGCATGGGCAAGGACTTCATGTCTAAAACACCAAAAGCAACAGCAACAAAAGCCAAAATTGACAAATGGGATCTAATTAAACTAAAGAGCTTCTGCACAGCAAAAGAAACTACCATCAGAGTGAACAGGCAACCTACAGAATGAGAGAAAATGTTTGCAATCTACTCATCTGACAAAGGGCTAATATCCAGAACCTACAAAGAACTTAAATTTACAAGAAAAAAAAACGGACAACCCCATCAAAAAGTGGGCAAAAGATATGAACAGACATTTCTCAAAAGAAGACATTCATACAGCCAACAGACACATGAAACAATGCTCATCATCACTGGTCATCAGAGAAATGCAAATCAAAACCACAATAAGATACCATCTCACACCAGTTAGAATGGTGATCATTAAAAAGTCAGGAAACAACAGGTGCTGGAGAGGATGTGGAGAAATAGGAACACTTTTACACTGTTGGTGGGACTGTAAACTAGTTCAAACATTGTGGAAGACAGTGTGGCCATTCCTCAAGGATCTAGAACTAGAAATACCATTTGACCCAGCCATCCCATTACTGGATATATACCCAAAGGATTATAAATCATGCTGCTATAAAGACACATGCACACATATGTTTCTTGCAGCACTATTCACAATAGCAAAGACTTGGAACCACCCCAAATGTCCATCAATGACAGACTGGATTAAGAAAATGTGGCACATATACACCATGGAATAGTATGCAGCCATAAAAAAGGATGAGCTCATGTCCAAATTGTAGGGACATGGATGCAGCTGGAAACTATCATTCTCAGCAAACTATCACAAGAACAGAAAACCAAACACCACATGTTCTCACTCATAGGTGGGAATTGAACAATGAGAACACTTGGACACAAGAAGGGGAACATCACACACCAGGACCTGTCACATTAGGAGATATCCCTAATGTAAATGACTAGTTAATGAATGCAGCACACCAACATGGCACATGTATACATATGTAACAAACCTGTACATTGTGCACATGTACCCTAGAACTTAAAGTATAATAAAAAAACAAATTTAAAAAATCATATAGATTTCCATTCTTTACACAATTATATAGATTACCATCACCTAAAGTTTCTACTCAAATGCCACCTCCTCACAAAGGCCTTCCTTGGCAGCCTTTTAAAAAATTGCACACCCTTCCTTCACACCCTATTTTTTGTTTGTTTTGTTTTGTTTTTTGCTGATTCATTTTCTTCACATCACTTATCCTGAGTTTGAAATACATGACATATATGTGTTTCCCTGTTTCTTGTTTATCATAAGACTAGAAAGTGAGTTCAGAACAGCTACTTTGTCTGTTTGATTTATCATATCCCTGGCACCTGCAACAAAATGTCACAAAATAAGTATCAATTAACTATTTGTTCAGTAAATGAATGAACAAAGCTCAAGTCTATATAGAAGTGATTCATGGGGGCGGAGCAAGATGGCCGAATAGGAACAACTCCAGTCTCCAACTCCCAGCGCGAGCGACACAGAAGACCGGTGATTTCTGCATTTTCAACTGAGGTACTGGGGTCATCTCACTAGGGAGTGCCGGACAATCGGTGCTGGTCAGCTGCTGCAGCCTGACCAGCGAGAGCTGAAGCAGGGCGAGGCATCGCCTCACCTGGAAGCGCAAGGGGGAAGGGGATCCGTTTTCCTAGCCAGGGGAACTGAGACACACAACACCTGGAAAATCGGGTAACTCCCACCCCAATACTGCGCTGTAAGCATACAGGCATTCCAGGAGAATATATCCCACACCTGGCCGGGAGGGTCCCACGCCCACGAAGCCTCCCTCACTGCTAACACAGCAGTCTGCCGCGATCTATCCGCAAGGCAGCAGCGAGGCTGGGGGAGGGGCGCCCGCCATTGCTGAGGCTTAAGTAGGTAAACAAAGCCACTGGGAAGCTCGAACTGGGTGGAGCTCACAGCAGCTCAAGGAAGCCTGCCTGTCTCTGTAGTCTCCACCTCTGGGGACAGCGCACAGCTGAAGACCAACAGGGGAAGTAGCGGGAGCCGGTGCAGACGCGAACGACTCTGTCTGACAGCTTTGGGGAGAGCCGCGGATCTCCCAACGCGGAGGTTGAGATCTGAGAACGGACAGACTGCCTGCTCAGGTGTGTCCCTGACCCCTGAGTAGCCTAGCTGGGAGAAATCCCCCACTAGGGGCAGTCTGACACCCCACACCTCACAGGGTGGAGTACACCCCTGAGAGGACACTTCCAAAGGAAGAATCAGACAGGTACACTCGCTGTTCAGCAATATTCTATCTTCGGCAACCTCTGCTGCTGATACCCAGGCAAACAGGGTCTGGAGTGGACCTCAAGCAATCTCCAACAGACCAACAGAGAGTCCTTCTGACTGTCAGAAGGAAAACTATCAAACAGGAAGGACACCTATACCAAAACCCCATCAGTTCGTCACCACCATCAAAGACCAGAGACAGATAAAACCACAAAGATGGGGAAGAAGCAGGGCAGAAAAGCTGGAAATTCAAAAAATAAGAGCGCATCTCCCCCTGCAAAGGAGCGCAGCCCATCACCAGCAACGGATCAAAGCTGGTCAGAGAATGACTTGGACGAGAGGAGAGAAGAAGGCTTCAGTCCATCAAACTTATCAGAGCTAAAGGAGGAATTACGTACCCAGCGCAAAGAAACTAAAAATCTTGAAAAAAGAGTGGAAGAATTGACAGCTAGACTCATTAATGCAGAGAAGATCATAAACGAAATGACAGAGATGAAAACCATGACACGAGAAATACGTGACAAATGCACAAGCTTCAGTAACCGACTCGATCAACTGGAAGAAAGAGTATCAGCGATTGAAGATCAAATGAATGAAATGAAGCGAGAAGAGAAACCAAAAGAAAAAAGAAGAAAAAGAAATGAACAAAGCCTGCAAGAAGTATGGGATTACGTAAAAAGACCAAATCTACGTCTGATTGGGGTGCCTGAAAGTGAGGGGGAAAATGGAACCAAGTTGGAAAACACTCTTCAGGATATCATCCAGGAGAACTTCCCCAACCTAGTAGGGCAGGCCAACATTCAAATTCAGGAAATACAGAGAACGCCACAAAGATACTCCTCCAGAAGAGCAACTCCAAGACACATAATTGCCAGATTCACCAAAGTTGAAATGAAGGAAAAAATCTTAAGGGCAGCCAGAGAGAAAGGTCGGGTCACCCACAAAGGGAAGCCCATCAGACTAACAGCAGATCTCTCGGCAGAAACTCTACAAGCCAGAAGAGAGTGGGGGCCAATATTCAACGTTCTTAAAGAAAAGAATTTTAAACCCAGAATTTCATATCCAGCCAAACTAAGTTTCATAAGTGAAGGAGAAATAAAATCCTTTACAGATAAGCAAATGCTTAGAGATTTTGTCACCACCAGGCCTGCCTTACAAGAGACCCTGAAGGAAGCCCTAAACATGGAAAGGAACAACCGGTACCAGCCATCGCAAAAACTTGGCAAAATGTAAAGACCATCGAGGCTAGGAAGAAACTGCATCGACTAACGAGCAAAATAACCAGTTAATATCATAATGGCAGGATCAAGTTCACACATAACAATATTAACCTTAAATGTTAATGGACTAAATGCTCCAATTAAAAGACACAGACTGGCAAACTGGATAAAGAGTCAAGACCCATCAGTCTGCTGTATTCAGGAGACCCATCTCACATGCAGAGACATACATAGGCTCAAAATAAAGGGATGGAGGAAGATCTACCAAGCAAATGGAGAACAAAAAAAAGCAGGGGTTGCAATCCTAGTCTCTGATAAAACAGACTTTAAACCATCAAAGATCAAAAGAGACAAAGAAGGCCATTACATAATGGTAAAGGGATCAATTCAACAGGAAGAGCTAACTCTCCTAAATATATATGCACCCAATACAGGAGCACCCAGATTCATAAAGCAAGTCCTTAGAGACTTACAAAGAGACTTAGACTCCCATACAATAATAATGGGGGACTTCAACACTCCACTGTCAACATTAGACAGATCAACGAGACAGAAAGTTAACAAGGATATCCAGGAATTGAACTCATCTCTGCACCAAGCGGACCTAATAGACATCTATAGAACTCTCCACCCCAAATCAACAGAATATACATTCTTCTCAGCACCACATCGCACTTATTCCAAAATTGACCACATAATTGGAAGTAAAGTACTCCTCAGCAAATGTAAAAGAACAGAAATTATAACAAACTGTCTCTCAGACCACAGTGCAATCAAACTAGAACTCAGGACTAAGAAACTCAATCAAAACCGCTCAACTACATGGAAACTGAACAACCTGCTCCTGAATGACTACTGGGTACATAACGAAATGAAAGCGGAAATAAAGATGTTCTTTGAAACCAATGAGAACAAAGATACAACATACCAGAATCTCTGGGACACATTTAAAGCAGTGTGTAGAGGGAAATTTATAGCACTAAATGCCCACAAGAGAAAGCAGGAAAGATCTAAAATTGACACTCTAACATCACAATTAAAAGAACTAGAGAGGCAAGAGCAATCACATTCAAAAGCTAGCAGAAGGCAAGAAATAACTAAGATCAGAGCAGAACTGAAGGAGATAGAGACACAAAAAACCCTCCAAAAAATCAATGAATCCAGGAGTTGGTTTTTTGAAAAGATCAACAAAATTGACAGACCGCTAGCAAGGCTAATAAAGAAAAAAAGAGAGAGGAATCAAATAGATGCAATAAAAAATGATAAAGGGGATATCACCACTGACCCCACAGAAATACAAACTACCATCAGAGAATACTATAAACGCCTCTACGCAAATCAACTAGAAAATCTAGAAGAAATGGATAATTTCCTGGACACTTACACTCTCCCAAGGCTAAACCAGGAAGAAGTTGAATCCCTGAATAGACCAATAGCAGGCTCTGAAATTGAGGCAACAATTAATAGCCTACCCACCAAAAAAAGTCCAGGACCAGATGGATTCACAGCTGAATTCTACCAGAGGTACAAGGAGGAGCTGGTACCATTCCTTCTGAAACTATTCCAATCAATAGAAAAAGAGGGAATCCTCCCTAACTCATTTTATGAGGCCAACATCATCCTGATACCAAAGCCTGGCAGAGACACACAAAAAAAGAGAATTTTAGACCAATATCCCTGATGAACATTGATGCAAAAATCCTCAATAAAATACTGGCAAACCGGATTCAGCAGCACATCAAAAAGCTTATCCACCATGATCAAGTGGGCTTCATCCCTGGGATGCAAGGCTGGTTCAACATTCGCAAATCAATAAACGTAATCCAGCATATAAACAGAACCAAAGACAAGAACCACATGATTGTCTCAATAGATGCAGAAAAGGCTTTTGACAAAATTCAACAGCCCTTCATGCTAAAAACGCTCAATAAATTCGGTATTGATGGAACGTACCTCAAAATAATAAGAGCTATTTATGACAAACCCACAGCTAATATCATACTGAATGGGCAAAAACTGGAAAAATTCCCTTTGAAAACTGGCACAAGACAGGGATGCCCTCTCTCACCACTCCTATTCAACATAGTGTTGGAAGTTCTGGCTAGGGCAATCAGGCAAGAGAAAGAAATCAAGGGTATCCAGTTAGGAAAAGAAGAAGTCAAATTGTCCCTGTTTGCAGATGACATGATTGTATATTTAGAAAACCCCATCGTCTCAGCCCAAAATCTCCTTAAGCTGATAAGCAACTTCAGCAAAGTCTCAGGATACAAAATTAATGTGCAAAAATCACAAGCATTCTTATACACCAGCAACAGACAAGCAGAGAGCCAAATCAGGAATGAACTTCCATTCACAATTGCTTCAAAGAGAATAAAATACCTAGGAATCCAGCTTACAAGGGATGTAAAGGACCTCTTCAAGGAGAACTACAAACCACTGCTCAGTGAAATCAAAGAGGACACAAACAAATGGAAGAACATACCATGCTCATGGATAGGAAGAATCAATATCGTGAAAATGGCCATACTCCCCAAGGTTATTTATAGATTCAATGCCATCCCCATCAAGCTACCAATGACTTTCTTCACAGAATTGGAAAAAACTGCTTTAAAGTTCATATGGAACCAAAAAAGAGCCCGCATTGCCAAGACAATCCTAAGTCAAAAGGACAAAGCTGGAGGCGTCACGCTACCTGACTTCAAACTATACTACAAGGCTACAGTAACCAAAACAGCATGGTACTGGTACCAAAACAGACATATAGACCAATGGAACAGAACAGAGTCCTCAGAAATAATACCGCACATCTACAGCCATCTGATCTTTGACAAACCTGAGAGAAACAAGAAATGGGGAAAGGATTCCCTATTTAATAAATGGTGCTGGGAAAATTGGCTAGCCATAAGTAGAAAGCTGAAACTGGATCCTTTCCTTACCCCTTATACGAAGATTAATTCAAGATGGATTAGAGACTTAAATGTTAGACCTAATACCATAAAAACCCTAGAAGAAAATCTAGGTAGTACCATTCAGGACATAGGCATGGGCAAGGACTTCATGTCTAAAACACCAAAAGCAACGGCAGCAAAAGCCATAATTGACAAATGGGATCTAATTAAACTAAAGAGCTTTTGCACAGCAAAAGAAACTACCATCAGAGTGAACAGGCAACCTACAGAATGGGAGAAAATTTTTGCAACCTACTCATCTGACAAAGGGCTAATATCCAGAATCTACAAAGAACTCAAACAAATATACGAGAAAAAAACAAACAACCCCATCAAAAAGTGGGGAAAGGATATGAACAGACATTTCTCAAAAGAAGATATTCATACAGCCAACAGACACATGAAAAAATGCTCATCATCACTGGCCATCAGAGAAATGCAAATCAAAACCACAATGAGATACCATCTCACACCAGTTAGAATGGCAATCATTAAGAAGTCAGGAAACAACAGGTGTTGGAGAGGATGTGGAGAAATAGGAACACTTTTACACTGTTGGTGGGATTGTAAACTAGTTCAACCATTATGGAAAACAGTATGGCAATTCCTCAAGGATCTAGAACTAGATGTACCATATGACCCAGCCATCCCACTACTGGGTATATACCCAAAGGATTATAAATTAGTCTACTACAAAGACACATGTACACGTATGTTTATTGCGGCACTATTCACAATAGCAAAGACTTGGAATCAACCCAAATGTCCATCTGTGACAGACTGGATTAAGAAAATGTGGCACATATACACCATGGAATACTATGCAGCCATAAGAAAGGATGAGTTTGCGTCCTTTGTAGGGACATGGATGCAGCTGGAAACCATCATTCTTAGCAAACTATCACAAGAAGAGAAAACCAAACACCGCATGTTCTCACTCATAGGTGGGAACTGAACAATGAGATCACTTGGACTCGGGAAGAGGAACATCACACACTGGGGTCTATCATGGGGAGGGGGGAGGGGGGAGGAGGGAGGGATTGCATTGGGGAGTTATACATGATATAAATGAATTGATGGGTGCTGACGAGTTGATGGGTGCAGCACACCAACATGGCATAAGTATACATATGTAACAAACCTGCACGTTATGCACATGTACCCTAGAACTTAAAGTATAATAAAAAAAAAAAAAAAAAAAAAAAAAGAAGTGATTCATGATTATGCAATTGGAGCCATCAGATAGTGAGGTCACAGACTTGATTTGATGATGTCCTGAGGAGACCGAGTGGCTGCACCACTTAAGGACAGTTAATAAACTCAATCATAAATAAGGATACAGTAGGCTATTTTAAATTATTCTTATAAATATTAGAAAGTATTCTATAGCCTATTTCCTAACTTACCCTTCTTCAGTGGAGAAACCCTGGTGACAAAAGTAATTAAATCAGCCTTTTTCTTACTTTCCTGGCATAAATCATCATTTGTTATAGGCATGTAGAAACCTGGGTGCTTTCCAGGGTATATTAAATGTTATTCTGAGTCATCTGTTTGAATGAGTAATAATGAACATATACACTTGTATGGAACATCAAGATGTATAGTTTCTTGGAGTTAATATTGATTTCCTCTTTACTTGAATCAAATGTTATTTCTTTGGTCAGTATATTTTGAGATTTGTTTTACTGGTCACTGACATCTGTTTTCATTGAGAGTCTAAACTAAGAACTGTATGCATGTATCTGTATTCCTATGGCTCCTGGATGCTATAGGGGAATACATCCCATCAGGTAGATATCCCTACCCTGGAGAAAAACCCCGACCTGACATGCCACATAAGAAGGCTCATGCAGGCCTATATTCAGATGCATAAACCCTTCTTTGTGGGCATTAACTTCTTTACATGAACTGTCTTCATCTGCCCTACAAAACCTCATTAATTCAGTTAATCATTCTAACTGAAGAACGGCAGCCAAATAACATATATAATAAAAATTGTATGTGTTATGGCTAAAGGCACAACATGAGGTAAGTTTTTCAGCATGGGAAAACAACTCGCAAATCTGTATCAGGCCTCTTAACGTACATCTTTTGTAAAAAAAAAAAAAAAAAAAATCTGTGATTGAATTAAGATATATATAAATTTAAAGTGTCAGCATCCAAATGAAGGCTAAATTCAGTTCTGTTTTAGCAGTTCAGTCTCATTTATTCACTGTAACTTCTGAGTTGAAACAACCAACTGATTACAGCCATCAGAAATAAACATGAAATTAACTGGACACTGCCCCATGAAAAACAGAAGAGGTTCTTCAATGGAGAATGTTCTTAGTTATTCCACACATTAGCAGCAGAACCATCTCATCCAGGATTCTGGAAGATACAGACAGCAAGGGAAAAATAACAACCTTCCAGAAGGGAACCTGACATTTTCTGGCAAAAATACAGAATAGGTTCAAGGATTTTGAAGGAAGCTCTCCTGTTCTCTTTCTTTGGTCCATGCCTCTCAGGCCTTGGTGGAGAAATCTTTTTTTTTTAACAACATTTTATTTAACCCCAATACTCCTGAATATTATCATGTTATCATACAGTCAATACAAATAGATGTTTTACATCTTTTCCCTTTTCTCATACCGTGTTTTGAAAATCCAGTGTGCAAAAATTTCCAAGGAACAAAACAAACAACCCTATCAAAAAGTGGTCAAAGGACATGAACAGACACTTCTCAAAAAAAGGCATACATGCGGCCAACAATTATATGAACAAAAAGCTCAGCATCCCTGATCATTATAGAGAGAATTTTCCTTGTAAAGGCTCATTTGCTCTGGAGAAGAGACTTTACAATACTTTACTATGTGATCGGTTTAGGGAGGTCATTCTGGGAGGCCTGGGATTCATAAAAAAATTATCTGGAAGTACATATCTAAATTATACGTTGACAGAAATTAAATATTTGAGTACAGAAAAGTTAATAAATTATAAGTCTCCTGTAGTGTTGCACTTGCTGTTGGAATAGTGCAGAGGCAGGAAGACGCTTGGTTTTATTGGTGGTAAGAAGGAGTTTAAAATGTGTACAAGTGGCTGCCTTTCTCTGAGCCCACAGGGGGACTTTGTCCCTAAGAGCTAGAGGGTCACTTATCCCAGATTCTATACAAGAGGATGTTCTGTCCTGAAGTGGGGGCCCTTCAAGACAGGTCTGTGCTCGAAGGGTGGTCACTGAGAGGCACTTCCACTGCCAGGACCACTATCTCCCCATTTGAACAAGGGAAATGTGGGATCTGGAGAGACATCTGCTGTGGGAACCTGAGTTCCCCATGCTCTACATGCTGGGCTGCCACCACCATGGAAGTAGAGACGTGTGATGTTGTTTTGTGCTAACACCTTCCACATCACCGTTAAAGGGTCTGGGACTCATGAAGGGATGATGTGAGTTTCCCCTCACCGTGTGAATCTGGAGTAGGTGCTCCTTCCAGATCTTCTTTTGCTGCCATTGTACCCACCCAGCTCTGACTTCTGGAGACCTCTGAATGATCCTCCTCCCTCAGGGTGAGGGGACTAATTTAGTGATATCAAAGCCTGCCCCCCTTGCCTTAAGGTGGGATAACACACCCCAGAACCATCAGGGATAAGGCCAGGGCTCAATTTGACCTGATTCTACAGCTTTGCTAGGCTCTTACCCCTTCCAGATCCCATTTTCTCCCTCCGTTGGGTGCTTCCCAAAGAGCACTTTGTCTGAGAGCCTGTCTGTAGAGAATCTGATCTACAACAGTGCCAGGACAGGCAAGTGTAGAATGACAGGGTTTAACTGACAGGTTAAATGTGCCAGCAACATTCTCTTTGGAAGAATCCCTGAAACAGACCAAGTTGACTGCACAATTTCCCTAGTCAAATCTAGCCCCTGAGACTCAACCTCACCAGAACCCCAGTACACAATGGCACTGGGATCTGCACTCCCATCTCTGCCTCCAACTCTTCTCAAAGGAGTAAGTCACAATCAGTCAGTTTAAAATATCAAAAACCAGAATTTTAGATGTTCCTCTGTCCTCTTGCCACATTAAGAAGCTCCAAATGACATAGAAGTATAGAAATCATTTAAAAAGATATGCTTTTTATCCCATAGGCAATTAAAGCAACAAAAGATAACATTCACAGTGATATTACATTTTCTTCTTTTAGAACACAGAATCAGTGTAAACTCTAAAATCTGCTGTGGGATGAAAGGGATGAACCTGAAATTCCTAATTATACTTGTGTGGGAGCATGTAGGCTGGTCCCTACAGCTGTGTGCAGAAGCAGAGTGATATAGGGGTTGGAGGATGGGTTTGGTCAGGGCCCTCTGTGAAATGTCCCAACAGCCCTCCGCGCTGCTCCTTTCTGGCCCCGCATACTCTTGCAAACATCGAATTAACTATTTGAAATGCTTTGTCTACTTCCTTTCCTGGCCATAAGTTCCATGCCCATAAGATACATGTTATCTGTTCATTAAAACCTATTTTACCTCCTCATCCCAAATAGTATGACTCATCAACAGTAAACAGCTCTCATCTTTGGACTTAGAAGACCAAGCTCTACTGCTAACTAGCTGTGTGAACTTGAGTGAGTTATTTAACCTCTCTGAGCCTTTGTTTCCAAATAAATAAAATGAGGATTATAATGGCATCTATTTATTTTGACAATTAAGTGAACTAAAGCCCATGAGAGCCTTAGCACAGTGTCTGCCATATTATATGCACTCAATAAGTGGTAGTTATTATGATAATCTGTTATTATACTGTTATATCAAGGCTTTATTATTTACAGCACTGAACAAAGGAATATAAAGCTTGAGTTCTTGCTTACAACCACAGAATCACATGTCTATGTGAATATTCTTCCCCACACCCCTCCTTACCTCTTCTTTCCCCTTCAATCATGCTTTTACTGCATCAGACCAGAATCTTCCCACTTAATTTGATTAATTTTTTCTTTCCAAATATAACACTTACCTTTCCAGGGCACTCACCTCTAAATAACAAGATTTATGGGTGTCATCTGAGTGGGCAGCTCTCAGTGCAATATACGAGAGCACATTAGTACACCCAGTGGCCTCAAGGCTGTCCAAGCCTGTGATTTACAAGGTGCAGTATGAAAGGTAGAGACTGCAGCTCTGAGCTGGACACAGAGCTTGGAGCAGAGCCTGGATCTCCCACCAGATCAAACCAGCTTGTGCCTCTGAGCGGCATCCCCTCTCTCCTCCTGACCATGCCCATTCATCTGTCAACTGAGCCTCTGCAGCTCTCCCTTATGCTGAGGGGGCAACCACTTAAGGCCTGAGACTGCAATGAGATTGGCAGATGCAGTAACTCCCTGCTCACCTGTAACACACTTGAACATGTTTAATACCAGCAGCCTCGGAGTGAGTATGTTCCTCTCTAGACCCTGCTCGCCAAACCCAATTGCGGTATTTTCTGTTATGAGCTTGCTGCACTGAAGCCTCCATTGTACTTTACATTATTGACGAAGATTTTCTAAGAAGATTAATATTGAGCTAGAGGTCTGCTATCAACTTGGTGCCACAAGAATACAAAGCAGAGAATTTCTAGGCTGATTTGATTATTAGTGGCCTGAAAACATATGTAATTGAGTATATTTATGTTGCATACATGGGGGAATTATATAGCCATTAATACTACATTATTCAGGATATGCTTTCTGAGGCAGACCTTCTTTATCACATCTCTGATTGTAAATGTGCTATGCTACCACTGCAAAAGATTACTGGGGGATGAATATAACTATGTCATTGTACAAAGCATAGATACCACTTCTCAGGTTATTGTGTTCTTCAACAAAGTTTTTGAGAATGTCATGGCCTTTGGAATTTACACCTTCTTAACTACAAAGTCATTTATGTCAATCATTAGATAAGTTTTATTTTTATTTAGTACCCCCTATTTGGAAAACTCTTCCATGAATCAGTTTATATTTTATTATCATAACTTGAATGACTGAATGGAAACATTAGGAAAGAGAGGGATGTCCTTCCTCGATGGGATTGGCGGCTATTATTCTAAGTGAATTAACTCATGAATAGAAAACCAGACATTGTATGTTCTCACTCCTAAGTGGGAGTTAAGCTATGAGGATACAAAAGCATAAGAATGATACAATGGACTTTGGAGACTCCGGGGGCAAAAGGGGTTAAGGATAGAAGATTACAAATTGGGTTTGGTATATACTACTTGAGTGATGGGTGCCACAAAATCTCACAAACCACCACTGAAGAACTCACTCATGTAATTAAATACCACCTGTTCCCCCCAAAACTTAGGGAAATTAAAAAAAAAAAACTCAAAAAAAAAGAAAGGTTAACCTCCAAGAATACTGGCTACATGCATGGAGGCCTTTAAAATTTATGATTGATACATAAAATAATACTTACATATATTTATGGAGTACAACATGATGTTTTAATACAGGTATAAATTGCACAATGATCAAATCAGAGAAATTACCATGTTTGTTACCTTAAATATTTATCATCTCTTTGTGATGAGAATACTCTTCTAGCTATTTTGAAATATGTAATACATTACTGTTAACTCTAGTCATCCTACTATGCAGTAGACCACCAGAACTTACTCCTCCTATCTAACTGTAACTTTGTACCAATTGACTAACCTCACCATCCCTCCCTCACCCACCATTCCCATCCTCTGTTAACTACTATTCTTTCTACTTTTACAAAACAATTTAGATTCCACATATTAGCGATATCATGCAGTATTTCTCTTTCTGTGTCTGGTTTATTTCACTTAATGTCCTCCAGGTTCATTCATGTTACTGCAAATGACAGGACTTTATTATTTTGTGGCCAGGTAGTATTCCATCATGTATACATACATTTTATTTATCCATTCATCTGCCGATGGGCACTTAGGTTGATTTCACATTTTGTCTATTGTGAATAGGGCTCCAATAAATATAGGAGTGCAGATATATATATTTGACATGCTGACTTCATCAGGGAGCTGCAAATCAAAACTACAATAAGGCATCACCTCACTCCAATCAGAATGCCTACAATCAAAAAATCAAAAGTAACAAGTGTTGGTGAGGATGTAGAGAAAAGGGAAACCTTACACATTGCTGGTAGGAATGTAGATTACTACAGCCATTGTAGAAAACAGTATAGTGGTCCTTCAAAGATCAAAAATAGAACTACCATACGATCTAACATTCCCACTGCTGTGTATATAGTCAAAAGTATGGAGGCTTGATGAGAAAATTCAAAACTGGGGTATCGTCCTCATTTTCACACATGGATAAAGTGCAAGTAAAGAAGTTTTTGTGGTCTTAAATAGAGCAGTCAAATTCCATTACTTTTTACAGTCCTAAACGGTTTGATTTTTGTCACCAGCTCTCCATCCAAATTATTCCCAGCAGGCTCCAGAGTAGCCTTTTTCAAAAACATTTCTGCAAAACACTAGTCTAAAATATACCCTTACTCCTTCCTCAGCCAAATACTCTAAATAAAAAGCACTCCTTAGTCAAAGAAGATTTGGGAATACCATATTTTATATGCTGTATTTGGATATTTATAATTCATAACATAGACTGTGAAGTAAGTCCTTTAGTGAAGAGACTCGTTTAATTTTGGATTGCCCAAATTTATTTGATAAGGAATCGTTCATTGAGTTACACTTATAACACATTATAAAACCAACTTTAGAGAAAGTTCTATTAGGACATATGCTGATCATTTACTTTTATGTGAAATAATCATCTCTCTTCTCAGCATTCACGGGAAACAAAGAGTGGCTGAACTAAGCGGCATCAACAAGTGAACACTTAATCTTTCGTTGACAAAGGGATAAAGAAAAGTTGGTCTTTTTTTAATTCAGTATTTTGTGCTGAAGGTAAAGTGTCTACATCCACATTGCCTGCACAGACTGCAGGAACCATCTGCTGAGCTTGGTGGTAGCCCCTCCCACCCTCACACTTCCTTTCCCAAGCAATGTGTGGTCCAGGTTATGACTTCTTGGAGCATGTCTACAGTTACCATAGCTACTCCTAAGCAGGTACTGCCTGAATGCACCTGGTGCTGCTCTATAGCTCCACAGCCAGCCCTATAGATCACAAATGTCTCAGATGGCTCTCCCCTTCCAGTGATATAATTGGATCCATTGCTCATCTGTCATGCCCAAAGTAGAAACAGACAACAGGCCATCTGTTCCACCTCTCTGAGTTCTTTTCCTCAGCATGAGGCCCCATCTCTGCTGTTCATTGTTACTATAGTAAGGTGCACCCATGGTAACGATGAACTGTGTGGCCTTGGAGCTGCCCACTTAGCTGCCTGAGTTACACTGACTCAGTGTCAACTCCTTCATTAGTTAGAGGGGCTGCTTTTACCAACCTCTGAGAATAAAAAACAAATGCAAATGCTTTGTATTTCCTGGTGATGCTTTCTTGGGCTCGTTAATACATTTTATGGCCCATGTGTCTTCTGCAAATGGTTAGGTCTGTTTTGACCAAGTGTGAAGAATAATTAAGATCATTCCAAGTTAAATGAAGTGTTCAAATACATTGGAAGAGGACTTCAAATGCTGTAAATGTCTCATTACCTCTGACGATGTAATAGGGTATGTTTTAGCTCTGTTGAGTTCCACTATAATGCTTATGCTGGGGCTTTGCCTTACACACCATCTCCACTTATCTGTGTGTCAAGAACTGCCCCCTAACCACCACCTGTGCTCCAGGTGTTACAGAAGTATACCAGGCTAATGAGAAAGAAACTGATGCTTGGATGGAGCTCAGCAAAGTCTTGAAGAACCTTCTGCCAAACTCACCCATGGGGCAATAGTGAGGTGTTGGCAGCTGTTGAGAATAGACTTACCTCCCACAGCAGCAAGATAAAAAGCAAATGTGTCTCTTTCACCCAAGAATATATGAAATCATCCTTCAAATAGTAACAGGTGGAAGTGGTAGCAGGCAGGTGTGGATGAGCTCCCTTTCTCCTTCTCCCTCTGAGGATCTCACTGGTTCCTAAGCCCAGAAGTATCCCTCTCCACAAAGCTGAAACCAATGGATTCTTATTTGAAAAGAACCACCACTCCCCCAAGGAGTCCTAAATTTATATATAAGTTAATAGCTAATAAGCACTTACTATTTTTCCAGCCACTATGTTAATGCCTCACATATGTTGAAATTTGTCTAAGCAATAATTCCTTCGAGTAGTTTCTATTATCCTATTTTACATTTAAGAAAATTAAGGCTTAGAGAATCTTAGTCACCCACAAACCATACACCCTTGATAAAGCAAGAATTCAAAACCATGTCTGTGTGACTCCACATAAACTCTGTCATGCAGCATGTTCCTATACTTCCTGTTCCCATAGTCTACGTATTTCCAGATACCCGTTAGTCGCCATGCCCAACAATTGTGTGTTTTATTTGCCACAATATTTCCTGTTATTCCCCCTACTTCGGTGGCTTCCCACCCTCTCCAACAGATATTTTTGCAGCCTCAGCCCTTCCTGTGTGCTACAACCTGCTCTTGTCAACCAGACCACATCCAGTCAAACCCCAGGGTATGACACTCCAATCCAAAAAGATATGCTTAGGATAGAAAAATTATGATGCATAAAAAGCTGTCCACCATGCTTCACTGCCCGTGAGAATGAGTAGTAATGCTTTTATATAACAGTTTACAGATAGCAATGCAATTTAACATTACCTTATTTAATATGAACAAATAGTTTAAATTTCAAATAACAAAATGATTCTCTGCAAGTAAGCCTGTCCATGTACAAAGTGACACTTGAGACATTCTCCATCAAGGAAAGAAATGTTTAAGCCAACAATAAAATGCATTTAAATAAATTCATAAGTCATTTGTGTTCCTTTCTTCAATTCAAAATTCACCTTCGCACTTTCACAAACCTGGTTTATTTGTATTTCACAAGTCTACTGTTTTGTAACCTAGAACAAGTCTCCATTAACTTATTTTTGTTGAACAGAAAAGGCAGTAGTTTAAAAGATAAGAAAACAATTACTGTGTTGGTTCATTTTCATACTACTATAAAGAATTGCCCGAGACTGGGTAATTTATAAAGGAAAGAGTTTTGACTCACAGGACAGCATGGCTGGGGAGGCCTCAACAAACTTACAATCGTGACGGAAGGCAAAGTGAAAGCAAAGCACCTTCTCCACAAGGCAGCAGGAAGGAAGACCGCTGAGTAAAGGGGGGACAAGCCCCTTATAAAGCCATGGGATCTCATGAGAACTCACTCATTATCACAAGAACAGCACGGGGAAACCACCACTATGAATCAATTACCTCCACCTGGTCTCTCCCTTGACACGTGGGGATTATGGAAATTATAATTCAAGATGAGATTTAGGTGGGGACACAAAGCTTAACCATATCAATTACCGTGGGGTAAAGGTACGATTTTAGGCCCATATTTTGCAGATATGCTGTTATTCTTTCCTAGAGAGGACATTAGCCTCCAAATAACCTTCAGCTACATCACTAGTAAACTATGCATACTGACTGTTAATCTATGTAAAAATTAATATATATTTGAATGTCCTTGGTCAAATCCCAGGCCATTCTGGCTTGGCCCAAGACCACCCTCAGGTTGAATGATTTGTTATAAATACTCACAGAACTCAGAAAAACGGTTATACTCATGTTTATGGTTTATTACAGTGAAATTATACAGATAAAAATCAGTAAAGGCGAAAGACACATAGGACAGATTCAGGAGAAGCAAGACATAAGTTTCCAGGTGGCTTCTAGTGGAGTCATCAGATAGCACTTAATTCTTTCAGAAATGGTGTGTAAGAACACATACGAAATATTGCTAGCTGGGGAAGCTCACTTACACCTTGGTGATGGAGGATTTTATTTTGAACCAGTCACATAGGTAAGGAGTTCCCACAGTCTGACCTTAACAACTCAGTCTACAGCACCCACAGAGGTCAGCCTGGCTCAGTGTATTGGTCTGTTCTCACACTGCCATAAAGGACTACCTGAGACTGGTTAATTTATAAAGAAAAGTGGTTTAATTGGCTCACTGTTCTGCAGACTGTACAGGAAGAATGGCTGGGAAGGCTTTGGGAAACTTAACAATCATGGCAGAAAGTAAAGGAGAGGACAGCATGCCCTACATGGTCGGAGCAGCAGGAAGAGAGAGAGAGCAAAGGGGAAGGTGATATATACTTTAGAATGAACACATTTCATGAGAACTCTATCACAAGGCAACACTCAAGGGATAGTGCTAAACCAATAGAAACCACCCCCACGATCAAATCACCTCCCACCAGGCCCCACCTCCAACACTCAGGATTACAATTCAACACGAGATTTGGGTGGGGACACAGAGTCAAACCATATCACTCAGGAACCCAGAGAAACAAACGCCAGCATTCATGATAAATCACATTGTTAACATAAACTATTGTTATAAATATAAAGGCATTCATCATAAATCACATTGATAACATAAACACACTATTATGTGGCCCAAGATCTCAGGTAGACAAAAGTACTCTTATTAGGCAGGATAGTCAAGGGTTTACAGGTTATCTTTCAGGGACTGGTTAATGGCCAGCCTATTCTTTGCAATGTGTGGGGATCGAGTAACCTCAAGTTAACCCCATACTACACAGACACCTACTAAACATTTATTTTTGAATATTGGCTTAAACTTCTCTAATTAGCTTTATGCTGGTTATCTTCATTAATTCAAAAATGCAGTGGGCCTGTAGCAGTCCTGGAAGCAATGGAGACAAACATGATAAAAATGTAGTCAATCTAAAGCTTTTTAAATACCCCTAAATAGCCCTTCTTAATTAAAGAATGTGGGGGCATTAGGGAATTATTATTAGATGGCTGTTGAATTATAGAACACATTGACACATTTATTGTAGATAAGTCTCTTTGCTTTACAACCAAGAATGACTGCATATGTTGCATGTACACTTTAGAGAATGGTGAGGCCCTTTGTATAAGCAATGTGCTCCAAACTAGTGTGTTTGGTTTGATGGAATTCTTGTGAAAGAGACAGCCAGATACAGTAGAAGTGCGTCAGGGTTTCTGGTTCTGCCCCTTAATAACTGTGGCTTGGCCGGCAAAATTGACATCTTTGGATTCTAGTTTTCTGATGTTATCTGGACTGTGTATTCCAGACATAAACAAATATCTGGACTGTCTAGTCCTTCAGATCCCATGCAGCTGTTAGTGCTGTTGGCCAGATGATCCTGGTTTTCCACTTCTTGGGGATCTATTAGGATTGCACCCTCTCAAAGCCTTCTTTTGATCAATGAAATGTGAGTGGAAGCAACACATGCCACTTCCAGACAGATGCCTTAGGAGCTAATACGTTGTTTGTTATGTGTCATACCCTCTGCTGTGGTGGCCATGAAACACCTTTTAAAAAGGATAATCCGGGCCGGTTGTGGCGGCTCACACCTGTAATCCCAGCACTTTGGGAGGCCGAGGCAGGTGGCTCACCTGAGGTCAGGAGTTCGAGATCAGCCTGACCAGGGTGAAACTCTGTCTCTACTAAAAATACAAAAAAATTAGCCAGGCATGGTGGCACATTACTGTAATCCCAGCTACTTGGGAGGCTGAGGCAGGAGAATCACTTGAACTCGGGAGGCAGAGGTTGCAGTGAGCTGAAATCACACCACTGCACTCCAGCTTAGGCAACAAGAGCAAAAATCCGTCTCAAAAAAAATAAATTAATTAAATTAAATTAAATTAAATGGATAATCCATCATCCTGCTGCCCCTGACAAGCCACATTGGACACATGGCCTGAACACAAATTAAACCTTTATTTTTATAGCCACTAATTTGGGGGCTGCTTGTTGCCATAACATAAAATTTCACTTAGCCTCATTGACGTATCTTTTCAGTTCCCATCCCAGTCACAGTTATTCATAATGGGCAAACAAACATCTCACGTCAGGCCTGTCATCCACTCTCACCCCAACCTTCCAACGCTTAGTAAGATCTTGCCAACAAGTTTATACAGCAGTTGCTTCTTATCCCTGCTAAACAGTCTTGATTCTGCCATCCTTCAGGGCTAAAGTCCTCAAGATCTGCCTCATGCAGCAGTCCCCCAGCTTCCCATCTTCAAATTCTTTTCAGGTATCTTTGCCTTTCCATCTCTTACTCCAAAACACTGATTCTTAGAATGAGCGAACCTCAACTCATACACCCTCCAGTTCACCCTCATTACTGCCAGCCCTATTGTGTTGGTTTCCTAGAGCTGCTGTAACAAAGTAGGATCAACTGAATAGCTCCAACAACAGAAATTCATTGTCTTACAGTTCTGGAAACTCGAAGTTCAGGATCAAGGTGTCAGCAAGGCAGGTTCCTTCTGAAGACTGTGAGGAAGATGCTGGTCCAGGTCTCTCTGCTAGCTTCCAGTGGTTTGCTGACAATCTTTGGGGTTCATTGACTTGTAGATATGTCACCCCAGTCTCCGCCTTCAGGCTTACATGGTGTTCTCCTTGTATGTGTGTCTCCATGTCTGAATTTCTACTTTATATGAAGATACCAGTCCTACTGCATTGGGAGCTTACCCTACTCCAGTATGACCTCATCTTAACTAATTACATCTGCAATGGTCCTATTTCCAAACGAGGTCACATTCTGAGGTACTGGGATTAGGACTTCAACACATGAATTTTGAGGGAGACACAATTCAGCCCATACCTACTCTTTTCTAGCTCTTCTGGAGACACGTTTTCCTGAAAGACTCAACTCTACGTCTGGTAATCCTATCATTACCATTACCACCACCCCCTTCTGAAGTCAGATCTTCAGCCTGTCCTCAGATTTATATTCCTTCTGGGATCTTGCATCTTACTTAACTAGATTCTTCTGTTATTCACAAGAAAGTATAAAACACTCTCTCGGCCAGGCACAGTGGCTCATGATTGTAATTCCAGCACTTCGGGAGGCCAAGGTGGGCGGATCACTTGAGGTCAGGGGTTCGAGACCAGCCTGGCCAACATGGTGAAACCCCCTCCTCTACTAAAAACACAAAATTAGCTGGGTGTGGTGGTGCACACCTGTAATCCCAGCTACTTGGGAGGCTGAGGCAGGATAATTGCTTGAACCTGGGAGGCAGAGGTTGCAGTGAGCCAAGATCGTGCTGCTACACTCCAGCCTGGGCAATAGCATAAGACTATGGTTTGTTTTTTTTTTTTTTAAAAAAAGGAATGAAACATTCTCTCATAGACTTGACTAATTTTTCAAGCAAACAATTATTTTAAACTTTTATCTACTGGGAATGTAAGGCATTCCCGGTTCCCTAGGATCTCACAACTTCAGTAGGGAGAAAAATCTATATACAATTAAGAAGACCTTGTCACAACTCATATCATGTAACCCTTCAACAATTCTATGAGAAGGCATTACTATCACAATTTTGCAAATGGGGGAAGAGATGTTCAGCAAAAAGACTTTGATAATGCTGTAATCCAAAATATCTGAAAGCACAAGATATTGGGATGTAAGGGAAGACACAGAAAATGTCAAATCCAGCTGGACCTTACACTGGTTGAAGAAGGTAGAGGAAAAGGTCGGTACTGAAAATATTCCATCTGATGTGTAATCCCCAGTTTTCATAGTCTCTATTGGGGGAGGAGGGAGGAGAGCTCCCTGAGGGCACTTTTGCGAAGCTGTGGTTTCCAGGAGCACAGCATGGCCTTTACTTGCAATCATTGTTTTCCGCATACTTTGACAAGGCCAGTAGAAGAAAAACACCACCATAAGAATTACAATTTTTAGGATAAGAGTAAATTAGCCAATGGATAATGTTTATTTTGTATGGTGTTAGGAACTCAGGAGATTCCTATACTGAAATCCTGACCTCCAGCACTTCAGAAAGTGACCATAGGTGTGTATTTGAAGATAACATCTTTATTGAGGTAACTCAATTAAAATGAAACCCCTAAGGTGGGGCCCTAATTTAATATGATTGGTGTCCTTATAAGAAGAAGAAATTTGGACATAACCACATGCACAGGGAAGACAAAGTGAAGGCAGCAGGGAGGAGACAGCCATCTAAAAGCCAAGGAGAGAAACCTGGAACAGGTCCTTCCTTCATGGCCTTCAGAAGGAACCAACCCCAATGACACTTTGATCTTGGACTTCTAGCCTCCATAACTGTGAAAAAAAATTAATTTCTAGGAGAATTGCTTGAGTCCGGGAGGTGGAGTTTGCAGTGAGCCAAGATCACACCACTGCACTCCAGCCTGGCCGACAGAGCGAGATTCAGTCTCAAAAACAAAAAAGACTCTGCTGAGTTTTGATCGTTTGTGTGTTCCAAGGTCCTCCACACAAGTTGACTGTGAATGAAAGCAACACTAAAGATGTGCGAGCACTATGGTTAATTGTGTATGCAGTAAATACAATTTACTCCTGAAAAAAAAAAAAAAAAAAAAAAAAAAAAAAAAAAAAACCTTAATTTCTATTGTTTAGGCCCCCCAATCTGTAGTACTTTGTTATGCAGCCCTAGCAAACTAATACATGTGGCTACTTCTTTTCAATGCAAAGAAAATTAATAAGAGAGCAAGATTTAAAGAAAATGCAAAGCTCCCCGCAGCCCTTTTTTTTTTTTTTTTTTTTTTTTTTGGCAACTTAAGAAAATTTCCATTAACGGGTTCACTAATTTGTATATCCACACTGTGGCAAAAAATAACAGACATGGTTTAAATATTGTTAGTACATGTGACACACACCCCTAGAAGAGTGATTCCTAAAGTAAAATGCAAATTTGTCGCTTGTTTTCGGGGAAGAAAGTCAATTCATGTTGCGTGGCAAGAGGAAGTCAAGTTGACTAGGAGAACAAAAGAATAGATGAGAAAAAAACATAGTAGAAAGAAATTGGAGGAACCATGAAGGAAGAAAGAAATCACCTAGAAGTTAAAGAAACTTGAGGCCGGGCGCGGTGGCTCAAGCCTGTAATCCCAGCACTTTGGGAGGCCGAGACGGGCGGATCACGAGGTCAGGAGATCGAGACCATCCTGGCTAACACGGTGAAACCCCGTCTCTACTAAAAAATACAAAAACTAGCCGGGCGAGGTGGCGGGCGCCTGTAGTCCCAGCTACTCAGGAGGCTGAGGCAGGAGAATGGCGTAAACCCGGGAGGCGGAGCTTGCAGTGAGCTGAGATCCGGCCTCTGCACTCCAGTCCGGGCGACAGAGCGAGACTCCGCCTCAAAAAAAAAAAAAAAAAAAAAAAAAAAGAAACTTGAAAGCCCAGGAACACTAAGATGGCATGCATCATTGTGCCAAAGTGCTACGGGTTCTCTATGACGTGTACTTAGGTAAGTATTTGGCATGCCGGCTTGTCTTTATATCTTGTAAAATTTTAATGAAAGTATTATAGAGTCAATCACTAATCTTAGGTGATAAGCTAACATGCTAGCAACATAAAACCTCAAGAATACAAACGTATATTTTCACCATAGCACTGTAGTTAAAGATATACATGAGCCAGGTTGCCTGGGTTTGAATCCTAATTTCGTAGCTTACCAGTTGTGTGACCTTGACAAAATTAGTCAATGTTCTTTTGCTTCAGTTTCCTCATCTGCAACATAGAGCATTAATATTACCTAATCCATAAGGCTGTTAGGATCAAATGAGTTAATAGACATAAAGTTCTTAGAATAGTGCCCACAATGTAGTGAGTATCATATAAATGTTTATTATAAAATTCATCATCAATATAAATGGCAAAGGAATTAGTAAACATTAGCCAATTGTCACGTGTGTCGTTTCTTTTGGGGATGTTACCCTGTATCTTTTTAATATCTAAAGTATTTGAAGGGAGCAGATTGTGTTGTGTGGGGAAGGGAGACTTTTTTTTTTATTTGAAAGATGAAATTGAAAGGAAAGTGAAACTGAAAGAAAGCTCTCCTCAGATCCATATGTAAAAGTGAACAAATGATCAAATAAATGCTTTACCCGTATATATCTGTCCCATGCTCTGAAATAATTCCTTTTTTAAAAAATTAATTTTTTTTAACTTCTCAATTCTTCTTCATTATTTTCAAGTGAGAATCAACCCTTATGAGTCTGAATTTCCAAAAGGAAAAGAAATAGTTCTCATTTTTTCAGCTTACAATTCAGTTTCCATTTCAAATGCTTTATTTCCCCTGCTTTGGAATTATGCTACAATTATCACAGAGATTTTGCTCATTTTAAGCAACAGGCCCCAGTATTTAGCCTTTGTCCATGAAGAGGACTGATTGCTAGCTCAGACCATGTGCTCAACAGGAAATAAGCATCGATGTGATGATGGTTACTTCTGGGTCATATTTATACGCAAGCTTGAGCATCCATTTGGTGTGAGCCTCCCAACACCCAGAGTAACATAAACCACAAAAAAAAACCCCAACAAATGCTAAGTAGGGGTACTGCTTCAGAGGACCTATCAGAGGAGAGATGCTGGTAGAAACTGAGGTAGAGCTCCTGCGGCCTTATTTCTAGATCCTATGAGTTCTGAGTGCCTTTGCCTGGTGAATTTTTACCAGACAAGTTTTATATACCATGTCTGAGATGAAGGTGGCCTGGGTTCCAGGAAAGATCGAGCCTTGGGAGAAATAGCCTCCTCATTGTTCTCCAAGATTCTAATCAGAATACTTATTCTTCACAACAATCCCATACGTGTTATTATCATAATAATTTTAAAGAATAAGTCTTGGATAATTTGAGTAATTTTCACAAAATTAAAATTTCCAAAATAAAAATTAAATTGTAAGGAACAGAGCCAAGAATTGAAACCAGATCTGTCTGACTCCTAAACCTAAGCTCTTAACCACTGAGCTACCATTCCCTTACTCTCCCGTGCTGCCCATCATTTCTCCCCTTGGCTGTTCTTCTCTACACTACAGCCAGTTTTCTGCCTAAAGCCCAGCTCCAATCATGCCATTCCTCTGCATATAATATTTGATGGCCACCCACTGCCTACCAAACTCCTGAGATTGGCCTTCACGGTACTCTTCCTCTCCAAAGTTATCACACTGATATGCTAGGCTCTAACCAAACCACATTTGCTGCTTTCAATCATAGGCAATCCCCTGCCTCTCTGCCTTTGTGCTCACTGCCCTCTCTGCCTGGAATCTCTGTTCCATCATCTCCACTCATTGAATAACCATCACTACCACTAATGGCTACAACAACAATGGCTACCATTTATTGTGTCCTTAGTTTACACCAACTTTGTGACCAGCCTTCTACCCAATGAGGCAGAGTCTATTATTATTTCAGTTTAAACGGGAAAATATTTTAAGGCTCAGCAATGCCAGGTCTAGGGTCCCACAGCTAGTAAGTGGGCTTAGGAAAATTTGAACCCAATTGGCTGAAGACAGAGTGTGAGTTCCCCACCACTGTGCTATAGAGATGGGTAGTGTCATGCCCAGCCTTTGAAGTCTCATGCACCGCATATGCAAGCCACTTTGCTCAGCCTTCCTGATCCCCTAACAAAAATCAGCCATCAGCCCCTGCTTCCCACAGGGTCTCACACTGCGTGCCTCTGTGGTAAAAATTACTTCACTCTGTTTTATTTTAGCTGTGTCTCTCACCCACAAGATGCACTCTGCTTGAGGCCATACCATCCATCTTTGCATCCTTCCTGAATCTAGTGCTATATCTGAAGCTCAGCAGGAGCTTCCTTAATGTGTGCTGAATTCATTCAATGACTGTTTATTGAACTCCTACAGAAATGATCTCACCCCTGCCCGCAAGCTCCCTGGTGTAATTGTTCTTATCCTTTTTTGGTTCACACCCCCCTTTGAGAATCTGATGAAAGCTGTGCATCTTTACAACAGAAAAATGCAACAACCAATAAAATTTTACATCCTTCTTCAGGTGGTTTATGGATGCTGAGTTTAGAGTCTAATTGATTTGAATTCAGTTATTAGCAATTGAACATTTTTTGTTATTTCTATTAATCAATTCTTTTTTTTTTCCAAATTATAGAAATCCAACTCAGCTTAGCTTAGACAAAAGGAGTTTGTTTGCTTGTTTTATTTTGTTTTTTAGCATAGAGAGTCCGGGAAATGACTACATTAAATAACAATAACAACATAAATAGAAATGTGAGCTTGGTCTCCGAAACAAATGGAGCCAGAGACTCAAATATTACTTGGATATGCTTCTTTCTGCAGATCACACTAGCTTCCTCCACCACTTGGAGGACAGAGCTTTCTGACCATTCCTGTGTTTCACATCTCACCACCAGAGAGGGTTGCCCCTCCTCTATTTGTCACAATTTTATTAAAAATCCCAAGGAAGGATTCTGCTTGGCCAACTTGAGTGACATGTCACGTCTCATGCAAATGGTTGTTGGAGAAAGAAAAGCCCCATAGAAAGGGGATGTTCTTCCCAGAAGAAGCAAGGAGTAGAAGGTTGCCACAGTGCTTCCCCTCCCTATGCCCTGGGCCCTTTTTCTCACACACAGCCACCTGCCATCCCCTGCAGCTTCCCTCCCCAGGCAGCATTCTGAGCTGCCAACATCTGTGTGCTGCCCACTTCATTCCAGCACAATCAAAACTTACATGCTCTATGTCACACCCTATGGGGATGCAGCTCTTTGCTTTCTAAGGGCCAACTAATCCAGGGGATTAATCTGGATCAGGCTATTAAGGAAAAATCAAACAGCAAACAATAATTAAAAGTCACCTAGGGTCACTTACTTGGGAGAAGGATAAACAGTTTGATCAGGGGCCATCTATAATAATTGTCTTAACCACAAGTAGAGCTAATAAATGGAAATCTGCCTGACGTTACATGTGCAGACTTAAACAGCACCATGGATGGGGAAAATAAGGATTAGAGAGCTACTTTTATAGATCACACAGCAAACTGGTATCAGGCCCCAAGTCGGAGCTTACATCTCCTAATTCCAGTCCAGTTATCTTCCTGCTCTATGCACTGAGGAAAGGTTTGGTTTGTCACAAGTCCAGTGGGGTTCCCCAATCACTGCACCTAATTGTTTCCTCACTAAGATAAGTTCTGATCCTAATACTGTCCATAAAAAATATATGGAATTAGTCAGCGTTGTGGGAGGCATATGTTAGAGGTGTCGGGAGCATGGGCTTCAGAGCCAGGCTGCTTGTGTTCATATCTTAGCTTTATGACTTACGTGCTTGGACAAGTTAGTCAATGTTTATGTGCCTCAGTGTTCTCATATGTAAAACGGGCCCACCTACATGTCTTCTAAAGTAATAGCCCCCCTTAGCATTTATTGTTCTTTGTGGTTTAGGTACTCTGGGTGTCAGCAGGCCCATACTAAGTAGATGCTCAGTAGTAGTACTACTCACACGTTGGGTTTTAGAAGAACACATTAATTCACGAAAATCATCACTTAGAACAGTGTCTGACGCATAGTAAACATTTAATGAACATAAGTAAATATAATTAAATGGGAAAAAATGAAAGCATTTTAAGGGCAAAGTCAACAAAGTTTAATTTTCCAGAAGTTAAGTAATTCAAACCCTTAATTAGCTAGAATTTTCTTTCTGCCGCACCGTCTTACAAGAACAACACAAATAAATACTGCTATCAGAAAGTTTGTTTAAAAGTAATAAAACATGAACTTAGACTGGAATAATCAGTTTAACAAAAGTTAACAAAAAAATCCAACATAGGTACCTAAAATATTCCTAGATTCAGCCCAATGTACTAAACAGGCTGTCTGCATTTGCTGTCCTATGAAATCAAAACTGACATTTAGAACAATGATTTGTGTCTCCTGAAATCCCAGGTCCTCAAAGATAAAATAATGATAATAATTGCTGTCATTTGAGGACTGCTTGCCAAACAGGCATTGTGCTCAGTGCTTAACATACATTATGCACCATGTGCACAAACATATGCACACACACACATTCATTTAATCATCTTAACAACTGTGGGGGGAGGGAGTATATTTTTATTCCTATTTTACAGTTAGAAGTACATTTTACAGATAAGGAAGTTGAAGTCTGGAGAAAATACGTAACTTTTCAAGCTTATACAATTGTTACATATGTCTAGGACTAAGTAAGTTACTTAAACTCCCTGACTTTTGGATTTCTCATTTGGAGAGACTGTGTATCACCTTATTCATATTGTTCAGGGAATTAAATGTACCAAAAATTCTTAAACGGCTGTTACATAGTGGTCACTCAAAACTACATTTAATTGTTCCTACTTTCTTATTTTTTCCATTTTCACCAAAAACCTATTTCCTTATGTTTGCACCTTTGGTGTACAAAATCTATTATTCTCAGAGTCCTTTGCACTTTATAATAGATATCACATATTATCTTTTTTTGAACATTATGATAACTCTGAAAGATAAGAATAGAATAAGCTCAGTTTCTCTCAAAAGTTACAGATGACAAACCTATTCTATTCTAGTTTATGCAGTGAGTAGTGCTAAGATTTAAGACTAGATCCACTAGAATAAATTCTAAGCTTTTCTGATACTCCAGGTTGCTTTTGGAGAGGGTGAGAAAACCAAATCTTATACTCTTTCAGATTCATTGACATATATATTCTAAATACAGAATTATATAATATTCATAAGGCTATATTGTATTCTTCAGGTTTAACCCATAATAATTATCTTTGTAAAAGGACCTTCACTTGGTTCTTACAAGCAATTACAGCAATTTTTACCACGTATCACTCTAATGTTAACACCTGATAATGGCAGAGCCACCAATTCCAATAATAGCTTGAATAAAATTGAGAGCTCATCCACTCTAGATACAGTCACCACCTTTCTTCTGTGGAGTACACTGGGGTCAGATATATGTAATTAATTAGGACCCTTCTTAATACAGATCTAGTTTTCACACATGTATCAAAAGATTTTCTCTTCTCTTTCTGACCTTTGAAAGTATAAGAAAAAAAATGGGAAAAAAATTGACTATAAGATCTATTCTAACCAAAAGGTTATTCCATTTTTATGTGCTATGTTGAAGAGCAAAATTCTTTTTGTACAATTATTAGATTATTCACCACTCTACATTTTTCTAGGGTGCCATTACATAGCCAAGTAGATGTATCTGTACAGAAAGAAAACCATATCAGCTCTGAGTCACCTCAGAAAACTAACTTTTTAAATAACAGTACATTACAAATATTTGACATTCATTAAACATCAAAAGATATTTGAGAATGTCTGTTTTCAAAGAACATGGATTTATGCCCATTCTATTTTAAAGACCACTCTGAATCTAAATTTGACTGAAAAGGACAGAAACTTGAAAATAATGAAGAGGACCTGTAGGCAAAGATAGTAAAGATGGCAGATGTCATCTTGTGTCTGCTGTCCAGCATGCTGACCCTTCACACCCACACAGTGCATCTCTTTCAACTTTATTACTCTTAACAGAAAGTCCTCCTTTAAGATGAAATAACTAAGGCACAGATTGACTGAGAATCTAGTTTTGCTTTACATGGCTGTGGGGGAACAGCTCAGAGGGAAAGTTTATTCCCTCAAGACAATTTCAACTCTCCTACATCCATCTTGCCCATCCACCCTGAGAACTAACTCATCTGGATAAATTCCTGTGACCTGCCCATTCCAAATCAGATTTTCCTATGCTCTTGAGAAGTACAGGGTATCCTCTTATTCCTCTGCTGTCTCCAGCTCAAAACAATTGTTATGTGATTCTGAGTGTTCAGGTACATGGAAATAGAAATAAAAGCTGGAAAGGTGACTTGTCATTAATTTTTGCCTCTGATTCCTAGTGTGAGTGGAATTACAGCAATTTTGTGTATTAGAACAGTTATTTTTCAAATAAATTGAGTCAGACTTCCTTCACTCTTCTCTCTGTGGGCCACAGAATCCTGTAGCTATTTTGCGGGGGCTTTGATGGCAATGTGTTGCTCAGTGCACGCAGCTTACCTGAAGTGATTAAAACAGACTGCAAAATCACTGCAAAAGCTGATGGTCAGGAAAATGGAAGCCAATAAAGGAAGGTCATAAAGTCATATTTGCAGACAAATCATACCAGATCTCATTCATTAGGGGATACATCTATGAGGTGCACTTCTTGGTCAGCCACCAGCTGAGATTCATGAAATCAGCCTAAGTTAGCCTCAAACCCACCTCATAAGAACAATAAAGTTAATGGATAAAAAGATGTTATGTATATAGACCAAGATGCCTGAATTGTAACAGAGTAAGTAATCACCCAAGTGATGTAACAGAGACTTCTGCCTTTAAATACCTCTCTAGAAACACGCCATTATGCCTTAAATTTCATGACTCAAGGTCCATTCCTATAATCTAGGCATTGTTCCTACAAACAGCACTCTCTTTTCAAATGCAAAAGCTCCTGGAGATGGGAAGCACGAAGTCGGTAAAACGGTAGTGTGAATCAATATAGGACAACACAGAACATTGTTTTGTTTATTGATAGAGGAACTTCAACACCCCTATGGAGCACTGAGCACCATGGAAATGACAGCACCTGACAAAAGTGAGGGAGCAGAAAAGAAAAGAACGGGGGTAATATTTCACATGTGCAGTGTAGACCTCATCGGAGAACACCACTTTCACTAACTCCTTGACAGAGTTCACAAGATGAGATTGGCAATAAACAATGTTGACGCTCATATACAAATAACAAGATATTAATTGCCCAAAATGTCAAGAATTATGGCTGTGCTTACAATTTGTTATATGAACTTTAAAAATTTTCTTTCCCATGGCATTTCATGACAGAAGAAATATTAGCTTTTTTAATATAGATGGAGGTGATCGTATGACATGCCTTTCCTTTCTAAGCGTATAGTGGAATGGCTGCAAAATTCTTATTTTTTGCCTTCTGTAAAACAGTTCCAATCTCACTTGCATAATTCCACTTACAGTCATTGGAGAAAATACCTGATAGAGCCTCATAGTCCTCTCTGGAACCATCCATTTTCATTTTTCTTGTTCTGTGGGCTTTTGTTGTTAGTGCCTCAGAACCTGCAGTCTTGTAGCTAAGTAAAGCTCTTATCGCTGCCATCCCCATCACTCAGACTTCCCTGCCTCAAATGCTGCTGCTGTTCATGCCAACTTCAGAGATGGCTCTGTGAATGGTTCCAAGGCAGCCTGTCTAAGGGGAGCCCAGGCTGAGCCATTGTCAAGGTATCTGTGTCAGCCTCTTAGTTATCAGACTTTATCAGATGGAAGAGATCAAATCGTTCATCTGCTTTTTTTAGTTTTGAACGCTGAGCATCTGGTGTTTGATTGTGTATTGCCATGTAAGAACACAATAATCCTCAAACATTTTGATCACAAGTAGATCTGTCTGTGAGGAAAAACGACTTCCTGCTGGTAAATGTCTCCTTAGCTTTGATAAAAGGTGTGGAAGACATCACACAGCACCTCAAATTGCCAAGGAAAACAGAGGCTTGTAGATTATTTGGAGTTTTGAAAAGTCTGTCAGACAATCTAATTCAATTTTCAGTCTATTTACTTATTTCAATTTATAAGTGAAAAAAGCTGATAGGCAAAGGGGAAGTGAGTGTCCCTGGTCACCACTTTAGATAGTGAGGAATGGCGTGAGGTCCGGAATCAGAATTTTTACTCTAATTAATGACTGGAAAACCAGAAAGGCCTTGCCTAGGGCTGCTCAAGAGTACAAAAGAGCTTTGAACTCCCCCACATGCCAGTATGAAGGTGAGGGATAGGGAAGATGAAAGGGAGATGAGGACTGACTTTCTCTGAAGGCATTATCATTTGGTCTGACCCCAATATGCTGGTGGACTAGCCAGTCGGCATTTTAGATGGGTATCAAATGTTACTCTTTATTTTTTAAATCTGCATAGCCAGTCTGAAATAAGAAGAAAAAAGTGAGATATATATCTGAAAACTACTCAACTGGGAGAAGCAATACTAATTAAAACTTGAAAGTGAAAAAGCTTGTAAAGAATGATTTAGTCACTGAGTTGCTGAGTAGTTTTTCCCTAGGGACTCAGCGCCTAATTAAGTAGAGAAGTTATCTCAAAGTACAACCTAAGGGGTGGAGTTGTAGGCTTTCCTGTTTAAGAATCTCTTCTTCACATGCCAGCATGGAACTTCTCACCACCTGAGCACTCATATTCCTCCTTTCGAAAAAACTGTGTCCCAGATTTGGTATGCTTGGAATGAATAATCCATTAATTCTTACATACCTAACTTCTACCAACGAAACCTCTAAGGGCATTGAATGCAGGAAAAGAAAGATATGATGATGTTGTATGTGAGGAGAGGAGGGACAGAAAAAAAACTAACACATTAATTACACATCATGCGTCAGTAACCATGCAAACAGCTTCACATACATCACCTTGTTAGAACCCCACAACAACACTGTGAAGTAGATATTAGCTCTATTTTCTTCTTCTTCTTCTTTTTTTTTTTTTTTTTTTTTGAGATGGAGTCTCACTCTGTCGCCCAGGCTGGAGTGGCGGTGGTGCGATCTCGGCTCACTGTAAGCTCCACCTCCCAGGTTGATGCCATTCTCCTGCCTCAGCCTCCCGAGTAGCTGGGACTACAGGCACCCACCACCACACCAGGCTAATTTTTTATATTTTTTAGTAGAGACGGGGTTTCACCGTGTTAGCCAGGATGGTCTCAATATCCCGACCTGGTGACCCACCCGCCTTGGCCTCACAAAGTGCTGGGATTACAGGAGTGAGCCACCGTGCCCGGCCAATATTAGCTCTATTTTCTGAGGAAAAAGATTCATGAAGTTAAGTTGTTCAAGGTCACAGAGCTAATAAACCAAAGACTGGTGTTGCAGAAATAGTCACTTATTGAAACTCATGCTCCCCCACTGTAAAACATTATAGCCACCATGGAAAACAATATGGTGGTTCTTCAAAAAATTAAAAATATATTTACCATATAGCCTAGGAATTCCCATTCTTGGCACATAACCAAAATAATTGAAAGCATGGACTCATAAAGTTATTTGTACACTCATGTTTATAGTAGCATTAGTCACAATAGCCAAAAGATAGTGCAACCCAAATGTCCCTCAACAGAGGAATGGATAAACAAAACGAAATGATAAAAAAAATTGATGGCCCAGTTCTGAAAACCTGGAATCTGAAATGCTCCAAAATCCAAAAGGTTTTGAATGCCAATATGATGCCACAAGGGGAAAACTCCACACCTGACTTCATATAATGGGTTGTAGTCAAAACACAGACACACAATACAGTTTATTCAGCGTCCTCAAGGGAAAAAGACCCACCCAGCCCCCTTCAGCTACGAGATATCTTTTCCATACATGCCCACATTCCCCCACATAAGCACTCCCACAGAGTAATAAAACGGCATGTATGCAGGCAGAACACAATAACAGGAAGTTCCCCACAATGTCCCACATGGGGACAAGACCTATATACAAAATTCACTGTTTTTGTTTTGTTTTGTTTGCTTACTTATTCTGTGTTCTGTGGCGTAAAGATACTGTTGAAAATGCCAAAAAGTCCTGCAGCTACCCCTATGGGCAAGAGTACTTTTTTAAAAAGAGGAAGCATTTATGTTTATCTACAGCACAGAAAGTTAAGCTGTTGGTAAAACTGGACAGTGATGTAAGTGTTAAGTGTGAAACATATTAAATAAGAGTATGGTACTAGAATGACCGCCGTATATGACCTGAAGAAACAGAGGGATAAACTGTTGAAGTTCCATGCTGAAAGTGATGAACAGAAGTTAATGAAAAGTGGAGAAACACTGCCTAAAGCTAAAAATGAAGACCTTGATTGTGTATTACAAGGGCGAATCCATCAGTGTTGCAGCAAACACATGCCACTGAAGGACATATTGATCATGAAGCAAGCAAAGATCTATCACAATGAACTGAAAAATGAGAGAACTATGAATATTCAATAGGCTGCTTGAATTTAAGAAAAATACAGCATTAAATATTTAGAGATTTGTGATGATAAAGCATCTGCTGATCATGAAGCAACAGATAAACTTATTGATGAGTTTGCCAAGGTCATGCTGATGAAAATATGCCACCAGAACACATCTATAATGCTGAGGAAACATCACTATTTTGTCACAGAAGGAAAACTTGACTACAGCTGAAGAGACAACTCCTACTGAATTAAGGATGCCAAGGACAGGATAACTGTTCTGGGATATGCTAATGCAGCAGGCATGCCTGAGTGTAAACTTGCTGATAGGTAAAAGCTTGTGTCCTTCCAATTTTCTATGAGTGAATTTCTTACCAGTCCATTATTATGCTAACAAAAAGGCATGAGCCACTCAGGGACATCTTTTCTGATTGGTTTCAAAAACATTTGGTACAAGTGCCTTGTGCTCGCCTCAAGGAAGCTGGACTGCCTGATGACTACAAGATTTTGTTATTTCCTGCCAGCTGTTCTGCTCATCCTCCAGCTGAAATTCTCATCAGAAGTAATGTTTATGTCACGTACTTTCCCCCAAGTGTGACTTCATTAATTCAACCCTGTGACTAGGGTCCAGATCAATAAGGAGTAAATACAAAACACTTTCTTGAAGAGCATACTAGTAGCAGTATGAGGAGGGGTGGGTGCAGATTACAAAGAGGAGTTTAGCATCAAAGATGTAAGTGCATCCCAGAAGAATGCCTCCTCATCCGTAGAAGACCTATTTCCTGATCTCTCAATTGCTTCTAATGTTTCTTCTCACCTAAAATAAAATACAGCATATAGTACCATTTTAATCAAAACTCAACATTGCAGGTGGAGACTTGAAGCCTGCTGCTGCTTATTGTTGCTCTCATTTAACAGCTGATACAGGTATTCTGGTGATGCTACTGTGCTGCTTCCTTACACTGAACTTTCACTACATTATGTTATGTCATATTTTTTACTGTTAAGTACTTATGTGTGAACACATGTAAGAAAATGACTGCTTATTGGTAGAATATAAATTCAGAGTCAGGAATGATAGTGATGCTAAACAACCACAGATCGTCCACATGGGTGGCTGAGATAGCGATACCTTTGCTTTTGCTTTTTTAGTTTTTGAATTTTTTTATTTTTATAGATTTAGGGGTTACAAGTGCAGTTTTCTTACATGCATATTTTGAGTAGTGGCGGAGTCTGGGCTTTTTATATGACGATCAGCCAAATAGTGTGCATTGTAGCCATTAAGTAATTTCTTATCCCTCATCCCTTTCTCGTATGAGTATCCAATGTCTATTATTTCACTCTCTAAGAAATATTGTACTTTAAGGTTTTGTTTTCCATGAATTTGTGGTGGAAACCCCCATTTCTCACCTTTATATGTAGATCAAAGTAAATGATGAATAATGAGAACATATTTAGTAAATTGACACCTTTGCCTTCTGATGGTTCGATATATACAAACTTTGTTTTGTGCACAACATTTTTTAAAATATTGTATAAAATTATCTTTGGGCTACGGGTATAAGGTTTATATGAAACACAAGTTAATTCCATTGTTTGACTTGGGTCCAATTGCCAAGATATATCATTATGTATATGCAAATATTCCAAATAAAAAAAATCCCTAATCTGAAACACTTTTGTCTCAAGCATTTCAGATAAGGGATACTCAATCTGTGTTTGTATGCGAGGGAATATTATTCAGCCTTGAAAAGGAAGGAAGTTCTGACACATGCTATAACACGGATGAACCTTGAAGACATTACGCTAAGTGAAATAAACCAGTCACTAAAGCACAGATACTGTATGATTTTACTTGTTTTTTTTTCTTTCTTTTTACAAAAAACAATTTCTGTGCTTTAATGGAGGCAAATGTATTATTTTATTCAGACACAGAAAGTAGAAGGGTGATTCCCAGGATCACAGAAGGAGAGAGGAATGTAAAGCTGTTGTTTAATGGGTACAGAGTTTTGGTTTGGGAAAATGAAAAATGTTCTGAAGATGGATGGTGGTGATGGTTGTATAACAATGTAAACGTATTTAATGTCACTGAACTAAACACTTACAAATAGAAAAAATGATGTATTTTATGTTATATACATTTTACCACATAAAACTCATTGTGCTCCTCCCTCCATACTATAGAGTTATTACAGTGTTTTAGTCAGTTCTGGATGCTATATCAAAATACCTTAGACTGGGTAATTTATAAATAACAAACGTATTGCTCACATTCCTGGAGGCTGGGAAGTCCAAGATCAAAGCTCTGGCAGATTCAGTGTCTGGTAAGGGCTCACTCTTCAAAAATTGCACCTTGTTTTGGCTTCCTCACATGGCTGAACATTGTGTCTTCACATGATGGAAAGGAGGCGAGGTAGCTTCCTTCAACCTCTTTTATAAGGGCACCAATTCCATTCATGAGGGCACAACTCTCATTACTTAATCACTTCCCCCAAAGGCCCCACCTCTTAATACTATCACATTGGTTATTATGTTCCAACATATGAGTTCTGTAGGGACATCAGCATTCAGACCATAGCACTGGGGAATGGCTGCCCAGCCAGCAACTACATTTCCCCAGTGTCCCTGCATCCTGGTGGGCCATGTGAATAGTTCTCACCAAGGGAACCTGTGTGGAAGTAGTATTATGTAGTTTCTGGAAAAAAGCAGTTAAGAAGCAGACGTGCCTTCTCCAACCTCTTTTTCACCATTTGCTGGCTATTGTCAGAGAATGGTGAGACTGTAGCGCAGGGAAAAATCATGAGACGGGCAAAACCTGGGCCTCTGAGTCACCACATGTTAGAAAATTGCACAGGACTTAAGAGGGTGAGAAATAGAATTTTATTGAAATGCCCTATTTTTTGGAGTTTATTGTTATAGTAATCCTTTTCCTAAATATACCAATAGGGATTTGTACCCTGTCCCATGTAACCTGGGGAAATGAAAGGGCAGACCCAAAGGTTGAGCGCTACTAGTGAAGACAAGGCCAAGAAACACTGCCATGAGAGACCCAGAATGAGTGTGAGAGTGCTAGAAAGCAATAAACACCATGATGGACATGGAGGTTGAATGCTGAAGTGGAGTCAAAGGCAGTCTAATCCATTTGTGGTGCGACCAACTTTGTGCAGTAAAAATGAGACCAAAATAAAATTAACACACAGAACTTGTGATCTAGAGAAAAAGCTAAGAATCAGCTTCCAAATTGCAAGAAGATGATGGGAGGATCACACCAAGAAGGTCAGTCTCTAAAATTGCATCGTATAATCAACCATTAGTGCTGCCATAAAAACAGCCTCTGAGTCTCTTTCAACTATACTTTTATGACTGTCTCTTACTTGGTTATATATTTAGCTTTATAAGATACCTGCTGTCTCAAACTGCCTTGAGTTAGGCCACAGGGAGTTTGGGAACACAAAAGAGTTGGTAAACATTAACTTTCACATGATTATAAGAAGTTGGAGTATGTGGTGCAACTCTTACAGAACACTATGAATGATGGCCCAGAAACGAGGGAGCAGGAACACTTTATTGACCTCAAACCTTCTGCCAATGGATGACATCATTATTCATTTGTGAGCCACATTTAGTAGGTATCTTTCTTCTGAAAGTGCTTGTGTTGTTAGCTTAAAATAACAAGTAGAGCATTTAAATAAAGCAGAATCAGAGAAGGGAGCACTTGTATTAAAAGTGAAAAATAAAATGTGGCTGAGTGCTAAATGGTGTCCCCAAAAAGGTTCCAGGGCTTTCCCAGTGCCTGTTTTCAGTGGTGCTCAGGCAGAAAGCTGACAAATTTAAACAAACAAACAAACAAAAACAGTACGCAGTCCCCGTCAAGGACTATAAACCAGCAGGAGTTTCCAAATATGGATGCTATGAAATAGATGATTCCTCAAGGATTCCCCACCCCAGAACACAATGCATAGAGCAGTAGGTCAGAGATAAAGGAGCCCACAGGATCAGAGTAAGTTTTCTAATTTCAGGGATATAGTGGAATAGGCAAAGATCCCATTGTAAAACTAGGTTTGGATACCAGGTCAGTCAAAAAGTTGAACCTGAAGAAAGTTTTAGTCAACACCTCTGTTTAGTAATACTCCAGATGTGAAGGTACCCAGTACAGTGGCAGGTGTTCACATAGGTGTCCAGATAGGTCACACTGAGATATGTGCTGTTGTAGACTCTCATGCATTGATGTGTATCCTCATCCTCTCATCCGTCTGGGACACAGGAACACCACTATTAAAAACAGCTCGCACTCTGCTCATAAGAAAGTCTTGGGCATATAAAGACATACTTGAAGGACGGAAAGAATGTACTAAAAGAATCCAGCTTTCAGAGAGGACCCACACTTCAGAATGGGGAATCCCCATAAGTGAGGGAGTCAGGCAGGAGCACCCACCTTTCCCATCTTACAGAAAAAAAAACAATGTTTCTAAACACAGCATGAAGCTGTTCTTGAACCTGCTTTGATCTTCACTTCTAAGGAGTACTCATGGACTCTGGGAGACAGAAAGATGAAAGAACCCTGTCACTGAGTCACCAAGTGATTACATTAGAAGACCCCACCCATATACAGCTCTCACAGGACATGAAAAGAAGAGGTATTTCCTCGCCTATCAGAAAGAATAGCAAACACCTGACACCACACACCAGGTGGGAAGGTGAGGGCACAAAAGGTGCTACCTCAAGGAATGCAAGAGGTTGCCACTAGACCAAGGCCACCATATGAATGCCTGGATCGGATGCAGCAGGCTCCTGAGGGTAGTACTACATAAGAAATCCAGAGACAGATCCTGGCCAAGCTGTACCAACACAGAATCAACCCTGGGGGAGAGTTATAGGTCACAGAGGAAAGTAAGAGTCAAAAGTTCAAGAATGATCTAAGTCAGTGGTTCTCAACCTTTGAGGAATCAGGACTCCTTTACAATTTTAAAAATTGTTGAGCACCCCAAAGAAAATTTATGTGGGTTATATCCATTGATATTTACTATGTTAGAAATAAAAACAAAATTGATAATTTAAACAGATTTATTTATTCACTTAATAATCATAAAATCCATTCCATATTATCCTTATGAAAAATAGCTACATTGTCCAAACCAAAACATAAAAATTGAAAAAAGTAATGTGTTTTACATTTTTGCAAATCTCTCTAATCTGCAAATACTGATGCCCTGGCATCAGTATTTTTTAAGCTGTTTTGGTGATTTCAGCATGCATCCAAGTTTAAGCACCAGTGATATAAGTCTGCTGTCCTTCGTGTTCCTATGGTGTATTAAATGAAAGAGGTATGACATCTGACTTAAAAGAATACATTTGGATTCTCACATTGATTTCTACATTCAATTTCTTCAGATATTTTGCTTCATTTGAAGGACATGAAGAAAAACTTTTACAGATATGTAACTGGAAAATGGAGAAGTATTTTAATAGTCTTTTCAGAGAACTGTGAATAGTCTTTTTTGATACTACACCAAATTTCAACAAGTGTTGATTCCTTACAGGTTAATTGCTGTGGAATCTGGAAACATATCATTGTGCTTATCATACTCTGTTATATTAAAATCTATTGGTTTATCTTGCACATTGAATGAAACTTTAACCCATGCATGATCTTCTATCATGTATCAATTGTTTACAAAATGTTGATTCATTGTTTTGAATATTAATGTATCATTATCTATTATCAAAAAACACTTTTTTAATTTTCCATTGATCATTTCAGAAACATCTTTAAGTATGAGGAAGCAGCCAAGCTCACAGTGGCAGATGCAGGTTTTAATTTTCACTTATAAGATGAAATGTTGTTATTGGCAACAAACAAAGGAAAATTGTCAGTTGTTTTCCCTAAAGGGAGAGTCTTACTTTGTTCATTTTTGAGGAAATATCTGCCAAACACCCAAGTTTAAACAACCATAATTTTTCTGGCCGTCACACTTCCAAGTAAAAAATGCTGTTCTACAAAAAAAAAAAAAAAAAAAAAAAAAAAAAAAAAAAAAAAGGGAAAAAAAATGTCTATGCTGGTTTAACTCACAATGCAAACAATTGCATAAGTGCTTTTCCCCAAGACAAAAATTGTACTTCAATGTGCAGAAGAGTACTTTACACGTATTTCTGACGTCATCACCCAGAATATATAAATGATACATACTCAAGGTTCAAAGTTTAATAAAATTAATATCTCTTACTGCTTCAGTGAGGGAATTTTTCAACAAAACTGATTTTTTTACTGTGTGTGGCAGTGAAAACTACAATGTTCCTGTAAAAATTGGTGTTGCAGCCTTGCTTCATGCTAAGGCACCAGTGCTTTTATCCACCATTGATTTTGTGCTATCAGTACAAATGTCAACATAGTAAAAAAGAAATCTAGTGCTTCCATGTTGTTATGAAAATTTTTATTTTCATATTATTATGGAAATAAATTATGGACTCCATGAAAGGACTTTCCTGAAGTCTGTAGAACACACTTTGAGAACTACTGATCTAAGTCATTGATTCTCAAACTTGGCTGCCTATTAGAGTCACCTGAGAAGATATTTTAAATATTGATGCTCAGGCCACATCTTTGACTAATGAAATCAAAATCTCTGGGTATAGGGCCCTGGCATCAGTATTTTTTAAGCGTTTTGGTGATTTCAGCATGCATACAAGTTTAAGCACCAGTGATATAAATCTGCTGTCCTTCGTGTTCCTATGGTGTATTAAATGAAAGAGGTATGACAGCTCTGAGATCCCAGGAAGCACCAGCAGGTTCAGTTCAGAATACGGTAGGTATAGGGTGGCATCTATGCAGAATCCCAAAGGATAATTTGTCATGCCTGGATTCCCAGTCTTTGGCTCATTTATCATCACTGTTGCTAAATACAGTAGCATGTGTTATAGAACAATACATAAAGTACTGGCCAAGGATTCAAGCCGAGTACTCTAAAGCTAACTCTAATATTTATTAGCTTTGTGGTTTGACCAAAATACTTAGCTTCTTTGCTTCCTTACCCTAAAAACGGTGATGATAATAACAACATCTATTCTCAGTGGGTGGTTAGGAGGATTAAATGAGCAAATATATGGAAACTCTTAGAACAGTTCTTGGCACACTGGAAGCACTAAATGTTAGCCATTAATACTATCCACTGAAATGCAACTTTCACTGATACATCAAAAGTGCCTATCAGACAATAAACACTTCTCAAATAAATGAATGTAGAAACAGCACAATTAGAGCAAAGGAGTTATGTCATGAAGCCTGGCTTTATCACTTACTGTGTTCGCTTGATAAGCTATGTAACCTTTCTGAGTTTCAGCCTTATCCATAAAATGTAGATTGTGGATTCAATGGTATATGGATATAAATTGCTACATAGTAGATGATCAATCAATTATAACTTTTAACTTTTTTAATCATCTAATGTAAATTACTATTCAAGCCTTGAATTCAAAACTCTAAAGTAGGAGTGATAGTTTCCATTAAACTTATTTCAAACTTCAAATGATGAATATGTAAATCAAGCCAAGTGTCTAACATATGTGCTACAGAAACCGGAGGAAATACGTGCTATATGTGTTCAGTGTTCCTGTAGAACTTCCTCTCCCACTGGTCCACCACAAGGCCTAACATTCTCATCATTTAAGACACTGTTCTATCTTAAAGCAATTTGTTTCCAGAAGGTCCTCGTTAAAATGTACATGGAAAGGATAATGTATAAATCTTAGCTTTTAATTACCACAATGCTCAAGCTAATAAATGATGATCTAATATATTTAGATTTTAGAAATTCTGTAGTATTTCCTAGTTGAATGACTAGAGATGACAAATTATAGTTAAAAAGGGGAGGAGAAAGAGGAGAAGTGGAGAATAAGAGGAAGAAACATGCTAACATTCTATTTCCCTCTTGTCTCCAAGACAATTAATAATTGCTCCAAGTAAAATGGAACAAGAATAATTGTTCCATTTTATTTGCATCAATTATTATTAATTATTATTATCATGCTATATTATTAATATTATTTTACACAATTATTGCTACCATTTTAAAGATAAGGAAATGAAACTTTTAAGGTGTTAATGTGATTTGTCCAACATATGCAGACAATAAGTGACAAGACTGGGATTCAAATCAGATCTGATTCCAAAGACATGGTATAAGAGGCCACATACAGTCTATAATAAAGTAAACCTGGGAGGGAACAGGAGGCAAAGTGAGGTCAGGGAAGGCACAGGATCCCCTAACCACAGAACTGAAGAGATTGAGGAAGATAAGAACAGAATGATGTGGGACTTGCAAAGTGCTTTGACAAGAAAGATCTAACAATAGAATTGAAGATCTGCTTTAAAATAACCCAAAACAGGATGAAACAATCAAGTACACTTGCTATGGTTGTTGCAGATTTTAGAAGATAATTTGGCTCCAAATTGTCTATACAATTTCATCTTCCACTGCTGCATGCTGCCAGCCCACCAAATCAGACCTTCCTTTACTATTCATATTGACCTCTGTCTGAATGCTCTCCTTTCTCTATTTTTTTAAAAATTTTTTATTTCCATAGGTTTTGGGAGAACAGCTGGGATTTGGTTACCTGAGTAAGTTCTTTTGTGATGATTTGTGAGATTTTGGTGCACCCATCACCAGAGCAGTTTACACTAAACCCAGTTTGTAGTTTTTTATCCCTCACCTCCTTCCCACTCTTTCCCCTACAAAGTTCCCAAAGTCCATTGTATCATTCTTATGCCTTCGCATCCCCATATCTCAGTTCCCACTTATGAATGAGAATGTAGAATGTTTGTTTTTCCATTTCTGAGTTCCTTCACTTAGAATAATAGTCTCCAATCCCATCCAGGCTGCTGCAAATGCCATTAACTCATTCCTTTTTATGGCTGAGTAGTATTCCATCATATATATATGATAGAATATATATATATATTTCATATATATATATACCACAGTTTCTTTATCTACTCTTTGATTGATGGGCATTTGGGTCCCTAGTTCTATCCATTGTCTACAATTTATCTCAAAAGCCAGGTCAAGGCCTCTCTCCTTTGTTAAATTTACATATGTTTTCTTCTTTTTTCAACTCATTTTGGTTCTACGTCAGGTAAGATAAATTTTGGTGTTTATTTATATACTAAATTGCCTCATATTTTTCATTGATTGTTTTTGACTCTCTAAACTGAAAATTTACAGGGCACAGATTCTCTTGACTGGTTTTCAAAATGCAAACAGCCTTATTGTGCAGTTTGTAGTAAAATTTATACATGAAGTACAAAGATGTATATTCATACAAAGTCCCATCAACCAGAGAAGTAACTATACAAATGTTTGATTAATAAGCTTGCAGATAATCCATTCTTAACACACACATCCCTACATAAAATATTAAATAAATTTGTTCACATATTAACAGCTTTTTAAACCTTTTTTATTTAATAATTTTATGTATATCTTTTCATATGGATAAATCTAGAATTATAACATTATTTATAATGACTGCAGTTGTGTGGATATGCACATATTTATTTAGTCAATCTCCCATTGAGGGGCATTTAATTTGTGTCTAAATTTTATTATAAGCAATCCTAAGACAAACAACTTGATACATATTTCTCTTCATAGTTTTCTCGTAATCTCCTTAGAATCAATTCCTAGAAGTATAATTATATGATGAGATCGTTTCATTTTATTTCTATTCCCATATAATACTATATATAGACCTAAGCACAACAAAATACAACCCAGAAAGCCTAGGGGTAAATTCAGCCTGACAGGTAAAGTCCGTAACATGCAAACATGGAATACCAAACACAAATGTAGATAAATTTCTTGGAAAAAGATCTATTGAGTTTAAGTCCCAATACCCTGTGTCTTCCCCCAAAAACTTTCTTTGTTTTTCATTCAAGGGAGAGTTTTCAAAGTTAATGGAAAAACAGAACTAGTTAACAATTTGCTGGTAAGGAAAAAGTGCTTGGAATGGAGCTCCTGTCAACTAAAACTGCTAACAGAAGTCACAGAGAACAGTAAGGGAAGATGATTTCTTTGCATTCTGATTTAGAGCCCAAATGCATTTTCCTCTAGAAGTCCCAAGGACTGAATCAAATGTCAGTTTACAAAAATCTATTTAACCTAAAATGTACGTGACTGTGTTCATAATACAATGTCAATAATGTAGATTCAAATTCATTGCATTGTTTCTATCGAAATATACCCTGCATCACAACCACTTACATTAAAGGAAAAACTTTGTTTTTCTCTACTCTCAACACTCTACTCTCAACACTCACCACAGAACACTTCTGTGACCAAATGTCAGGGGGGCAATTTCTCTAACAATCAATTCTCTGACACCGACTGGGCGCCCTACACAGTTCAATTCAATTCTGACATTAGCCACCTGGAGTTGTCTTCTGATCCACAAGTCAAGGTCTCAGTCCCACAAACCTTTTCCTTCCTGCCCCCGCACTTGCCAATTGCAAGTCCAGACCTCTGGTACTTCTGACTGACCAGCTATAAATTGGGGATTCTCACAATCCCCTCCTCTGGTTTGGTCATTTGCTAGAAGGGCTCCCAGAACTCAGGAAAACACTTGACATATGTTTATCTACTTATTGTAAAAGGATACAAATCCGGAAGGCCAGATGGAAGAGATAAATAGGGCAAGGTATAGGGGAAAGGGACGTGGTGCTTCCATGCTATCTCTAGGAGTGCCAACTTCCCAGCACCTCCTCATGTTCAGCAACCTGAAAGCTCTCAAATGAACAATGATAAAATTCTATAATACTGTGCATCTTTAGCAGATTTCCTGGAGATAACTCCTCATTGAAGAATATTTACTCTGTGCTGGGACCCAATTAGACTATGTGAAAATAGATATTAAATGACTTGGAAGGAACTTTGTGTAACCTTAAAGGTTAAGTACGTTTTTATGCTAATCATAATTATTAGAATGTAGAAGGAGGAATAACTTACCTATAATGAAATTGAATTTGAAATAGATTGTTTGTAAATATTTTCTAAAGTAAAATTTTTTGACAAGATTCCCACCATCAACCAAGATGGAGAAACAGGGACCAGGGACTAGATTTACTCTACCACATAAAATAGTAAAAGGAAAAAACAACTGAACAAAATATATGAAAATACAGTTTTCAAGACATTGAACATCGAGAAACAAAGGACAGTGATCTGTGAGACTCAGAAAACCAAGGAAGTGAGCCCTAAAATTACATCAACTTATTTCCTGGAAAAAATATCCCATGCAGTGGCACAGAGAGGAAGAAACTAAAAGGATTCCAGAAAGTTCCCTGCGTTAATAAAACAAAGCAACAAAAGCCAAAATTGACAAATGGGATCTAATTAAACTAAAGAGCTTCTACACAGCAAAAGAAACTACCATCAGAGTGAACAGGCAACCTACAGAATGGGAGAAAATTTTTGCAATCTACTCATCTGACAAAGGGCTAATATCCAGAATCTACAAAGAACCCAAACAAATTTACAAGAAAAAAACAAACAACCCCATCAAAAAGTGGGCAAGGGATATGAGCAGACATTTCTCAAAAGAAGACAGGCATACAGCCAACAGACACATGAAAAAATGCTCGTCATCACTGGCCATCAGAGAAATGCAAATCAAAACCACAATGAGATACCATCTCACACCAGCTAGAATGGCAATCATTAAAAAGTCAGGAAACAACAGGTGTTGGAGAGGATGTGGAGAAATAGGAACACTTTTACACTGTTGGTGGGATTGTAAACTAGTTCAACCATTATGGAAAACAGTATGGTGATTCCTCAAGGATCTAGAACTAGAATTACCATATGACCCAGCCATCCCATTACTGGGTATATACCCAAAGGATTATAAATCATGCTGCTATAAAGACACATGCACACATATGTTCATTGCGGCACTATTCACAATAGCAAAGACTTGGAATCAACCCAAATGTCCACCAGTGACAGACTGGATTAAGAAAATGTGGCACATATACACCATGGAATACTATGCAGCTATAAAAAAGGATGAGTTTATGTCCTTTGTAGGGACATGGATGCAGCTGGAAACCATCATTCTCAGCAAACTATTGCAAGAACAGAAAACCAAACACCGCATGTTCTCACTCATAGGTGGGAACTGAACAATGAGATCACTTGGACTCGGGAAGGGGAACATCACACACCAGGGCCTATTATGGGGAGGGGGGAGGGGGGAGGGATTGCATTGGGAGTTATACCTGATGTAAATGACGAGTTGATGGGTGCAGATGAGTTGATGGGTGCAGCACACCAACATGGCACGAGTATACATACGTAATAAACCTGCACGTTATGCACATGTACCCTAGAACTTAAAGTATAATAACAATTAAAAAAAAGAAATTTATGATACTAGAAAAAATAAATAAAACAGAGCAGAAATAATGAGGAAAAAGAACACTAGACATTACAGTGCAGAGTACTGGGGAAGACAGAACTTCAGAGAGAGAGAAAGAGAGAGCGTGCTCCAGAGATATGCAGAGAATCTTCCTGAATCTTCAGCTGGGTACTAATCAATACATGAGAAAAGAGACTACCCAAGGCTAGGGAATCACACCCAAAATGATTAGAGAGAACAATCTCTGTAGATCACACAGAGCCAGAAATAGCTGCTGTTGTCACAAGTCAGAATGGAAAACCTTATCAAGTAACAAGACATTGAATAGAGTAAGCAAAGCTATTTTGCTTCAGTAGTAGAGGAAAATTAACCCACCTTAAATATGTTTGGCCACACCTTAAAAAGATTGAAAATAAATCATTACCAGAAATGATTGAACTATTTTAAATAAAATTTAGCTGCATCATACAACTACAACAAGAGTATATACAGGAACAAAAAGTATTCCACACCTAACAGGTTAAAATTTACAATGCTTAATATCAAATCAAAAATTACTCAGTCATGAAAAAAAGTAGAAAAATAAAACTCGCAATGAAAAGAAATATTAGTCACAGTTAGAATCACAATGAGAAGAAATATACCAATCCAGAAATGCCAACAGTGATAGAATAAGTATAGAAGAATAATAAAACACTTATTAAAATGGTACTATATATGTTCAGGAGGCTAGAAGAAAGGTTAAACATCTTAATTTGAAATCCAAAAACTTAAAACCACAATGAGGTATTGTATTAGTCTGTTTTCATCATGCTGATAAAGACATACCCGAGACTGAGAAGAAAAATAGGTTTAATTGGACATGCCGTTTCACATGACAGGGGAGGCCTCCGAATCATGGCAGGAGGTAAAATGCACTTCTTACATGGTGGTGGCAAGAGAAAATGAGGAGAAAGCAAAAGTGGAAACCCCTGCTAAACCCATCAGATTTCGTGAGACTTATTCACTATCATGAGAGTAGCACAGGAAAGACCAGCCCCCAGGATTAAATTACCTCCCACCTGGGTCTCTCCCACAATGTGGGAATTCTGAGAAATACAATTCAAGTTGAGATGTGGGTGGGGACGCAGCCAAACCACATCATTCTGACCCTGGCCCTTCCAAATCTCATGTCACCACATCTCAAAACCAATCATGCCTTCCCACAAAGTCTTAACTCATTTCATCATTAACCCAAAAGACCACAGTCCAAAGTCTCATCTGAGACAAGGCAAGTCCCTTCCACCTATGAGCCTGTAAAATCAAAAGCAAGTTAACTACTTCACAGATACAATGGGGGCACAGGTATGGGGTAAATACAGTCATTGCAAGTGAGAGAAATTGGCCAAAACAAAGGGGTTACCAGGTTCACGCAAGTCTGAAATCCAGCATGGCAGACAAATGTTAAGCTCCAAAATGATCTCTTGTGACTCCATGTCTCACATCCAGGTCACACTCATGCAAGAGGTGGGTTCCCATGGTCTTGAGCAGCTCTGCCTCTGTGGTTTTGCAGGGTACAGCCTCCCTTCCAGCTGCTGTCATGGTCTGGCTTTGAGTGTCTGTGGCTTTTCCAGGTGCATGGTGCAAGGTGCCATTGGATCTACCATTCTGGGATCTGAAGGATGGTGGCCCCCTTCTCACAGCTCCACTAGGCAGTTCTCCAGTAGGGACCCTATCTGGAGGCTCTGACCCAATATTCCCTTTCCACTCTTCCCTAGCAGAGGTTCTCCATGAGAGTCCAACCCGTGTAGCACACTTCTGCTTGTACATCCAGGCATTTCCATACATCTTCTGAAATCTAGGCAGAAGTTCCCAAACCTCACTTCTTGACTTCTGTGTACTCTAGGCTCAACGCCATGTGAAAGCTGCCAAGGCTTGAGGTTTGCATGCTCTGAAGCCACAGCCCAAGCTCTACATTGGCCCCTTTCATTCCTGGCTGGAGTGGCTGGGACACAGGGCACCAAGTCCCTAGGCTGCACACAGCAATGGGACCCTGGGCCCAGCCTGTGAAACCACTTTTTCCTCCTGGGCCTCCAGGCCTGTGATGCGAGGGACTGCCATGAAGGTCTCTGACATGCCCTGGAGACATTTTCCCCATTGTCTTGGGGATTAACATTAGGATCCTAGCTACTTATGCAAATTTCTGAAGCTGTCTTGAATTTCTCCCCAGAAAATGGATTTTTCATTTCTATCACACAGTCAGCCTGTAAATTTTCCAAACTTTTATGCTCTGCTTCCCTTATAAAACTGAATGCCTTTAGCAGTACCCAAGTCACCTCTTGAATGCTTTGCTGCTTATGAATTTTTTTCCACCAGGTATCCTAAATCATCCTTCTCAAGTTCAAAATTCCACAAATCTCAAGGGCAGAGGCAAAATGCCACCAGTTTCTTTGCTAAAAACTAACAAGAGTCACCTTTACTCCAGTTGCCAGCAACTTCCTCATCTCCATCTGAGACCACCTCAGCCTGGACCTTATTGTTTGTATTGCTGTCAGCATTTTGGGCAAAGCCATCTAGCAAGTCTCTAGGAAGTTCCAAACTTTCTCACATTTCCCTGTCTTCTTCTGAGCCCTTCAAACTGTTCCAACCTCTGCCTGTTACCTAGTTTCAAAGTCACTTCCACATTTTTGGGTATCTTTTCAGCAATGCCCCACTCTACCAGTACCAATTTACTGTATTAGTCTGCTTTCATGATCCTGATAAAGACATACCCAAGACTGGGAAGAAAAAGAGGTTTAACTGGACTTACAGTTCCACCTGGCTGGGGAGGCCTCAGAATGGCAGGAGGTGGCAGCAAGAGAAAATGAGGAGGAAGCAAAAGAAGAAATCCCTGATAAACCCATCAGATCTCATGAGACTTACTCACTTTCATGAGGATAGCACCGGAAAGACCGGCCCCCATGATTCCATTACCTCCCCTTGAGTCCCTCCTACGACACATGGGAATTCTGAGAGATACAATTCAAGTTGAGATTTGGGTGGGGACACAGCCAAACCATATCAGGTATCACTACAAAACTTTCATAATGACTAAAATAAAAAAAATTTATAATGCTATATTCTGTCAAGCATGCAAAGAAACTGGATTATTCATGCATTACTGGTATAAATATAAAATGGTTCAGCCACTCTGGAAAAATAATTTGACAATAATTATACTCTTAGGCATTTATCCCAGTAAAATAAAAACTTATGTTCATTCAAGAACCTGTAAATAAATGTTTATAGCAGATCTAATCTCAATGGTCAAATCTGGAAGCAAGTCAAATGGCCTTCAATGGGTGAGTGGTTAAACTAATTGTGGTACATCCAAATCATGGAATATTATTCAGCAACAAAAAAGAATGAAGTACTGATACATACAACAATTTGGATGAACCTCAAGGAAATTATGGTGAGTAAAAAAAGAGATTGGCAGGTCTAGATGGTTTTAGTGGTGAATTGTTCTAAACTTTTGAGAAACAAATAAAAAAATTCGTACAAACTCTTCCAGAGAATAGAAAATAAGAAAACCTTCCAAACTTGCCTTATGATTTAAGAATAATATTAAAGCCAAAACCTGATAATGACTTTATAAGAATGGAAAATTATAGGTAAATATATCTTATTATTAGATGCAAAAAAAACTAACAAATCAATAATATAGAAAAAAATAAATATATCATGACAAAGTTAGCTTTATTCCAAGAATGCAAGACTTATTGAACATTCAAAATCAATCAAATCACATTTGATTGAAAAATTTTTTAAATCATGGGATCACTTTTCTTGTTCCAAAATTCAGTAGAAAGTGTTCAGTAATTCACAATTAAGTATAGAGATAAATGTAGGGGTTTTTGTATATTTATTTATTATGTTGAGAACATTTATTTCCCTTACTAGCTTGTTGAAAGTTTTTGTCATGAGTAGGTTTTAAATTTTATTACATTTTTTCCTGTATTTGTTGATCTCGTGATTTAAAAAATTGTTATTCAACATTTTACAGGAGGTTCTAGCTGGTGCAATATGGCAGGAAATAGAAATCAAAAGCACAAATATTAAAAAGAAAGAGGTGGCCAGGATGGTGACTCATGCCTGTAATCCCAGCACTTTGGAAGGCCAAGGCAGAAGGATCACTTGAGCCTAGGCTTTAAAGACCAGCTTGGCCAGCATAGCAAGACCTTGTCTTTACTAAATACATACATACATACATACATACATACATACATACATACATACATACATAGCTGGGCTTTGTGGTGTATTCTTGTAGTCTCAGCTACTCAGGAGGCTGAGATAGGAGTATCCCTTGAGTTCAGGAGGTTGAAGCTGCAGTCAACCATTATCACACCACTGCACTCCAACTTGGACAACAGAGTGAGACCCTGTCTCAAAAAAAAAGGCAAAAAATGTATTACAGATGACATGATTATATAAAAATTCCGAAACAATCAAGGAACAAACTATAAAGATTAATATCTGAATTTAACAAAATTGCTGGATACAAGGTTTATATTTAGAAATTTTTTACATTTCTATATACTGGAAACAAATAATTGAAATATAAAAATGAAGGTTTTACCATATCAAATAGCACCAAAAGCATCATATACCTGAGTAAATATTTTTAAAACATGCAAGACTCCTGCACTAAAAAATAAAATATTACAGAAAGAAAGAACAAAAAAGTGAAGCAAATGGAGAGATATACAATGCTCATGGATTAGAAAATTCATACTAGGCTGAGATGTCAATTCTGTATCACGTAATTGAATTGAAAACCCCAGTCAGAATCCCAGTGCATTTTTTTAAATTGCCAAACTGATTCTAAAATGATATGGAGATACAAAAAAATATATAATAGCCAGGCAAACTTAAAGAAGAAAAAAGCTGGAGAACTTAAATATCTTAACTTTCAGCCTTATTATGGCTAATAATTCAGCTATAGTTATTAAAGGTGATATTGGCAGAAGGATAGACAAATATATTAATGGAACAAGATAAGATCCCAGAGGTAAGTCCACTCATAACAGACACCAGATTTAATGGCAAGTCTCCACTACAAATCAGTAGGGAAAAGAATGTTCTTTTTAATAAATGTTACTGTCAATTGAATATCCATGTTGATAGCCTTAATCCATCACACCATAATAAAAAATTAAAGCAAGATGAACCATAGATCTAAAAGTGAATGATAAAATTACTAAATTTCTTAAAGAAAACTTAGGAGACTATCTTAATGAGCTGAGGATAATTGAAGAATTCTTAAACAGATACCAAAAGCACTAATCATAAAGACTAAAAATTATACTCAATCAAAATTACAGATTTCTCTTTTTCAAAAGACACCATTATGAGAATAGAAAGCAAAACGACAGGGAGAAGCTATTTGTGATATATAGATCCAAATAGAACTTGTATCCAAAGTATTTAATGAATTTCCACAAGTCTGTAAGAAGAAATTACACTATACAATTAAAAAATAAATAAAATATCTGATATCTTCATAAAGAAGATATCCAAATTATCAATAAATGAATGAGAAGGTGTTAAACATCACTATCAGGAGAACGCAAACTAATGCCACATGAGGTATCCCTACATAGCCCATCAGCAGGGCTTATATTACTGCCTGGTGAAATTTTAAAGTGATACAAATACTTTGGAAAATGGTGTGCCAATATCTACTAAAGCTGAGCATACACCCACTCTATGACTCAGCACTTCCTCTCCTCAGTATATACCCAGAGAAATGAGTACTTGTGTTCACAAAAAGACATGAACAGAAATATTCATAGCAATGTTCTTCATCAATGCCCAAAACTGTAGACCACTCAAATAGCCTCAATATTAGAATGAATAAACTGTAGTATAGCTGCATGATGGAATAATATACAATCATATACAGAAATAAGAAAGATAATTCATGAATGATATATAATTCAAGATGGAAAAATCTCAAAAACTTTTGAAGCAAAAGTAGCCAAACAAGAAATAGTATATGCAATATAATTCAACTTATATGAGGGGCAAAAACATGGAAAACTGGTTTGTGATGATGGAGATTGGAGTAGTATTAAACATTATGGTGAGTTCTGACTGGGATGAGACATGATAAAACCATCTGGAATGCTAGAAATGTTCCATAGCTTGATCTGGCAGGCGGAGATGTGCATATATACATGTACAATTTGCACATATGTGTAAAATGTACATATATGTAAAATCTTATTAAGCTATACACTTTCAATTTCTGTACTTTACTATTTGTAAATTACACATCAGTTTTTAAAATATATATAGAGAGATGGCTATTTCTGAAGCTCCATCGGCCTTGGAAAGAACATAAGAACATGGTTCTCTGCTAAGTAAGGGGCAACAGGAGATAGGGTGTTTTTAAAACATGTCAGCAAATTATTTGACACCATTTCCATCCAAAAGATGAAGTCTAATTCCTTTCCCTTTGAATATGGGTAAAAATAATTATTCACTTCTAGCAAACATACAAACAAAATACAGAGGAAATGATGCTGTTTGAAATGTGACATAGCTCCCACTGGCATGACATTCATTCTCTCTCTCTCTCTCTCTCTCTCTCTCTCTCTCTCTCTCTCTCTCTCTCCATTTTACCTATTAGTATCCCATGGGAAAGAGAATTGGGACAACCTCACTCAATCAGTTGGTGATAAGCCATATTTGTTTGTACTAAGAATTGTTTAGAGCTTTAGTTTTACTTTATTAGAAACAAAAAATTAGTTTTCCTTTGCTGCACACAAATGATTACAAACTTTGTGACTTAAAACACCATCTATTTGTTATCTTTCAAAATTTGCAGGTCAGAAGTCCAGACACAGCATGGTTTTACAGGAGCAGATATCAGCTGCATTCTCGTCTGGAGCTAAAAGCTTTCTTCCCAGTGTGGTCAGTTTTGTCAAAATTCAGTTCCCATTCCCTTGATGGCTGCTAGCCTGAGTTTGCTTTCAGCATCCAGAGACCATTCTCAGGTCCCTGCTATGTGGTCTCCGTGATACGCACTTCACAACATGGATATTTGCTTTCTTCTCTGGGGCTAACAGGACACTCTAATATTTCACTTTATTTTTAAAGGGTTTGCCTAATTAGGTCAGACCCACATAGGATAACCCCACTTTTGATTATCTAAAAGACACCAACTATTAACCTAATCACGGAGGTGAAACCCATCATTTTCACAGATTCCACCTATACTTAAGGGGAGGAACTTGTACTAGGCATGTGCATCAGTGGGTGGGCATTTTAGGGGCCATGTTGGAATTCTGCCTACTACAATTCCCTTTTCCCTGAATTCAGGGTTCATCATTGTTAATGTCAATCTTAATGTGACATTAAAGACTAATAAAATATTTTTGTGCCTATACATGTACTTATTTGCCTACTTAGGAATTTATTCTCTAGGACTTCAAAAAGATATTTGAGACAGATTATAATTAGGTCAGTATCATTAGAAAAAGGAAAGATAAAAGGGAGAATGCTGATATCAGGAAACTTCTATCTCTGAACATAAAACTCAGCTCTATACTTCTTCTAAAACAGAGATGGAAATAACAAGAGTTCTTACTCATGCATGTCTTACCTGCTAGAAAAAGAAACACGGAGTTTCACAGAAAAGACAAACTCTTTTCTAGTCTTGAAATCTGAAGGACTTTTTTCCTTTACCTTTTTTCCCTGAAAGATCCTTTAGAAAGGGGAAATTTGAACAACATTGCCCCCAATGGTAGTCTCTGTTTTACAAAATTCAAGTTATTCAAATACAGCTTTCAACTCTCTATGAAATCCTAGGGCATGGAAAAAAGCAATCTCATAAGTGTAAATCTATTCCAGGCACTCAAACATTGTATGTGGGTTAGTTCATTTAACCTTCTCAATAACCATATGAAGTAGGTATCATTATAATTATACTCAGTAATGGAAGAGGAAATTGAGTTGTAGGGAAGCTAGGTAAATTTCCCATGGTCTGATTGGATAAAGAAATGAATTTTGGAAAATAATGAAGAGCTAATAGTTAATATATCTCTTGGACTCTGTCAAATATTGGCTACCTTACTAGGCTTTTGACAGGGGCTGAACATCAGTCAATTTCTAATTGATATGAACAGTAGTTCTTAAAGAGTTGCTCTTCTCTGATATTAATTGAATGGAAATCCATGTGCTCTATAATCTAGAGGCAAGATGCAAAGTTCTTAAATGGGCAAAGATGTTATTTCATCAGAAACATTGAAAAGGCTGAACTTTCATTCTTGCCTTATTGGAAGGGCCCCTAGTGTGAAGAGATGGGCAAACTGCCAAATGAGAGCAGGGATAAACAGAAAAGTAAATGTGTGGATATTCATGTGCATTAAGGTCCAAGTGAGGTATTGGAGTAACCCTGGGCCTCTTTTCAGACAGAGGGAGCTGGTAGAACAGGAAGAGAAAGAAGAAGGAAGATCTCTCAATAGAAATGAAGTAAAAGCAACAAAAATCATAGAAGTTGTGGTGTAGCTTTGTCTCACTGGATTAGGAGACAAATACCGAGGTCCTGTCTGTGTTAATAAGTTATGAGAATCCTTGAACAGGCCCATCCCACCTGTACAAGCTTCACTTTCCTCATTGCTAAAATGGAGACTTTATTAATTCCTAGCTGTTACTTCACATAGTTTTATTGACATCATTCATACATTCATAAAACCTTTACTTGTCACATTTTATGCGTCAGAAACTGTTCTAAGCAGTAGGAATATAAAGATAAAAGACCCAATATTTACCCTCACAGCCTTAAATCCCTTTCAAAAGAAAGCAGGGATGGATGGAGAGAAGAAAGAGAAACGAAGTATATGGACAGTCTCTAGCCTCATGGTATTTACAGACTTGGAGGGTAATAGGGAATGTAATGAATGTCTAAAAGAGTCTCACAAAATAAATTGTGACATACTGAAAGTATATTTGAAAAGGGTGTCTTGGAGAAGCTGACTCTTAGCTTCAATACTGCAAGTGTGTAGAAATTGATTCAGAGGCAGAGAAATACGAGGCAGAATGGATGGACGGATGGATGGATGAGAGTGTGGAGAACAGGCTGGGAGAAGAATAGTGAAAAGAACAAGGCTTTGGAATCAATAAGCTCTGCATCCAAATGTAAGGTATGTGGTTTACTTCCTGAATGATGGCATGTTCCTTGCAGGATTACCATAAGGATTGCAGACAATTTATGGAAAATGGTAAAAACTCAGTGAATGATAGTATAATAATGCTTTCTTCAGTTAGTGAGAAACTGTGCTAAAGGTCCTGAGAAAGTATAGCAATAATTGGAGAGATGGAACTAGAGGTGAGATTACCGGGCTTCCAGCTAAGAAATGGTGAGCACTCACCACAGGTAGTAGCAAAATGATTGGCAACATGGGGAAGGACATGAAAGGGTAAAGTCTCTAGGACTTGGTGAGGGTGACATCTGCTTAGGCGTGGCCTCCTAGTCATATGGTGGTCCTCTTCATAGAGGAGGAAAGTTAAGGCAGGAAAATATGTTGCATTGGAGGTATGCGGTAGCAGACAGCAGCAGGGGGAAGAAATTAAGCCAGATTCATTAGTTTCTCCAGCATCCCAAGGAGAAAGGACAGTATGTGTGCCTAGGGACTTAGTATACCCCTGGGAGCTGATGTTGGCATCTTCCTCTTTTCCCTTTCTGAATCCCTGTACCCTATCTTAGAGTCTCAGTCTTCTTGGGCTGTTCTATCATGCCCCCCTTCCAAGGGCAACCCCTCATTTATCAACCACCCCTCCTCACTCTTTTTTTCCCCTTCAGCACTCCCATTTTCTCCATGCACAGATTTTAGCTGATCTTATAAGTTAAATCACATGCAAACTCAAAGGAACAGTAACCAATGGTGTAATACGGGCACCCACAGTAAACAGCCTGGTAGCAATCTGTGCTTGGCAGACTGTCCTTCCCAGGACACCTAAAATCACATCATATAGTTCTCCCATGTGCATCTCCAGTCCTTGATAAAGGCATATGCAAAATCAGAGACAACAAGAACAGAAGGCAGCAAATGGAATATAAAATATTGCCACAACCCCCCCACTCCACCCACTCTTCCAGCAGGAGAAAAGAAGCTGCAGGGAAATTGAGGAGGTGGGAAGACACTTTAGGGCAGAAGATGATTCTCCAGACATAGAGAGCCTTGTATTCCACTGTTCCCGCCTGTTATACAATTCTATGCTGTTTTTCAGGCAAGGCAATAAGATTTGAAAAAATATATACATCACCATCAGGACCCACCAAACCATCTGTATGCGTGGGACACTTGAGAGTCTTGGGTAGAACTACATTGATTTGAAATAAAATCTAAATATTCATAAATAACTAGATTTGAAAAATAGATGCCAGGTTGCTCCAGGTGTTCTTGTTACGGAATCAGAAAGTTTGTTCAGTGTACTATTCTGAAAATATGAGCACAGAACCGCTCCACTAGAAGTCCCAGGAGACAACTTGCTCTCCTATTCAAATGGGGGCAAATAATCTTTCTTGCAGCTCACCTTCATCTTTCCAGATGATCTAATATGAGAGAAAGAAAGAGGGAGAGGAGGAGGACTGAATTTGCAACCAGACTGTGCACGTGTAATTACAAACTATTTCATCTATAAGCTTCTTTTATATATAGTACCTTCTAATTTGTTGATTCTTCTTGTGAATCTGATTGAGAAACACTTCTTGGGAGAGGTAAGAGACCCTGATGTTGGTTTGTACAGCCTGAACTGTGTGGCTTCTTCTTTCTCCCAGTCCTTCTATATGGACTTAATATACACCCTAAGTCTTACAGGAAACTGGCTCAGTGCTGGGACACACTTATGCATTCGATAGATGGTAACTTATGCATACCTGTAGCACAAATTCCACATACAGGATTCCCTTTTTTCCTGAATTCTTGTTTCAGAAATTTTGTGTACATTTTGGGCATATAGAGTCTCTACAACCTATGTGGACTCTTGAGATGTTTCAGTAGTCTACTAGTTGATGTAGTAAACTACCAAAATCCAATGCTTGAACTTGACAAAAGCTTGCTGAAGGTTACTGCTTTCCCTGATCCTCGTAGAAACCCTTGCTTCCTCTCAGGGAGGCTTCTGCTCTCAAGCTGTTACTAAAATGGTTGAGTATCAGCTCTAGGAAAGGAGTCATCAAGACTATAGAGGTATTGGGATCCATCTCACCCAGATTTTGTTGGTTGTGGGGATAAGCAAGGTACATGCACATGCAAATGGTTAAGTACATATTTGGAAAGCTAGAGATGAGATTATCAAGAACTCATTAGTTTCCTGGTTCTCCTTCTTTCCTTCTGCATTTCCTTTCTTCCTGCCTCCCTTCCTTCCTTCATTTCTTTTCTCCAACAGTAATTACTCTGTGCCTACTACGTACCAGGCACTCACTATTCTAGGTATTGGTGATATAAGAATGAACATCACAAACCAGGGTGCTGGTCATCAGGAGCTTACATTTTGGGTGTGAGGGTAGATAGACAACAAACACATGTGCTAATAAATGAGTTAGTTTCAAAAAGCAGTAAGTGCTATGAAAACAATAAAACAGATAACATAGTCAAGGGTGACTGGAATAGACAAGGTGGAGAGAAAAAAGGCTCTCTGAAGATTTGACATTTGCACTGAGGCCTGAATAACAACAAGGGCACTTGGATATTTGAGAGAATGAGAATTTTAAAGGGAGCAGGAAGTACAAAGGCTCTGAGGTGGAAATATATTTGGCAAGTTCAAAGAATAGAAAGGAGGCCTATCTGGCTGACATGTATTAAAAGGGAGAGCAGGAGGAGATGAGGTCAGTGCAATGGGGAAAAGCCACATGACTGTGTAGGGCACAGAGGCCAGAGGCTTTGATAAGAATTTGCATTTCATCCTGATGGGAAGCCATTGGAAGGTCTCAAAGAGAGGAGTGATGTAATCTGATTTACATTTTGCAAGATAATTCTAGCAGATGGGTGGAGAATAGAGTGGAACAAACCAGTCTCCTCACTTCATAATCATTTCTATTATTAGATTTAAAAATAATTCAGTGGAGCCTCTACCCCAATCACTTGCTATTGCCAAGGCTCATCTTCAACTTTAAAGCACCAAGTTTAGTCCCCACGTAGAGGTTTATGACAATGTAAAGTAGGCCCTAAAGACGATTCCCGGAAACGCCAATTTGAATGTGCACATTCTGGCACCATTCCTTCTAAAGTTCTATTTTAACCTCACCTACATGTTAACTCCCACAACACAGACAGTCTCTACCCTATTCCTCCCTGTGTCCTTCAGTGTCAGCTGAATATTAGAATCACCCAAGGAGACTTTAAAGATCAATAGTCATGCTGTACCACTGATCCATTAAATCAGGATCTTGAGATGGGTCTCAGAACTCAGTGTTTTTTAAAGCTTCCCCTTGTGATTCCCATGGGCAGCCAAGGCAACCGCTGCCTCATAAAAAAAATGGGCATTTGAGAGCTTCTGATGGTGATGACAAGTGGCATGGGACAACAGGACATGTGCATTCCCACTGCTATGTCCCTGGAGGCCCCCAAGAAAAGGCATGATGAGCTCTCAAATGGCAGGAACATTCTGAAGCTTGAGCACACAAAGGCTCACGCAGGAGGCCGCTCTGCAGTCAGCAGCACGTTGCTCTGCAGTGGGGTGCCCAGAATTGCAAATGAAACTAGAGGACATACTGCCTCTTTAGAAGGAACTTTGGGGATCTTGACAAACTCTATTTTTTGAAAAAAATGAAACAAAGGATGATTTCATCCAAATAGGATGCCTGTGCATCTAGCACCATAAAGATAGATGCCACCCCTGCTCTGAAGTGCCTGACATCCTACAGAGCTCAAAATGTAAAAGCTAACACATCTTGTCAAGCTCTAAAATAAGAGAGGCAGCTTTCCCACTTTCCTATTTAGTTTTTCTACATTTGTTATGCTTAGCTGCTAGGTTAAAACAAAAAAGAAAAGAGAGAAGATAGTAAAATAAGCCCTAGCAAAGAGAAAGATGTCATTTTAGTAAAGCAGCATGACCCAAAAGAGCGAGTTTTGCATGTTTTGTGTGGTTGTGGCTTGTTATGGTTTTCTTTTTTATGACACAGGGAAATTGACATGGGGCAGACAATGCAATAGAATCCTAAAACACTTTTTTACAGTCTTCCAAATATTTTAGCACTTAATTTCACTCTGCATTACATGAGTTGATACTATTTTAGATGTGTTAATACTGCCAAATCTGGCAAATTTCTTGAGAACACATTTCTTTTGTAATTTCAACAGCACCTGTTTACATGTGTGTGTTGCCTAGTGATCAGATTCCATATTGAGCAACCCAGGTAATACTTGTATTCTATTTTTATATTGCTTCTTTCCTCCCTGGCCCTAACTCCTAATCTTTCAAATCTTTCACCTTTTTATCTGTGCGTATATGTGTGTGCGTGTGTGCATGCACATACACGACTCCAAAGGAAGCACAAGGCTCTATACCCTCACCCTAGTAACTATGAAATTTCAGGGCAGGTTGTCAGGAGTCATAGTAAGTAAGGCACTGTTCTCTAAAGTGTACCTATGAGTCACATGCTAAGCTAGCTTAAAGCTAGGGTTCCCGTGTTAAGCCTCAGACACCTGCAAGAAGGGCAATGGATTCTATATGAAGGGAAGCTTACTGAGTCAATACCCAGACCCATAATGGATCAAAAAGTTTTGGGAAAAAGAAGTCGTAGAGTGAATTTCCCACCTACTCTTTGAGTGCTGATTTAGATCCCCCCAAAATAGTAATTGTAACCTTGAGAAGAGCAAGCAACCTTCAAAGGTCAAAAACTCATGCAGCCTAGGTGTAGAAAGTGAGAGTAGCAAGCATGATCTGCTACAATGGAGAAGAGATAATTTAAAGCTCTCAAGAGACACACACTTAGTGACATATGGGTGATGCCACCTGGAATTATCCAGCACAGAAGCCCTCCGCAGAACTTCCTGGGAAGGAAAGGAACCATGAAGTTGCCTCCTTTCCTGATTATACACATAGTCATGGAAGACCAAAATCAAAATCTATCATTGAGAGTGAGGTACACTGGTCCCCAAAACCTCGAATCCTGCTGAGTCCTGGAGCTTAAGCATGTATCAACCTCAGTTTTCCACTAGTAGTGTGGTCTAAGAAACAAGAATCATAGTCACTATTCTGACTAGAAGTTAAAGGAGAGAATTTAAAGAAGGTGAGAATTCAATGTTTCAAGAGTTATAATGTTCCCAAGAAATAGTCTATAAAGCAACCCTGGGCAGACTGATTATTAAAATCATCTGAGGGACTTCTTAACAACAATATAAAGATTCTCGATCTGCTCTGTTAATGATCCCCAGCTCTAAAGGGTGAAGAGAGGTCTGGGATCATTTATAAAATGTTCCCCAGATGATCCTGTTGATATATGACTGTTTTGGATAACACTGTTTTATATTTACCAAAGAGTATAATTTACACAACCAATTAGCAGATACTTGCCCTTCACTATTTTATAACTCATAGGAAAGTCTTTAATCAGTTTCCTCTTATAAGGTCTTGGTATCATCATTAGGAAAATGAGACTAATGATTAATAATCTCTAATTTTGCTGCAGAAAAGAGCTTCTTGGTGAGGAAGGCACAGAGCTGATGAGTTGCTTTCTTCTCAGTTGGATTTGCCATCATGGATTCACGCTCATAGCATGTCTGAGATCTAGATTAACATAAACAAAAAATAATCTCTTGTCTCAGACTGGTAATAATGTAATAGCCTCTTTTAGCTACTTCTAAATGATGTTTGCTTTAAATCATCTCTGTATAGGGCAAAACTCCATTGAAACTTTCTAAAAGTCCTGCACACTTTATGTAGGGGATTTCAACCTCTGCAAACTACCAGAAAGATGAAACAGGGTTGAGGCTAAAATGTAAAGAGTGGAGACTGATAGAGACTTTTCTACCAAGAGGGTCACAGGAGTTCGAAATAATTTATTTAAAAGGAGGTGGGGAACAGGCATGGTGGCTCACAGCTGTAATCCCAGCACTTTGGGAGGCCGAGGCAAGAGGATCACCTGAGGTCAGGAGTTCGAGACCAGACTGACCAACATGGTGAAACCTCATTTCTGCTAAAAATACAACATTAGCTGGGTGTGGTGATATGCACCTGTGATCACAGCCAGTCAGGAGGCTGATGTAGGAGAATTGCCTGAACCCGGGAGGTGGAGGTTGCAGTGAGCTGGGATTGCACCATTGCACTCCAGCCTGGGCAACAAGAGTGAAATGCCACCTCAAAAAAAAAAAAAAGGACATGGGTTACGCAGAAAAACAACTGGGATGACAGTATATGACTTGGTGGCAAGAAGCCAGGCAAAGTAGAAAATGAAACTAAAAAGGTCTGGTATGTAAAATGCAGTGTGGTTTGATAGAATGGGAGGCAGAGTACTGGGTTGAAGCCTGGCTTTACATCATTCCTCTCCCCTTAGATAGCACCTTGTCCATAGGTCAATCACAGCACTTCTAAAGTGGACCTATTTATATGTCGTGTCTCTCTTCTTCTGCTAGGTTGTAAACTTGCTGAGCATAGGAAACATGCATTTGAGTCTTTGGATCCCCGATCTTTAACAGATATTCCTGCACATGGCCAATAAATGTTGATTGACTGAGTTAAGCAGTATAATCTTGAGATCATTATCTGTGGAATGGTTTTCAGAAGTTCCATGAGTTAATAAAATGTTGAAAATACCAAAATTTGTCCCTAAAACAAGGATCTTGAGCAGTCCCTAGAATAAAATGTTTGGAATTTATCCACAAGAGTTAATTAAGCTGCATATGGTTCTTGTTGTTTTGTTGTTTTGTTTTTTACTAAAGTTGTCCTTTTTATTAAGCATTCAAGAAACTGTATCACAGCTTCTCCACTGGAGTCATGCATCTGATGTTTAGGCTCTGCTGATAACCTCACTGCATTGCCTTTACAATGTGTGGGATAAAAGGATGCACCCCATAGGTGTCTGTGACCGGTTCTGTCAATAATTGTTTTCCTTTTCTCATTAGAGTTTGACATTTTAGAAGCCAAATGCTGTTCCACACTCTATTAGCCTCTTGCACTGGATTGGGACTGAGGTTTAGAACAAAGAGAAAGCAAAAATGGAAAAACATGTAAGACTGAAATGGCACAACTAGGATAATAACTTTAGCTCAAATCACCTGCCGACACCTGGAAATTAAGGAGCAATCACTTACACAGACAGATCAAAGGAAAGGTGCAAAGAGCCGGGGCAGAGCAGCCTGCCCCAGATGCTGGTCAGTTCCTTTCTCATGGGTGGTGTCAGTTACCAGAGTATCAGTCAGCCATTGTTGCAAAATACACAACCACAAAATTTCAGCGTCATACAACACTAAGGTGTTGATTTCTTTCACATATGGCTGATATAGGCTTGGCTTGGCTGGGCAGCTGTAAGCTGCTGATTGGACCTAAGTCTGCCTAAGGCTTCATCCTTCTTCAAATAAATGCTTTCCAGGGGAAACTTAACTCATGGCAATGTGAGAGGAACAAGAGAGGCTGCACAACCAGGCAAGCCCTGACCACATGGCCAAGCCCAAACTCAAGGAGGTAGTGAAGCATATTTTTTCCACGGAAGTGTCAGAGAAGGAAGTAAATATTTTGGAATGACTAATGTCCATAGGCAGAGGCCTAGTCTGAAGCATTTCTATAATAATGGAGATAATTGTGCTAAAGAAGTCAAGGGTCGGTGATTCTTATATTTCTAAGTCCCGGATATTTTTACTGGGGAATGTTGCTGATAGGACAATGAATTGATACTATCTTTCTAGGGCATATTTGCAATATATATTAGCAATTTCTTACCTACTGACTTCTAGGAATTTGTCTGAGATGTAGAGAAAGATTTTTATATAAAGGCATCCACCTCACTTTCATGTTAGTGAAATACTGGGGAAAATTACAGGTGTTTGGTTGAATAAAATATGTGACATCCAGATAATGGAATATCTATGCCACACTTCAGTGATGTTATACCAGAATATTTAATGACATGCGACAGTATTGCCAATATTCTTGCTTAATGAAAAAAAGCATGTTACAAAACAGCAGACATTTTGTTTTTAAATCATGTATATGTGGGTATTCATATTAAGATTCTGTAAGGATATCAAATAAAATATAATAATAGTTATTTGTGTATGGAGCTAATTTTCATCTGAAATTTATTCTACCTACTATGATCTGAATGTTGGTGTTTCCCCAAAAATTGATTCATTTGAACTTAATACCCAATGTAATAATAACATTAAGAGGTGGGATCTTTGGGGATGAGATTTGTGTCCTTATAAATGAATTCGAAGGGAGCTGCCTTGCCTTTCCACCACATGAGGTCACAGTGAGAAAGCACAATCTTGGAAGTAGAGAGCAAGATCTCACCAGACATTGAATGTGTTGTTGCCTTGATCTTGGACTTCCCAGCCTCCAGAAGTATGCACAATAAATTTCTGTTATTTATAAATTACCCAGTCTAACATATTTTGTTGTAGCAGTCCAAAGGAGAAAAGACACTACCCTTCCTCCTCAGCACTAGAGGAAGAATAGATTATCTGGGGACCGTACTTTCCTGTGTCTAGGATGGGTCATAGTTTTGCTTCTGAAAACAGAAGTGAGTAGAAGGGATGTTTGCCCATAAATTTTTGCACGGGGGTTCTTTCCTCTCTTCCTACTGGCTGGAATGGTGATGGCTAGAATAAACTTTGAAGACACATTGAAAATGAAGAAATTACTACCCAACTTAAAATGCGCTCAAGACTCTAATATGAAAGAGAATTAATTTTTGTAATCTTTAATTCACTCAATTTGGGGGTGACTTTATTATAGCAGCCAGCATAAACTCTGACTAATATAGTGGGCTTCCTAATGATTTTTATTTTCTCCATAATTTTCTACATTTTCCAAAATTCCTTTTTTAGCTAAATAGCAATGTGTCATTAACAGAAAAAATAGCAAGTATTTTTTCAAACCTGGACATCTTACTCCAAGATTTCCTCAAAATAATGAATGACAAAGGCTTTGAACAGGTACTTTTTTAAATTTTCTTTTCATCCCAGTTAAATATATGGGGCAGAAGAACTACAGTTATTTCTGAATCCTGCCATTTCTGATACATTCTCCATATTTTGAAATACTTTTTTTAACCAAGAATGTTTAAAAGTAGAATTTAAAATGTGAGATTCAAACTAAACTGGATTTCAATTTCCTTCTGAGGCTTGGATAAGTTGCCTAACCTCTTAAAACTTAGTCTCGGTTTTTCTCATGTGCAAATCTTCCAAAATTGTCGTGAGAATCAAATGAGTGGATGAGGGAGTAAAAACTATCCCAAGGTATAGCACATCATTATGAATGCTCTCTTGAGATGTAAGTTTCCTTTATTTCATTTCCTTTATCTACAAAAATTTGATCCTTGGGGACAAACACTTAATATTGAGAAATGTGTGAAACATACAATTTTGTCTTCTTAATCTTGCATTTTGACCTCTCATCCAAATATTTCACATTATTCTGGGCAGGAGAATTATAGCATTACATGACTAAATATGCCACTGAATTCCTCTTCCCTGTTCATTTTCCCATTAGGCATGTGGCCAGTTGAGTTAGGAAGGGAACATGCTGACAGGCTTTTCAAGGTTAGCACAATATCCCTCCACCCCTTCTCTAGTTTATATTTTGCAAAATATAGCTGAGGCAGAGAATTGTGTTGCTTTACGCAGAAATTAGAACCTACTTTGTATAAACACAATTAAAAAGTAAAGAGGAAGGGGAGATGCAAACAGAGAAAAAGCCACAGTCTGCAAAAGCACTGTATGGGAATTTCATTGCACATGTTTTCTGAAAAGACTAGAAATAACAGCATACATACATAATCATGAAGCTCAAATTAAACTCAGTAACTCCTACAGCCACTCTTAACCTTTTCTTTATTCTGTACATCTCTTGTCTCATTAAATAAGAATATTAAATCTACTTTAAATCTTATACTTTACATCTATGGACAAAGTTTGTGGACACACGTGCACACACACACAAACACACACACACACTTTTAGATTTCAGCTCTCCTGTCTGTTTTTGTTCTTCCCTTTCAGAACATTCTTTTTATATGTCTCTCCCACCCCTACCCCCAAAATATTTTTCCATCATTCTTTTGACCTCATCGCCTCCCAACTGGTAGGTTCTTCTCCTTAATATTTCTCTTCTTCTCCTTAATATTTTCCTGCCTTGTATATCCTACATTGTATATATTCCCACTTTTCTGAATCTTGTTAAGGTGAATGTGATGAAGTTGTCAGAAAGATGTGTTTATTTATGGTCCCCTTAAATTGCCATGCTGCATTTTAACAGTCACTTTCAATGAACGTAAGATTTTAAATGTGGCACATATACACCATGGAATACTATGCAGCCATAAAAAAGGATGAGTTCATGCCTTTGTAGGGGCATGGATGAAGCTGGAAACCATAATTCTCAGCAAACTATTGCAAGGACAAAAAGCCAAACACCGCATGTTCTCACTTATAGGTGGGAACTGAACAATGAGAACACTTGGACACAGGAAGGGGAACATCACACACTGGGGCCTGTCATGAGGTGGGGGTAAGGGGGAGGGATAGCATTAGGAGAGATACCTAATGTACATGATAAGTTAATGGGTGCAGCACACCAACATGGCACATGTATACATATGTAACAAACCTGCACGTTGTGCACATGTACCCTAGAACTTAAAGAATTAAAAAAAAAAAAAAAAGATTTTAAATAAACTCTCCAGAAATAGTTCTCAGTGAAAATACAAAATAAGAATTAGGAAGTTTTCATGTATATGGACTTGCTGATACCTGGTTTGAAACAATAATTCTGCCTGGGATGCTTTTCTCTCAGGGAGCATTTGCATTCTTGCACCAAATAGGATTGAAACTGCTGTAATGAATATCTGAACTACATCCTCTGTTTCATGGTTTTGAACTCAATATGATTCATGGCACTACTTTCAAAGCTACATCGCCCTAGAGCAAACAAAGTAGTCAGACATGAAATCTGGACACCAGGTGCCAGGTCAGGAGTTCACCAAGGTTCAAGGCAAGGAACTATAAAAGACATTCATACGGAGATGCCCAATTGTTATTCCCAGGAAAACCAGAGAATTGACCAGTTAGCCAAGAGAGGAGCAGGCAGTGGGAGAAAGAGGCAATTCACATGAACCTTAAAGATCCTGATGCCTCAGTAGGGTCTGAGTAGGGTTATAAGGAGCAGCCTGCACGAATCTGTGAGAGAATTATAGGAGACGTGTGAACTCTATCATTTGTAGAGAAGTGGCAGGGAGGAATCAGGTGATTGGGGCTGTTTTAAAAAGGATGTAAAATCCTGTAAGATGAATGGAAATGACAACTAATAGTATGTCTACCATTTATAGAGCACTTATCTCCAACTATGCATTACTCTAAATGTGTCTCATGCATTATCTCATCTAAATATAGGAAGGATGGCTCATCAGAGAAAATCATGGAGAATCAAAATTAGAATTGGAGAATCCTGGGAGAAATAGGACCAAGGAGGTCTCAGCCAGAAATGAAAGAAAAGCACTTTTAGCAGATAAAAGTAAACCATTAGATAAACAGATGCTTTTTCTTTGGACCAATACTTTCTTGAATAAAGACATACGCAAATTACAAATTACTGCACACTTATTGTATCAGCACTGGGCTAAGCCTTGTGCGTGCATTATCTTTTTTGGTCTTCACAAGAAGTCTGAAATGTAGATATCTTACAAAGAAACTTGGGTTTTGAGATTTTCTTAACTTCTCCAAAATTATACAGCAAGAAAATGCTGGAGGCAGACTTTAAACCCAGAACCACTTTTTCCCCAGGCTCTGGCCTTTAACCACCACAATATACCATCTCTGGTCTTTCTTTTTCTCTCTTTCTATCTGGATTCTTTCTGTTGGCAATAGTTTTCCTCTCACCCTCATCAACAAATATGAACCTGTACGTATTAGAGTTAACAGAAACCATGAAATAAAGACTTGATTACATTCATCAGGACAGAATGTCTAAACTCTTCTCCTGAAGCACAAATGACACCATCCTAAACTCAGCAAAAGCACACAACACTCTTTCACCAATCCTATTCACACTTCAGATCAGATCAAACTCTCCTGGTGCCAAGTGCTTAACGCGACATCATACAGCTCAGTTTTGTGTCATAATATTAGCCTGCATTTCTTTAGCACATGCTATCCCCATTGATACCAAACAAATTACAACCATGGCCCAATGTGCATCTTTATTTAGGTGTCTCTTCACCCACTGGGGACACAGTTTCTCAGATCCTTGAAGAATGTTGTGACAGTTCTAAAGAAGAATGAAGAAAATGTGCTGGCTAGCCATTTTTAAAAGAATAAATTTGAAGCTAGAAAACATTATAACTATATAGAACTGTTTAATGCCATAGAGGTTAAATGTATTAATGTAATGCTAAATGCTAATATTTTCTAGCTTCAAATGTATTATTTTTAAAATGGCTATGCAGCACAAATTCTCTTCATTCTTGCTACATTCATGCTACATTCTGGAGCCCCAAGAATATTTTTCACTGAAAAGTAACACTGTACTAACAGCCTCTCTAATTCTATTTTCTATATTTTAAAAAATCAAATGTTTGCTTGCTTATTAACCATTGTGTCTCTCTACCGTCCTTAGTGCTACTTGAACCTTTTGAATAAGTGCAATGTTTTTCATCACAGCCTGCAGAGAAAATGTCTTCTCAACCATGGCACTCATGAATTGTTCACTTACAAATAAGTCAACATATTGTGAACACCTCTTGGGTACTCATCTAGGTGCTGGAATGTAAGGGGTAGGGGCAAAAATACAGAAGATGGAAAAACTATACCTGCTCTTAAGAATCTCACAATATAACAGGAGAAACAGAGTCTGCACACTTCACTACTTAATGTTGCCACCTCTGCAGCTGAGAACTCAATGTACTGGAAGTTGCAATGATCCACTATTGGTGGGGCTGGAAACTGTGTTGACTTACAGTTTGGCTCCACAGGAAAAAAAAAAAAAAAAATCTGTTGATATTTCAAAGACTTGTGAAAGAGGCTCTTGGGAAAGAGTAGGAACCAGGGTCCAAGTGTTCACATAGCCATGGAAAGGGGTGGGATTATCTAGAGAGGGAGTTCAGGTGTAAGGGAGAAGCTAGCAATGGAAACTGACAAGGGATGGCCTACTGGTAAGAGGAAATTACAAGAGTGTGATGCTAGAATGGCCAAATAGGAAAATGTTTCACAGCAAAGTGGTTTATCAGTCTAGAAAAGTATCTGTTGCATTTGGCAACATAATGGTTGCTATGGTACTCATTGATGTGGTTTTGGTGGCATAATAAATACAGAAGCTATATTAGAAAAGAAAAAGGGAAATAAGTTATATGGACAGTTTTTACTAGCAGTTTCGATGGAGGGATGTTGACTAGACGGATATGATGACATGGTAAGTTTCCATTTCATTTTTTTAAATTAAGATGGGAAATATCCAAACATATAGGAATGACCCCATGGAGACATAGGGATTGATTACGTTTGAGAGAAAAGATAATTGAAGTAGGAAAAGTCTTGAAAAACTGGTAATAAAAATATAATTAAAAAGAAGGGAGGAGTTAAAGAAGTGACTCATCCAATATCTCTAGCTGGTTAATGGCAGTAAATGGATGAGAACTCAGATTTTTTCCCTTAACCACAGCTTTTTAATGCCATTTGCTATTTATTTTTCATCCCAAGAGTCTATAACAGTGAGGCAAAGAGAAAGAAGCAGTAATGTTTTCATGACAATTCAATTGCACAAATTAAGTTTCACTATTAAGGCACAAATGGATTTTCAAAGAACATTCAGTGAAAATATAAATGTAATTAAGAGAAGAGACAAGATACATGTCAGAGATCAGTATAGTTGAACAATGGCATTTTTATTCCTGTATTTGCATGGTATAATGATTAAGGTGAGCTTAGTCAAGCTTTACAGTATACTCAAGCGTCTTTTAGTTGTGTGATTTCCCAACATATCAATCCCCAGGAAGCTGGAAACCTCAGTTATTTTGGAGTGTGTTCCCTGGTCATTCCTTTTCACTTATGGGACTCTCATTAGCTTGGTCTCCATTTCTCCTCCAACTTCTAGTTGAAATTATGAGACCACCACAAGGAAATGGAGAAGGTGGAATACAGTGCTTCATCTCACCCAGGATCATCAATAAAGTATCAGGCATATTGGGGGTTTTGTTTTATGTCATTTGTCAAATATTCAGTGTGAATTTTGTGCCAGAAACTAAGTTGGACTATCTTCACTCTAGGTTGTGAAGCAGTGTTTCAGTAAAAGTGCAAGAAACAAAAAAATTAAAATTAAAATTAAAAACAAAGGATCTTATGTAAGGGAGAATGAGTTCTGTTCATTTATTCTGACAAGTCTGATGGAGTTTTAATTATAAAAATACTTAACAATACACAGATAAACTTATTGTTGTACATCATGTAAAGTTAATGAAATAATTATAATGAAGGATCTCACTGTGGCAACTGGCAGCTTAATCCTTGTAATTTTTGCAAAGAGAGAGACACTATCAGAGTGCGTGTGTGTATGTAAAACTATAAAATTTGTCTGGCATCTAAAAGTAAAGATTGATATTCATCTTCATACTCAGATATATATGCTCAGCTAGGCTTTAAATTTTTATTGTAAGTGTGTGTGTTCATCTGTGCACATGTGTGTGGTTTTGCAGGCAGTAAGTAAATTCTATTTATATGTTGTCTCCTTAAAAGATGGGAATTTCTTAATGACAAAAAATCCAACTTTATTCCTCATGTATTCCTCTCACCACCATAATTTGTAGAGTGTTCAATACACCATTCACTCATGCAGCCATTGCTACTGCTGGAGTTGAAGCCCAGGTCAGAGATGGGTATTTTGGTAGAGATATGGAGGTAGGAAAGCCCATGTTGATATGTAGATAAATCAACAGTTGACAACAAAGGGTTAGCATTTAGATCATTTCGCCTAGAGTAATGAGGAAGGACTAAATGAATTTAGATTTGAAGGCATACAGACAAAAAGACTAGGATTCTCCTGATCTAACAGTTAAGGATTAATGTTTAGAAGTTATCCAAATAAACTAATAAAATTAAACATGGCTTCTTGGATTTTTTTTCCTATAGGCTCCAGAAAAGTTTTGAAAGGTAAAATAAACTCTAAAATATATTTTTAGACTAGTTATCCAATGAAATAGTGCTATGTAGCCATTTGCTTAGCATGACTTTTCCCAGAATATAAGAAATTGGGGTAATTATTCCACAGGAACAGACATAACCCTGGCAAGCTAAATTTTTCCTAAAAGGAAATATATTTTATACTACCTCATACTGATACAAAGCTTTGTCTAGAATTAAACAAAACTATTACAAGATTGTAGTAATCTGAGAATTTGAATAAGATCTAAATTAATTACAAATACAAACTACTAATCTGTGGCTGAAAGGTTGGTGGATTTGATTCTCTCTTGTCTATATTTGTAAAGCAGCATCTATTCAGCCATTGGAACTAGAATAACTGCATTGAGGCAGTCATCATTCAGAATAAAATCTTATCTTTTTAATTATCATATATTGAAAGTGGGGGAAAAATTGAACACGATTGGCACCTTATGCTATTTTAGTAGAATCAGACTTAACTGTAGTATTTAGCAATATAATCTCAATCTCATGGGATATGACCATACATGTTCTCCATGACTGATTTCTACAGATACTTTACCTAGAAATGATTTTATTAATTCATTGACTCCAATACTGAACAATAAACAGACACAAGTTGATAGGATTTGGCTCTGTGTCCCAACCCAAATCGCACCTTGAATTGCAATCCCCATAATCACTACAGTTCAAGGGTGGGACCAGGTGGAGGGAATTGAATCATGGGGACAGTTTCCTCCATGCTGTCCTCATAATGAGTGAGTCTCATGAGATCTGATGGTTTTATAAGCATCTGGCATTTCTCCTGCTTGCACTCACTGTTCCTGCTGCCCTATGAAAAAAGGTGCCTGCTTCTCCTTTGCTTTCCACTATGGTGGTAAGTTTCCTGGGCCTCCCCAGCAGTGTGGAACTGTGAGTCAATTAAACATCTTTCCTTAATAAATTACCCAATCTCAGACAGTTCTTCAAAGCAGCATGAGAATGAACTGATACAAAAGTCATCTAGGTTAAAATGGGTCTCACATATTACTCCAGAGAAAATTTTTATAGTCAGGTAACTGAGCAGAAATGAAACTTCTGGTTCTATGGAGGCATTGGCTTCATACCTGACCCAGTGGTTTTCCTAGTGTTTTAAAATCTGGAGGAGAAATACAACAGATATAATTAAATATGCCTACCTGTCAACACATATGTCTGTCAAAAAGGCCCTAAGAAAGTTTTCCAAAATCCTAGACCTTCTGAAATTACTTTTTATGCAATACTCAGATTTTATTGTTTTAACAAGGAAAAGAAAAGTCATTTTGTGTTAGTGACCTTGCTGTTAAATTTAAGTCAATTTTTCAAAAGTCACTAAGATGTCAGCAAATTAGTGTCTGTTCACAGATCTCTTTGACTTGTTCTAATTGATTTGACACCCCATAACACATAAGCACTGCATTGACATTCTGCAAGGAGGTCATTCATAAAATTGAAAAATGGAAAGTGTCTAGGCATTGATCATAATACCTCCCATGAGGAACAATCTGTAGGCAAGATCTTACTTCCTCTCACACAGGATAAGTGGATAACTCGTAGGCTGCCATCTGCTCACAATTCCATTGTAAATAACTAAATATTCAAGTAACCATAGCTTAAATAAAAATGCAAGAACATGTTGTGCTTTATCAGAGACGGTAAATAAGTTTCATCTTATATATAAATGACAATCAACCAACAATGGCAGATTCAAGTGTGCTGAAGAAGATTCCGAGGTCACACCTAGGCTCAACAGGAAAAAAATGCTTTGATGCAACGACTACAAAAGGATCATCTGTCAGAAATTTACCATCCCTGGGATAGAACCTCATGGGTAAAGGTATCTAAAAACTCATTAGATTGCCAGATACCGCATCAAAAATATACATTGTCTTTTTCTAAAAAGTTGAAGTTCCTGATCTCCTAATATAGTATCTTTTATCAGAAACGTGCAAGTATTGCCATTCCTTTTCACTTTGCTTAGGAAATAGCTAAAGATGAATAAGATTTTTGGATGTTAACAATCTGTCATCAGCATTTGATTCTATGAACTCTACTAGAATCAAAATGTTCAGGATCCTGCTTACAATAGGAAAATCATAGTCAACCTAGATGTCCCTCAACAGTTGACTGGATAAAGAAAACGTGGTATATATCACCATGGAATACTATGCAGCCATTTAAAAAAATGAGGTTAAGTCCTTTGCAGCAACAAGGAGGGAGCCAGAGGCCATTATCCTAAATGAAATAACTCAGAAACAGAAAATCAAAAACTACATGTCCTTACTTACAAGTGGAAGCTAAACAATGGGTACATAAAGATGGAAACCATAGACACTGGGGACTCCAATGGGGGAAGGTTGGGAGCGGGTGAGAATTGAAAAAGTATCTATTGGATACAACGGTCACTATTTGGATGATGAGTACACTAGAAGCCCAAATCTCACCATTATGCAATATATCCATGTAATAAACCTGCATGTGTACCCCAAATCTAAAATAAAAAATAAAAATAATTTTTAAAAAAATATGCAGGATTTCCTAATTTATATTATAATTCTTATGAATCAGAGCCATTACTTACTCTTTTTTGTAGTTTTGTTGAAATTTTAAATAATACGGCATGTAACACAGGCGATTAGGAAGATAAGACCAGTTGTCTGTGGCCAAAGCTCTCATAAGATGCCATTTATCAGTAGAGTTTGGTGATGTCAGATTTTGTTGGCTCACCGTTGATGGGTCAATTACCATTTTTGCAATGTATATGTTTGTAACTTCTCAAAGTCTTTCTCCAAGTAAGACACATGTAACGTATTAGGATTCTACTTACTAATGTGTAACTTATGGGAGGCTGAGGCAAGAGGAACGCTTGAGTCCAGGAGTTGGAGACCAGCCTAGGTAGCATAGGGAGACTCCATCTCTACAGAAACAAAGTTAAAAATTAGCCAGGCCAGGTGGCACATGCCTATGGTCCCAGATTCTCCTGAGGCTGAGATAGGAGGATTGCTTGGGTCCAGGAGGTTGAGGCTGCAGTGAGCTATGACTGCAACACTGAACTCCAGCCTGGGCACCAGAAAATGACCCTGTCTCAATCAATCGATCAATCAATAAAAATTGAACTCTTTATACCTGTACAGAGGATTTCTCCTTTAGATACCTAGTCCTATTTACTGTGTATGAATATTGCTAATTTAATTTTCAAAGGATTGTTTACCTCCAAATATCTTAATAGCTCTGTGCATTTCTTAGGTTAACTAGATACATACCATTTTGCCTTGGCAAACAAGAAGAAAAATATCCTTCTCTACACAGACAATATGTTCTTTCCTCCCAAAGCTACTCCTAATAAGATGAAAATAGCCAACAAATGAAGATTTTCTTTCAGGCAGCCGAAAAGAATCCCAGGGTGCCCGTCCTTGCCAGAGACTTTAACCTTGAATTGACGGCTCTCCAGCTCCTGTCCAAAGGCCTGACTGACAGACAGAAGATTCCACAAGCAAGCAGCCCATGCACTTCATTGCACCAAGCAGCGCATTCTTGCCCCAAAGGGAAAGCTGCGTTGGCTATAACAGGGAGCTCAAGGCTCACTGGTTCAGCTGTGAAATGAAGTTGAAGTAAAGACGACACACATTTCTCTCCTAGGATTCTGACACCAAAACAGCCCTGGAGGTTAGTGGGGAAGCGCAGAGGAAAGGGGAAATTTGAGCCCACCTCGTGTCCATGCAGTGATTTTCCTACACAGGGCTATGTTAACCTTAGAGGTATAAGATATAGATGATCACTCCCGAAATAAAAACACCTGATTCAGTGTCCTGTTTGGAGCATCCATTTGAAAATAAGCCACCCGAGGCCCAGAGAGGCTGTGATTTACCCAATGTACACCACTAAAAAGATAGCAAAGGAAGGACCAGAATCAGATCACTAGAGTCCTAGTCCATGCTTCAGTTGTCTTTCAAGAACATGGCAATTAAGCCAGAGATTCAAAACACCTTGATAATCACTCAAACAATTCTACTGAGCACCTGTGCAGGGCCAAGCTCCATGCGAGGCACCTCAGGAGATCAGATGAAGTATGAAACACTGTCTGTTAGTCCATGGAATTTATTGAGTATTTCACAAGAGATTGACACATGAAACGATCAGCAAATAAGACTCCTATCTTGCTAGTATAACATCCGTCTTAACTCATCCCATCTGTCGCCAGAGGTCTCCTGAGATTATGTGGTATCCCAGGTACACCCAGAGGTGGAGTGAGAAAGCACTCACAAACACTCCCTTGTCCTCCTTCCCTGGAGTGTCATCAAAGTATTGTTCTATTTATGCTCTTGTGTAGAATTAATGCTAACTATATGTTGTATTTTTGGTAACCTATTTGATCCTCACAGGAAACCTGTGAAATAGGCAGTACTGTATTGTCCCCATGTGGAAATGGAAACTTTAAGTCTTTGGCTAGAAATTTTAATTAAATTGACATGGTCACATGGTCACACAGCCAGTAAGCAGGAGAGCCAGGATTCAATTTTACTTCTTTCTGACTCCAAAGCCAACACCTTTCTTGCACACTGTCTTTCAAGCTGTGGTCTCATTTTTGATCCTTGATCCAGAGGAGGGACAGGACCAACCACCTTCACTCTACTGTGAGGAAATGTCCTTTATCCTTGGTTCTGCTTCAGTCAAATCCAGTTTTCCTTCTATACCCCATGAATGCACTAATAGTATCCATGCAGCCTCTGAGGTTGTACCAAGGGCTTTCATAGGTTTAGCTAGTCCATGTACAATAGCAAAGTGTAAATGCTTTGTCATTTATATTAACATGTATAGAGAAGCCATCTGCTATAGTCTTCTCACAATTTAAGTCTGAAAGTAGCTGACTAGAGCAGTATGTCCCTGGATAATTTCTGAGAATTAATAGGATCTGACGTTCTTTGTGCAGTTAAAATTAGGGATCCTCATGAGACAGGTGATAGCCATAAGCCTACTTGTTAGTACTGTTGTGTGTGTATGTGTTGTGTGTGTGACTCCCAAAATGTACTCAGATGGAAAGTTAACACACTATTTTTGTGATTTTAGGCAGAATCACACCTTCTTTAAGCCTCACCCTCTGATAAACTGAGGGTACAAATAATTCGTGGGATTATTATGAAACTGAAGTGAGCCAATTTACATAAACATCTCCCAAAAGGTATCTTGCAAATAAGAGGCATTCACAGAACATTTGTTCATTTTTTTCTACAACTATTAAGCACCTATGTCTACAATATGCCAGACTCCAAGGATATGAAAATAAAGAAGGCACACGAGCTAGATGGATGAATGCCCAGCGAGTTAATATGGGCTCTTTATTAAGAGGAATTCCATGTTAAGGAAGACCTTGTTTAAGACTCGTATCCACAGAATGTTTTCAGCTATGATTTTACTCTTCATTATTGAGAACACACCTTTGCACATTTACGTAGTTTTAGAAAATCTTGTTTCTAATTTATTCTGTTTTAATTCCCGAGTAGCTGAGGACTACAGGTACGTACCATCATGACCAGCTGATTGGTCATAGGTCTCACTATGTTGCCCAGGCTGGTCTCAAACTCCTGGCCTCAAGCAATTCTCCCACCTCAGCCTCCCAAAGCATTGGGATTACAGGCATGGACCACCATGCACAGCCTACTTCCTTTCTATTACTGATTATCAGTTCTCTCCAATGTACCATAAAACACTCTTATATTTTCTGTCTGATGGCTTCAACCAGGAGGCTTGAATTTCTGGTCCCAAGGAACAGTTCTGATTGGCCTGGCTTGAGTGAAGACAGCAGTTTGGACCAATCAACACTAGCTAGGGATGAGAGGAAGAAGCAGAAAGAAAATAATATTTCAGGAAACCACTGTCCCTCAAAAACCATGTGATAAGAAGGGGAGAAGAAAGGAGTTTCCAGAAAAGTACAGTCTGACTAGATGCTACAATGTCTGAAATATAAACCCTGAACTTCCTTATCTTAATTAAACATATATTACCAAACTTTACCAAAGGCTTAGTATTGAGAAAAACTATTCATAGACAATTGTCTGAAGTATGTGCAGACCATTCATTTCTGTCCATTAGATTAAAAATAGAGATTTTTGGATCGCATCCAAATTTATTATCTCAGACCTCTGGGTATTAGCTGCATGAATCTGCATTACAAAACAGATGTTTATGTTTTCATACAATTTGGTATTAGAAAAAAATATGTACTTAAAAATTTTTGTGATTTCAGCAAAACTTAGAATTATTTTTCTTCCCCCAAAAACTTTTTTGAAGATCTCTTATAAAATCAAATCTTGGACAACCTGTGCAATAACACGTAACAACTCTGCTTTATAAATAATACCTTCCTACTCACTCTAGATAAGTAACGATTTATGCTCCATGTGCAGGAAAAAACAAGAGACAGTTTCATTTGTTTTTTAACCTTTCTCCTTCTTAAAGGAGTTCAGGGGAACCTGGCTTTTAGAACATGGTGCATTTTATTTTAGTACTTACTTGCACAACTGAATTATAGCAATGTAGGGTTTTTCTGAAGATAACACAGCTGTAGCAGCAAATCAATAATATATAACCAGTCTTTGAAGATCTGCTGTAGATTTTTAACACTGGCATAAGGATCACAGGAGCTACAAATTTCTGCCTCTACACTTCTCCTGATCTACCCCTCCCCTGTCCCAGCCCCACTGAATCAATACTCCACACAGTAGTCACGGCAATCCTCTATGGTCCTAAGTCAGACCATGCTACTCCCTGCCTAAGACCTGTAAACAGCCTCTCTTCAGTTTTAAGCTCACATTCAAATTATTTCCCATGTTCTAATATCTCCTACCCCCTTTTATTCTCCTGTCCTCTTTGCTGTTGCTCAAATATTCCAACAGGTTTCTGCCTCAGGACATTTGTACCTGCTTTTTCCTCTACCAGGAACATATTCCCTAGATATTTCCATGACTTACTTCCTCACTTCATTCAGGTCTCTGCTAGAATGATGCCTCATCAAAGGGGCCTTTTCTATTTAAAGTAGCATACACCTCCCAACCCTCCTGTTACCCTCTTTCCTATTACTTTATGTTTTCTTCATTATACTTCTCAGTATCCTAGTGCCTGGCATGCGGAAGGTACTTACTAAAAAGTTCTTGAATGATTAGATAGATAAATGAATGCATGAATCAATAAGTTAACGGTTAGTTTGCTTAGTTCTACAGAATTCTTAGAACTTCATCATTTTTTAAGCACCTAATATGTACTCTGAATGACAAAACAGTCTCCTTCAGGAGTAGAGGTTGATGTTATCAAGCTTAGTTTCCATATAGTCTTGAAAAGTGTGATTGATGTAATATGTGAGATTTTATAGTATTTCTACAAATCAAATATTTTAGACTTGTTTTTCTCAAATTAAGTGTAGTACACTCCCATAAAGAAGGTACTGTATTGAAAGACTTGGGCTTTGAAGCAGTTGGAATTACTTCACATCTGCAATAGATTATGAGGCAAACATGTTCACTTTCAAAACTGTAAGATGAAGGTGAATTATGCAGCACAGCTGTTCAGAGCCTGTGTCACTTACATATTGGAGTCCACTTGATCATCAAGACAAACTTAGTTCTGAAGTTCCCAGCATGTGCATATGCTTTGTTAATAATGCATCTGGCATTAGCACTTGTGATGATTACTGGGAAAGGTTGCAACATCTTCCAGGAAAGACCTGGAGTTTATATTTCAGGGCGATATTTCTAACTTAATACTTACTACCTAAAAACAGTTCTTAGGTTTTCAAGGGCAGAGAGCTAATTCACTTTGTTATGCCCTGGTTCCCAATGGATGGCTAAATAGAGTGAAGTTCTGACATTTGCACACTTTGAATATTTCTTGATATGGTATAAATCTAATTAGGCTACAGCAGCTAATGGAAAGACAGGTGGTGCTAATGGTAACTTGTACAACACAATGCGTTCAAAGCTACCCTTAACAAAAACCAAAAATTTTACAAACTGTTACTAAAAAATAGGGACATATAAGCTATTGAGTCAATCTCATTGTAACTGACTTCTCAAAAGAGACTAGTGACCCTTATTTCAGTTCAGTGACTCCAGCATTGTGAATATCATGCCCAAGGTCTACAAGCTCAGGTTCAATTATAATCCAGTCATTGTTGGCAAAACATGAGCCAATGGCTTGGTGCTGGTTGACAGATGAGATCATAGCACATTACGACTGATATGTAGTGTCAGAGAAAAATCCAGGACAGCAAAACTTTAGTGTGCTCTGACAGGTCAGTGATGATGAAGACGTTATCATAGTTACAACGACTATGTGCTGCTTCTTCAATGAGATGTGTTTGATATGCCTGGCTAGCTTGGTTGGTAGAGCATGAGAGTTTTAAATGAGATGGACTTGATGGCTGTTATTGCCAAACTGCAGAAGACCAGCTGAATCGGAGTGACTCACAGAGCGTTTTGAACAATACATTCTCTAAGGTTCCACCCTAGAGATTCAAATTGAGTAGATCCAGATTAGAACCCAGATGTATATATTCTTATAATGCTTTCTAGGTGATCTGAGGCCCATGCAGGTTTGATTTTAAATTCATATATATAATATATATGAATATTATATATAATATTAAATTTATATATAATATATTAATATATATTTATTTTTATATTTTAATATAATGAATATATGTTTATATTAATAATATAAACATATAATAAAATATATAATATAAACATATATTTATATTATATATAATTAAATAATATATGATATATTAAAATCATACACATTCATATTAAATTCATATATATTTAAATATATATATAAATATATATATGAATTTATATAATTGAATTCATTAGTCATTCATTGGGAACCAGGGCATAACAAAGTGAATTAGCTCTCTGCCCTTGAAAATCTAAGAACTGTTTTTAGGCAGTAAGTATTAAGTTAGAAATATCACCCTGATATTTATATATCAATTCATATATATATATGAATTTAATTATATAAATTTAATGATGTAATTAAAATATATAAAATTTAAGATGAAATTTTTAATTTTATTACACCCTGTAACAAAATTCAACAACAGTATTTATGGGGTTATATTACTATAAAACTTATTTGTTTTTTTGAGATGGGGTCTCACTCTGTCACACAGGCTGGAATACATTACTTGATATTTAACCCCAAATTCCCAAATTATGACATGCTTAAATTAGAAGATTGGGGGTGGGGAGGAGAAGTACGCAGATATGGGAATGTCACTGGCAGGATGGGATATAGAAAGCCAAAGACTAAAACCGAAAAATAAAAAAGAACAATAGAGGCCGGGTGCGGTGGCTCACGCCTGTAATCCCAGCACTCTGGAAGGTTGAGATAGGCAGATCACGAGGTCAGAAGATGGAGACCATCCTGGCTAATACGGTGAAACCCCGTCTCCACTAAAAAATACAAAAAATTAGCTGGGCGTGGTGGCGGGCGCCTGTAGTCCCAACTACTTGGGAGGCTGAGGTAGGAGAATGGCGTGAACCTGGGAAGTGAAGCTTGCAGTGAGCCCAGATGGCACCACTGCACTCCAGCCTGGGCGACAGAGCGAGACTCTGTCAAAAAAAACAAAAAAAAAAACAAAAAACAAAAATGGAAACATGCAAGTAGAAATATGGAGTTAAGTTCCAGAAGAAACAGCTGAAAATGTTAAGTAATTGATTCTGGGAGACAAGCATCAGGAACCTGGAAGATACCAGCTGCTATTTTTTCATTGCAAACATTGTACCACTATCTGGCTAATCAATGTGTACATAATTGCTTGGTTAAGAAACAGACACATGAAAAAAATGCTCATCATCACTGGCCATCAGAGAAATGCAAATCAATACCACAACGAGATATCATCTCACATCAGTTAGAATGGCGATCATTAAAATGTCAGGAAACAGCAGGTGCTGGAGAGGATGTGGAGAAATAGGAACACTTTTACACTGTTGGTGGGAATGTAAACTAGTTCAACCATTGTGGAAAACAGTGTGGCAATTCCTCAAGGATCTAGAACTAGAAATACCATTTGACCCAGCCATTCCATTACTGGGTATATACCCAAAGAATTATAAATCATGCTGCTATAAAGACACATGCACACGTATGTTTATTGCGGCACTATTCACAATAGCAAAGACTTGGAACCAACCCAAATGTCCATCAATGATAGACTGGATTAAGAAAATGTGGCACATATACACCATGGAATACTATGCAGCCATAAAAAAGGATGAGTTCATGTCCTTTGTACGGACATGGATGAAGCTGGAAACCATCATTCTCAGCAAACTATCGCAAGGACAAAAAACCAAACACCACATGTTCTCACTCATATGTCGGAATTGAACAATGAGAACACTTGGACACAGGAAGGGGAACATCACACACAGGGGCCTGTCATGGGGTGGGGGGATGGGGGAGGGATAGTATTAGGAGATATACCTAATGTAAATGACAAGTAAGAGTAATGGGTGCAGCATACCAACATGGCACATGTATACATATGTAACAAACCCGCACATTGTGCACATGTACCCTAGAACTTAAAGTATAATTTTAAAAAAAAAAGAATTAACAGTTGCCAGATTTACCCCTCTGTTTGAAACAATAAAAATAAGACACAATACATGAAACAACAGGCAAGTCAGTGTACAACAGACAATGAAGGACAGTTATCCCTGAGAGATGGAAACAAATGAGGTAAACCCTGAAATTGCCCACACTTACTGCCTTGAAGGAGTTTATAGAGAGCAGAGTACAGAAGAGGCCCCAGGCAGAATCCAGAAGAATCTTTGAGGCAAGGAGATGGAATCGAGAGCCTGAGAAGACCAGAGCTGAAGTTCTCAAAACAAAGTACTGGAGGTGAGAGCTGTACATATACTAACCATGGGTATCTAGAGAGGATCTCCTGTGAGCATTCTGCTGAATATTGATCAACATATGCATGTGAAGGAACTAGCTAAGGCTGGGGGAAGAGGCACCTGAAGAATTAGAGAAAATAGTGTTCTCACCATTTCTATCAAACATTATACTGGAGGTTCAAACTAGTGCAATAAGGCAAATAATAAAAGAGAGAGAGAGACAGAGAGAGAAAAGTAGGGAGGGAAGAAAGGAAAGAAAGAAAGGAAGAGAGAAAGAGAGAACAAGAGAAGAAGGAAGGAAGGAGGGATGGAAGAAAAACGAAATGAGGGAAGGAATAAAGGAAAGGAAGGAAGGAAGGAAGGAAGGAAGGAAGGAAGGAAGGAAGGAAGGAAGGAAGGAAGGAAGGAAGGAAGGAAAGAAGGGAGGGAGGGAGGGGAAGAGAGAATAAGAGAAGAAGGAAGGAGGGAAGTAAGGAAGACTGAAAGAAATGACGGAAGGAAAAAACACAGATCCTGACGGAAGGAAGGAAAGAAAGAAGAATAGGGGAGGGGGCGAAGGTAAGTAAGAAAAAAGGAAGACACTTCTCTCTCCCCCTCTACTTAGGAATGACTGAAATCAATAGAGAAGTTCCAAAGGAAGCGAAGTAAGAGGAAGAAGGACTTGCAGTCAGGAAGGCCGTACTGGCCTCAGGCAGTGCCCGTCAGGTTGGGCGTCGTTGAGGTGTGGCGGAGGGCTGCAGGGAGGGCGTTATGGGTGCGTCTTGAGTTTACTTTCTTTCCTTTCCGTTTAGGAATGGGTACAGGGTGTTCTTGCTATGGAGGAAAAGGCATCCAAATTGGTAAGGAAACAGTAACACTGTCTTTATTCACAGACGACATGATAACCTATGTAAAATATCCAATAAAATCTATAAATAAATCCCTAGAAGTAACAACAAATAATCAAAAAATGATATTTGCTAAAGGTACCATTTATAATAGCATAAAAAATATGAAATTATTAGGGATATGACATAAACTGAAAAATGTAAGACATTACTGAGAAAAATCAAATAAATCCTAAATAAAGACATATGTTATATTGAGTTCATGGATTAGAAGACACAATTGTCAAATGCCAATTCTCCCCAAGTTGATCTATAATCCAGTGTAATCCTAATTAAAATTCCAGTAGACTTTTTGGTGGAACTTAAAAACTTGTTCAAAAGCTCATATTGGAAAAGCAAAGGACCTAAATTAGTCAAATAGTTTGGAAAAAAAATTTCAGAACAACGACTAACACTGCTTGCTACACAGCTGCTTGTAATAAAGCCACAGTAACCCAAACAGTGTGGTACTGGAATATAGGCCAATGTAACACCATGGGGGAACCTAGAAATAGACACAAACAGACATGGACAACTGATTTTCAACATATGTGCAAAGGTAATTCAATGGAGAAAGGATAGTCTTTCCTTGGTACTGGAACAAAGATATTGTTATGCAAAATAAAAAGCTTTGATCCATAACATCTACCAGGCATAAATATTAACTCAAAATGGAGCACAGAACCTAAAAAATATAAATCTTCTGGAAGAAAACATAGACAAATTTTGTGATCTTCGGTTAGGCAAATATTTATTTGAAACAACAAAATTATAATCAGCTTATAAAACAATCCTTAGATAAGAGACATAATCAAATCAAAAACTTCTGCTCTTGAAGAGAAACTGCCATGTTAATGTGTAGAGAAGCCACAGGCTGTGAGAAAGTTTTTGAAAATCATATATCTAATAAGATAATTGTACCAGAATGTGTACTGTCAAAAATCAATAATAGTGAAATAAGCCAGCCAATAAACATGACCAAAATATTTGAACAGATATTTTCACCAAAGAAGATATATGGATGACAAAAAGCACACGAAAATATGCTATCATTAGTCATTACAAAAATGCAAATTAAAACTAACATGAGCTATCACCACACACATATTAGAATGAATAAACTTAGAGACTGGCCATGCCAAGTGTTGGCAAAGCTCTGGAGAAAATGGAACTCTTATATGCTGCTAGCAGGAATGTAAAATTGAATATCCACTTTGGAAAAGAGTTTGGCCGATTTTTACAAAGTTAAACCTACAGCTGTAACAAACATACCACAGTCTAGGTAGCTTATAAACAATAAAAATTTGTTTCTCCCAATTCTGAAGGTTAAATCAAAGATCAAGGAAGACTCGGTGTCTGGTGAGGGTTTGGTTTCTGGCTCGTAGACTGTGCCTTCTTGCCGTGCCTTCACACAGTGGGAAGGGTAGAGAGGTCTGGGGCCTCTTTTGTAAGGCCCCCCTTTCATGAGGGCTCTGCTCCCATGTCTTAATCCTACTTCCCAAGGGCCCTGTCTCCTACTACAATCACCTTGGGATTGAGGATTTCAACATACAAATTGCAGGAAAGGGAGGGACATGTACATTCAGACCATAGCACCTATCATAGGATTCATCCATTCTACTCCTGGAAATAAAAGCATATCCCCACACAATGACTTATACGTGAATATTCATAGCAGCTTTATTTGTAATAATTGAAAACTGGAAACAACCCAAATGTCCATTAAGAGATTAATAAAGAAACTGCTACATCCATACAATGGAAAATTACCTAGTAATAAAAAGGAATGAATTATTGATATGTTCAACAGCATGGGTGAAACTCAAAATAATTATGCTGCATGAAGGAAGTTAGAGGAAAAAGAGCACATACTGTATGATTTCATTTATATACAATTCTGAAAATACAAACTAATGTATGGTGACACAAAGCAGATCAGTAGTTGCCTGGGAACTGGGGAAGAGAGGAGGGGTATGGTGGTTAATTTTATGTGTCAACTTCACTGGACAACAGGATGCCAGACATTTAGCCAAACATTATTATGGGTGTGTCTGTGAGGGTGTTTGTGGATGAGGTGAACATTTGACCAGTAGACTGAGTAAAGTGGATTGCCCTAATGTGGGTGGGTCTCATCCATTCAATTGAAGACTTGAATAGAAGAAAAGGCTGAGTAAGAGGGTACTTCAGCCTGCCTACCAGAGGTGAGAAATCTGTCTTTTCTTGCCTTTGGACTTGAGCTGAAAAATTGGCTCTTCCTAGGTCCCTAGCAGGCCAGCCTTCAGATCAGAAGTTACAACATTGGCTTTCCTGGTCCTCACGCCTTTCGATGTGGACCGTAACTACACAATTGAATCTCCTGGGTCTCCAGCTGGAAAGATGGAGATTTGGAGACTTCCCAGCCTCCATAATCATATAATCATGTGAGCTAATTATGTGTGTGTGTGTGTGTGTGTATCCTAATAGTTCTCCTTCTCTGGAGAACCCTACTGCAAGAATAAAGGAAGGAATTATAAAGGAGTACAAACAAACTTTTGGAAGTCAGGGGTATGTTTTCTTTCTTGATTGTAGTGATGGTCTCAAGGGCATTCGTGTATGTCAAACATATCAAATTGTACATTTTAAATATGTGAAGCTTATTGTAGGTCAATTATACTTCATGACACCTCAATAAAGTTGTGAAATATATACATATATATATATACACACACACACACATACACACACACACATAATTCATGGTGAAGAACAAATCAACCTCTGAAAGTGAAGTAACAGGGTTACATGTACAGCGCTATAGGAACCCAGAGGAGATAAGATTGATTCTGACTGGGTATCAAGAACGTCTCACAGAGAAGATGAAGCCGCAGTTTGTGTACCTCTAATCCCAGCAATCTATATCCCAAGAGCTGAATATCTTTTGGATTTTCTTCCCTCTTGCTTTTATCTTAATCCCTTTCAGAGTGGTTTCACATTTGGGCACTTAAATTATATGGCAACTCTGCAGTTAGATAACCAGCATCAGACAAGTTAGATGACCTTTCACTTTCTAGCTCTGTGAATAGGCATGGGACTCAACATCTCTCAACCATTGTTTCCTTATTATGAAATCAGGATTAGAGTGGCACCTATTTCCTAGGTCTTATATAATGACTCAATGAGAGAATGCATGTAAAGGAGTTAGCACAGTATTCAGAACATAGCATTAACTTGATAACATTAACTGCCTTTATTCACTTCCTGCTTTCTGCCAGTCATCAGCCCAGATCGCCTTATCATTGCCATTAGAATGACCATCTATCTTTCTAACTCGTCATTTACTTTCTTGTTAATTACTCCCAATCACTTATTTTCTCATTCTCCCCATTTGCAGTGAGAATTGGTTAAAACCACCTGAATTATTCAGCATTTGGCAAACACATACAATTTGGAATCCTAATCTGGCTTTAAAATAAAAATTGCCATGAGTAATTTAATGCTGAACTCAACACTAGCCCGCACTTGAGTAGATAAATGTAAAATTACCCTCGGCAGTTCTTACAAAGACACATGTAAATACGTGGTTGGGCATAGCACAGTTATTGAATATTTAAAATCAATTTGCCCATTACTAATGAATGACTGGCCAGAATCAATTACATACTAAAAATCAATAAACTAAGAATACTCACTAGAAATTCTGAAATAGACAAGGGATTTATTTCCTTACTTGTTATGGTATGCCATCAGGAAATCACTAAAGGATTATAGTAATACCAAATCTAAAAACTGTCAAGGCTAGGAAGAGAGCAGCACATTCCAGCAGGCTTAGCCTTGGGCCCCTGCCCAGCTGGGGACATCCAACCCTACAGAACTGTGAAGCTGACAAAGTTTAATTTAGGGGTTACCAGCCCCTTTTTTGACACGCTTTCCTCATCTCTGTAGTTAGTTCTCATACCTTCCTTTGTTCTCCTGAGCTCAGGGGCTTATAAGCTATTAATTTTTTCTCAGGGAAAAAATATAATACTAGCCACTTACATTTTAGTGTGAACAAGGCTTAATGTCCAATCTCTCCTAAGGGACTTTGCATTTTAACAAGAAATTTTTTAAATGGGAAATTTCAGAAAAGGACTCATTGGCTAGAAGATCATCTGGAGACAGACATGGGGACTCTTTTTCCTTTCCCGGGTAACATTACTTATTCCGTGAATTCCACTTGCAAGAGTGTCGCTGTTTCTGAGTTTTAAGTCAAGCTTAAAATTGCCTGTTTTCACAGGCTAGTTTTCCTGTAAAATAATGATTTCTTCTTGTATCAAAGGAGAATGATTGAAAAAGTCTCAAAAAAAGAAGAAAAAAGTCTCGTGAGGCTTTTTAAACAAACAGATACACACAAATCACAGGAAAAAAGAACATTACTTACATTAAATAAATAAATATTAAGTAGACGACTATTAAACAAACAAGTAAATACTCAATAAACAACTTGGTTTTCTAATGTGAACATCAAAGCTTTATTGTCAGCTGTTTAAAATAGAGCAAAATATCACCAGAAGTGAACTGAAAATACATAGATATTGTGCCACAAAGCCCCACTGAATTTTATATTATCTTTTAAGACTGGTTGCCCAAAGCAGTTTCAGTAGAGTTACTCATCGCAAGTGTCTAGGGTCCTAGTATGTGTTAGATATTTCTCTAGATAATGGAATTGTCAAATGGACATTGAGTCTCTGCCTCTGAAAATCTCACTGTCTGGAGATGACTAAGGCCATGTGAATTATGATAAGACAGCATGGTAAATTCTCAGAGAAAGGAAAGCACAGGGTATGATGAGAACACAAAGTAAAACTCCTGGGTTCTGATCAGAGGAGCAGGACTGGGGGTAGATTGCTTTCAAAAGGAGGACATAAAGATAGGAGTTTTAAAGGAGACCTTAGGCCTGAGCAAGAGAGATTTGCAAATACCATTAACAAAATATCCAAACCAAGTTCAAGGTCTAAGGTGTCCAGTGAAAATGAGGTAGGGCAGACACTTGGGTGAGGTCCAAGTGGATTAGGATAACTTGGGGGGATTCAGCAATAGGGGTCCCAGACTCAGCCTCAGGGAAATTTAGATATGGGAGGATGAAGCTTCTCCTTCCCTTTGCCAAGAGCATTCCTCCCTCAAAACTGGACAATGCTGCCTTCTCACTGATCAAACATGAAGCAGCACATCCCCATGTCACTTATAACTTGCCATGTTTTATTTCCTTTGCAGCATTTATCAATAAGAGATTATTTTATTTTTTATTGATGTGCTCCTTTATTGTGGGTTTCTCCCCACTAGAATGTGTTTTGTGGAGGCCTGTTTCATAAAAGAAACCTAATAAACATGCATTGAATGGTTGTTGGATAGAGTTCTAAGGCCCAGGGACAAGGCAGGAAGATGCCGGTGAACTGGAAACACAGCAGGTTGGTAGAGGCCTGAAGGACAAAGCGGATTTCAAGGTCACTGAAAATTGAATAAGGGGTTCAAATAGTCAAAACAATGGTCATTTTTAAACATTTGTATTCAGATCTTCCTTACGTGAAGCTGAATTCTTTTAAATGTTTGTGTGAATTTACTTTAGATCTTGAGGTGGCTTATTTAATCAGTGATGGATCTGTCCTAAGATATCAGCCCACTAAAATAAAATTGGTCAGAAAGCAGCATATTTCTTAGTACTGTCCTATGCCTTTGGTCTGAGATACTGCCATATGCAATGTATCTGATGACTTTGTGTACCTCTCTCCAATGTATTACATTTTAAAAGTCACATTTGCTCTTTGATTCAATGAACTCCTCAGGAGAAATAAAAATTTTGTTGTATTAGCTGTCTTTTCTGATAACCTCAAGAGAAAGCTTGTGTTCTCATGATGTCTGGGATAATTCTTCAGTCTAGAGAGTGACAGACTAGATTGAATTCGCTTTGGTTCTTTCATCACTAATTAGGTGGCAAAGCAAGCCTGCCGCAAGGCACACAGACATGGACTCTGTTTCCATAATTAGCCTAATAAAGGGATTGCAGCCCTGGCAAGAGATGTCCTTGCATGATCTTGAGATCCAGAATTCTCACTGGACTGTGGACTTCTCAAGGACAGGAAGGTTGCTTCATCCTCTTCCTGTTCCAAGGATCTAACTCAGGGTAATGTCCATCACATGACAGGTGCCCAGCAAACATTTGTAGAACCTAATGCATTTCTATGAAGGGAGTTTCTAGAAGTATTACTATAATACACTCTGCCTTTAACCCTGTTTTATTTGCTATTTTTACCAATATCTTAAATAAAAAGGGACATGCACATCCATTTTTAAAAGGACACAAGCTGTGAGAGAGATAACTAATGGGATGGCTGATGAAATCAAGCTTCAGAATTATCCCCACAGAGTAGAAAGATTAGCTTCAACTGTCAGGATAAAGTTTAATAATCATATGTGTATGTTCTCATATTTAGGTGCAAACTATCAATTGCACAGTTGTGAGAAGAAGCAAACCTGATTAGCAATAGTTGACGTAAAAAAAATCTGGATCTCACCCTTCTTCCTAAATTTAGTCAGTGTTAACTGTGTAAAGCTTCAGCCAAGAAATAAAAAAAAAAGCAATGATAGATTTTAATGCAAATATAATGTATAGAATGTACAAAGCAAGGTAAATAATCTCACTACATTTTGTGGTCCTGGGATCACACTAGAAGGATTTATGTAGTTCCAGTTGCTATATAGATAGATGGATATCTATAGATAGATAGATGATAGATAGATAGATAGATAGATAGATAGATAGATAGATAGATAGATAGATAGATAGATAGATAGATAATTTTTGAGATAGTTTTGCTCTTGTCACCCAGGCTGGAGTGCAGTGGCAGCAATCTCGGCTCACTCCAACCTCCACCTTCCGAGTTCAAGCAATTCTCCTGCCTCAGCCTCCTGAGTAGCTGGGATTAAAAGCACCCACCACTACACCCAGCTAGTTTTTTATCTCAGGCGATTCGCCCGCCTTGGACTCCCAAAGTGCAAGGCCAGTTGCTATATTTTAAGAGATAGTCCAACAAATGAAAACAGTACTTCTCCAGCTTTATCGCTTATACAAACCATTTTGCTAGTACGTCTGGATTCGGGCCTGGGAATCTGCATTTATAACAAGCTCTCAGATGATATTGATGTTTCTGGGGTACAGAGCATTTTTTTTAAATAGCAAGGCACTAGTGTCTCTTTTGAGACAGGCCCACAGCTGGAAGACTTAGGAATCTGAAAACCATAAACCATCATAATGATGGAAAGAACCGGACTATTGAGCACGAAGAAGGTTTGCACGGTGGGGACATACTTTCAGTCCTTAAATTTTGAATAACTGTCATAATAAAGAACAGACTTGTGCATTCTGGTCACCAAAAGCAAACACAGAAGTGGAAGAAGTTGCAAGACATAGATTTTGGCTAAATATAACAAAGCACATTCTAGCAGATGGAGCCACTCAGTGATAGAAAGTGCTGCCTCATAACCTTGGACATGCCTCTGCAATTGACAAGGCTAAGGAGGAACTGGTCAGTTGCCAGTTAGGCATGCAAAGATGATTCCTATGTGGGTGAGAGAAAAGATGATACAATTTAAGATTCCTTTCAACTCTAAGATGCTGTGAATCTGCATCTTATTTATTATCTCTTTGATGTCTCCCTCTTAATGGTTTTCCTTCAGCCTATTGTTCCAGGCCCATGAACTTCACTGCAGATTCCCTCTTCTGAAAAATTGGATGTGAAAATGTTCTGCAAAATATATAGCACCATATAAAATACGAGTTTATATTGAGAATTTTATAGTACTCCATTAATTTTCTTTCATTTCTACATATCTGGTTGTCAATTTAACATGGAAGTTGCTTGGATCAAGGCAATATTCAGCAAACAGGTGATATTCAATTATGAATAAAAGGCATATTTCATACTAATGAGCATAGAGGAAATGGTTAGGTACTTGGATATGTTACAAAACAATTGTGGCACTTCCAGCATTTCAAAATTTAGAATAAATTCTGATTCCTAGGACCCTTTTGTTATAATCCATTGTGAACTCTGAGAGGTAAATTAATGTATATCTCAAGGTCATTTTCAAACCAAGGGTTGAAACAAATGTAAGCACATCCTTTAAAATATCAATGTCACTTTTTCTTGTATTCTCTTGTCTGTAAATTGATTGCGTAGTTTCAACATTTCCTAAGCTTTACATTTCAGGGCAATTTTTAGAGAATTGGCATCCTGAAACATGGTGAAGGCACTTCATTAGGCTTATTACAGGGACTGAATCGATGCCTTGGTGCCCCAAGGCAGGCCAGCTGGGCCATCTAATTAGTGATGGAAGAACCAAAGCTAATTCAATGTAGACTGTCGCTCCTGGGACTGACAGATTGCCCTGGACAGCTTGGGAGTACAAGCCCTCCCAGAGGATTACAGCACCAATACCAGCCCAAGAAGGGCACTGATGTCAAACCATTAAAGCTCTTCCAGTTATTCCCCAAAAGCAGTTTTAAATACAGCACATTTCATGGGAAGAATTGTCACACCCAGGAGATTTCAAAAGAAAAAAATAAATGATGGAAAGAGCTTATTTACAATAACCTGCCACTTTATCCTGACATGAAATGTCAACTAGACACTGTTCTTCTGGATTTTAGACTCAAAAAATGGCAAAGGAGACCCCATTGCCTCACCAGAAAACAATGCTGTATATGGATGGATTTATATGATAATACAGTAGAGAAAAAACAAACTTCTTTCACATTCAGAAACTGATTTGCCTTTATAACCACATACACAGGAGGTATCTAAGGTAGATAATCCCATTTCATTGATGAAGACACTGAATTTCAAAGAATGTAAGTGGCTTCTTCAATGTTACAAAGATGGTAAATCATAGAGCTGGGACTCCTTTTGACTCATAACTTAATTTTCTTTTCATTTTGGAAAAAATCAATTAAATGTCATGTTTTCTGTGAGAACTAAAATATGCCATTAGATTATACCTATATATTGCTGCAGTAGAGATATGTTTAAATAGTTCTACTATTAATGTTTTTAATGGAGTTTTTGTTTCCCCCTTTAAAACATAATTCTCTCAGAAAATATTCTTTATAAATATGCATGTTTACTCAGCTTCTACTATGTACAATGCACTTTACAAAGTCCCTTACATGCACTATTATTTATTCCTCACTAGAGCCCCATGAAATAAGCATAAATGGTTTAATTTTTTTAATGAAAAAATAATTAGGAAAGATTAACCTGCCAAGGGTCTCACACCTGGCAGATGGCAAACTTGGTTCCTCCCTGACACCGTGCCCCACATTTCAGCACTATGGAATCATTGACTAATTTATTGATCAATATTTGTTGAATAGATGTATCTCAGAGTAAAATGGGAGCTCAAAATGTAGTTGACGATAATTTTGAATTAATTAACTTTTAGCATCTTAAAATCATTTTCACATTCAGCTTGAAATGTGTATCTTGCTGGACATCACCAATTTTTTGTTGTTGTTAAAATCATCTACTTGAGGTACAGTAAGTGATGAGTTAACATATGCTTTTCTGTGGAAAGCCTTTGAGATTCTGAACTCAAGGATGAGAAAGGTGCCAGAGAGTAAAACCCACTGGGTTTAAATTTGCATTTTCTCCATACCTTATGCCTAGCACAGAGAGCCCACAATGAGGTATGAAGGATGGGAATAGAAAAGAAAGTGGTGAGACATTACATTTTTCGTTTGGGCCTGCAGAAATCACACACCAAAAGGAGCTCAGTGGTCTTGGGCAAGAGACAACTTCTCCAAGCCTCAATCCCCTGTCCTGTTTTTTGTTTTGTTTTGTTTTGTTTTGTTGTTTAAAGGAAAATCACTCTCAGCTGTTTCTTCATCTTGGGATTGCAGTGAGGAGTAAATAAAATAATGTCTATAAAAGCATTTCTAAACTGATAGGTATTACAAATAGAAGATATTACATATTAATATAAGGTATTGACATTTACATTTTTGTTACACATTTTCACTGACTTGGTTTTAAATCATTTTCTTAACCGGCCTATTTCTTTTGGGTGATGGTCCCATTAAGCTTTTTTGCTGAAATGAAGAGTGTGTGTGATGATTAATTTTATGAATCAATTCAACTGGGCTAAGGGAGTGCAGGCAAAACAGCACTCCCTTATTTCTGGGTGTGCCTGTGAAGATATTTCTGGAAGAGATGAGCATTTGAATAGACAAACTGAATAAAGATCACTCTCACCAATGTTGATGGGCATCATCCAATCCATTGAAGTCCTGAATAGAACCAAAAGGCGAATAAAGGATGAATTTATTCTCTCTGAAACATGAGAGCTCCTGGTTCTCAGGCCTGTGAACCTGAGACTTACACCAGCAGCCTGGCCTGATTCCCAGGCATTTGAAGCCCACCTGCATGACATCACCAGCTTTCCTGGTGGTCCAGCTTGCAGGCAGCGGATCGTGGGACTTCTCAGCTTCCATAATTGCATAAGTCAATTTCTACAATAAAGCTCCTCTAATTTCTACAATGGGGATATAAATGAAGCAGTGAGAAAGATGAGGATGTGGGGCCAGTTCTATCAGGCTCACATCTTAATAGCAATGTGATCCTAGGCAAGTTGCTTAAACACCTTTTTCCCCCCTCTGTAAATTGGGGAAATAACACTTGCTTTTTCAAAAGCAGGTTATCTATCGAAAGCACCTAGCCAAATTTAGAGCTCAGGATATTTGCCAATTGTTAGTTTCTTTCTCACAACTATCCAATAAATCAGGTAATTTTTTAAACGTACTATGGCTTAATTCTTAGTTCTCTCTTTCCCAGACAAAGGATAAAGAGTTCTAAAACATATCTAAATTTGTTTATAGTGCGATCGTAAATAACTCATGTGATTTTTAAAAATATTGCATGCTATTTCCAACTCTAGCTTTTACACCCAAAGAGGCCATGGGTGATTCTGAGACACAGAAATCCTCATCTCTACTTCTAAACCAAGAGGCTGATAATATGTTAATCCATGCTCTTATCAGGGATTAGAAGAAAATGAGTCATAAAAAGTGCAAAGACTGATATATACTAAGTCCAATAAAAATTGAAGTGTAATCAATACTGTTATATTTTTGTTACATGAATCATGTATGGGAATGGTCTGTATCCATGAAAAATTTTGAAATTTCTCTCTAATATATTCCTCCCACCACAACCCCCTCCCCTCAAACTGATGTCAATAACATTCCAGACGAAGTTTATCCTTTTACTAAATACATATCAGCAAATAAAGAAATACTTTTTGAGAAGTGCAACAACACCCCTTAAATGAAATAGTATTGATGCTTTTCAGTGTTCCTAATAGTACATGCATTAAAACAGTATAGCTCTCCATAGGGAAGACATACATCTTAAGTAATTCACTGCGATAAGAAAATGTAACTTCAGCAAACTACGTATTTTATGGTCATCATTATTTTGGGTTTTTTCCCCTGTTTCCTATAATTAGCTGGGTGATTTTCTAGCTGATGTAATAAGCATTATTCTACTCAAGTTGCTCCTGTAAATTTACTGTAATTCCATTACCTCCCACCAGGCGGAGACATAGCTCTAGAAATCAGAAAGTTAAACAGCTAAGACACCTTAAAGTACTTCTTTTAGTTGCTTCCTATATGAATAGTTACTAAGCTCAGTTATGGGATATTTGTCTCCTCAAGAAGAGTAATGAAATGTACATCCACAGAAAGACAAATTCTGACAATGCATGTGTCTTGAAGACACTCAGGCCATTTGGTCACACTTCAGTGACTTAATGCAATTTTCTGTATGTTGGGGTCTTCATTTTTATCATTCTTGCCTGCCAACGCTCAAAATATTGCTGCTTATAGAATGGTGGTGTCTCCTTAGAGAAAATACAGTATGTAAATAAATGCCCGTTCTTTATTCTCTTATCTATCTACCTACCTTTTTTTAGAGTCAAAACAAATTCTGTTCCCGTAAAATCTTCCTTAATTACATTCACCACATTCTGCTTTCTCCTGATTTTGGTGTTTTATTAATTTCTCAAAGAACTGCAAATAGAACTGCCATTTTATCCAGCAATCCCACTACTGGGTATCTACCAGAAGGAAAATAAATAATTATATAAAATTATACTTGCATTCATATGTTAATGCACTATTCACAACAGCAAAGTCATTGAATCAACCTAAAAGTCCATCACTGGATGATTGGATAAAGGAAATGTGATATACCATGGAATACTACTTAGCCATAAAAAATAAAATAAAATCATGACTTTTGTGGCAACATGGGTGGAACTGGAGGCCATTATCTTAAGTAAAATAACTCAGAAACAGAAAGTCAAACACCACATGTTTTCCTTTATAAGTGGGGGCTAAATAATGTGTACAGATAACATACAGAGTAGAAGAATAGACACTGGAAACTCTAAAAGGTGGGAAATTGAGTGGTGGGTGAGGGATGAAAAATTACCTTTGGGGTACAAGGTACACCTATTTAGGTGATGATTATACTAAAAGCCCAGACTTTACCACTACAAAATGTACCATGTAACAAAATTGCTCTTATACCCCCTAAATCTATAAAAAGAAAAATAAAATAAATAAAAAATAAATGCTTTGTTGTCATTTCAACAACGTTTACAGTATCTTCACAGGAGCAGAGGATGGAGTGAGCCAAGATCACACCGCTTCTCTCCAGCCTGGGCGACAAGAGTGAAACTCCCGGAAGGAAGGAAGGAAGGAAGGAAGGAAGGAAGGAAGGAAGGAAGGAGAGAGAGAGAGAGAGAGAGAGAGAGAGAGAGAGAGAGAGAGAGAGAGAGAGAGAAAGAAAGAAAGAAAGAAAGAAAGAAAGAAAGAAAGAAAGAAAGAAAGAAAGAAAGAAAGAGAGAGAGAGAGAGAGAGAGGGAGGGAGGGAGGGAGGAAGGAAGGAGAAAAAGAAAGGAAGGAAGGAAGGAAGGAAGGAAGGAAGGAAGAAAGAAAGGAAGAAAGAAAGAGAAAGAAAGAAAGGAGGAAGGGAAGGAAGGAAGGAAAGAAGAGAAAGAAAGAAAGAAAGAAAGAAAGAGAAGAAGAAAGAAAGAAAAAGAGGAAAGAAAGAAATAGCTAAAGAAAGAAAGAAGAAGCAGACAAGAAAGAAAAGAAAAAGAAACAAGTAAGAAGAAGAAGAAGAAGACCTCCCCCCTCGCAGAAGACGCCCTCCCAAGAATGAACTTAATTACTGGACTGCCGGTCCGCCTTGAATTATGACGTCAGTAATTAATCCGTTATCGATGGAGGGGGGAAGAAAGCACGTTCTTTGTACATCCATAACAAGCAACTCTTGATTCATTGAAGTTGTGTCATGAGATTGCAGCAATTCAGTCATATCTTCAAGCTCCACTTCTACTTTGACTTTCTTGCTATTTGCACCACTTTTGCTGTTACTTCCTCCACTGAAATCTTGAAGCCCTCAAACTCATCCCTGAGGATTGGAGTCAACTTCTGCCTAACTCCAGTTAATGTGGATTTTTTTTACCTTCTCCCATAAATCACGAATGTCCTTCATGTCATCTAGAATGATGAATCCTTCCCAGAAGGTTTTCAATCTGCTTTGCCCAGATCCATGAGATGAATTGCTATCTATGGCAGCTATAGCCTTGTGAAATATATTGCTTAAATAATAAGACTTGAAAGTCAAAGTGACTCCTTGATTCATGCAAAATGGATGCTTGGTTAGCAGGCGTAAAAACACCGTTAATCTTGTACATGTTCATCAGAACTCTAGGATTACTAAAATATCACTCAATGAGCAGTTATATTTTGAAAGGCATCTTTTTCCTGAGTAGTAGGTCTCAATGGAGGCATTAAAATATTTAGTAAGCCATGCTTTAAACAGATGTCCTGTCATCTGGATTTTATTGTTTTATTGATAGAGCACAACAATTTTTAAGGGCCCTAGGATTTTCAGGATACTAAATGAGCACTGGTTTCAACTAAGTCACCGGCTGCATTAGCCTCTAACAAGAAAAGCAGCATGTCCTTTGAAGCTATGAGGCCAGGCATTGACTTCTCCTCTCTAGCTATGGAAGTCCTAGATGACATCACCTTCCAATAGAAGGCTGTTTTGTCTACATTGCAAATCTGTTGTTTAGTAGCTATCTTCATCAATGATTTTAGCTAGATCTTCTGGATAACTTGCTGCAGCTTCTATATCAGCACTTGTTGCTTCATCTTGCACTTTTAAGTTATGGAGATGGCTTCTTTCCTTAAACCTCATGAACCAACCTCTGTTAGCTTCAAACTTTTCTTCTTCAGCTTCCTCACCTCTCTCAGCCTTCATAGAATTCAAGAGAGTCTGGGCCTTACTCCAAATTGGGTTTTGCATTAAGGGAATATTGTGGCTGGTTTGATCTTCTATCCAAACCACTAAAACTCTCCATATCAGCAATAAGACTGTTTCACACTCTTATCACTCGTGTGTTTATGGAAGTAGGAATTTTAATTTTCTTCAGTAACTTTTTCTTTGTTGTCACAACTTTACTGTTGGGTGAAAGAGGCCTAGCTTTTCGCCTGTCTCAGCTTTCAACCTGCCTTTCTCACTAAGCTTTATCATTTCTAGCTTTTGATTTAAAGTGAGCAACGTGCAACTCTTCCTTCCCCTTGAACACTTAGAGGCCATTGTAGGGTTATTAATTGGCCTAATTTCAATATTGTTGGGTCTCAGGAAATAGAGAGGCCTGAGGAGAGGGGGATAGATGGAAAGAGATGGGGAAAAAGCTATTCTGTGGGGCAGTGAGAACACAAACAACATTTATCGATGAAGTTAACTGTCTTACGTGGGCATGATTCATGGCCCCCCAAGATAATTTTAACAGTAATATCAAAGATCCTTGAACAGATATAATAATCATTTTAAAATTTAAAATATTGCAAGAATTTCCAAACCATGACACAGAGACATGAAGTGAGCACAGGACGTTGAAAAAATGGCCCCAGTAGACTTGTTGGATACAGGGTTACCACAAACCTTCAATTATATCAGCAAAGCACACCAAAAAAAGATATACCTGTCCAAAACGCCTAGGATTTATAGCATATGTGAAAGCAGATATAGAGTCCAGAAGGTTGGAAAAATGAAGAAAAGTTAATTTTCGAGAGATTATATCCACTAAGAAAAATCAAAAATATGGTCTCTGTCAGCTTAGAAACTGAAAGCAAAAGAAATAAATTAACCTATAATTGTATCTGTGTCCATATAAGCACTGTGTTAATTAATAAGACCTACATTACATGGCCACCACCCATGACCTTGCTGTGGACATCACCTCTGTTTTAGAGATATGGTGACAATGACTATCACAAGAACATTGAATAGCACGAAGCCTGAAACAAGGGTGGTCTCTGACTCTGTGTCCATGTTGTTTCATAAACTGGGCTGGTCAGGATGAATAATGTCCTACTATCCAAAACCAGAAGAATATCCGCGAAAGGGCAACAGAACCAGGGCACTTAAAGTCTGTCAATTACCCTCTACAAACTCACTGTGTATACAGATGGATTGTTTCTAGTACATCTAGCCAGATGGTTTCAGTTCAACTCTACCCATTATTGAGCTTCAGATGACACTGGAATTTTCAGCCGAAAATGTAGGAATTCTCCCTCTCCAAGCAAGTCAGCACACAATTTATGGCAAATAATAAATACAGCAGTTTCCCTTTCTCATCATACTTTCTTTGACGCAAGTAAAGCTGGTGACTCAGAATTCTGGGCCCACGTTGTGGGGATGTGGCTGCAACAGAAGAAAAATGAACAAGTCCTGAAGATAGGAAAAATCTGCAAAAGGGCTGATTCAGAGAGGACAGGCTATCTATCACCAAAGACCTTTCTGACCCAAGGTCTGCTGATATCATATAAGAAATAAAGGACTGAGAAAGTCACAAGGCCTAGGACTATGCTAAGTAAGACAGTTAGAGAGGTGCAGATTTTGAAAAGGCCTGTATTATCAAAATTTTCAGATTTCTTCCCAAGAGTTGAAATGGTCAAGTGTATACCTTGGAAGAAAATACATATACAGACTGGGGTGAATGGGAAGTCATTGTTGAGTGGGTAGAGTACGTATAGTTTGAGATGATGGAAAAGTTCTGGAGATAAATGGTGGTGACAGCTGCATAAAAATGTGAATGTATTGAATGCCACTGAAATGGTACACTTAAAATCATTAAAATGGTAAATTTTATGTTATCTATATTTTACCACAATAAAAAAACATATTTACAAACAGCATTTCAGTAGCAAACAGTACCTAAAGCAAGAATTTAGAAAGTGGTCAGGCAATGTTATGCCCATTTATTGCATGTTTTTAAAAAGTGAAGAGTCTTGGCTCTAGAACTAGGTACTGGTTTCATATCAGAGCGTCTAAGCTTCACCTCTCACTCGTTCTGTGACATTAGGCACATTATGTCATTGTTCTAAGACTCAGTTTTCTCATCTATAAAATGGGTCAATTATACAACACATCATGTTTAGGATTGTTGAGGGGATAAATGACATTATCCACATAAACTGCCTGTACTGTAAGTGTTTGGGAATTCTTAACTATAATGTTATTATCATTATTGTGTTGTTATCATCGACAACTAAATTCAGACATTACTGAATGTCTGAACACGAAAGCCTTCAAAAAAGTTCTTAGGAGGAGAGAAAGGGTAAGAGCACACAGTTAAATCAAAAGGAAATTTATTAAATGCATATTATAATTCAATCTTCTGCTAGGTGCTGGGAAATAGAAAACGAACTAAACACGAAAACACACCATAGGCCCTAAAGAAGTTTACAGCCTCACTGAGGAGATAAAGTAGACACATGACACATTTCAACAGTGTCGAGTGCATGACAACATTCAAGATCCTTCACGGGTGCCACTCTTGGGAGAAGAGAAAGCCCTTCCAGGAATAACATGTTGTGGTATTTAGGTATTCAACAGGCATGTGTCTGGTGTCAGCCAGTCTTAGCCTCAAATCCCACCTCCACCCCTGCAAGTAACCTAATCTCCCTAAGCCTCAGTTTCCTCATCAACACATCAGAGATGTGGGTAACTAAATCAGAGGGCTGTTTTGAACTTTAAATGAGATTGATGCATGCAGTGAATTTAGGAATTAGCACAGATTAAGCCATCAGTAGAAATTACCTTATTTAATGAAAAATCTAACATGGTAAGCACTGCTTATTCTTATGGAAGAAAATCAGGCCTCAAAAGATTAAGCAACTCATCCAGTGTCTAGCTAGTACATGGCAGTCAGGAATCCAACCCTGATGATGGGACTCCTGACCCAGTGCCCTCTCCACTGTACTAAAGCCACCTCTGGGCTGTTAGTGTTAAGTGATCACTGAGAGAAATTCCTATGGCAATTGAGAAAATGGTTAAAACAATGTCAGTAAAGTGATCAAAAAAAAAAAAAAAACCTCATGAATGAAGTAAAACAGAAAACAAAAGGTAGGCTCTTCAAAACAATGTTATGGGAGACTTCCTTTCCATATACTATCTCACTGAATCTCTACAACAATCCTTTGAGATGTAATTAGCCCACTCTACTGTTCAGAGAAATAAAACCTGGAGTAGTTAAAACAAAAACTTATAGAATGTAACAAGATTAATAAGAGGAAACATTGGGATCCGAACCCAGTTCTATCTGATTTCAAAATCATTGCCCTTAATCAAAGAGAGAAGATTTCCAGATGAGAGGAAAAACATGAGTTTCTGATGAATTTTTTAGGTGAATGTCAAAGACTGAGTGTGAAACAAACAGAGCAAATTCAAGGAGATGGAGTACAGGTGGGGAGGACCCAGAAGAGGAGGGGAGGAGGAAAGGAATCTGTAAGGTGGATGGAGATGACAAAAGTAATAGCTTAGAGAGAGAGGTTCCTTTGGTTTCCTTTAAATCAAGGAGACTTTTGCTTACACATTCTCTTCATTCCCATGAATTTGAGCAGAATCTTCCTCCTTTTAGATTTTTTTCCTAATAATTTGATTTTTATTTCTATGGCTAACTCCTGCCCGATAATTAATATCCAGGGGGATCCAGGAAGAGTTCATTTACCTCCTCAAAGGAAATGGCTCAATCCTGAATCATAATGCAGAATTAATCAAGGTAATCACCAAGGCCATAATGGTCTCATTGAAGGCCAGAATCCCTGACACTGCTCATTCACAATACACTAAGATAAAAGTTCAAGGAGGTGACTAAAAGCAACTCTGAGACTATGTTTAAACAAAAGGCTCTGTGGGTCTGTAAGCTCAACTTTACAGACATCTTTAAAGGAGGCCTCTAAAGGCTCTTGAGAAAAAGAATTGGCCTTTAAATATCTTGAATTTTAATTAAATTGAATGACCTAAATACAATTTATTGTAGAGTATAGGAGATATCTTTATTTAAGTAGAAATCACTATCGATTTTTACATTTTGTAGGAGTATGTTATAAAGCACTTATCTGTGAGTCCTCCAAAGAACAATCTTTCATCTGACCAAGCTATTTTAAAGACTGGTCTCTAAACATGAGAGAGAAGGAAACAGAGTCCAGCTTTCTTACCCATGACTCTGGGAAATAAGACGAAGCTCCTTCCAGGAGCTATCAGGCATCCAGCCTCAGGAGTAGCCTATATCCTTCATGAGAACTCAGAAGGGATTCGGGGGCACCAGGCTCTGCTTATACTTTTCCCCAGCATTCTTTCCATTCTCCTGAAATGATAGCAACAGAAAAACTTCAAATCTACAGAAATTCTGCACCTTCCAAAAGCTTGATCCATAGATGCCAAAAAGTCGCATGGGCAGAATTGTCCAGTCCTGATGAGAAACAATGATGAGGAAGGATCTGAGTTGGAGCTGCTTCCTTAGGATCTGCAAGCTGAAAAACTGCTTCTCAACAATCCCAATGGTTAAGTATCATCAGACAACCAACTCTTTCCCTGCTGCCACACAAAAGACTGTCCTCTGTAGAAAAGACAAATGACCCAGATACAATTTGTGGTGCTTCCTAAAGTCAAAGTTTCCTTTGCCCACTCTTGGGTAATTAAGTGGTTGTAGCCCCAAAATAATCAATAGTATTTCCACCTCTATTTCCTGGTTCACTCTTCTGACCAGTGAATTGGAATAAAGGACTTCCTAATAAAGACACAATCCTGAAGATTTAAATTGCAGATCCAGAACTTTCTAATTCCATTTAATGTGATAACCACAGGCTTGGGTCAACAGAACCCGGCAAGAGCAATACAGGTTCTAGGTTCTAGATCCAGATTTCCTTGTGAAGAGACAGTCTAAGCAGTTCTGCATTATGATCACAAGTCACCATTGTTAAGTTAAATAAAACTTTTTTTCTTAGTAATATAAACTTCTGTTATATACTATATAAATTGATGTTCCACTCTTGAATACGCTTCTTTGTATTTATTTATTAACCACATAAAGCGAAAAAACATAAAAGCTGCAACACAAACATTCTTCCTATGGGGTTTTTCTGCATAGGATGAATTAGCTGTAGTGTCTCTAAATGCAATTTAAATAATGTTTGAACTAAAGATGGTTTCTTTTCTTCAGTAATATCTCTGCAGCAAATAGGAACATTCCTCATATGTCCAAGAACCTCCTGTGCTCAAAATTATATAACCTTAAGTTTTGCAAAGAATAACTACAATCTGCCATATTCAGAACCTGTTTCGCACTGCATAACAGTTCCCAAGCAAGACACCACACTGCACTAGACACGAAACGTATAGAAGAGCATACTGGTTTGTATGTGCCGTTAGACCCTAAAACACAAAAAGACTGAACAATTAGTTTAGGACTATAAATTTGGCCTTCACTATTGTCCTAGTCACTGTCATCAACATTCAAAAATAGCTGTGAAATATATACATGTATGTATATAGGGTGTATGTATACTGTAGAACCCAAGTGAGGTACCAAAATATCTGTCAGTATAACTCATTATTTTTTATAATGATTTGGATCTTAGATATTGTGAAAAAAATCAATCTTTTCAAAGTTAAGTTGTGTTTTATTTAAAATGTGTTTTTAAACTATGCTGAGAAAAAAATCTTTGCTAAAAGGAACGCAGCCAGGTGCAGTGGCTCACACCTGTAATCCCAGCACTTTGGGAGGCCAAGGTGGGTGGATCACTTGAGGTAAGGAGTTCGAGACCAGCCTGGCCAACGTGAAGAAAACCCATCTCTACTAAAATGATAAAAATTAGCTGGGTGTGGTGGCATCTCCCTGTAGTCCCAGCTACTCAGGAGGCTGAAGTATGAGAATTACTTGAACCCAGGAGGCAGAGGTTACAGTGAGCCAGGATCATGCCATTGCACTCCAGCCTGAGTGATAGAGGGCGATTCTGTCTCAAAAAAATAAAATAAAAATCAGAAACACTAGTTTGAGAGTTTGTTCATTAATTGCATTCTACTGTGTTCCAAGAACTGTATTATTACATGCTGGGAATATAAGATAAAATATGCCATCCTTATTTTTTAAGAGTTCCAAGATTAGACACTCTCTCATTCTCTCTCTCTCACATAAACACACATCCTGCAAAGGCTAGTGAGTCCTATCACACAGGTATAAATGAGCAATTCATTGGGCACATGAAGGAGGAGGAAGAAGAGCACATAAACCACAGTGGTTAGGAAGACATATCAGAATTGTATAAAGTCACCAAAGTATAAAAATGACGTAACTAAATCCTAATCAGAGGATGGACCTGAAAGCCAAATAACATATGTAATGCATCAGCCAGAATGATGGAGAGAGCCTTGGAAATTTATAAGGCCAGAACCCTCAAGTTAGGGGTTAGGCATGAAGAAGTTAAGTGACTCATTAAGGTTATAGGAGTTAGAAATTTGGAGCATGTAGATGAGGTTAAGTTAAACATATATGCAAGTGCATTTAATTAAGTTTATAAGAACCTTCACATTGATGAGGATGTTTTGTAAACAGACCTATCCTACGACAGAGGAATCAAAGGCAAAAGAGAAGGCCTTATAATCTTTTGCAACTAAAGAGACCTTGAGTCCAAAAGTATCAAAATCAAGGGCTGAGATTTGGCTCTGACTCCTCTATGTCTATGATGAGTTCAAGGTTTCTGCTGTTCTCATAGAGAAAACTAAGAATAATGATTAATAGTAATGACATTTAACCAAGAAATTATATGTATATCATTGGACTTTGCTTCAAATTATACAATCCCCTATATATATGTGTGTGTATGGATATTACTGAAGGTTAGCAATTCATGGTTAGGTGGTTTTTTATAGTGTTTAATTGTGCAATTATGTTCATTCATAATTTGTGTTAGATTGTTTTTAAAAGAGTTTATTTTATAACAAAATTAATTGAATAATAATTCCCTCTCCATTGGCTGCCCTTGGAGGAAGTTTGGATTATTGACTCATGTAGCCAACGTTAGACACTATTGTTCCCCTGGTGATAGCTATTTGAGGTGCATAGATAATATCGAAGATAAAATAACGCATCCTGTGAAAGTCTAGGCCAAGGATACAAGAACTTTCTCGAACAAATCTGGATTTATGGCTTCTTTTAAAGAAGTGAAAGCTTTAACAAGGCCAGGTGCACATTTCCGAATGATAACAACTGGTAAAAGCCAAGTTGCAGCTGCCCCTTCTGATGATATGAGAACTCCGGTTCACTTCCATTCTCACAAGCCAAGATGAATATTTCTGACCTGGCCCTGTAGACATTTGAGTTTATGATCCCTGGTACAGTCTTATAGACTTAAATCCAGAGTTCCAGCAAGCATCACAGATGTTTAATGTTCTTATTCTGTAGAGAAAGGATTTATTTTTATTACCTTGGAATAAACTCCACTACCTTTTTGAAATGTTTTAGTCCTTTGAATTTTAGCCAGAAATTGGAATGCTGACAGTCCTCATTTGTATTAGTGAACTACCTTGTTCTATCAATTTTACTTTATTGTGGAAAATGGATTTGAGAATCTCTAGACTCTAAATTCTAATTCCTAATAATAAATCCATAACTTTCTGCTCTACCTCTTCTGGCATAATCAAGAAGGAAAGTTAGTACCAGTTAGTTGAAGAGTTTGAAGAACAGCTACTTAGAAATGATAATAAACTCCCCATCAAACTACCAATGAGTTTCTTCACAGAATTGGAAAAAACTGCTTTCAAGTTCATATGGAACCAAAAAAGAGCCCGCATTGCCAAGACAATCCTAAGTCAAAAGAACAAAGCTGGAGGCATCACGCTACCTGACTTCAAACTATACTACAAGGCTACAGTAACCAAAACAGCATAGTACTGGTACCAAAACAGAGATATAGACCAATGGAACAGAACAGAGTCCTCAGAAATAATACCACACATCTACAGCCATCTGATCTTTGACAAACCTGACAAAAACAAGAAATGGGGAAAGGATTCCCTATTTAATAAATGGTGCTGGGAAAATTGGCTAGCCATAAGTAGAAAGCTGAAACTGGACCCTTTCCTTACTCCTATACGAAAATTAATTCAAGATGGATTAAAGACTTAAATGTTAGACCTAATACCATAAAAACCCTAGAAGAAAACCTAGGTAATACCATTCAGGACATAGGCATGGGCAAGGACTTCATGTCTAAAACACCAAAAGCAACGGCAACAAAAGCCAAAATTGACAAATGGGATCTAATTAAACTAAAGAGCTTCTGCACAGCAAAAGATAATAAACACTTATGCGTCTAGTTTATCACCAAAGCAAGACATCCCACGACATTCAGTAATTAATAGTATGACCTATATATTATTGGGAAAATTAATGGAGTACATATTTCAAGTAAAATCCATTTAGTAAATGAAAAATGTTTTAGTTCCACACCATTATCCTCAAAAAAAGGTAAACCAAAATGAATGAATTGATTCAGTCAGGAAGAAGGATAAGAATCACATAGTTAAGTATGAAGGCTGTTAGAGTCATTTTCACAATATCAAAACTCTGAAGGCCTTTAGGGGTCAGTAAAAGTGAGATAATTGGGCAAAAAAAAAAAAAAAAAAAAAAAAAAAAAAAAAAAAAAACCTCGTTGGTAAAGGCTTTCAGGATTAGGAACTTCAGACTCTCCATCATTTTTTTTTCCTGCTTCCATTTCAGAGAATAAAACAAAAATCTTTGCAAATTCTAGCTTAATGGTTAGGAAACTGCTTATTTCTCCTAATTTGGATATTTTCCCACCTTCCTGAGGTGTGCTGTAAGATATCAAAAGCACAAATATATCATCAAGTAATTTTTATGTGGAAATACTTAAGGCAAATCAAGAAAAAAAATGTCAATTTCAAGAAGCTTTGGAATTATTGAATATGTCCCTATGAAAGCATTGCAAAGTGTTAGTGTTTCTCTTTTGAGACAATTCCACAGCATTTTGATGCCTGACCCAGACACACCTCCTACATAAGTTTCCCTCTCTGTTCAGTGTCATCTCTATTCAACAGACAGGAACTCCAAAGTTCACTCAAGCATTTTAATGATCTCAAGTTGGGTAGCAAGAGCCTGGGGGCTTTTTCTGAGTCATACGGAAACTGCTGCAGGGTGACAATCAGAACCCTACAGAATTATCAAGTGTGAAACGAAGGCAACACCAAAGGAAAGAAATTCTCACTATTTTCCAAGGTAGTGACCTTTTATCTTCTCCACTTCAAAACTTCATTTTGTGACTACGATGCCCATCAATTACAGAGGTCATTTAAACTCTCAAGAGAAAGAAAGAATTCCACCTTGCTAAGCAATCCCCGAGTCCAAAGCTTTGATCACACTTCAAAAGAGAACATCTCACACCAAGATCACCCTCGCTTTTATTGGAGGGACAGGACTGATCTGCCAATGAGAACAATGGCACGACTCCACAGCATCTCAGAGAGTCGGTCTTCCAGGTAGCTGGTTTCTTCTCCCTCTTTTCCTTCGTCTGGAATATGAAAGAGCGAATCAGAAAACAATCACACCACACTAATAAAGGAACAAGTTGAAATAAGGCCTCTAAATGGGAAGGAGACACTAACGAAACACACCCTGCCAAAACCAAAAGGATAAAACCATTTAGAATGGTAGGTAAAGGGTTTCAGTAGCAGTCAAGGAGGCTGGGAACAACCAACAATGCATGTATCCCTCAATAGTCATGAACCTAAGACTCTCAGTAATTATTCAATCACGAGGGAGTAAGTGTAGTACATTGGCAAGACTCCAAGCTTTAGAGTCTGAAAGACCTAAACCCCACCATCTCTCGCTCAGCCTATATACCACCATCTTCAGCAAACCTCAACAAGAGATACAAAGTAAGCGCAAACGCCCACGCAAAAACGTTAGGTCAAGGTGTAGCCCATGAGCTGGGAAAAAATGGGCTACATTTTCTACCCCAGAAAATCCTACGATAACTCTTATGAAACCTAAGAGTCCAAGGAGGATTTAGTAGTAAACTAAGAATAGAGTGCTTAGTTGAATTTAGATACTGCCTCTGTTGCAGATGGCTTTGTGCTTTGAGTTACTTTATTTCTTTGCATTTCAGATTTCTCATCTCTACATTCCTTTTAATAATATCTGTCTTTCAAGATTGTTGTAAGGGTTGAATGAGATGATACACCTAAAAATGCCAGACACATTCATTGCCTAATGAATGGTAACTATTGTCATGATTATTTGTAGTGTTAATAAGTAGGTGAGATCTCTCAGCTCTCTTGCTCTTTCTTTGTTGCCCCTATAGCATGGTATAAAGTTACAGTACTCCCTTTGGGTTTCCTTTTCCATCAAAGTCAAGCTCTGTCATATCCTGTGGCTGAGGCAGGAACAAAAGAGGTAAATATAAGAGTCAAAGCAGGAAGTTTGGGGCAGTCTAAAAAGTGCATCTCTCCAATTGGGTGAAGTGAGTACCTGGAACATGGACCTAACTATATGTGTAAGAGGATGGAATTTTTCTCTAAAAGAAACGTCATTTGTCCTGAGACATAAAATAAAGCAGATTTTAGACCAAGGAAAGAGAATGATTTCCTGGACTCTAGGATCCAAACTCGGAGCTTAGGGGAGAGGTTGGTTTCAGGCGGTGCAGGAATCACTTAGGAACTAACTTGTTTGAGGTGAGACATCCACATCTGCTGGAAAATGTGCATGGATGTGCACATGTGCGTATGCATGAACTCATGAGCAGGGCCCCGCTGGGCAGTGACAGGAGTCTGACCCACACTGGTGTGCAGGGGCAGCAGTGGAGGCTGACACAGAGAGCAGGACTTTCTCTTCCAGCTCTTCTTCCAAGGCTGGCAGCAGCAGCCCCAGGTCCCAAGACATCTTAGCTCAGTGGACGAGATTTCCGCAGGATCCCAGATTTCTAGATATCAGCAGTGGCACACCACCTGCTCAGCTCCAGGAAACCACCACTGTACTGCCAGCAGACAAGGGCAGCACCAGCATGCCAGGTTGCCAGTGTTTCAATAGTGACACCATGTGGCAGTGACAATCAGACTTCCCACTTGTCTAAGCCAGTTTCTGGTTTTCTTTCCTTGACCTGAATCTTTGGATTGAGCAAGACCTTTTTCATTATCATGGGAGAAGAGACCGATGAGGTAAGAGAAACTTTGCGCAATAGGCAAGATGGTGAGTCGATTGCTTAATCTGAATGTAAAACATGACAACGTGTGTGCTCCAAACTGGAGAGGTGATGAGGGAATCACAGTGCTGGAGAACAATACCTGGAAAGCATGGTAAGAGAGGACAGGCTGTCCTAAGCACAAAGAAGTGTGGGAAGCAATAATAGGAGTACCATGCCAGTCAGCACAGGAGGACAAGAGGAAGCCTAAGAGCAGACCAGATAGAGTGGCTTTGGCAGGCAGACCAGGAGTCAGTCTCAGAGAGCACTGGTAGAAAGTGGTAGCCCCCACTTCACAAGACTGAGGTTCAAGAACAGACTTCAGGGCTGGATGGGGTGGAAGAGCAATGATGACAGAGAAAAACAAGCCCAAGTTATTGAGAGCTGGGGGCAGGTTAAGCTATGAAGACAAGGACCTCAGACGCAGAGTTTGGATCAGGAACACACTTATTAGAACACAGCCAGGTCCTGGTCCCAGGAGTAGAAAATAAGGTACAGCAAACATGTAGAGTCCTACTATATTCCACATACTATTCTAGGTGGTACTCTTTAGGAGCATCCAAAAATCTCTGCTCCCAAGGAGTCTGCATCCTATCAGGGGATATGGACAATAGATTAAATAACAAAATGCATAGCAAATGGTGATTCATGCAATGGAGAATAGGAAAGCAGGGAAGAGAGAGAGAGGACATGACGGGAGACAGGGTAGATGTTAAATAGATGGCCTGGGAAGGCCTAAGAAGGTGTCATATCAGCAAAGACACAGAGGAGGTGAGGAAGTGAGCCACGTGGCTATGTGGGGACAAAAAGGACAGAGGGAGCAAGAGCACAGAAGCAAGAGCAAAGCAAGCCTGCCTGCAAAAAGGCCAGTGTGGCTGGAGTGGAAGGAATGAACAGGTGAAGAGTCGAGGAGGCCTGAGAGTTGTGGGGTCAAATTGTGTGGGGCCTGTGGATCACATGAAGGACTTCATTCTAAGTGAGATGGAGGCCTTTGGAGGCTTTAGACAGAGAAGTTGAGACAAGGCAGTCAAGCACGAGGGGAGCAGGGGTAGGCTGGTCAGAAGGCTGTGAGAGTAGCCCAGGCTGGAGGCAAAGGTAACTAGAGCCAGTGTGCTTGCCATGACAGTGGTGAGACGTGGCTGGATTCTGGATGTATTCTGAAGTGAAGCCAACACAGTTTCCTTGGTTGTGGGATATGAGAGGAAGGGAGGAGACCCATGCATGACCCCCAAGTTTTTTGGCCTGAGACACTACCTAGACCTTGAGTAGGCCAGGCTACCCCGGGCAGCAATATTACACTGTTCTGAGTCTCCTGAGTCCATTAAGCCCCCAAACCCACCAAGACACCAGGTGTCTGCAAGCAGGGAGTTATATTTGGTTACAAACCGTGAAGGTGAAAAGGATAAGAAAAGTCAAATCGTCGTAAAACCTCTATTTCAGATCCTGTAAGGCCGATGGACTTCTGTCACTGCTGCTACCTGGGGTGGCACTAATGTCCCCTGAGACCAGCAGCACATAGACAGTCAGGTTACATTGTTCTGCTTTTCTCTGACCTGTCACCAGAAGAGCAAGTAAAAAAGTTCTAAACATATGGTACCGAAGCACACTTTGTGAGAGGACATGAATACGTGGCAAGCACAAACTTTCCTCATGCATATTCTCCAATGAGCTGTAAGTCAGCAATCTTAGGCTGTCACCAAATGGATCCCTTTCATAACTAATCATGTTTTGCTAACCTTCAGACACACTTAAGTAACTGACCAGTTCCACTTACCTCAGGCATTTGTGTGTGGCCCACTGAGAACCTAACCGCCCCCCACCCCGCCACCGCCCCCACAACTGTCAAGCCATTTTGAGAGTATTGATCTTGCAGGGCTTTTCCCCACCTCCAGCCCCACTTCTACTCCTCCTTCCTCCCATTTCTACTTTCCCTGAACTGAACTGACCAGTACAACCCACATGTCTGGTACAAACTTAGTCTCTTTTTCATAGCCCCATTGCTTACTTCTCGTTTCTTGCTTTTTAAGGCCCATTACCGTCTTCATCCCTGGCTTCCTACTGGTATTTCCATTAATGAATGTCCTCTTCAAAACAGCCCAACAACATAACTCCTATATGAGGACTTATATCCTGGGACATCCCACCAGTTTTCAGAATAGAGCAATTTTCTTAACGACTCTTCTTTCATTATCCCAACACATACACACATACACACATGAGTGCACACACACACACACATACACACACACACTTCCTATGTCCTTCATGTCTGCTGACTTGTGACATCAGAGCTCCCACTTACCATTTCAGTTTGAAAGCTACATTATAGCCACAATTCCCCCATAGGAATGGTCACCTCTGAGAAATTTAAGATTCTCCCTGTTGTGTCTTTGCAGAGGCTGAAAAAGTGAATCAATCCATGAAGATGCTTTGCTCTTGAGCTTTCTGGGAACATTTTTGCAAATATACTGGTGTTCTCTGTGCTTTGGGGTGTAAGGTAGCCACCTTTTATCTCCAGAAGTTTATTTTTAATGAAATGCTGACATTTTAGCATTTCCTTGCATATCTGCATTCTAGGGTATCTGCCAGTAGTGACAGGAACTCAAGAAAGCATGAAAAATAATCCACTCATTATCAGTCTTGTCTTGAGTTTACCTACAATTGCTATACTCTTGAAATGGATTTTAGTTGGTAATGGAAAATCAATACAAGTAACAAGAGATGGTTCAATCTCCTTAGGTATGTTGTAAGTCATGCCTTTGCACACATATTCATTGCCCTACAAACATACTCAGAGATGTTAGACTTTCTAGAAAGAAATGCGATGCATAAAGAAAATAATATCAGGGTACAGATAAAGGACAGTAATTCCTCTGGCAAAAACAAAATGTCCTTTCAGGGCATATGTGCCAGTCACACCTAAGTGGTAAAGTAAAATTTGGGCAATTTGTCTTATTAAGTTGTTCACCCAGCAACCATATCTGTCTCAAATGATGAAAGGAGTCAACACTGTGAGTCAAGCTGCCTTTTGAAGCATGGTTCCTGACCCTTTCCAGTGCTGGCTGTCTTGTAGCAGTGATATTTGACAGACTTCAGATTTCATACAACTTTCTTCTCCACTCTAACAAAATGTGCTTCTCTGCTGTACTGACTGAAGAAGAGAAAGCTTGGGTACAGTCACCAGTCCTGGGTTCTAGAAAATTCAGTAGCCATTATCACGTTGGGATAGAATACATATTTTTTCTGGTATCACCAAGATTTGCTATGGAAAAAAATATTTTAAATTCATATTTTCCATGCCTTTCACATCTTGCTATTGGCCTAAGATGGCTTCAGAGAATCGTCAAAGATAGCCTCAAGACAAGTGAAATAAGCCAGACACCAAAGGTCAAATACTGTATGACTCCACTCACATGAGATATATAGAATAGGCAAATTCATAAAGACAGATTGTAGAATGAAGGTTACAAGAAGTTGGAGGGAGCAAGAAATGGGGAGTTATTATTTAACCTTCACAGTTTCTGTTTGGAATGATGAAAAAGTTTGGAAATAGGGATGACAGCTGTATGACATTCTAAATGTAATTAATGTCACTGAATTCTACACCTCAAATTGTTTAAAATGGTTAATTCTATGCTATAGATAGTTACCATAATTTGTTTTAATTTTGAAAAGATAACCTGAAGAAACTGAGGTGGAATTTTCCCCTCTGCTTTAATAAACAAGGGTTTTCTCTACAGCCACCACCAAAACTAAATTAGTAGTTTGTGTCATTGCACAGAAAAGATTCCTATCCCCATGCCAGCAAATGATAGAGGTATCTGTGCTCCTCTTTATAGGACGGAAGCAAAAATGGTTCAGAAATTCCTCCGGATACAAAATTTATATATATGTACATAAATTATTTATCACCACAAGCTTATAATGGAAAAACATCATGTATTTGGTCCACCCATTGCCATCTGTGTTCCCTCTCCCTAGAGGAAGCTTCTTTTAAATGAGTCTCTGGTAGTTACCTACAAAGCCCTACATAGTATGCTTAAACCACTATTTCATGCTGTATCATCTCTACCGATTATTTGTAACTTCCTGCTGTAAGAGATAAATGATAGCTCACTTGTACCACCTCCCACTACCTCTACCCTTTCCCTCCCAATATAGTTGCATCACTGTTCTCAGTTCCTCCCACTGATTGCCTCTACAACCTCAGACTTAAATCTCCATTTATTACTCAAACAGACAATTTCTTTTGGCTCCCTATTTTGGAGCTGGAGATATCAGTGATCCCTCTTCCTCTCGCCTTCCACTCTCTTTTACCTCCTAACATCTGTCAGCTCTAGTTTCACTTGTATGTGGTCCAAGCTAAAAGTAGTTAGTTATGGTGGTAAAATCTTCTATTTTTTTTTAATAGGATTATTGCAAAAGTTGAATACCAGTCAACAATGTTTGCATTATAGTAATCAGGTAAGTATTGTTATCTTTAGGAGCACTGGGCATGCTGGAAGTATTCTTTCTTCTCTCAGATCTTAATGTCATAGCCACTCTGACATTTGGAGAATAATCCTGAGATTTACTTCAAAAAGATTCTTCCGCTTCATACTCATCAACTGCTAAATTCACATTTAGTTTGCTACAGATATGGATCAGATGTGTCTTACATATTAGGTTGGGGCAAAAGTAATTGCCACTACTTTTAGTTTGCAGTTAAAAGTAATGGCAAAAACCTGCCAGGCGCGGTGGCTGACACCTGTAATACCAGCACTTTGAAGGCCAAGGCAGGTGGATCACGAGGTCAGGAGTTCGAGATCAGTTTGGCCAACATGGTGAAACCCCGTCTCTACTAAAAGTAAAAAAATTAGCCGGGCATGGTGGCATGCACCTGTAATCCCAGCTACTCAGGAGCCTAAGGCAGGAGAATCATTGGAACCCAGGAGGCAGAGGTTGTAGTGAGCTGAGATCATGCCACTGCACTCCAACCTGGTGACAGAGCAAGATTCTGTCTCAAAAAAAAAAAGTAATGACAAAAACCGCAATTACTTTTACACCAACCTAATAGACTGATTGGTTGGTTGGTTGATTGGTTGGTTGGTTGGTTGATTTTTATTGAAGTTCCTAACAGTCCTACCTTTTCTTCTTGCTTTGTGTGCCTTAATCATGGTTTCTCAAACTCACTCTATTATCTACTCCATCATACACCATTTATTCCAATGACCTACCTTGCAGTGCCCTCCATATTTCTGTTTCTATGTGGACTCGGCCTGTTTCACAAATGCCTTTTCACTGAGCTACTCTGTTAGATCCACCGTTTGTTTGTTTGAAGTTTCCACCTATTCTCACAATTTGCTCTAAATCCTCTAGGGTTATTCATTTCTGGTTTTATTTTTCTCTTGGTGGGTGGTAAGAAGAGATCTTTTATTTTACATTTTTATATTTCCTAAATATCTTGGGATTCTTAGTGGTCTATTTATATCTGTTTCAATAAAAAATTCTTCCTGATAAAAAAACTTTCAACAAATCAGGTATAAAAGAACATATTTCAACTTTATAAAGGCCATATAAAGGCCATATAGGACAAGCCCACAGCTAATATCATACTCAATGGTGAAAAGCTGAAAGCTTTTTCTTTTATGTTATGAACAAGACAAGGATGTCCACTCTCACCACTTTTACTTACTATAAGACTGAAAGTCCTAACCAGGGCAATTGAGCAAGAAAAATATATATATTTAAAAAAGATATCTAAATCAGAAAAGGAGAAGCAAAATTTTCTCTGTTTGCAGATGACAAAGCCTTATATATAGAAAACCCTAAAGCCTACACCAAAAAATTGTTAGAACTGAAAAACAAATTTACTAAAGTCACAAGATACAAAATCAGCATACGAAAAACAGTTGTAGTCCTATTCACTAACAATGAACTATCCAAAAACATAAGAAAACAGTCACATTTACAATAACTTCCAAAAAGATAAAATACATGAAAATATATTTAACCAAGGAGGTAAAAGATCTATACACTGATAGCTATAAAACATTGATGAAAGAAATTGAAAATGACACAAATAAATGGAAAGATATTCCATGTTTATGAATTAAAGAAATTAATATTGTAGAAATATACTACCCAAAGCAATCTACAGATTCAATGCTATCCTTGTCAAAATACCAATGACATTTTTCACAGAAATAGAAAGAATAATCCTAAAATTTATACAGAACCACAAAAGACCCTGAATAGTCAAATCAACCTCAAAGAAAAAGAACAAAGCTGGAGAAATCACACTACCTTATTATAAATTATAAAGTTACAGTAATCAAACAGTACGGTACTGGCATAAAAGCAGATAGACCAATAGAACAGAATAGAAAGCCCAGTAATAAATCTACATACAGTAAATTGATATTTGACAAAGGTGTCACTAACACACAATGGGGAAAAACAGTCTTTAATAAATGATTTTGGAAAAACTGCACATCCACATGCAGAAGAATAAAATTGGACTCTTATCTCACACCATATATAAAAATTGATCCAAAATGAATTAAAGACTTAAATGTAGGCCTGGACCTGTAAAACCACTAGAAGAAAACAGAGGGGAAAGTCTCTATAGCATTGGTCTGGGCAGTGATTTTTTGGCTATGACCCCAAAGGCACAGGTAACAAAAGCAAAAATAGGCAAATGGGATTGCATGAAACTAAAAATCTTCTGTAAAGAAAACAATCAAGAGTAAAAAGACAACCTATAGAGTAGGAGAAAATATTTGCAAACCATACATCTGGTAGGGGGTTAATATCCAAAATATGTAAAGAACTCCTGCAAGTTAATAGTAAGAAAACAAATTTTAAAGAGGGCAAAGGACCTGAATAGACATTTCCCCAAATAAAACATACAAATGGCCGACAGGTATATGAAGAAATGCCCAACATTACTAATTAACAGAAAAATTCAAATAAAAACTATGGTGAGATATCGTCTCACACGTGTTAGAATGCCTATTACACACACACAAAAAAGATATAATAAGTGTTGGTAAGGATGTGGAGAAAAGGAAACTCTTCTTCACTGATGATGGGAATGTAAGTTAGTAGAGCCATTATAGAAAATAATACGGTGTTTCCTCAAAAAAATTAAAAATAGAGCTGCCATATAATCCAGCAATCCCACTACTGTATATATATTCAAAAAAGAGGAAATCAGTGTGTCAAAGAGATACTTGCATTCCTGTGTTTATTGCAGCATTGGAATCAATCTAAGTGTGCAAGATATGGAATCAATCTAAGTGTCCATCAATAAATGAATGGGTTTTTAAAAATCTGATATGAGATATGTGTGTGTGTGTGTGTGTGTGTGTGTGTGTGTGTGTGTACAGATACACGGACACACACAAAGTGAAATACTGTTTTTTCTTAAAGAGGAAGGCAATTTTGTCACTTACAACATGGATGAAGCTGGAGGATATTACATTAAGTGAAACAATCTGGGTGCAGAAAGACAAATACTGTACGATCTCACTCGTGTAGAGTGTAAAAATTTTGAACTCACAGAAGAGTAGAATGGTAGTTACCAGGGGCTGAAGCAGGCAGCAGATAGAGAGATATCAATCAAAGAGTACAAAGTTTCAGTTAGACAGGATGAATAAACTCTGGGGATCTATTGTACGGCATGGAATGGTTAATAGGAACAGTATGGTTAATAGTAATGTATTGTACACTCGAAAATTGCTCTGGAAGTAATTTTAAAATGTTCTTACTACAAAAAAAATAACTATGTGAGGTGATGGATACGTTAGCTTGGTTGTGGTAACCATTTCACAGTGTATAACATATATCAAAATATCGCATTGTACACTGTAAATATATACAATTCTTATTTGTCAATTAGAAATAAAAATAAAAGACTGAAGCAATAGGGCCATTGCAAATATCAGTGGAATTGTTGGTTGGCAAATTTCAATTTAGGGTAAGTGAACAGGAGACGTCCTAAAAGCTAGAATTAGGAATGAGTGTATATATCCAGAGGGGTACACTGTCTCTCTACAAGTTCATTCAATTTTTTTAAAGAAAAATTAATCCTTTTTGTTGTAACACCCTTTCCTAACCACCTTATATAAAACAGTACCCCCGTGCGGTGACTCTCTATTTTTTCAACCTGTTGTATTTCCTTCACAACTCTTACCACCCTCAAAATCATCTAATTTGTCACTTGCTCATAGTTTATTTCTCCCACTACAACATAAGGTTCATGAGAGAAGATCTTTTTTTTAAAATATATCTGGTTTACTACTGTATCCTTAGTGCTTGGAACGCTGACACACAGTAGGTGCTCAGTAAGTATTGCCTGAATTAATGAATTAATTATGTAATGAATGAAAATGCTATGGCTGGACCACTACAATCTCAAGAAATAATTCATATACATTACAAAAATGGGAAAAAACAAAAGTTTTTTGATGTCATAGAAAATTAAGCATGCTTACTACTTTGTGATATTTCTTTTTGAAACCAGGGAGAGTCCAATCCTCAGGCCCCAAAATAAAAAATAAAAACTTCTCATTGGATGTCATAACTCCCAATCATCTCAAACGGGGCAGGTCATTTTCTCGCCCCTGGAGCCCACAGGAGTGGCCAGGTCATGTCCTCAGAGCTTGATCTAAAAAAACCTTTCTTTGTCTTCTTCGATTAAAACATTATTTAGTACTTCTGAAAAAATCTAAGGAGCAAAATTTTACCAGCAGAGAGTTGAGCAATACATACAGGTAATATCAGATTATCACTTAATATTCTCAATTAGAAAATAAGGCTGGGCATGATGGCTCACCCTTGTAATTCCAGCACTTTGAGAGGCTGAGGTGGGCGGATCACTTGAGGTAAGGAGTTCAAGACCAGCCTGGCCAACATGGTGGAACCCCGTCTCTACTAAAAATACAAAAATTAGCCAGGCATGCCGGCCTGCGCTTGTAATCCCGGTACCCAGGAAGCTGAGGCGAGGAGAATTGCTTGAACCCAGGAGATGGAGTTTGCATTGAGCCAAGATTGCCACTGCACTCCAGCCTGGGTGACAGAGTGAGACTCCATCTCAAAAAAGAAGAAGAAGAAAAGAAGAAGAAGAAGAAGAAGAAGAAGAAGAAGAAGGAGAAGGAGAAGGAGAAGGAGAAGGAGAAGGAGAAGGAGAAGGAGAAGGAGAAGGAGAAGGAGAAGGAGAAGGAGAAGGAGAAGGAGAAGGAGAAGGAGAAGGAGAAGGAGAAGGAGAAGGAGAAGGAGAAGGAGAAGGAGAAGGAGAGGAAGAAGAGGAAGAAGAGGAAGAAGAGGAAGAAGAGGAAGAAGAGGAAGAAGAGGAAGAAGAGGAAGAAGAAGAAGAAGGAGGAGGAAGGAGGAGGAGGAGGAGGAGGAGGTGAGGAGGAGGAGGAGGAAGAAGAGAAGAAAAAGAATTTTGTGAAAATACTCTTTTGATCTAAGAATGTCTATTAGAATCTGAATTTTTCACTGCTTTATGAAAATAACTAATTAAAGACAAGGCATGGAGAATCAACTTCACTCTGACCTCCTGCCAGGTATTTGCATAAAACATTGGCCAATTTAATAATCTAAGATTGAGTATTGAGAACACTCAGTCGCTTGAAGGCATTTGTCTTCTAATAGATGACCTGGTAACTAATATAGTTAATTGTAGTCCACATTTCTTTTACTGCCTGGACACAAGTCTACTTATTTCAGGGAACAGGCCTGTTAATATTCAGTTCAACAAACATTTATTGCCTGCTTTGTATTCTTATGAAATTTTGCAACCTCTTTCCATTCCCAAAACTAAGTATTTTTGGACTTTAATTTCCTGTTTTCACTTTAAGTGACTTATTCCGTAATCAGTTATCTCCTAACCACTTCCAAATAGTGACATTCTTTAAAAATCCCCATACTGTAATACAATGCAATGGAATATTATTCAGCACTACAAAAAAACGTGCTATCAAGCCATGAAAAGACACAGAGGAACCTTAAACGGAGGAACCTTAAACGCATATTTTTAAGTGAAAGAAGCAATCTGAAAAAGGCTACATACTGTGTGATTCCAACTATATGATATTCTGGAAGAGGCAAAACTATGAAGGCAGTAGAAGATTGGTGGTTGCCGGGGGTTGCGGGGAGTGAAGGATGAATAGATGGAGCACAAGGAATTTTTAGGGCAGTTACTGTAAACTCTGGACTTTGAGTGATACTAACGTGTCAGTGTAGGTTTACCAATTGTGACAAATACACCACTCTGGTGCAGGATGTTGACAGTGAGATTGTGCAAGTGTGAGATAGGAGAATAAATAGAAACTCCTAGACTTTCCATTCAATTTTGCTATGAACCTAAAATGCTCTAAAAATTAATTCTATTTAAAAACATCTCCAGTCCTAAGTAAGTAATCTTATACTATGACTCTGTGTGGCTGTTTAGAACACAGAAGTGAAGGAAAATGTCCGTAATTCAATCTTGATCCCTTTTTAATTCATCTTCCTTCTATGCACACAAATGCATTGCAAATGTGCACCTGTGCATGCACAAGCACGCCCTGCTCAGTGTCTTCCTGATAGCCAGAACACAGAATGCATGTTTGTGACTAAATTTGTAATTCTAAACTCTGGGCCAATGAGCCTGCAACTATCAAAAGTACCCGTAAACCACTAATCTCTGATCAGTTAATGTGCAGAGAGAGCACAACTTTTCAAACATGAGAAGCCTTTGAACTATTCTCCCAACTTGGAAAAAAAAAAAAAAAACAGTTGCCTAAGGCAGTAACTAATCAATAAACCAACTAACCCAAAGGGGCACTATATCACTAGGTAAATAAATAAGCACTGTACATTGGAAAATGGTGTAGCTATTTTCACCTTGTGAACCTGAGACACAGCCAAAAATCAGCTGTTGAAAAGGTCACTAGGTGCCCAAATGCCATTCTCGGCAAGCACTAAAAGCAGGAAACGTATGTGTACAATACAGTACTAAATTCGCTTAATAGAGAAAGAATCATCCCCACATTTCATATAACCAGAATCCAGAAATTGGTATTGCAGTTTGGATATTGATGGATTTTCATAATTAATTCTGCATGTGAAGTACAGTATGGAACTCACACATCCTTTTCCCCTGTTTCTCTGAGTTAACTTCTGATTGGCTCCTGAATTGGCCACCTGAAGCACAGCACTAAGCTGTGAGTCACCTGCAAGGGTTTGTTGGGCTTGAAAAAACTAGTCCCACAACATCCTCTGAGGACACTGGAAGGTCAACTTGTTGCTTCTAATTGAAGGTGGGTTTGGAGCCTCCAGTGTTGCGTAATAAGCTGAGGAAGAACCCTCAGATATCTAATCTGGCATAATATCCACTGTATCCACATAAAGATTTTCTTAGGTTCTCTTAGATGTAAGAAATAAAGAGTCAGTCATTACTTCAAGCAGTTGGGAGTGGGAATGGGACAGGGGCATCAGTACATGGAGAATAATTCCTGTAAGAGCTTGTAAGTTCAGGAAATTATAAACAGCTAAGCCCCAGAGAGAACAAAAACTGAAGCATCTAGAAACTTCTGAGGCAGGGATATTTAACCTTTATTCTAATACAGCTAGAAGAAGAAAGTCCTTTCAGGAGAGCCCCTTCCTGAAAGCAGGTCTCAAAGACTTCCTACAGATAAGATTCCAAGAACTAAACTTGAAGCAAAATATATATATATATACAAAACATGAGAAATAAAGCATTATTAGTGATTTTAGCAAAAACATACAGCAACTGGAACTTTCACACACTGCTGGCTGGAATCTGACAATGGTACAATTACTCTGGAGAACGGTGTGATCCTTTCTTATAAAGCTAAATGTACGTTTACTATACATCCTGGCAAGTCCATTCTCAGGAATTTACCCAAGAAAAAAGAAAACATGTGTTCACCAAAGACTTCGACTCAAATGTTCATTGTGACTTTATTCATAATAGCCCCAAACTGGAAAAATTCATATGTCCACTAAAAGGTGAATGGATAAACAAATATGACATAACCATGCAGTGGAATACTACTCAGCAATGAGATAGGGATTAATTACTGATAAACACAGTAACATTACGCTTAGTGACAGAAAACAGAAAAAAAAAAGAGTATATTCTGTATGATTCCATTTATATGAAATTCTGGAGCAGGCTAAACCAATTTAGACTGTCAGAAATGAGAACAGAGGTTGCTTTGGGCAAGAAGTGGATGGGAAATTCACTGCAAATAGACTAGAAATGTTTTAGTGTAATATAAATATTCTTTATCTAGATTATGGCAGTGATTACATGGGTGTATTGTTTGTCAAAATTTATCAAACTATATGCTATGATGATACTACATCTATATAAAATGATGACAGCAAACATCATTTTATTGTATGTGAATATGCCACAATAACAGTATTTTTTTAAAAAGGTTAAAAACAAATTCTTAAAGGTAAGAAGAACTAATTATTTTATCCTTTCTGAAGTAAGGTATCGATGGGCTCTTGCTTCTCTTTCAGATTTATTACAGGTTGCACTAGAGTTTGGGGGTGAGAGGATTTGTTTTTGTTTTAATTAACTTTTCTACTTCTTTAATATTTAATGTTGAGGTTAGTGACCTTTGATGTAAATTATATTCCTGGAAGAAATAAATCATTGCCTCAATAAACTAGACATTAACCTTTTTACCCTTAATTTGTTCTCTAATAATTTTTGCCTTTAGCAGAGAAAAACAGCAAAATATAGATTATGAGAAGAGTCCCTCCAGCAAAAATAAACCACATATTTTCCAATCAAAAATATGTATGAGAGTCATTCAGACTGCAGCATGGATTTGAAAGGAGGTTGCATTTTTCCCCTTAGTACTTTAGGTGCTGAATATTCTCAAAACACAGCAGGTCTGCTATAACATTGATCAAACCACATGAAGAATTTTTTATTTCTACAAGTTGAAGTTGAATGTTTCATTATTTTTAGATAAATAAATATATACAATAGTTATACTTTCAGCAGTAAAAATTGTATATTTTAAACAAAGGAATCCATTTCTATGTTACCATAATTTTATAACATATGCTTTTCAGGTGTATATTTTAATGGGGGTCTAATTACCATTGTATTTATTTTATTTTAAATGTTTTCATACTAATTTGTTCTTGGCAGCAGACAAGAGGCAAATGCGTTTTAATCTTTAGTTCTTAATTGCAAGTAATCTTAACCCAACCTCCCAGGGAAAGGGTACCTGCATTTTATAATTGGTCCTTCATAGGACCAATTTTTACAAATCTCTCCCAAAACTGCAATTCTCAACCAGGTCTATCCTAACCTCAAAGCCTGTGCTCTTAACTTCTGTGCTACACCATCTCCAGATGTTGACAGTCAAGATCAGGACATGGGACCCGTTCACATGAAACAATCAATGCATACCCTGGCTTCACTATCCAGATTGGACCCAATGGACTTCACTCGACTTGATCTTTGGCCAGGCCTCCCATGTTACTCTGTCACCCAGAGCCACTCCCTCTGTCTGCTTTTGCTCTGGCTTCCTGGCTGCTGAGTCGTGCCAGAAGAGAGCTAGAAACTGGGGAATTTTGGGGGCACTGCAAATCCATGTTCTTTTAGCCCAGTTAATCTTCACTGCTGTGTGGGGGTTGCTTTACTCCTTTTACTGTGGAATATTTAGTGGCTGTTCTGACTCTTTCTACTCCTTTAAGTTTCTAATGCTAGACATTCTCTTTACAAAAGAAGGAATTTTACAAAAAAGATAAATACAATTTATCATGATATTATTAACCTTTATCTCTAAGAATTTCTCTACATCTTTTTCTTTTCCTACTCTTCCACTCCTTGCTAAACTTTTTCATTGCTACTCTCTCTCTTTCTTTCTCTCTGTCTTTCCCTCTCCCTCTCTCTCTCACACACACATATCTTCAATATTTCCCTCTCTTGCTCTTCTCTGCATACTTCCCTTTGACCCTCTCATTCAAGTGAGCAACTGCCTTTATTTCACCATTAAATTCCTCCTGTGTATGGGCAACACTCCTCTCTCCATATCCTCAGCTGGGGTACCTCAACCTCAGTTTCTTTCTGTGTGGCTTCTGTCCTACCTCTCTATGCAAACTGCTTTCTTTGAGGTCTTGAGCAAAGTGCTACTCACAGATCCAACGGCCTCTTGTTGGGCTACAGGCATTTCAGTCTCTCTCAAAATTGTGCACACTGCTCACCACTATTTCCTTCCTACATCTCTGCTTCCATAACATTATTCTGGTTCTCCTCCACCCTCTTTCATCTCTTCTCTGTCCTCTGTTATTGTCCCTAATCTTCCTTCCTGACACACAAGTACACATCCTCCCTTTCTGGTCCCTCTCTAACATATTCTCCCCCTCAATGATTTCATAAACTTCCAAGTCATCTAAATAGTAAGAGAACCTCCATCAGACCCATAATGAAAGTGTTAATGAATATCAGTAGGTATTGGACAGTAGGTAATCATTTAAAAGCTGTTCATTTTATACCTAAGGGATCAGGTTCAATTCCTCTATAAAAACTACTCTAACAATGTAACATTCTATCATATGTATTACATGTATTTCCTAATATCTTTCCCTGCCTCACTGTTTTCTAACATTCTAATGCTGAAAACCTACATATAACATGCATCTCTACACTGGTTTCCATCCCTAAGGAAATAATATCCTACTTTAGGCTCTATTCCTTTTTGATCTAGACTATTGATACAGATTTTTTATTTACTTTTCTCCCTTCTTACATGGCATTTTAAAATACTCTATAACCCAATATATCTGAAAATTTACTATGCTATTTCCAAACTACAGCCGGTGAAATCTCATTTATTTTTTAAAGTCAAATTCAAATACTGCCTTCTCCATGGACATTTAATCTCCCTGACAGCTTCCTTAAGAATTTCTTCATGCCTGCTCTATGGTGTTTATCACAATCTGCCTTGTTTTGCTATCGTTTGTATGAATGCCTTAACTCTGCTGCAAGATCATTTGGCCCTTGAGAGTAAGAGCCATATATCTTGTTCATATTTGCATTTTTCATGGCATTAAGCATAGTGCCTTACAAATAATAAGAGTATGCTGTAGTTTTCATTAAAAAATATTCCTATTAATAATATGTAACATTAGAGAAAGCTCTATGGGAAAGCAGCACACACTAACTTAACTGACATTTATTGTCGAGGCTTTAAAACTTTTTAGGTTATAGACCTTTTGAGAGTCCATTCAAAGCTATGGACTTGCATGGACTTTTGAGATCCCATGAAGCCATTCATGAACTTCCGCTTAAGAACTGTTGGATTTGACTGTGTGTTATTATGATTATTATCATTATCATTATAAATGTGGCCAGTTATCTCTAAAGAATAGAAGATCTAAATGCCCAATGCCTGTGAGATGCTCTTTCCTTGGGTTTCAGTGAAGAGGGGGACCCTCCCTCTGAGTATATCTTTCCTTAATTACCATACTGCCTAACACAGAAACAGGAAGTAAGTCCATCTGAGAACAGCTTTTCTAAAGCAGCACAGGTTCTGTGTAATCACCAGTCATGGTTGCTGAAGACACTGGTGAAACAGCTCTAAAAGCAGCCAACATCCCAAAGAAGCAAAGCAAGAAAGTCTAACAATTTTTCACATCTGTGTTCTTGTATTTGAATTGTTTGATCATCTGACTGAATCGTAAGTCTTATGCCAGTATATTTTTTTCTTATTTTACACAGCACTGGTTATCTTGTCGGTACACAAGAATAATAACAATCATTAAGAAAATTAAAGTGGCAAAGCTTTTCATTTTTTAGTATTATTTCCATGAATTAGATGCAATGCAAGTGGAAGTCTGCTGTGGAAGGGATTGAGATGTGCGGAGACCTTATTAGTGATATTTAATTGTGATATTTAAATGCTATTTTTATAGCAATTTGGCATTGACATGTGGCATGTAATTTAGAAGGGGTGCAAGATGTAATTATTAAGTATTCTGAAGCTAATTACTTAGATAAAAACAAATATTTTATTATTAAAAGGATTACACATTCATTTATGTAGTCTAGGACATTCTAATAGTAATTGCTGTCCTTATTTGCCTAGACTGATGTGAGATAGTCAAGGGATCTTTTTGGATATCCACATATAGCTCAGAAGTCATAAATGCATTGGTCTCTCTATTTATTGTATATTCTTTCAATAGTAATTTTATGATTAATATCTTCCATTTGCATAGGATTTTACAATTTGCAAATAACTTTCATATGCAGTGATTATCTCATTTTATCATTACCTTTTAAGCTAGATAAGTTATTATTAAGCATATTTTAGATTAAGAAACTAAGACACAGGGTGCTATGGACTGAATTGTGTACACCCAAAATTTGTACGTTGAAGCCCTAACCCGCAATGTGACTGTATTTGGAAAAAGGGCTTTCAGGAGGTAATTAAGGTTTTCGAAGGCCTTAAGAGTAGGATCTTAATCTGATAGGATTGATGCTTTTATAACAAAAGCAGAGGAGAGACCTCTCTCTGTGTCTCTATCCCACAAGTGTTCACACAGTGAGAAGGCAACTGTCTACAAAGCCAGGAGAATAGCCCTCACCAGAGCCCAATCACAATGATACCCTGACCTCAGACTCCCAACCTCCAGAACTGTAAGAAAATAAATCTCTGTTGGTGAAGCCACTCACTCTATGGTATTCTGTTATGGCAGCCAGAGCACTACAACACAGAGAAATTTGCCCCTAAAATCTCTTAAGTTATGGCATTGAATGTAGAACCCTCATTCCTCTCTTATTCCAGCAGTATTCCCACCAAAATGTGTCACCTTTGAAGAAAAAATTGACAAGTTGGGAGTGATTTCATTTTTCTCAAAGAGTTAAATAAAGGGCAAGAAAGAAATCTGTACTCACATGAAAATGAAAAAATCAATGCACAGGAAAGAAAACAATAAATATTTAACTTGATGAAATCCCGTAGGCCTTTGAAAGACATTAATCTCCTATTGTGGCTTTTCTTCATCTTAGTTTCTAGTCAGGGGAAGGCGATTATCAAGTAAAATATCCTTGTGTGCCCTGAGATCTCCCACAGGACCCTCTATCCTCTGAGACTCCACCTAATGTGGGCTTCGTGCCCAAAACACCAGCAGTTCCAACCTAATAATAAAAATGAGCTGGAAAATCTTAGGTAAAGTTCTGTTTCTAATACTAAGGATGAATAATGTATTTATCAGGTCAAATGTGAGAAGACATATAGGAAGAAATAGAGGAATTCGACAGTACTCAGGCCTGTTTCACATTTATGAGAACTGGTAAACAGAGACACCAGAAATATGCTAGTCAGAATATAGCCTCTGAGATTGTAAAAACTATTCTCTTATTCTTAAAGGTGGCCACGTTTTGAAACATTTAATCTAATAAAAGATTAGAAACAGCATAAAGAGGAGGAAAAACAAAGTGGAAGATGGCAGGAAAAGGAAAGAGGGAAGGAAGCTCTAGATCTTTCAGAAACGAAGTAAGAATTCAACTCAACAGAAATAAAAGTGTGTTTCCAGTCAGAATGGCTATTATTAAAAAGACAAAAAATAACAGGTGCTGACGGGGTTGTGGAGAAAAGGGAACACTTACACACTGTTGGTGGGAGTGTAAATTAGTTCAATGATTGTGGAAAGCAACCTGGCAAGTCCTCAAAGAGCTAAAAACAGAACCATTCAACCCAGCAATCCCATTACTGGGTATATACCCAGAGGAATAGGAATCACATGCATGTGAATGTGTATTGAAGCACTATTCACAACAGTGAAGATGTGCAATCAACCTAAATGCCCATCATTGGCAGATTGGGTAAAGAAAATGTGGTACATATATTCCAAGGAATACTACACAGCCATAAAAAATAACAAGACCATGCCTTTTGCAGGAACACTGATGGAGGCCATTACCCTTAGCAAACTAATGCAGGAACAGAAAACCAAATATCACATGTTCTCATAAGTGGGAACTAAATGATGAGAACTCATGGACATAAAGAGGAAAGCAGCAGACACTGGGGGCCTACTTGAGGGTAGAGGGTGGGAGGAGGGAGAGGATCACAAAAAATAACTATTAAACTAGGTTTAATACCTGCATTACTAAATAATCTGTACAACAAACCCCCATGACATGAGTTTGCCTATACAACAAACCAGCACATGTACCCCTGAACCTAAAATAAAAGTTAAAAAATAAAAAGTAATAAAAAAGTTAAAGCAATTTCAAGTACAATTTTTTTCACTGTAGCTTTTCATCATCATAATTTTCAAAAGGATGTCAGAAATAAAATATTTCAGCAACCACAAAAAAAAAAAGAAATGAAAGTGTGTTTAAGTACAACTGTTTGGGCTACTCTAGCCACATTTATTTGCAATCTTTGGTCTTTTATTGCTTCATTTAAAAAAATACTTTAATTTTCATAGATTCAAAGGTCAATAATTACAGCTGGAACAGTTATGCTATAATGTAAAGCCATTTTTCTTTGCATTAAGTCAAATTTGTAGTACGATTTGAAATGAATTTGAAAGATTTTACCACGTCCAGGCGATCTGAGACAAGACATGTCTTTCATCACTTCTGGCTTAAGTGGTTGCAAACTCCTACTTTCAAGATACCATTGAACGGACTAGGAAGCTCAGTGTTTGAATATCAGAATTCCAACTCTCCCTCCCCTCCATACACCCACCCACCCCTGCCAATGTTAGAAGACCACGGAAGCTACTGGAAATCTTTTTAAAGAAATAACTGGCCTATAATACAAGGTAGCAATGGGAATGGAAGAGCTAGAAACAGAACACAGAGACTGGAGAAATATTTAGACATGGTGGGCAGGGGAGAGGGAGGAATAAATAAATGGTGAAGCCATTGGGGGTGGATGGAGTAGTCCTAGAATAATCCTTTCATAAAATTTCCCCATCTACGTTCACAGCATCTCCATCTCTGTACACTTTTCATGATCACACCAGACTTTCCTAGGGTCTTGCCCTTAGTGTTCCTACAGCACTTTCTGCCTGCTTCATTGTAACATTTAGACATTCAGAACACAGACTTCAGTGTAAATCCAGCCCCTACCATTTACTAGTTGTGTGACCTTGAGCAAAGTACTTAACCTCTAAAATCTGTTTTCTTCATCTGTAAAATAAAAATGGAACCTACTTCATAATTTTCTTTGAAATTAAAATTGTATAATGCATGAAAAAGTGATGAGCAAATTGTCCATCACACATGTCCTCAATAAATGTTACCCTACTATTAGTTTTAGCACTTATCATATTGTGTTTTAATCACTGTCTTGTGGGTGTCTCCTACTCTCTTTTGAGATCATCTAAGGCAGAGAATGTGCTCTATTCATTTTTGCCAACCCGTAACTAGCATAGTTCCTGGCACATAGTAGTAGATAAATAAACAAATCAATAAGTATGAATTGAGAATTGTATTAATAAATAAAAACAAATTTTCTCAGGTCTAAAAAATCCAATCTGAGCTATATCTGAAGGTTAATTTGGATCTATGATCAAAGTTCTCAGAGTTTGTTTATTCATTCATTTATTTAAACAGACTTCCATGTTGTACCTACAACTGGGGCCAGGGCAGGAGTGGTCAAGGGGTGTTGGCATCTGCCCTTCTTTGGCCATTTAATTCTGTAGGCAGTGGAAAATCATTAAAATTTTTAAATAAAGGGGCAATATAATCAGTGAAGAAGAGGCTGGATTGGAGGCCAAAGAGGACGACTAGAGTAAGAGTAGCTAGTTAGTGGGCTAGAGAAAAACTCCTTGGTTTTGACTAGAGCACAATTAATGGGAGAAAGATCTAACTCTAAAGACAATCAACAGACAGAAACTACCAGGCTTGTGACTGACTGAATGTAGGAAATGAAGGAGAAAAAGAAATCTAGAGGCCCCTTTTCAATGTATGAATAAAGAAACTGTGGAGACTTAATAGAGGCAGCATTTTTCTTGAATGCAGTGTATTTTTTTAAATTACAGTAGAATGGCCAGGCACAGTGGCTCACACCTATAATCCCAGCACTTTGGGAGGCCGAGGCAGGCGGATCACGAGGTCAGGAGATCAAGACCATCCTGGCTAACACAGTGAAACCCCATCTCTACCAAAAATACAAAAAATGAGCCAAGCATGGTGGTGGATGCCTGTAGTCCCAGCTACTCGGGAGGCTGAGACAGGAAAATGGCATGAACCAGGGAGGTGGAGATTTCAGTGAGCACTCCAGCCTGGGCGACAGAGCAAGACTCCGTCTAAAAATTAATTAATTAATTAATTAATTAATTAATTACAGTAGAGTGATACATTTGTTAAATAAGAGAACCCAGGAGTATTATAAAATCTGTATATAGGTTAGACTGTTTTTGACTTGCAAACATGTGTAATTTGACCTACACAGAGTATTTTTTAATTGTATAAAAACAGTTTTTATCTTCAGATAGGGCAGGAGCCCCCCAAAGTATCCCAATGCCCCCCATTCCCTACCATCTTACATCATTAGGCACGGAAGAAGAAAATATCCTGATTTTCTCCTCTGTGTGCAAATGCCTTCCCCAGGCCACTCAGGTCAGAGTCAGTCCCCCTACCTAAACCATACTTATTGCATATTCAGCCTTTATGCATGCACCTATTTGTGTGCTTTTTAAAACTATGTAGAGGCCCAGATGTCTAAAAAATGTTTTTCTTTTTTCTTTTTATAACTAAATGAAGTTCTGATATTATGGCACATTCCACCCGGTGGCAAGCCCTGTAGGTAAGGCTTTCCCTCCTTATCCCTCTTTTTCTTGAAGTTAATTTGATACACTGCAAAATGTCGCATCATAGATTGTTTGCATGTGAGTATTGGGAGAGGAAAGGGCTCATGACTCAGCCATGGTCATCTGCCTTGAGAAGCATCTATTGAGGAAGGAAAATCCTATATGCCCCATGGGCATGGCCCTCTCCCTACACAGGCACCCACTTAGGATATGAGTTCCTACTACATGCTCATCCCAGCTGTGGGCCCCCTTCCGGCCCACCAGCTCTCCATGCTCACTAGCACTTCTGCCTTCCTCAGAGTACGGGAGAATTTGGGTGTTCTCATTGCTTTCATGCCTTGGTGACACAGAACTCAGGTCACATCCCACTTCACAGAATTCTAGTCTGTTTTCAGACTCCACAACTTACAGGAGGCCCTCATCATCCATCATCCCTCTCCCCTCAGCTCTTAAAGCTGTCTTTTGGTTAGAGATGCCCATCAGCATCTCTTGCTCTTGATTTATGTCTAATCTGCTCCTCACTCTTCCAGTTGAGGAATCCTTTCAGTTTTAGTATATGTGCTGCTAAAGTAAGCACCCAGTTGGGAACTCTCAATTTACTTGTTTCCACTCATCACCAATTCTTCAACGCCCACCTGCTCTCAATGTCCAGAAGACACAGGCTCTTGCAACAACACTCTCTCACCATTTTTTTCGAAGCTATTACCTCTGCCAGAGGCTTCAAGTGTCTACTGCGACATTCAAAGGCTGAGCACTGAATCCTATCTTCCCTTTTGAATTTTTGCAATAAGGGGTATGTGTGGCTAGCTCTAGCTAATCACCAAGATGAGATTAGAAGGGATTGTACAAGAGACATCAGAGAAAAAAGCAGTTGAAGTTCAATGCAGTATCCTGTTACAGATGCATATTTTGAGAATGAAATTGTCTCATTCTTTTCTTGCCTAGAATCCTCCTCCAAACACACTACACCACACACACACACATCCGAGATGCTACCATAAAAGGTTTTCTAAGCATACTTTGTCATGAAGGGAAAGGAAAGGAACTAATATTTATTAAGTGCCTGCTCCATGTGCCAGGCTATTTGCTAGTTTCTTTGACATAAATTACCCCTTTTATTTTCGCCTAGGAAGAAAATAACTTGTTTTTGCATTGTCCCTAAATGCACCATTGCTAAATTTTCCCTATCCTGCCCCTGCAGAGAAATTCTAACATTCACCAGAAAGTCCTTGTGCCAAAGTACTTCCAATTTTTTCTCCATGATTTCATTTCCACCCTCCTGGTTCAAGTTTGCAGCTGGAATTGGGAGTGGATAGCAGTTATTCCAAAAGGAATAACCAATCCTTTGCCCAAATTATCTGAAAGAGATGAGAGCACACCGAACCCTTGAGGTCAGTTTGGATTCAGGTTAGATTCTGAGGCTGAGAGCCAAACTGGCATAAACATACACCATAATTGCAAAGCTAATAAAATTACTAAGAATGTCCTCTGACCCATATAGTTTTCATTAATCCAAAACATATTTAAGTGCCTACTGTACTATGTGCTAGAATGCATAGAATATAGAGTCATCACATATGTAATATCTACCTTTTGGGAGTTCTTAGACTTCCTGTATAGTCCCAGGTGTATCTGTTTCATATAAAAACAAACCATTGAACAAAAACTTTACACTACCATGTAATTCTTTCCATCTAAACATTGCCTCCCCACAACGTATATCAAAGATATTTTTCCATTGATTTTTTTTCTCCCACTCAATTAACTAGGTTTCTGATTTAAAAGTAGAGGAATTATCAGTGATTGTGACATGATGTGATAAAGCCCTTGACTCTATCTCACCTTCCTTCTACTCTAGAAAGACCTAGGTCAGACACCAAGGATGAAAAAGCAAGAGTGTCTATCTCATGTTTTAATCTGCAGCAGTCAAAAGGGCTTTGTCTTTGCTGGAGGCGGTTTAAAGAGCCTTCCCAGAATTTCTCCTTTAGAAACCCTACAGTTAGTTTCTCTAAAATCTTTATAAGTGAATGAATAAATAAGCACTGGCAGTGAAGATGAAGGATAGAATTAATGTTTATGAATGCCATTGATGTTCTTTTAATTTGGGGTTTGCAATTACAGATACTGTCTTTTATTTAAAACAAATGTCAGTCAACAAAGAGTTGTTGCTCTTCTTCGAGAATCTTGTGAGAGTCCATTAATCATGTAAAATGATTTATATCTTTCTTAATGGTCCAAGGGTAATAATTTAGAAACCCATGCCGTAATTAATATAGTCTCTTGAGTACTTATGCCGAGCAACTCCAAAAAGTGTCTCTCTCTTTCTAATCTTATTAGTTTTAACTGATGTTCTGTTTTCCCTATTGTTTCACTATGGAAAGTTTTATGTATAAATGTTTGTTTCATCATCATCATCATTTAAAACTTTCATTATGAGTTGTGACTAAGATAATGGAGCCAACTTTCAATTTTGTCACTATATAATAATATTTTCTAAATTATTTTCATTCTTTTTAATAGCAAACATGAAGTAACTTAAAAGAGAGAAGAAGGAAAACACAAATTGTAAAACCAAAATTGGTCAAACTGGGCAAGTTTCAGTCTGGTCTGCTGAGAAGACCACAGAGATTTAGAAGCAAAAGACCCATGTTTGACTTCTGGTTCAGCTTCTTACTAACGGTCTGGTCAAGTTGCTCATTTGGGGATCCTTTTGCTATGAGATGGAAAAATCAGCATTTTCCAGAATTCTTATAGCAATAAAAGAGTTCATTAATAGTGTGTAACAGAGCTTAGTACCATCCCAGGAACATGGAAGGTATGCAATAAGCTTCCCTTCCTGTCCACCTGCATTTCTACTTTTCCTCTTCCTCCTTACCAGAGCTATGAGCAGGTTTCCAGAGGCACAGTAATTTTTTTAAATTTCAATTCAGAGGAAGAGATATTCTCAACAGAATAATAGGGTTCCCAGCAAGTAGTTGGAGTATAGGAAGCAACTATCCAGGTGAGTGATAGCATTCAACATGAGGGAGGGCCAATGCCAGGTCTACAACCACCAGGCTAATGTTTAGGAATGAGCTCTAATCCCTAGGAGTTGACCTCACAAGAAACAAGGCAGGGTCTCAGTCTAGGAGGACAATGGGACACTGGACAGAAACCATAATTAGATGAACAAGGATCGAGGCAGAATGCCAGAAATGTGTGTTAGAGCACTTCAAACAAAGTGGATTTTAAAGACGAAGAGCAATCCACTCACCGGGATTGAAGCACATAGAGGAAAAATTGGGGCTTGGAAATGAGACAGGAGCCGAAACATAAGAAGTGGAATGCCCCATTAGCATCAGGCAGGTGGCTGGGTGACTAAGTGCTGAGTCCCACGATACAGGCAGGAATGAGCCTACAGGCAGGAATGAGCCTACAGGTGGGAATTCAAGAGTCTACCCTGGAGTGAAAATAGAAAACAGTCTAGACTTGAAAAATACTTGTTTAGATGTTATCAGGAGTCTTACAAACAAATTTAAATGGAGGCATTCTATGCCTTCTAAGATTTTATTGTGAAAAGTAAAATGCCACAATAAGAGCAGTCGTGCTGTAAGGAAGATGTATTAGTCATATGCTAACAAAACAAGTTTTTTAAAATTTATTTTACATGCAAAGAGAGGATAAGTTTCACAGTGGGGAGATAAAGAGAGATTTTTAGAAGAACTGGGGGGTTTGGAGCTCTTTGGCTGGGCAGCATGAGAGAAAGATATGGAATAAGCAGTATTTTCTAAATATAAAATGTAGTTTGGGAGAATACGCAAGAAAGCACAGAAAGAATATTAAGCACAGTGGATTTTAATTAATTTGTATAAGAGGGACAGAGGAATCAAAATCAGTGGGAAAAGATGTAAGAATCAAGGTAATCCAGACACCAAATGCATGAAATCTAATGAATCCAAGGTAGCACTACCAGAAAAGGACTCAACTTTAATTTTCTCTAGGACTGAGAGCAAACCTGCATTTTTATAGCAGCTATCACCTTGGATTATTCATATTAATTCCATAAAAGGAAACATATAGGCAGAGGGATGAAAACAATAAATGATGTATTCTACATATTGCTGATCTTAAGAATATTAGCTGAAATTATATTCTAGACTAATCTTCCATTCATTCCAAAGAGCTACGTGCATTTATGGACTAATTGGTCAGTTTGGGAGGGGGGTGGCGGGAAAAAAAACACATTCATGAAAATGGTAATTTTGTAGTAGAAGAACAGTGCCTGTGATGAAAAATGACCTCTTTAGAGGTGACTTGTAGTAGCTATTTGAGAAAGGTAAGCAACTCTTGGTTAAAGGCATAGGATTTTTATGCTACGTATTATTTTAGTAGGTATGTGAAATAAATTCTGTTGAACATACTGAGGACTTCCCACTTGGGCTCCTTAACTAACTGTGTAAACAGAATGTTTATCTGGGTAAGAAGAAAAGGCACTAAACCAGAAATTTGAAAACAAAGATTTTAAATCCAACTCCTATAAACTTAAAAGTATGTTTTTGTCAAATCATTTAACCTTTCCTTTCTTCTATTTTTTCATCTCTAAAGTAATGCCGTACTACTTTAGTCCTCCACAAACCCTCCAAACTGTAACATTTAATGTCTTAACCATCCATTTGACCCCTAGCATATGACTGATGTATTGAATATCTTCTACATCCTCAGAAAGAGATTAAACTTTCCAGAAAATCCATCTTACATGTTGTTAAATGGATGTATTCTATGCCTTTTAAGATCTTATTTTGAGATTTTCACATATTATTGAAAATAAAAATTCCATAAAGCAAGAGAAAAATGTATTAGCTATTTTACACACTATTAAAAATATAACTAGTGACTTTGAATTTTGTTATATACAGTAATTCAAAATTTTGCAAACAGATTATTACCAGAATAAATACTGGGGTTCTGGTGAACACTAAATAAAGATTCTGCTTCCAAGGAAAAGATAAGAGTTCCATTAAAAAAACCTATAAAGTGCATGAGCAGATTTTGATATTGTTTTTAAATCATGATAGACTTGCAGCTGACTGCCAGTGAATATGGTAAATAGAACATACATTTAACTCTGTCACATTTATCTTTTACTTTCTTTCTTTACAAAAATGGGGATTTTTTGAAAGCTTATGCTCTCAATTACACACAAAAAAAGAAAAAACCTCAGATGTGTCAACAATGTTTTGGAAGACTAGAATCCAAATAAACCGTAACTGACAGCAAAACAGAGGAAGCTGAAACCTAAGGGCTTGTAGAGGGTAATGCAAAATGCAGAAGGACTTGAGCAAAGTAGAAATTGGAACTGGGATAGGAAGAAAGATCCACAAGTCTTGGGAAGACATTTGATACTTGGCTCCAGTTGGTACAGTCAAGTGACTTCCCCTCCCCAACTCACGCAGAAACCAAGCTATTTATCCTCTGGAGATCTTGGAAGAAGGCTGCTCTGTGCCTGAGACCAAGATATGGTTTAGGGTTACAATGAAAGCAGATAATTTGGGAGAAGTTTACATCCCCTGCTCTGCTCTTGTTATGCTAGCAGACAGGTTTGTATCCTCCAGGGAAGAGACAGAAGGATTCCTTTTTACCAGCCAAAAGAAAAGCTATAGGCTGGCAGAAATCTCAGGCTCACCCAGTCACTCTCAGTGAGCCCTACCACTATGTGCTCTGCCGTTCAATTTTAAGTGCTTCACTCTTGAAATCAACAGTCAGGGACCACTAGGAATTTGAGGAAAGGCTCTAAAACCAGTAGTGTTTGTTTAAAAAAGAAACTTGCAGGAATATACAAGGCAGATAGCAGGAAAAAAAATTTATTAAAAATATAAAATTAAAATATTCAAAGATATTACTCCTGGAAATTAAAGATGACTATAATTAAATTGAAAACAAAAAGAATTGTAATATAATATTGAAGAAGTCTCCCAGAAAGCAGAACAAGAAAACACAGAGATAGAAAATAGAGGAGAAAATGTGAGAAAACTAAAAGATCCAATCAGATTACATATCTGAATGATGAGAGTCCCAGAAAGAAAACAAAAGAAATGGAAGAAATTATTAAATTATTAATACAAGAAAGTTTCACAGAAACAAAAGACATGATTTTGAAGACCGAAAGAACCTACAAGTGCCCAGTAAAATAAAAACTGAAAATAACAAGAACATTCTAAAAGCTTCGAATGACAAAAAAGGGGCTACCAATAGCATAGGGAGTTCAAATGTTGCCAGACATCGTATCAGTAACCCTCGAGGTTAAAAGCAGGGGAGAAATCTCTTACATTTTTTAAGAAAAATTATTTTCAATCTAGAATTTTACATTGAATTAAATACTTAGTCAAGTAGGCAGGTAGAAAAACAACCTTATTTGACTTGTTGGTTTTCAAAAATTTTACTACACTCTGCCCCCACCCAAATCTCATTTTGAATTGTAGCTCCCACATTTCCCATGTGTTGTGGGAGGGACCTGGTTGAAGGTAATTGGATCATGGAGGCAGGTCTTTCCCATGCTATTCTCATGATAGTGACTATGTCTCAAGAGGTCTGATTGTTTAAAAGGGGAAGTTTTCCTGCACAAGTTTTCTTCTCTTATCTGCTGCCATGTGAGATGTGCCTATAACCTTCTGCCATGATTGTGAGGTGTCCCAGGCCACATGGAACTGTAAGTCCAATAAACCTCTTTATTTTGTAAATTGCCCAATCTTGAGTATGTTTTTATCTGCAGCATGAAAATGAACTAATACACGTCCCTTTTACCTTTTCTCAATAAACTATTAGAACAGTGGTTCCCAAAGTGTGATTTAGATACCCGGGAAGCTTTGAGACTCTATCAGGGAGTCCACAAGGACAAAGCTATTTTCACAAAAATGCTAAGGTGTTACTTGTCTTTTTCTCTCTCATTCTTTCATAAGTGTAGAGTAGGATTTTCCTAAGGCTACATGATGTTTGACATCATGATAGATTGAAAGGATGGAGTCTCACTCTGTCACCCAGGCTGGAGTGTAGTGGCTCGATCTCAGCTCACTGCAACCTTCATCACCTGGGTTCAAGTGATTCTTGTGCCTCAGCCTCCCAAGTAGCTGGGATTACAGGCACACGCCACCACGCCCTACTAATTTTTTGTATTCTTAGTAGAGATGGAGTTTTGCCACATTGACCAGGAGGGTCTCAGATTCCTGGCCTCAGGTAATACACCCACCTTGGCCTCCCAAAGTGCTGGGATTACAGGAGTGAGCCACTGCACCCACCTGAAAATCCGGCATTTTTTAATTCAAGCAGACGTTAAAGAGATTGTCCAAAATGTAAAACAATGACACTCCTCTCACTAATTTTTATTGTATTTATGTGAACACATAATTGTATTTATGTGAACATGCAATGTGTTCATTACCATTGTTTTAAATTAATTAATATTATTAAATTTTTCAGTTTTAATTTCACCATACAAAATTAGTAAGTATAACCCACTTAAACAAAAACTCTTTGAGGGCTTCAATAATTTTCGAAAGTGTGAAAGAGTCTTGAAACCAAATGGTTGAGAAAGGCTGTTCTAGAGGATGTACTCCACCAGCCAAGGAAAGATGAAGCCATGAGATCTAGGAATAACTTAGAGCAGTGCCAGCATTTAATGTAAAAATATAAAAGTATGACCAGGCGCGGCGGCTCATACCTGTAATCCCAACACTTTGGGAGGCTGAGGCAGGTGGATCACCTGAAGTCAGAAGTTCGAGACCAGTCTTGCCAACATTGTGAAACCCCATCTCTACTAAAAATACAAAAATTAGCCAGGCATGTTGGTGCACACCCAAAATCCCAGCTACTCAGGAGGCTGAGACAGGAGAATTGCTTGAACCCAGGAGGTAGAGGTTGCAGTGAGCTGAGATCACACCACTGCACTCCAGCCGGGGTAATAGAGTGGGACTCCATCTCCAAAAATAATTATTAAAAAAAGTAAAACTATACCTCCCAAAAATTACTTAAACTATTAAAGGTGGTTTCCTCTGGGAATTAAAAAGTGGTGGAAGGACAAGGGACTGCAATTTGCATATAAGTTGTATAATTTTTAATTAAATGCATTGGTAATAATATTGATTTTTAATAAAACTGTAAAAAGTGAAAAGAAAGAGAAAAAAGGCTTGCAGCTTATATCTAGAGATTTACATAACAGACATAAAAACATACCTTCTATGAAAAACACAGCCTACTTGATGTGCCTCCAGAGATGTTGACATCTTTCTCCTGCTAAGCAGTAGACATTTTGAAGGCTGGGATTGTATTGCTGTCTACTTTATCCTTAACATCCAGAATACTCACTAAACTACCCACTAACCCACCACAAAGAAAATTAGTTAACATTATAGCGTAAATTCTCCTAGAATATTTCCTGTTCATAGGATTTGTGTGTGTTTGTTTTTGCTAGACTTGGTATCAGAATGATGATATATTTATAAAATAAATTTGGTAGTTTTTCAGCTGTTATGTAACAGTTAAATGCAATTATTAAAAGAACTTACCAAATAATTAAAAATAATTTTATGTTTAATTCTACTTTATCTTAATGTTTTACATAATTTTTATCTAATTGCTAAAATCTATAACCAAAATTATTTTTAAGCCCAATATATGGAAGATGAAGAATTTAATACTTTCATTTTTTCTCCAGTGGTTACCTTCTCATGTATCATTAATCTGCCTTATAATACAGATAAGTTCCTTCAGATAATTTTATAACATTGTTTCTAACTACTTTTTTGATGAAGTAATTTTAATATTTATTATTTGTCTTTTGGTCATTCTTAATCACAATGTTCTCACACTTAGTGTTTTATTTTTTATTTATTTTTCAGTTTGAGAAGGCTCCAGAATTGCTAGCTGGGCCGACTGGTGAGGCTCTTCTCTTATTAGAATCCTGTGCATAAAGACTAAAAGATGTAGGTTTGCTTTTTTTTTTTTTTTTAACGCAAAGACACCAACACAAAGAGTCAAGAAAAATGAAGGAATAGAGAAATGCATCCCAAAGAAAGAAACAAGTTAAATCTCCAGAAACTTACCCTAATGAAAAAGTGATATGTTAATTACCTGACAAAGAATTCAAAATAATTACCATAGAGATGTTTATCAAACCCAGAGGCCTGGGGTGGGGGGATTGCATAAACAAAGTGAAAACCTCAACAAATAGATATAAAAATATTACAAATAACCAGACAGAAATCTTTGAGCTGAAGAACACATTAACTGAATTGAAATTTTTACTAGAGGTGTTGAGCAGCACACTAGATAACAAAGGAAAACAATCAGTTAATTTAAAGAAAGGCCATTTAAAATTATCCAGTCAGAGATGCAATAAGGAAAAGAAAAATTTGAAAAAGAGTGAAGAAAGTTTAAGGGACTTATGGGACACCATTAAGTGGACCCGTACATGCATTATGGAAGTCATAGAAGGAGAATAGAAAAAGAAAGAGCTAAAAAGCTAATTCAAATAAATGATGGCCAAAAAATTCTCAACTCTGCTGAAGAAAACGGACATTCAGATGCAGGAAGCCCAACAGTTCCCAAACAGAATGAACCCAAAGAAATACACAATGAGATACAGTCTAATCAAATTGTCAAAAATTCTTGCAAAAGAATTTTACAAGTGGCAAGAGAAAACTGACTTATCATATAAAGGGAATTCATAAAATATACAGGAATTTCCATGGGCTATCAGCAGATTTCTCAATAGAAATCTTGCAGGACAGAAAGGAGTGGGATGATATTTTCCAAGTGTTGAAAGAAAAGCACTGGCAATAAGAATATTCTATCCAGCCATGCTGTCTTTTTAAAACATTCACATGATATACAAAAAATCAACTCAAAATGGATTAAAGACTTAAACATAATATCTGAAACTGTATAACTAGTAAAAGTGAACAGGGGGAGAACTACATAACATTGGTCTGAGCAATAATTTTTTTAATCTGATGAATAAAGAACAGAAAACAAAAGGAAAACCAGACAAATGTGATTAGATCAAAGTTAAAAGTTTCTGTACATTTAAAGGAATAACTAACAGAGTGAAGAGACAACCTACAATTTTGGAGAAAATATTTTCAAGTCATACATCTGATAAGAGGTCAATATCAAAAATATATAAGGAATTCAAACAACTCTATAGAAAGAAAACAAATAGTCTAATTAAGAAATAAGCAAGTGACCTGAATAGACATTTCTCAAAAGAAGACATAAATGGGTAACCAAAATATGAAAAAAAGTTCAACGTCACTAATCATTAAGGAGATACAAGTTAAAACGACAATGACATACAATCTCACACTTATTAGAATGACTGTCATCAAAAAAAGACAGAAGAAAACAAGTGTTGGTAAGGATGTAGAGAAAAGGGAATCCTTGCACACTATTGGTGGAAACATAATTTAGTGAAACTATTATGAAAAACAGTATAGAGGTTCCTCAAAAACCTGAAAACTGAATTACCATACAATTCAGCAATCCTACTTCTGGGTATTTACCCAAAAGATTTGCATATGTGAAATCAATATGTATCTGCATTCCTAGGTTCATTGCAGCGTTATTCACAATAGCCATGTTATGGAATCAACCTGTTTCCATCAAGGGATAAAGGGGCAAAGAAAATGTGATATACATGCATAATGAAATACTCTTCAGCTTTGAAAAACAAAGAAATTCTGTCATTTGTTGCAACAGAGAGGAGACTGGAGAATATTATGCTAAGTAAAATAAGCTAAACACAGACAAAGAGATACCACGTTTTCACATATATGTGGAATCTAAAACAATTAAACCATAGAAGTAGAGAACAGAATGGTAGTTACTAGAGGCTGCAAGGTAGGGGGAATGCGAAGATGATAGACAAAGGTTACAAAGCCACAGTTAGGTAGGAATAAGTTTAATTTTTTTCAGATCAATAACACAACATGTTGCATATAGCTAACAATTGAACATTGAATGCTTCTGTATCACTAAGAAAATAAATTTCTAATTTTTTATCAAAAAAAGTGCTAAATATTTGAGATGATAGATATGTTATTAGCTTAATTTAATCATTCCACACTGTATTCAAAAATTATAACACCACTTTGTGCCTCATAAATATATATGACTATAATTATTCAATATACAATGACATTTTTAAAAAATGAAGGAGAAATACGGACTTTCCCAGACAAACTGAAGCTAAGGAAGTTCATCAGCACTAGACTTGCCTTATAAGAAATACTAAAAGGAGTTAGTTCTTCAAGTTAAAACAAAAAAATGCTATCACACTTGTAACCCCAGCACTTTGAGAGGCAAAGATGGAAGGATCCCTTGAGGCCAGGGGTTCAAGAGCAGCTTGGGCAATATAGGGAGACCCCATCTCTACAAACACTTGTTTAGAAAATTAGCTGGGCTGGGTGTGGTAGCTCACACCTGTAATTCCAGCATTTTGGGAGGCTCAGGTGGGTGGATCATTTGAGGCCAAGAGTTTGAGACCAGCTTAGACAACATGGTGAAACCCCATCTCTACTAAAAATAAAAAAAATTAGCTGGGTACAGTGGTGCATCCCTGTAGTCCCAGCTATTCAGGAGACTGAGGCACAAGAATTACTTGAACCCTGGAGGCAGAGGTTGCAGTGAGCCAAGATCATGCCACTGCACTGCAGCCTGGTCAACAGAGCAAGACCCTGTCTCAAGACAGGAAAAGAAAGAAGAGGAGAGGAGATTAGCCAGGCATTGTTGGACATGCCTGTAATCAGAGCTACTCGGGATACTGAGGTGGGAAGATTGCCTGAACCTGGGAAGTTGCATTAGTCCATTTTCATGCTCCTAATAAAGACATAACTGAGACTGGGAAATTTACAAAAGAAAGAGGTTTAGGCCGGGCGCGGTGGCTCAAGCCTGTAATCCCAGCACTTTGAGAGGCCGAGACGGGCGGATCACGAGGTCAGGAGATGGAGACCATCCTGGCTAACACGGTGAAACCCCGTCTCTACTAAAAAAAATACAAAAAACTAGCCGGGCGAGGTGGCGGGCGCCTGTAGTCCCAGCTACTCGGGAGGCTGAGGCAGGAGAATGGCGTAAACCCGGGAGGCGGAGCTTGCAGTGAGCTGAGATCTGGCCACTGCACTCCAGCCTGGGCGACAGAGCGAGACTCCGTCTCAAAAAAAAAAAAAAAAAAAAAAAAAAGAAAGAGGTTTAATTGGACTTACAGTTTCATGTGGCTGGGAAAGGCAGAAGGCAAGGAGGAGTAAGTCCCATCTTACATGGATTGCAGCAGGCAAAGAGAAAATGAGGAAGATGCAAAAGAAGAAACCCCTGATGAAACCATCAGATCTAATGGGACTTATTCACTAATACCACGAAAACAGCATGGGGGAAACTGCTGCCTTGATTCAATTATCTCCCACCAGGTCCCTCCCACAACATGTGGGAATTATGGGACTCCAATTCAAGGTGAGATTTGGGTTGGGATGCAGAGCCAAACTGTATCATTCTGCCCTGGCCCCTGCCAAATCTCATGTCCTCACATTTCAAAATCAATTATGCCTTCCCAACAGTCCCCCAAAGTCCTAACTCATTTCAGCATTAACTCAAAAGTCCACCGTCCAAAGTTTCATCTGAGACAAAGCAAGTCCCTTCTGCCTATGAGCCTGTAAAATCAAAAGCAAGCTAGTTATTTCCTAAATACAATGGGGGTACAGACATTGGGTAAATACAGCCATTCCAAATGGCCAAAACAAAGGGGCTTCAGACCCCATGCTTGACTGATCCAGCAGGGCAGCCAAATCTTAAAGCTCCAAAATGATGTCCTTTGATTCCATGTCTCACATCCAGGTCATGCTGATACAACAGGTGGGTTCTCATTGTCTTGGGCAGATCCACCACTGTAGCTTTGCAGGGTACAGCCGACCTCTTGGCTGCTTTCACAGGCCAGGATTGAGTGTTTACAGCTTTTCCAGGCACATGGTGCAAGCTGTCAGTGGATCTACCATTCTGGGATCTGGAGGACAAGGGCCCTTTTCTCACAGTTCCAGTAGGCAGTGCCCCCGTAGGAACTCTGTGTGGGGCACCAACCCCACATTTCCCTTCCACACTGCCCTAGCAGAGGTTCTCCATGAGAGCCCCACCCCTTCAGCAAACATCTGCTTGGACATCCAGGCATTTCAATACATCCTCTGAAATCTAGGCAGAGGTTTGAAAACCCCAATTCTTGACTTCTGTGCACTGGCAGGCTCAACACCACGTGGAAGCTGCCAAGGCTTGAAGCTTCCACCCTCTGAAGCCACAGCCCAAGGTCTACATTGGCTGGAACAGCTGGGATGCAGGGCACCAAGTTCCTAGGCTGCATGCAGCACAGGAATCCTGGACATGGCCCAGGAAACCATTTTCTCCTAGGCCTCCAGGCCTGTGATGGGAGGGGCTGCCATGAAGACCTCTGACATGCCCTACAGATATTTTCCCCATTGTCTTGGGGATTAACATTAGGCTCATTTCTTATGCAAATTTCCACAGCCAACTTGAATTTCTCCTCAGAAAATGAGTTTTTCTTTTCTATCACATTATCAGGCTGCAAATTTTCTGAACTTTCACACTCTGCTTTTCTTATAAAACTGAATGCCTTTAACAGCACTCAAGTTACCTCTTGAATGATTTGCTTCTAGAAATTTCTTCTGCCAGATACCCTAAATCATCTCTCTCAAGTTTAAAGTTCCACTAATCTCTAGGGCAGGGGCAAAATGCCACCAGTCTCTCTGGTAAAACATAACAAGAGTTACCTTTGCTCCAGTTCCCAACAACTTCCTCATCTCCATCTGAGGCCACTTCAGCCTGGATTTCATTGTCCAGATCATTATTAGCATTTTGGTCAAAGCCATTCAACACTGGAGCTCTAGGGAGCTCCAAACTTTCCCACATTTTTGTGTCTTCTCCTGAGCCCTCTAAACTGTTCCAACCTCTGCCTGTTACCCAGTTCCAAAGTTGTTTCCATATTTTCGGGTATCTTTTCAGCAGTGCCCCACCCTACTGGTACCAATTTACTGCATTAGTCAATTTTCACATTACTGATAAAGACATAACCAAGACTGGGCAAGTTATAAAATAAAAAAAGAGGTTTAATTGGACTTACAGTTCCATGTGGCAGAAGGCAAGGAGGAGCAAGTCCCATTTTACATAGATGGCAGCAGGCAAAGAGAGAATGAGGAAAATGCAAAAGCTGAAACCCCTGATAAAACTATCAGATCTCATGAGACTTATTCACTACCACGAGAACAGTATGGGGAAAATCTCCCCCATGATTCAATTATTTCCCACAGGGTCCCTCCTGCAACATGTAGGAATTATGGGAGTCCAATTCAAGATGAGATTTGGATGGAGACACAGAGCCAAACCATATCAGAAGTTGAGGCTGCAGTGAGTTGTGATCATGCCACTGCACTCCAGCCTGGGTGACAAAGTGGGACCTTGTCTCAAGAAAAAAAAAATGTGCTAAACAGTAACACAGAAGCATATATGAAAGTCTGAAGCACACTAGCAAAGGTAAATATGTAGACAGACACAGAATATTGTATTACTGCAACAGTGGTGTATAAATCACTTAATGCTGGCATAAAAGTTTGAAGACAACATATTAAAAAATAATTATAACCATAAATATATGTTAGTTGATACAGAATATAAATGGATATAAACAGATACCATTTTATGAGTAACATTACTAACTTAAATTATAGGAAGAGAGAGTATAGAGTTATATACATTTGAAGTTAAGTCACTATCAGCTTAGAATAGACTGTTTTAACTATAACATGCTTTATGTAAGCCCCATGGTAACCACAAAGAAAATATCTATACAAAATCACAAAGAAAAATAGAAAAGAAAGCATATCACTACAAAAAAATTCAATGAAGTAGGAAGGAAGATATACCAAGAGGAAAAAAGAGGTATGAAAGAGTTACCAGACAGACAGGAAATAATTCACAAAATGGCAATACTAAGTCCTTTTCAATAAGTAATTACTTTAAATATAAATGGATTGAACTCCCTAATCAAAAGACACAGAGTGGCTGAAGGAATTAAACAATAAGATCCAGGCCAGGCACGGTGGCTCATGCCTGTAATCCCAGCACTTTGGGAGGCCGAGGTGGGCAGATCACCCGATCACCCGAGGTCAGCAGTCCGAGACCAGCCTGGCCAACGAGGTGAAACCCCATCTCTACTAAAAATACAAAAATTAGCTGGGTATGGTGGTGGGCACCAATAATCCCAGCTGCTCAGGAGGCTGTGGTAGGAGAATTGCTTGAACGCAGGAGGAGGAGGTTGCAGTGAGCCGAGATCATACCATTGCACTCTAGCCTGGGCGACAAGAGCGAGACTCCATCTCAAAAAAATGTTTTTTATTTTAAAAAAATCCAACTATATGCTGACTATGAGGGACTCACTTTGGATTTAAGGACACACACAGGCTGAAGCTGAAGGGTTGGGAAAACAGTGCTCTATCTAAGTGGTGACCAACACAGAAAAGGAGCAGTTATATTAGACAAAACTATCACAAAAGACCAAGAAGAACATCCTCTAATATTAAAATGATCAGTCTTCCAGCAAAATGTAACAATCATAAATCTATATGCATCCAACGCCAGAACACCTAAATATATAAAGCCAGCATTGACATAACTGAAGGCAGAGATAGACAACATAAAATAATAGTAGAAGACTTTAATACCCCATTTTCAGTAACAAATAAATATGAGACAGAAAATCAATAAGAAAACAACAGACTTGAACAATACTGTAGATTGAAAAGGCATAAACAGAACATTTCACCCAATAGCAGCAGAATAGACATTCTCCTCAAGTGCATGTGGATCTTCCTCCAGAATATAAATCACTGTTAGGCCCCAAAGCAAGTATTAACAAATATAAAAAGATTTAAATCATAACAAGTATCTTTTCTGACCACAATGGAAAGAAACTAGAAATCAACAGCAGAAGGAAACCTGAAAACTTCACAAGTATATGTAAATTAAACAACTAACCTTTAAACAACCAGTGAGTCAAAGAAGAATTCAGATATTAGCAAATATCTTGAGACAAACAAAACACAACATTTTAAAAGTCATGAAATGTAGTAACAAAAGTAATTCTAAGAGGAAGGTGTATAGTTATAAATGCTAACATTTAAAAAGAAGAAAGATCTCATATAAATTCATGGAACTAGAAAAAGAGTAACAAACTAGCCCCAAAGTTAGCAGAAGGAAGAAAATAATGGAGATTAGGGTGGAAATAAGTAAAATAGAGAAGAGAAAACAGTTTTAAACATCAACAAAACTAAGAGGTTTTTTTTTGACAAAATTAACAAAATAGACAAATCTTTAGCATAATTAAGAAAAAAACAAGAGAAGACCCAAATAAGTAAAATTGGAAATGAAAAAGAAGATATTACGACTGATTTCATGGCAATAAAAAAGAACATAAGAGAATACTATAAATAATTACACACCAAAAAAATGAATAATCTAGAAGAAATGGGTAAATTTCTAAAAATATATAACTTAACAAAACTGAATCATGAAGAGACAGAAAATCTGAACAGACTTATATAGTAAGGAGATTGAATTAGTAATCAAAAGCTTCCCAACAAAGAAAAGCCCAGGACCAGATGACTTCACAGATGAATTCTACTAAGCATTTAAAGAGAATTAACACCAATCCTTTTCTTAATTTTAAGAAAAATTAAAGGTGATGGAACATATTCAAACTCATTCCAGAATTACCCTGATACCAAGCTGAAGACACTACAAACTATGGGCCAATATGTTTGATGAACATAAATGTAAAAATCCTCAACAAAATACTAGCAAACAAAATTCAATAGCACCTTAAAAGAATCATACCACGATCAACTGGGATTCATCTCTAGGATGCAAAAATGGTTGAACACACAAAAAACAATCAGTGTGGCATGCCACATTAACAGAATGAAGGATAAAAAATACATCATCATCTCAATACATGCAGAAAAGCATTCAATAAAATTTAACAATCATTCATCATACAATTCTCACGAAACTAGAAATAGAAATTTGTTGTGTGTGTGTATTCCAATAAAACTTTATTTATGGACACTAAATATGTTAATTTTCATGCATCATAAAAATATTTTTTTAACCATTTAAAATTTAAACCCAATTTTTAGCTCACAGACGATAAAAAGCAAGCAGCAAGCTGGATTTGGCCCACAGGTCGTAGTTGGCTGTATCTTATACAAGCTTTTATATGTTATGCAAAATGTTTCAAATTCCAGAGACTGTGGAGAGTTTTATTCTTTAGATTTCTCATTTTAAAATTTGTACAACACAAGTTTTCTTTCTGGATAAATATACTCACGAGAGATAAAATAATTTAGAAAAAAATACAAAGCTTTACTTAAAAAAGGGAAAGGCTGTGAAACAAAATGTTTGATCTTAAAACATACAATCAGGAAATGTAAAATTAAAGATGAAAATTGTTATGCTATGCAACATAAAACAATATGCAAAGATCTAGTACATAATTTCTTAGTCTTTAGGAAAAAGGCAACAAGAAAAAGGTTTATAAATTTCTCAGTCTCTTTTATAAAAAGCTGCAACTGAAACCAGCAATCACTTACATGTACAACCATCAACCCTGAATATAATATAAATAATACCTAGGAACTGAAATTTACCTAGATGAGTTCTGGCTGCTGTTTTAAAAATGCACAATCACCGAACACTGTGGCTTCCACAGTTTGTGACAATTGTGAAAAGGAAACTTCTGCCTCCATAATACAAGTAAACAACAATACTCTTTCCATAGTTGTCACCCAGTATAAAGAAAATTTCACATCTGATTTACCTTTATCAAAGGTAAAATGATTCACTGCTACATTTGCATGGATTACTTTAATCCTCAGTAGTTCCTAAGCACAAAATAAATTTTGCATAAACATTTATCTGTTTCGGTTTTCCAAATCTAGCTACTAATATGTATTAAACTGACAGAAGTCCACAGTCCAAAGAAAAATAAATTAAATATAAAATGTTTACCAACTTTATCCTTTCTAATTTTATAGTAGTTTCAGGTACTGAGACCTAATTGGTTTCTTGTGCCTATCCATCATGAACACAACTCAATCTTCTATTTTAACACTCCTCAGTGCCATATTTTGGTGGTTGCTTCATTTCAAGATGTATAAAATCATTTCGTCCAACTTCAACCATTTGTTCTTCCCAAGGCTTAATTTCATTATCATAATGAATCTTATCATCTTTAGCAAGCTGAATGTATACTTGTTTTGAGAACCTGACAGATTTTTCCAGTTTTCATTTACAGTCTTCAGTTTTGCCTGTGATGAACCATCCTTAGCTTCTTGGAAGCTTTCAGATACAAAAATGTTGTAAGCTGAGCAAAGTCTTTTGGTTTTCCAAGCATCATTAAGCTCTCTCTTTTTTATTAATGCTTTCTTTTATTAAAGTTTTTGCATGATTTCTTTTCCAATGATATTATCTGACTTGGAGTTAGCTGTTCTTGAATTCTGTTTTTCTCTTCTCTGAATGCCTGCCAGTCTGCCCTGTAAGCATCTTCATATTTTTTTTCTCTGATTCAGCAAGTTTTCTCCATAGCTCAGTGATTCTTTTAATTAATTCTGAATTTTTTGCATCTGGGTTCTGAGCTTTAAATATGAGTAGCTGTTCTTTCAAAAATCAAAGGTAAGACACCATAGGTTTCTTCAGATAACTAGCTAAGATGGATGAAAACCATTTCAATAAATACACAAAACTGAAAGGTAAGCACAGTCAACTTCCAGAGCCAGTGCACAGCTCCACTCTGGACCTTCACTGGGCACTCAGCATGCCCCATACACTTTGAAGAAGGCCACTGCACTGGTGAATGAGGCAGTGACTGAGCCCCAATCTCGGAGAGCCTGCTGGTACAGAAAACCCCCCACAGTGACACCTAGAACCCGCATGTGACCCTCCTGAGTTTGTTATCATACCTGCCACTTGAAAGGCATTACAGTAAGTCTGGAATAGAAAGAAATTACTTCAACATATAAATGCCATCTGTGAAAAGCCCACAGCTAATATCATACTCAGTAATAAGAAAATATTGAAAAGCTTTTCTTCTAAGATCAGGAACAAAGCACTGATGCCTACTCTTTCATTCAACATGGTACTAGATGCCTTAGCCATAGCAGTTAGACAAGAAAAAGAACTAAAGGACATCTAAATTACAAAGTGTGTTAACCTGTTCTGGTGGTGCTATAAACACATACATGAGACTGGGTCATTTATATGGAAAAGAGGTTTAATTGGCTCACGGTTCTACGGGCTGTACAGAAAGCATGATGCCAGCATCTTCTTGGCTTCTGGTGAGAACTCAGGGAGATTTTACTCATGGTAGAAGATGAAGGCAGATTAGGCATACCATGTGGTAAGAGCAGGAATAAGAGAGAGAGAGGAAGGGTGCCACACCCTTTCAAACAACCAAATCTTGGGTGAACTCAGAGCTAGAACTTACTCATCATCAAGAGGATGATGCTAAGCCATTCATAATGAATCCTCCCCGATAATCCAAACACCTCCCACCAGGGCCCACCTCCCAATACTGGGGATTACATTTCAAGGAGAGGTTTGAGGGGACAAACATCTAAACCAAATCAGAAAGAAATAAGGAAAATCTTTTCTGTTTGCAGACAATATTACCTTGTAGAAAACTTTAATGATGCCACACACACAAAAAAACCTTATAACTGATAAAAGAATTTGGTAAAGTTGCAGGATACAAAGTCAACATATCAACATATAAAATCCTGTTACGCTTCTATACACTAACAACAAACTACCCAAAAAATTTTTAAGAAAACAATTTCATGTACAATGGCATGGAAATAATAAAATATTTAGCCATAAATTTAACCAAGGAGGTGAAAGATATACACTGAAAACTACAATTCACTGTTGAAAGAAATTAAAGAAGACACAAATAAATGGAAAGACATTCCATGTCCATGAATTAAATTACAGGACTTAAAATTGTTAAAATGTTCATACTACCCCAAAGTTATCTACAGAGTCAATGCAATCACTACACAAATCCCAAATGAGTTTTTTAAGTTGATATATAATTGTATATATTTTGGGGGTGTGTGTGATATTTTGATACATGTATACAATATGTAATGACTAAATCAGGGCAATTGGAATGTCCATCACCTCAAACATTTATCTTTTCTTTGCGTTATTATTTTCAATTTTTCTCTTCTAGCTATTTTTTGGTTTTTCTTTTATTTTTGTTGATTTTTCTTTTAGCTATTTTGAAATATGCAATCAATTATTAACTAAACTCTCCCTATTTTACTATCAAATATTATAATTTACTCCTTCTATCTAACTGTATTTTTGGTTTCTTTTTGTTTGTTTGTTTGTTTGTGTGTGTGTGTGTGTGTGTGTGTGTTTCTTAAGAAAAAGTCTTGCTCTATCACCCAGGCTGGAGCGCAGTGGTGTGATCTCAGCTCACTGCAACCTCTGTGTCCCAGACTCAAGCCATCCTCCCACCTCACCCTCTCAAGTAGCTGGGACTACAGATGTGCACCACAGTTTCTGGTTAATTTTTGTGTTTTTTTTATAGAGACAGGGTTTTATCATGTTGCCTATGCTTGTCTCGAACTCCTGAGCTCAAGCAATCTACCCACCTTGGCCTTCCAAAGTACTGGGATTACAGGCATGAGCCAGTGTACCTGACCCTAACTATTTTTGGACCCATTAGTCAAACTCTCTTCATCCTTCCCACTTTCTAGCCACTGGTATTCAATATTCTACTCTCTATCTATGTAAGATCCATTTTTTTAGCTCCTATGTATGAGTGAGAGTATATGATATTTATCTTTCTGTACCTGGCTTATTTCATGTAACATAATGACCTTCAGTTCCATTCATGTTGCTGCAAATTACAAGACTTCATTATTTTTTATGCTTGAATACTATATTTCATTGCTGTATGTGTACCACATTTTCATTATGCATTCATCTGTTGATGAATACTTAGGTTGATTCCATATCTTGGCTATGGTAAATAGTGCTGTAATAAACATGAGAATGCAGATATCTCTTCGACATACTGATTTCCCTTCTTTTGGATATATACTCAGCAGTAGGATTGCTGGATCATATGGTAGTTCTATTTTAAATTTTTGAGGACTCTCCATACAGTTTCCCATAGTGGCTGCATTTCTTTACATTCCCAACAACTGTATAAAAGCACTCACCTTTCTCCACATTCTCACCAGCACCCATTATTTTTTGTCTTTTTGTTAACAGTCATTTTAACTGGGCTGAGAATATCTCATTGTAGCTTTGATTTGCATTTCCCAGATTATTAGACACTGAGCCTTCTTTTTCTTATACCTGTTGAACATTTGTATGTCTTCTTTTGAAATCAGCTGACTTTTTTACAGAAATAGAAAAAAAATCCTAAAATTCACATAAAACCACAAAGGAACCAGAACAATCTTGAGAAAAAAGGAACAAAGATGGAGTATCATATCAAAGTATAATATCAAAGTTAGAGTATCATATCAAAATATATTACAACTCTATTTGTACTAGTACTGGCATCAACACAGAACAATGGAACAGAATAGAGAACTCAGCAATAAACCACACATATAGAGTCAATTGATATTCAACATGAGTGTCAAGAATATATGATAGGGTAAGAATTATCTCTTCAACAAATGGTGTTTGAGAAAACTGGATATTTACATGCTCAATAATGAAATCGGACCTTTATTTTAGACCATACACAAAAGTAAACTCAAAATGGATTTAAGACTTATGTTTAAGACCCCAAACTGTAAAAGTTCTAGAAATAAAAAAAATAAAAAAAAATAAAAAAAACACAAGGGAAAATCGTCATGACATTGTCTTGGCGGTGGTTTCAAGCATATAACACCAAAAGCACAGTCAACAAGAGCAAAGTAAACAAGTGAGACTACATTAAACCAAAAAGCTTCTGCACAATAAATGAAGTAACCAACAGAGTGAAGGGACAACATACAAAATGGGGGAAAATATTTGCAAACCACATATCTAAGAATGGGTTAATATCCAAAATATATAAGGAACTTCTACAACTCAATAGAAAAAAAAATCTAAAACCTGATTTAAAAATTGACAAATGACATAAATAAACACTTTTCCAAATACATATAAATGACTAACAAGTACATGAAAAAATGTTCAACATCCCTAATCATCAGGGAAATACAAATGAAAACCAGAATCAGATAGCTAACACCTCACACTTATTAAAATGACTTTTATCAAAAACAAGAAACAAAAGGTAACAAGTGTTAGTGAAGACGTGGAGAAACTGAACCCCTGTCAACTATTTTTGATAATGTAAAATGGTGCAGTTGCCATGGAAAACAGTATGAAGTTTCCTCAAAAGATTAAAAGTAGAACTATCATGTGATCCAGCAGTCCAACTTTTGAGTACTTATCCAAAAGAATTGAAAAAAAATTGAAAGAATTGAAACAGGATCTATATATAAGAGATACTGTATTCCCATAATACATTGCAGCATTATTCACAAAAGCCAAAATGTGGAAACAACCTAAATGTCCATCAACAGAGGAGTAGATTTTTAAAGTGCTATAAACACAGAATGAAATATTATTCACCTTAACAAAGAAGGAAATTCTGCCATATGTAGCAACATAGATGAGCCATAAGGACATTATGCTAAGTGAAGTAAGCCAGCCACAAAAGGACAAATAGTACACTTGTGTACTTTTAGGAAGTATCTAAAGTAGTCAAACTCATACAAGCAGGAAGTATAATAGTGGTTGAAAGTGCTGAGGGGAGGAAGAAATAAGGAGTTGCTGTTCAATGGCATAAGATTTCAGTTATGCAAGATAAATGAATTCCAGAGATATGTTGTATAACATTATGCCAATAGTTAGCAATACTGCATTATACACTTAAAAATGTTGTCAAGAGAGTAGATCTCTTGTTAAGTGTTCTTACCACAATAAAAAAAATTAACTCCAATATATCATAAGCCTAAATGTTAGCACTAACTAAAGCTATAACACTCTTAAAAGAATACATAAGAGTAAATCTTTGGGCTGGGCACAGTGGCTCATGCCTGTAATCCCAGCACTTTGGGAGGCTGAGGTGGGCAGGTCACGAGGTCAGGAGTTCGAGACCAACCTGCCCAACATGGTGAAATTCCATCTCTATTAAAAATACAAAAAACTTCACTGGGCGTGGTGGCAGGTGCCTGTAGTCCCAGCTACTCGGGAGGCTGAGGTAGGAGAATCACTTGAACCCAGGAGGCAGAGATTGCAGTGAGCCAAGATCATGCCACAACACTCCAGCCTGGGTGACAGAGTGAGATTCCAACTCAAAAAAAAAAAAAGAGTAAAACTTCATGACCTGGGGTTACACAAGGCTTTCTTAGATACAACACCCATCATTCTTAGCAAACTATCACAAGAACAGAAAACCAAACACCGCATGTTCTCACTCATAGGTGGGAACTGAACAATGAGATCACTTGGACTCGGGAAGGGGAACATCACGCACTGGGGCCTATCATGGGGAGGGGGGAGGGGGGAGGAGGGAGGGATTGCATTGGGGAGTTATACATGATATAAATGATGAATTGATGGGTGCTGAGGAGTTGATGGGTGCAGCACACCAACATGGCATAAGTATACATATGTAACAAACCTGCACGTTATGCACATGTACCCTAGAACTTAAAGTATAATAAAAAAAATAAATAAATAAAATAAAATAAAATAAAATAAAATAAAATAAAATAAAAAGAAAAAAGAAGAAAAAGATGAACTGGGCTTCATTAAAATCAAAGACTTTTCTGCTCCAAAGGGCATTATTTGAAAAAAATAAAATAAAATACACCTTCAGAATGGGGGGAAATATTTGCAAATCATATATCTGATAAGATACTTTCGTCTAGAACATACAAAAGAAACACAATAATGAAAACACAAATAACCCAATTTTAAAATGGGCAAAATATCTAAATAGACATTTCTCCAAAGAAGATACACAAATGACAAATAATCACATGAAAATATAAATGCAAGTCAAAACCACAGTAAGACAACACTTTTACACCCACTAGGGTGGCTATAATCCAAACGATGGAAAGGAAAAGTGTTGATGAGGGTGTGAAGAATTTGGATCCTGGATGGTGACGGTGTAAAATGGTGCAACCACTTAGGAAAATAATCTGACAGTTACTCAAAATGTCAAACATAGAGTTACCACTTGACCCAATAATTTCACTCCTAAGTATATACTCAAGAGAAATGAAAACATATCCACTCAGATGTTCATAATAACATTGTTCATAGTAGTCAACAAGTGGAAACAACCCAAGTACATAGTGTTGTGTTCTTACCACAATAAAAGAAAATTAACTCCAATATACCATAAGCCTAAATGTTAGCACTAACTAAAGCTATAACAAGTGTTCATCAACTGATGAATAGATAAGTAAAATGTGGTATATCCCTTCAATGGAATACCATTCAGCAATTAAAAATAGGAAGTACTGAGAGATGCCACAACATGGGTGAACCTTGGAAACAATATGCTAAGTGAAAGAAGCCAGTCACAAAGAACCACATAAGGCATATTTATATTAAATGTCTAGAAGAAGCAAATCTATAGAAACAAATAGTAGATTTGTGGTTGCCTACAGCTCAGGAGATTGAAGGTAAGAGAGGACGTACTGTGTATGAGCACAGGGTCTTGGGAGGGTGATGAAAATATTCCAAAATTGATTGTGATGGTCACACCACCATGTGAATATACTAAAAGCCACTGAATTGTACATTTGAAATAAGTAGATTGTATAGTATATAAATTATATCTCAATAAAGCTGTTGGATAAGTTACGGAGGTTGTCATTCTCAAGACCACGCAGCGTAGGCTCAGCAGAGGTCACTTGCTCAGCCCTGACATTGAGCACTTCCTTAAATGTTGTGCCCTTAGATGCCTTGCTAGCCTCACTCTAGTCTTGGCCCTGGCCATGTGAATTAATGAGGCATTACATGAAAGGTACTTAACATATTCACCTACTATGTACCCACAAAATAAAAGGTAAGAAGGTACTTAACACAACCACATACCAAGTGCTTAGTGTTTGTTGTTATGATTATTAAACATCAAGAACTTGTTAGTCTTGAGACATATAAATAATAGCTAAAATATATTGAGTACATGAACCAGGACTTATTCCAAACACTTTCTATGAAGATTAGATAATTGCCCAAATATATCCACTAGTAAGTAGAGCAACCTTTAACAAATGTACAGGGAGCCTGGCTCCAGTGCCACTGTATTAAACTGCATCATTGGTCAGAGTGTAAAGATGGCCAAGATACAATTCATTTTAATCAGTAATTTGAACCATAAAGATGTTCATCAAGACTATAACAGCGTAGCAGTAAAGATGAGAAATCCCATTGGTTTATAGAGAATTATAAGTCCATCTGAGGATGGACAAGACTTCAGAAAGGGTTCATTCCCTTACCACCACCACCTGCAGGTTTCAGAATGGAAAGGAGCTTGCTGGGATGAATGAGAGCATTCCAGGTAGGCAGAGTGAAAATGAGTAAGAGCCAAGTGCTGAAACCAGTCTAGCAGGTTCAGGAAATGGAATTCCTCTGTGGAGCCTCTAGAGTGGCACGATGCTGGCACTTAGAGTTATCTAACAGAGCTCAGTGTGAAGGGTTTTCTACACCATACTGGAGTCAGAGCTTTGTTCAGAAATGAAGAGGAAGCCAGCAGAGGTCCTTAAGCAAGAGTAAAGCACACAGATAGGAGGTGGGGAGATCTTTCACAAAGAAATTAGATTTGACAACAAACAATAGACCACTATCTCTTAGACAAGCTGTCTCTTAATACCCCATAGTAATTTACTGACTTTAAAACTCCCTTACTGAAGAGCTTGAAAAATAATGAGTTTTCCCTTTGTATATTCATGACAACTGCTTTCATAATTTCTTTTATGTAGTTAATGTAATGTTTTCTATTTACAAATGTACTACAAACACAATGAGATAAAAAATTATCCTTTCATATGCCACTGGTTAAGTGTTCCATTTCAATCTCCCATTCCTTACCCCAGATCTTGGTTTCAAGCATCATTTAAACAAAATTAGTTCAGGGTCAACAAAACAGTAGTTTTTAAATTTATCTCAAACATTATGTAGCTGACTAAACAAACTTTCCTGAGAGTGCTTTAGAGTAAGACCCTTGTTTATCTGTTTGAAATTTCTGACCCACATGCTTGGCTGCAGATCAGCCAGGAAAGGAACAATTATTTCTATCAAACTCATTCCTAAATAGCAACTCAATCCCCAGGATGTGAAAACACCATGTCTTACTCGCATCAGACCTTCTACCACCACTTTCCTTTTGTCAACAATAGACTCTGCTAGTTCTGACACTGTTTCCTCACTCTGGGCAGCTGGTGCAGAGGTTAAGCACAGAACTGGACTGTTTGTATCAAGGAAATTCATGGAGCTTGTTCTCCTGCTGCTATAGCAGCTCGTATTGCCCGGTCTAGTGTCCCTTCTTTGATTTCATTGTTAAGCCCTCAAGCTCTTTACCTGAGATTTATAACAGGGCTGCTTCTTACACTCTACCTGAGATACAGAAGGGAGCAATGCAAGAGACAGTGATTTATTTCACTCTTTTTCAAGATGGTTCTTTTTCCATCACTAAAGGATCTGAGATACTCTTTGGAACATGAAGTATGATACAGTTTATGGATTCATAGATCATGGGGTTTAAAGAATATCTAGAGTTTTCTCTATGGCATTCCTTCTGTGACAAGTTTGGCTGGAAACTAATAGTCTAGTCATTGTTGCAACACTTCCAGTGATGAGTCACTCTCAAGGTGACTTGTTCTATTTTGGGATGGATATAATTTTTCAAAAATATTTCTCACTCCATTTGTTGGAATTGTTTGTCCTTCCATAGACTGACCGTAAAATATCAAAAGATTATATTATCTCTCTGTTTTTTGTTTTTCAAGGCTACACTAGGGTTATGGCTGAATTCATATTTTCTGCAGGATTACTGTTTCCTTATCTTTAAAGTACTGACATTTTGCGTCTTAGTAAAGTATCAGTTTTCTAACCTAAGAAAAAATGGAAACGATAACTTTAATACCTTCTATATTGTGTTACGAGGGCCAAATAAAATAATAAAGATGCAGTTACTCTAAAAATATACCTTTCTCTGTATTATTAGAAATATAAATACCTCTGTAAAATCTCAGCTCAGATAATCTTTTACTTAGAGCAAATCACTAAGTAGTTATCCCAAAGAAACTGAGCTCAACAATCTAGTCTTAACATGAGGAAAGAAGCAAAACTGTCCCTCAGTCACTTCGATTCAGGCAAGAAATATTTTAATGAGTCCTTACTTTGTGCTAGGCACTGTTCTAGAAATTAAGGATGCCAAAATAAGCAAAGCAGATAAAGCCATCTCTAAGGAATTTATTTATTTATTTATCTGAGATGGAGTCTTGCTCTGTTGTCCAGGCTGCAGTGCAGTGGTGTGATCTCAGCTCACTGTAACCTCCGCCTTCAGGGTTCAAGTGATTCTCATGCCTCAGCCTCCCGAGTGGCTGGGACTTACAGGCATGTGCCACCACACCCGGCTAATTTTTGTATTTTTAGTAGAAATGGGGGTTCACCATGTTGGCCAGGCTGGTCTCGAACTCCTTACCTCAGGTGATTCACCCACCTCAGTCTCCCAAAGTGCTGGGATTATGTGGTGTGAGCCACTGTCCCCAGTTGGAATTTATATTTTAATGTGGGGGGCCTTGTTACATATAAGTAAACATATTAGATGTTGATAAATGCTATGGGGAAAAATGAAGCAGGGTAAAGAGTGTAAATGAGGATATACTATTTTGTATAGATTGAATAGGGAAGACCTCATTAATAAGGTGACATTCAAGGTGAAACCAGAAATAAATGAGATAGTCAGCTGTGTGGATAGCTGGGGAACATATTTTCAGAAAGAGGAGATTGATAGCACGTGCAAAGCTCTTGAGAGTAGGAAAAGTGGCTGCAGCAGAGCAAATGAGTGGGGAAGTAGCGGGTGATCTTAGGACCCTGGTGAGGACTCTGAGCTTCCTTCCAAGTGAGATGAGAAGTCACTGGATGGCTTTGAGAACAGGAGTGATGTGACCTGACTTAGGTTTTAAGAGAATCACTATCCTAATCTGTAATACATAGACATCAGGGAAACCAGTTACAAAGTATTCCAATAATCTATGCAACAGATCATGTTAAACTGAACCAGGGTAGTATGAGTATATATGGCTAAAATGCTCAAATTTAGGGTATATTTTGAAGGTAGAGCCATTAGGATTTGCTGATGGATTGGATATGGGATGTGAGAGAAAGGAAGGAGTTGAAGATACTCCAAGGTTTCTGCCCTGCACAATGGGTGGGTTAGAAATTATAGAGCATTTGGAATTCCACACAGAAAGGAAAGGGAGAAAAGGTTCAAAATGTAAACCATGGTTAAATTGTGAAAGACTGTACTTCATGCTAAAGAACTTGGAATTTATCCTGTGGGCAGTAGGTTTTATGCATAGAAACTGATGTGACAAGCTCTGTATTTCCTAAACATAACTCTAGAGGGACATGCAGGATGGAATAAAATGGGGTGAGACTAGAAGATGAGAGATTAGGACAATACTGTAATAGTCCAGGTAAGACATAGCACCACCAGGTAGCAGGATGATCTTAGTTTCTGCTGACCTAAATGCAACGTTACTATGGACTCACTGAGGAAAGGAGATAAATGATCTTAAGAACCAAGTGATGATCCAAGTAATGGCGAGCAGATTCCAGTGTGTCCCTCTTTATCACTTGATCAATGCATCCCATGCCTGGACAGTTCTGGAGATATATTGATCAGCCCATTTCAACATATTCACATTTCTCCAGGAAATGTTTATTGAGTGCTTCCACCAGTTAGGTAACAGGCCAATACTTGACCCAGACTTGACCTAGACTCTATGGTTTAAAAAGAAAATAGATGGGATCAGGAATCAAAATACCTGAATTATTCAAACCCCACTATTGCAGAATAAAGAAACCTCATTGAAATATTTATTAGTTACCATACATATGCATTATTATCCTCACATCCAGGTTTCTATTCAGTGAGCATTCTTAGGCATATGGTATATGTCAAGATTGAACACATTTTGAATTGAACCTTTTGTTTAAGAGTGATGAGGTGGTAAATTGTTTGTTGCAGCTCAGTCAGAAATATTTTTTACTGGCCTTTTGCTGAACAAGGAAAATATCCACTAATCATGCAGGTAAGCCTTAGCATTTTGTCAGTTTTCTTGTATGCACAGGTAAAGTCAATGATGAGTATTTTCAAGCAGCAAGAATTCTTCTTTACAGTTTATATGTACTGAGTGAACTTACCTCTTCTTTCCTACCTAAGTCTAGGCCCAAAAAAATGCTTTAATTTTTTTTAATTGGATGTTGGTCTGTTGCTTTACAAAAATAAACTTTACTTTTAGAGCAGTTTTAGGTTTACAGCAAACTTGAGCAAACCACACAAAGATATCCTATATATTCTCCCCACATAGACAGAACTTCCCTCATGATCAAAATTCCTCACCACAATTGTACATTTGTTAAAATTGGTGAACCTACATGGACACATTATTAACACCCAAAGTCCATAGTTCACATTATGGTTCACACTTGGTGTTGTACATCCTACGGGAGTAAATGAATTTACAAAGACATGCATCAATCACTATAGTATCATACAAAGTTTCACCTCCCTAAAAATCCTCTGTGCTTTGCCTATGCATCCTTCTCTTCCTCTTCTCCTCATCTTTTATTGTCTCTATAGTTTTGTCTTTTCCAGAATGTTATGTATTTGGAATCATACAGTATGTAGCCTTTGCAGATTGGCTTCTTTCACTTAGTAATATGCATTTGCATTTCCTCCATGTCTTTTCATGGTTTTATAGCTCCTATTCTTTTCAGGCTGAATAACACTCCATTATGTGGATATACCGTAGTTTATTTATCTACTGAAGGACATCTTCGTTACTTCCAGCTTTTGACAATTATGAATAAAGCTGTTATAAACACTAGTCTTCAGGTTTTGGTGTAGAAATGTTTACAATTAATTTGGGTAAGTATTAAGGAATGTGATTGCTGGATCATACAGTAAGAGTATGTTTAGCTTTGTAAGAAACTGCTAAACTGTCTTCCAGAGTGGCTGTACTATTTTGCATTCTGCTCCAAAATGAATGAGAGTTCTTATTGCTCCACATCCTCACCAACCAGCATTGATGTTGTTAGTGTTTCAAATTTTGGCCATTCTACTAGGTGTGTAATGGTATCTCAGTGTTGTTTCATTTGCAATTTCCTAATGACATATGACGTTAATTTTTTTGTATGCTTCTCTGCCATCTATATATCTTCTTTGGTGAAGTGTCTGTTCAGAAATTTTGCAATTTATGAATTGGTTGTTCATTTTCTTTTTGTTAAGTCTTAAGAGTTTTAATTACATTTTAGATACCCTCTATCAAATAAGCCTTTTGCAAATGTTTTCTTGCAAATATTTTCTCCTAGTTCTGTGGCTTCTTATTTTCTTGTCTCTTATTCTCTTTTGGTCTTTCATAGAACTAGAATTTTTTGTTTTAATGAAGTCCTGCTTATTAATAATTACTCTCCTGAATGGTGTCTTTCGTATTGTGACCAAAAAGTCATCACCATACCCAAGTGTCTTAGTTCGTTCAGGTTACTGTAACAAAATACCATAAACTAATTGGCTAAAAAAGAAATTTATTCTTAGAGTTCTGGGGATCCCTTGATCTTGAAAATCAATGTGTCAGCCAATTCAGTGTCTGGAGAAGGCCCACTTCCAGGCTCCTAAATGGTGCTTTCTTGCTGTGCTCTCACTTAGTAAAAAGAATGAGACAGGTCTCTGGGACTTCTTTTTTAAGGGTGCTAATCTCATTTGTGAGGACGCTGCCCTCATCACTGAATCACTTCCCAGAGGTCCCATCTCCTAATATCATCACGTCAGTTACTCAACATAGAAATTTTGGAGGGCACAAACACTCAGACCATAGCACCAAGGTCACATAGATTTTCTCCTATGTTATTTTTTAGAAGTTTCATTGTTTCCATTTTAGTTTAGGTATATAATTTATTTTGATTTAATTTTTGTGAAAAGTGTAAAATCTGTATCTAGATTCGTATTTTGGGTTTCTTGTTGGTTGGTTTGTTTTGCATGCAGATATCCAGATGTTGCAGCACCATTTGTTGAAAAGACTATCTTTGCTACATTGTATTGCCTTTGCTTTTTTGTCAAAGATCAAAGATTATTTATGTGGGTATATTTCTGTGCTCTCTACTCTGTTCCATTGATCTATTTGTGTATTCTTTTACCAATATCACACTGTCTTGATTAGTGTAGCATTATAGCAAGTCTTGGAGTTGGATAGTGTCAGTCTTCCAACTTTGTTCTTCTTCAATTTTGGGCTATTGTGGGTCTTTTGGCTCTCCATATAAACTTTAGAATCAGTTTGTCAATATCCACAAAATAACTTACTGGGATTTTTACTGAGATTTCATTAAATCTGTAGATAAGCTTAGGAAGAACTAGTATCTTGACAATATTGAGTCTTCCTACTTACAAATATAGTATGTCTCCATTTTTTGTTCTTGTTAGCTTTCTTTCATCAGAGTTTTGTCATTTTCCTCATATAGATCTTGTACATGTTTTGTTAGATTTAAATCTAACAATTTCATTATCTAGGGAGTTAAAATAAGTGGCACTGTGTTTTAAATTTCAAATTCTACTTGTTCAGTTTTGCTATATCAGAAAGTGATTGACTTTTGTATGTTAATTTTGTATACTACAACCCTGCTCTAGCTGCTTATTACTTCCAGAAGGTTTTTTGTTAATTTTTTCCAATCTTCTACATAGATGATCATGTTATCATGAACAAAGGCAGTTTTATTTTTTCCTTCCTAATTAGTATACCTTTTATTATATTTTATTTTATTTTATTGTCTTATTCCATTAATTAGGATTCCCAGTACAATGTTGAAAAGGAGTGGTGAGAAGAGACACCCTCATCTTGTTCCTGATCTTAAGAGAAAAGCTTCCAGTTTCTTGTCACTAAGTATGACATTGACATTAGCTGTAAACTTTTTATAGATGGCCTTTATTAAGTTGAGGAAGTTTCTTTCTATTCCTAGTTTGCTGAGAATTTTTATCATAAATTGGTGTTGTATTTTGTGAAATGCTTTTTCTGCATCTGTTGATATAATCATATAATTTTTTTTCTTTGGCCTATTTCTGTGATGGATTACATTAATAGATATTTCAAAGTTGAACCAGCCCTGCATACCTGGGGTAAACCCAACTGGTTATGGGGTACAATATTTTTTACCTTGTTGGATTTGACTTGCTAATATTTCATTGAGGATTTTTTATCTATGTTCATGAGATATATTGGTCTGTAGTTTTCTTTCTTGTAATTTTTTCTGATTCTGGTATTAGGGTAATGCTGGCTTCATAGAATAAGTTAGAAGTATTCCTTCTGCTCCTTCTAGAAGAGATTTCAGAAAAACGACATGATAGCTTTCTTAAATGTTTGATAGAATTCACGAGTGAACCCATGGGGACATGAAGCTTTCTGTGTTGGAAAGTTGATAATGATTGATCCAATTTCTTTAATAAAAATATAGGCCTATTCCTGTCATACAGTTCCTCTTGTGCAAGTTTGGCAGATTGTATTGTTCAAGAAATTGGGTCTGTTTCATCTAGGTTATCATATTATGGGGTTATGGTTGTTTGTAATATTCCTTCACTACCTTTTTAATATCTATGGGATCTGTATTGATGTCTCTTCTATTATTTCTGACATTAGCAATTTGTGTCTTCTCTCCTTTTTGTTTAGTAATCCTGGCTAGAGGCTTATCAATTTTATTGATCTTTTCAAAGAAACAGCTTTTGGGTTGGTTGATTTTCTCTATTAATTTTCTGCTTACAATTTCATTGATTTCTACCATAATTTTCCTTATTTCTTTTATTCTGCTTGCTTTGGATTTAATTTGCTCTTGTTTTTCTAGTTTCCTAAGGTGGAAGCTCAGATGATTGATTTTAGATCTTTCTTTTCTAATACATGCATACAATGCTATAACTCTCCCTCTGAACACTGCTTTCACTGCACCCCACAAATTTTGGTAAGATATGTCTTCATGTGCAGTTAGTTCACAGTATTTTTTTTAATTCTTTTGAGATTTCTTCTCTGACCTATGTGTTATTCAGAAGTCTGTTGTATAATCTCCAAGTATTTGGGGATTTTCCATCTTTCTGTTACTGATTTCTAGTTTAATTCTATCATGGTTTGAGAGCAGACATTTTATAATTTCTATTCTTTTAACTTTAAGTTATATTTTATGATCCAGAATGTATTCTGTCTTGTTGGTTGTTCCATATGAGCTTGGGAAAATGTATATTCTGCTGTTTTTGGATGAAATAGTCAATAGCTATCAATTTTGTTCAGTTGATTGATGGTGTTGTTGAGTTTAACTGTTCCATTACTGATTTTCTGCATGTTGGAACAGTTCATTTCTTTTTTTTAAAATTAATTAATTAATTAATTTATTTATTTATTTTTGTTATACTTTAAGTTCTAGGGTACATGTGCATAACGTGCAGGTTTGTTACATATGTATACTTGTGCCATGTTGGTGTGCTGCACCCATCAACTCGTCAGCACCCATCAATTCATCATTTATATCATGTATAACTCCCCAATGCTATCCCTCCCCCCTGCCCCCTCCCCATGATAGGCCCGAGTGTGTGATGTTCCCCTTCCCGAGTCCAAGTGATCTCATTGTTCAGTTCCCACCTATGAGTGAGAACATGCGGTGTTTGGTTTTCTCTTCTTGTGATAGTTTGCTAAGAATGATGGTTTCCAGCTGCATCCATGTCCCTACAAAGGACGCAAACTCATCCTTTTTTATGGCTGCATACTATTCCATGGTGTGTATGTGCCACATTTTCTTAATCCAGTCTGTCACTGATGGACATTTGGGTTGGTTCCAAGTCTTTGCTATTGTGAATAGTGCTGCAGTAAACATCCGTGTGCATGTGTCTTTATAGCAGCATGATTTATAAACCTTTGGGTACATACCCAGTAATGGGGTGGCTGGGTCAAATGGAATTTCTAGTTCTAGATCCTTGAGTAATCGTCACACTGCTTTCCACAACGGTTGAACTAGTTTACAGTCCCACCAACAGTGTAAAAGTGTTCCTATTTCTCCACATCCTCTCCAACACCTGTTGTTTCCTGATTTTTTAATGATTGCCGTTCCAACTGGTGTGAGATGGTATCTCATTGTGGTTTTGATTTGCATTTCTCTGATGGCGAGTGATGATGAGCATTTTTTCATGTGTCTGTTGGCTGTATGAATGTCATCTTTTGAGAAATGTCTGTTCATATCCTTTCCCCACTTTTTGATGGGGTTGTTTGCTTTTTTCTTGTGTATTTGTTTGAGTTATTTGTAGATTCTGGATATTATCCCTTTGTCAGATGAGTAGATTGCAAAAATTTTCTCCCATTCTGTAGGTTGCCTGTTCACTCTGATGGTAGTTTCTTTTGCTGTGCAGAAGCTCTTTAGTTTAATTAGATCCCATTTATCAATTATGGCTTTTGCTGCCATTGCTTTTGGTGTTTTAGACATGAAGTCCTTGCCCATGCCTATGTCCTGAATGGTACTACCTAGATTTTCTTCTAGGGTTTTTATGGTATTAGGTCTAACATTTAAGTCTCTAATCCATCTTGAATTAATCTTCATATAAGGAGTAAGGAAAGGATCCAGTTTCAGCTTTCTACTTATGGCTAGCCAATTTTCCAAGCACCATTTATTAAATAGGGAATCCTTTCCCCATTTCTTGTTTCTCTCAGGTTTGTCAAAGATCAGATGGCTGTAGATGTGTGGTATTATTTCTGAGGACTCTGTTCTGTTCCATTGGTCTATATCTCTGTTTTGGTACCAGTACCATGCTGTTTTGGTTACTGTAGCCTTGTAGTATAGTTTGAAGTCAGGTAGCGTGACGCCTCCAGCTTTGTCCTTTTGACTTAGGATTGTCTTGGCAATGCGGGCTCTTTTTTGGTTCCATATGAACTTTAAAGCCGTTTTTTCCAATTCTGTGAAGAAACTCATTGGTAGCTTGATGGGGATGGCATTGAATCTATAAATAACCTTGGGCAGTATGGCCATTTTCACGATATTGATTCTTCCTATCCATGAGCATGGTATGTTCTTCCATTTGTTTGTGTCCTCTTTGATTTCACTGAGCAGTGGTTTGTAGTTCTCCTTGAAGAGGTCCTTGACATCCCTTGTAAGTTGGATTCCTAGGTATTTTATTCTCTTTGAAGCAATTGTGAATGGAAGTCCATTCATGATTTGGCTCTCTGCTTGCCTGTTACTGGTGTATAAGAATGCTTGTGATTTTTGCACATTAATTTTGTATCCTGAGACTTTGCTGAAATTGCTTATCAGCTTAAGGAGATTTTGGGCTGAGATGATGGGGTTTTCTAAATATACAATCATGTCATCTGCAAACAGGGACAATTTGACTTCTTCTTTTCCTAACTGAATACCCTTGATTTCTTTCTCTTGCCTGATTGCCCTAGCCAGAACTTCCAACACTGTGTTGAATAGGAGTGGTGAGAGAGGGCATCCCTGTCTTGTGCCAGTTTTCAAAGGGAATTTTTCCAGTTTTTGCCCATTCAGTATGATATTAGCTGTGGGTTTGTCATAAATAGCTCTTATTATTTTGAGATATGTTCCATCAATACCGAATTTATTGAGCGTTTTTAGCATGAAGGGCTGTTGAATTTTGTCAAAAGCCTTTTCTGCATCTATTGAGATAATCATGTGGTTCTTGTCTTTGGTTCTGTTTATATGCTGGATTACGTTTATTGATTTGCAAATGTTGAACCAGCCTTGCATCCCAGGGATGAAGCCCACTTGATCATGGTGGATAAGCTTTTTGATGTGCTGCTGAATCCGGTTTGCCAGTATTTTATTGAGGATTTTTGCATCGATGTTCATCAGGGATATTGGTCTAAAATTCTCTTTTTTTGTTGTGTCTCTGCCAGGCTTTGGTATCAGGATGATGTTGGCCTCATAAAATGAGTTAGGGAGGATTCCCTCTTTTTGTATTGATTGGAATAGTTTCAGAAGGAATGGTACCAGCTCCTCCTTGTACCTCTGGTAGAATTCAGCTGTGAATCCATCTGGTCCTGGACTTTTTTTGGTGGGTAGGCTATTAATTATTGCCTCAATTTCAGAGCCTGCTATTGGTCTCTTCAGGGATTCAACTTCTTCCTGGTTTAGTCTTGGGAGAGTGTAAGTGTCCAGGAAATTATCCATTTCTTCTAGATTTTCTAGTTGATTTGCGTAGAGGTGTTTATAGTATTCTCTGATGGTAGTTTGTATTTCTGTGGGGTCGGTGGTGATATCCCCTTTATCATTTTTTATTGCATCTATTTGATACCTCTCTCTTTTTTTCTTTATTAGTCTTGCTAGCGGCCTGTCAATTTTGTTGATCTTTTCAAAAAACCAACTCCTGGATTCATTGATTTTTTGGAGGGTTTTTTGTGTCTCTATCTCCTTCAGTTCTGCTCTGATCTTAGTTATTTCTTGCCTTCTGCTAGCTTTTGAATGTGTTTGCTCTTGCCTCTCTAGTTCTTTTAATTGTGATGTTAGAGTGTCAATTTTAGATCTTTCCAGCTTTCTCTTGTGGGCATTTAGTGCTATAAATTTCCCTCTACACACTGCTTTAAATGTGTCCCAGAGATTCTGGTATGTTGTATCTTTGTTCTCATTGGTTTCAAAGAACATTTTTATTTCTGCTTTCATTTCGTTATGTACCCAGTAGTCATTCAGGAGCAGGTTGTTCAGTTTCCATGTAGTTGAGCGGTTTTGATTGAGTTTCTTAGTCCTGAGTTCTAGTTTGATTGCACTGTGGTCTGAGAGACAGTTTGTTATAATTTCTGTTCTTTTACATTTGCTGAGGAGTGCTTTACTTCCAATTATGTGGTCAATTTTGGAATAAGTGTGATGTGGTGCTGAGAAGAATGTATATTCTGTTGATTTGGGGTGGAGAGTTCTATAGATGTCTATTAGGGCCGCTTGGTGCAGAGATGAGTTCAATTCCTGGATATCCTTGTTAACTTTCTGTCTCGTTGATTTGTCTAATGTTGACAGTGGAGTGTTGAAGTCTCCCATTATTATTGTATGGGAGTCTAAGTCTCTTTGTAAGTCTCTAAGGACTTGCTTGATGAATCTGGGTGCTCCTGTATTGGGTGCATATATATTTAGGAGAGTTAGCTCTTCTTGTTGAATTGATCCCTTTACCATTATGTAATGTCCTTCTTTGTCTCTTTTGATCTTTGATGGTTTAAAGTCTGTTTTATCAGAGACTAGGATTGCAACCCCTGCTTTTTTTTGTTCTCCATTTGCTTGGTAGATCTTCCTCCATCCCTTTATTTTGAGCCTATGTATGTCTCTGCATGTGAGATGGGTCTCCTGAATACAGCAGACTGATGGGTCTTGACTCTTTATCCAGTTTGCCAGTCTGTGTCTTTTAATTGGAGCATTTAGTCCATTAACATTTAAGGTTAATATTGTTATGTGTGAACTTGATCCTGCCATTATGATATTAACTGGTTATTTTGCTCGTTAGTTGATGCAGTTTCTTCCTAGCATCAATGGTCTTTACATTTTGGCATGTTTTTGCAATGGCTGGTACCGGTTGTTCCTTTCCATGTTTAGGGCTTCCTTCAGGGTCTCTTGTAAGGCAGGCCTGGTGGTGACAAAATCTCTAAGCATTTGCTTATCTGTAAAAGATTTTATTTCTCCTTCACTTATGAAACTTAGTTTGGCTGGATATGAAATTCTGGGTTTAAACTTCTTTTCTTTAAGAACGTTGAATATTGGCCCCCACTCTCTTCTGGCTTGTAGAGTTCCTGCCGAGAGATCTGCTGTTAGTCTGATGGGCTTCCCTTTGTGGGTAACCTGACCTTTCTCTCTGGCTGCCCTTAAGATTTTTTTCTTCATTTCAACTTTGGTGAATCTGGCAATTATGTGTCTTGGAGTTGCTCTTCTCGAGGAGTATCTTTGTGGCGTTCTCTGTATTTCCTGAATTTGAATGTTGGCCTGCCCTACTAGGTTGGGGAAGTTCTCCTGGATGATATCCTGAAGAGTGTTTTCCAACTTGGTTCCATTTTCCCCCTCACTTTCAGGCACCCCAATCAGATGTAGATTTGGTCTTTTTACGTAATCCCATACTTCTTGCAGGCTTTGTTCATTTCTTTTTCTTCTTTTTTCTTTTGGTTTCTCTTCTTGCTTCATTTCATTCATTTGATCCTCAATCACTGATACTCCTTCTTCCAGTTGATCGAGTCGGTTACTGAAGCTTGTGCATTTGTCACGTATTTCTCGTGTCATGGTTTTCATCTCTGTCATTTCGTTTATGACCTTCTCTGCATTAATGAGTCTAGCTGTCAATTCTTCCACTCTTTTTTCAAGATTTTTAGTTTCTTTGCGCTGGGTACGTAATTCCTCCTTTAGCTCTGAGAATTTTGATGGACTGGAGCCTTCTTCTCTCATCTCGTCAAAGTCATTCTCTGACCAGCTTTGATCCGTTGCTGGCGATGAGCTGCGCTCCTTTGCAGGGGGAGATGCGCTCTTATTTTTTGAATTTCCAGCTTTTCTGCCCTGCTTTTTCCCCATCTTTGTGGTTTTATCTGTCTCTGGTCTTTGATGATGGTGACGTACCGATGGGGTTTTGATATAGGTGTCCTTCCTGTTTGATAGTTTTCCTTCTGACAGTCAGGACCCTCAGCTATAGTTCTGTTGGAGATTGCTTGAGGTCCACTCCAGACCCTGTTTGCCTGGGTATCAGCAGCAGAGGTTGCAGAAGATAGAATATTGCTGAACAGCGAGTGTACCTGTCTGATTCTTACTTTGGAAGCTTCCTCTCAGGGGTGTACTCCACCCTGTGAGGTGTGGGGTGTCAGACTGCCCCTAGTGGGGGATGTCTCCCAGTGAGGCTACTCAGGGGTCAGGGACCCACTTGAGCAGGCAGTCTGTCCGTTCTCAGATCTCAACCTCCATGTTGGGAGATCCACTGCTCTCTTCAAAGCTGTCAGACAGAGTCATTCGCGTCTGCACAGGCCTCTTCTGCTTCCCCTGTTGTTTTTTAGCTGTGACCTGTCCCCATAGGTGGAGTCTACAGAGACAGGCAGGTTTCCTTGAGCTGCTGTGAGCTCCACCCAGTTCGAGCTTCCCAGCGGCTTTGTTTACCTACTTAAGCCTCAGCAATGGCGGGCGCCCCTCCCCCAGCCTCGCTGCTGCCTTGCGGTTAGATCGCCGCAGACTGCTGTGTTGGCAATGAGGGAGGCTCCGTGGGCATGGGACCCTCCCGGCCAGGTGTGGGATATATTCTCCTGGTGTGCCCGTTTGCTTAAAGCACAGTATTGGGGTGGGAGTTACCCGATTTTCCAGGTGTTGTGTGTTTCAGTTCCCCTGTCTAGGAAAAGGGATTCCCTTCCCCCTTGCGCTTCCCAGGTGAGGCAATGCCTCGCCCTGCTTCAGCTCTCGCTGGTCAGGCTGCAGCAGCTGACCAGCACCGATTGTCCGGCACTCCCCAGTGAGATGTCCCCAGTACCTCAGTCGAAAATGCAGAAATCACCGGTCTTCTGTGTCGCTCGCGCTGGGAGTTGGAGACTGGAGCTGTTCCTATTCGGCCATCTTGCTCTGCCCCCCGGATCTGTTCACTTCTAATAGACAGGTGTGGAACTCTCTAATTATAATCGTGGATTTATCTATTACTCCTTGGATTTCTATCAGTTTTTGCCTCATGCATTTTAATGTTCTGTTGTTAGGCACATACACTTTAAGGATTGTTACATCTTATTGAAGTTTTGACCTCTTTATAATTATGTAATGTCCCTTTTAATTCCTGATAATATTTCTTAATCCGAAGACTGCCTTGTCTGAAGTTAACATAGCTACATCAGCTTTCTTTTGGTTAGTGTCAGCATGGTATATCTTTCTTTATCTTCTTACTTTTTTTTTGACAGAGTGTCAGTCTGTTGCCCAGGCTGGAGTGCAGTGGCACAATGTCGGATCACTGCAACCTCAGCCTCCCAGGTTCAAGGAATTCTCCTGCCTCAGCCTCCTGAGTAGCTTGGATTACAGGCACTCACCAGCACACCCAGCCAATATTTGTATTTTTAGTAGAGATGGAGTTTCACCATGTTGGCTAGGCTGTTCTCTAACTCCTGGCCTCAAGTAATCTTCCCACATTGGCCTTTCAAAGTGCTGGGATCACAGACATGAGCCACCATGCCCAGCCTCTTCATCTCTTTACTTTTAATCTATAGGTGTCTTTATATTAAAGTGGGGCTTTTGTATCCAACATGTAGTTGGGTTTTATTTATTGATTCATCTGGATAATTTCTTTCTTTTAATTTGTCTGTTGAGACTATTCACATTCAAATTGATTGTTGATAGAGACAGAGAAAGATGGTGGAATCAGATTTTCTAGCAATTGTCCCCCTGCAGGAATTTCGACTGGAACAACTGCCCAAGCATAAAAATACTTTCACAAGAGAGAAAAAACAAACAAACAAATGAGAGATTACAGAACCTGGCTGTAGCAAAATAATAAGAAAAGATGTATTGAAGAAAGTAAATGGGACACTTACACATTATCTCCATCACCCCTCTCCTAACCCCAGGCAACACAGCATAGAGAGAGAGAGACACTGACCACTGGGTAAAAGAGAGGGCAGTGAGCATGAGACTGCTTTGAACCCCAACACTGTGCCCACCATAGTAAAACCAAGCACTAGGCAGACCCCTACAGTTTCATATTCCAAACCAGTACCCATGGATTGAGTCTAAAGACTCACTACAATGCCAGGCTGAACTACACAGACATAAGCTTCAAGCTTATAACAAACTCTAACCCCAGACTACAATCATAGCCAGGCCAACATCAGTGGCCCTGGGCTCCAGACAGCCCCAGCATCAATCAGACTTCAGTGGTCCCTAGGCTTCAGGCACATTTCATTGCCATGTTGCCATATCTAACCCAGGCTTCTGGCCTGCCCCAGTGCCACACCTGCCAAACAGGCCCTAAGCTTCTGACAACACTGTGCCAGCTGCAGCTACCTTGAACCTCTACTGTGCCCCAGCATCATACCTGCTACAGGGCCTTCCCAGACAAAGCCAGTCTGTAAAAATTGGACTAAGGACCTAGTCTTTCAAATACTTAGACATCAACACTCAACCACAGAATCAAGAACAATCAGGAAAACATAGCATCACCAAATGGACAAAATAAGAAGCCAGTGGCTAACCCTAAGAAATTGAGATGTATGAACTACCAGACAAGCCATTCAAAACATTCCATCCAACAGCTACAGAATACATCCCTCTCAACTGAACATGGAACATTCTCCAGGACTGATCATATATTAGGCTACAAAACTATTCTTGACAAATTTAAGAAGATGAAATCATATAACCATAATTGTATAAAACTAGAAATCAATAAGAGGAGCAATTTCTGAAAACTTGCAAATATGTGGAAATTAAACAACATACTCCTGAACAATTTTAGTGAAAAAATTTAAAAGAAATTTTAAAATTGTGGGGACAAATGAAAAATGGAAACACAACATATCAAAACCTGTGGAATACAGCAAAGAAATTCTAAGAAAAAGTTTATAGCTACAAATAAATATATAAGAAGAAAAATCCCAAATACACTAAGGTTGCACCTCAAGGAACTAAAAAACAATAACAAACTAAGCTCAAAATTAATGGAAAGGAAAGGCTGGCTACAGTGGCTTATCGCTGTAATCCCAGCATTTTGGGAGGCTAAGGCAGGCAGATCACTTGAGACCAGGAATCAAGACCAGCCTGGCCAACATGGCAAAATCCTATATCTACTAAGAAATACAAAAATTAGCTGAACATGGTGGCATATGCCTGTAGTCCCAGCTACTTGGGAGGCTGGGGCATGAGAATCACTTGAACCTGGGAAGTGGAGGTTGTAGTGAGTCAAAATCATGCCCCTGCACTCCATCCTGGGTGATAAAGTGAGACTCTGTCTCAAAAGAAAAAAAAAAAAAAAAATACACAGACACACACGGAATAAAATAACAAAAATCAAAGCAGAAATAAATGAAACAGACTGGAAAAATGAGAAAATACCAACAAAACTAGGAATTTCTTTTTTGAAAAGAGAAACAAAATCAACAAACCTTTAGATAGAATAAGAAAGGAGAGAAGACACAAGTAAAATCAGAAATGAAAAAAGAGACATTACATTCTGCATTGTGAAGAAATAAAAAATCTGAACAGACCAGTAATAAGCAAAGAGGTGTAATCAGTAGTAAAGAGTCTCCCATCAAAACTGTGGGTTTATTTCTAGGCTCTTTATCCTGTTTTTTGGTTCATGTGTCTGTTTTTATGACAGTACCAAACTGTTCTGATTATTATAGCTTTGTAGTATATTTTGAAGTCAGATAGAGTGATGTGTCCAGATTTATTCTTTTTGTTCAGGATTGCTTTGGCTACTCAGGGTCTTTTGTAATTTCATACAAATTTTAGGATTGTTTGTTTATTTCTGTGACAAATGTTATGGGCATTTTGATAGGGATTTCATTGAATTTGTAGATTACTTTAGGTAGTATGGACATTTTAACAATGGTTATTCTTCCCATTCATGGATGCAGGATATCTTTCCATTTATTTGTGCCTTCTTCAATTTCTTTCATCAATGTTTTATAGTTTTCAGGGTAAAGATGTTTTACTTCTTAAATCTGTTCCTAAGTGTTTTATTTTTTGGAGTTATTGTAAATGGAGTTGTTTTCTTGATTTCATTTTCAGATAGTTCACTGGTAGTGTATAGAAGTGCTACTAATTTTTTTGTATATTGATTTTGTATCCTAAAAAGCTCAGGACCTGATGGCTTCATTGCTGAATTCTATCAAACTTTTTTTTAAAAAAACCAATACCAATTCTTCTCAAACCATTTCAAACAATTAAAGATAAATATTTACAAATTTATTTTGAGAGGACAGCCCCACCCTGATACCAAAGCCAAAGACAGTACACAAAAGAGAACTATAGGTCAATATCCCTGAGTAACATAGATGCAAGCATCCTCAACAAAATACTAGCAAACTGAATTTGACAGTACATTTTAAAAAATCATCCACCCTGATCAAGTTGGATTCATTGCAAAAATGAGTCAACAGACATTGACAGAACCAAGGACAAAAAACATATAATCACATTGACAGAATCAATGACCAAAAAAAGTCATTTCAAGGAATGCAGAAAAGCAGTTGACAAAATTTAATACCTTTTCATAATAAAAACTACTCTCAACAGATTAGGTATAAAACAATGTACCTCAATACAATAAAGGTCATACATGACAAATGCACAACTAACATCATATTCAATGAGGAAAAGTTGAAAGTATTTTATTTAAGATCCAGAACAAGACAAGGATGCCCACTCTTCCCACTTCTATTTCATATAGTACTGGAGCTCCAAGTCAGAGCAATTCATGACAGTGAATAAATCTCATGAGATCTGATGGTTTTATCTGATGTACAGGGGAGTTCCCCGTACATGCTCTCTCTTGCCTGCCACCCTGTAAGTGCCTTTGCTTCTCCTTTGCCTTCCACTATGATTATGAGGCCTCCCCAGCCATATGGAACTGTGAGTCCATTAAATCTCTTTTCTTTTTAAATTATCCAGTCTCAGGTATATCTTTATTAGCAGAGTGACAACAGTGAGAACAATACACTACCCAAAGCAATCTACACATTCACTGAAATCCCTATAAGAATGCCAAGGATATTCATTACAGAAATAGATAAAAACAATGCTCAAATTTGTATGAAACCACAAAAGACCCTAAGTAGCCAAAGCAATCCTGAGCAAAAAAAATAAATCTGGACACATCACTCTACCTGAATTCAAAATATACTACAAAGCTATAGTAATCAAAACAGTATGGTATGGGCATAAAACTAGACCCAGAAATAAATTCACACACTTACAGTCAACTGATTTTTGACAAAGGCACTAAGAACACACATGGGTCAAAGACAGTCTCTTCAATAAATGGTGCTCAAAAAACTGAATATCCACAGGCAGAAGAGTAAAACTGGACCCTCATCTCACACTATATACAAAAATCAACTCAAAATGGATTAAAGGCATAAATCTAAAACCCAAAACTATGAAACTACTAGAAAAAGACATAGGGGGAAATCATCATGACATGAATCTAAGCAATTACTTTTTCAATATGACCCCAAAAGCATAAGCAATAAAAGCAAAAATAGACAAATAGAATTATAAAAACTAAAAAGCTTCTTCACAGCAAAGCAGTCAACACAGTGAAGAGACAACTTACAGAATGGGAAAAAATATTTGCCAACTATATATCTGATTAAAAAATTAATATGCAAATTATGAAAGAAACTCAAACAACTCAATAGTGGAAAAAAACAAATAACTCAATTTAAAAATGGCAAAGGTTCTGAAGAGACATCCCTACAAAGAAGATATACCAATTGCCAAAAGGCATGTGAAAAAACACTTATCACTAATCATCAGGGAAATGCAAGTCAAAACCACGGTGAGATCATCTCACCCCACTTAAAATGGCTGTGATCAAAATGACAAGAGATAACGAGTGTTAGCAAGAGTGGAGAAAATGCAATCCTTGTACACTGTTGGTGGAAATTTAAATTAGTAAAGCCGTAATGGAAAATAGTATGGAGATTCCTCAAAAAATTAAAAATAGAACTTCCATATGATCCAGCAATTCTACTATTGGTAGGCATACAAATAAAATGAAATCAGTAGGTTGAAGAGATATCTTCACTCTCATGTTTATTGCAGCATTATTCACAATAGCAAGATATGGAGTCAACCTAAGTGTCTATCAACGGATGAATAAAGAAAATGTGGTATATATGCACAATAGAATACTATTTAGCCTAAAAATAAGAAAACTCTGTCATTTGTGACAACATGGATGAACCTGGAGGACATTATGTTAAGTGAAATAAGCCAGGTATAGAAAAACTAATATCACATGATGTCACTCATGTATGGAATCTGAAAAAGTTGATCGTATAGAAGTGATAATGGTGGTTATCAGGGACTGGGATGGTTGTGGGGTGGGGGAGTTCAAAAGATGTTGGCTAAAAGATAAAAAATTTCAGCTAGATGGGAGCAATAAGTTCAGGTGATCTATTATACAACATGGTGACTATAGTTAATAATATATTGTGTTCTAGAAAAATACTATGAGAGTGCTGTAACCTGTTCTCACCACGAAAGTGATAATTACATGAGGTAATATATATGCTATTAGCTAGATTTAGTCATTCCACAATATACATATCAAAATATCATGTTGTACATAGTAATAAATACAATTTTATCTGTTCATTTTTAAAGACAAAAATAGAATTGACTGTTGATAGAATTGAATATCTTTTTAAAAATTTTAATTGTTTTTATTTGCATAAATGTAAGGCTTGTACAAAGTGCAATTTTGTTACATGATATATTGTGTAGTGGCCAAGTCTGGACTTTTAATGTACCCATTACCCAAATAATGTATACTGCACCCATTATGTAATTTCTCATTGTCCACCTCCCTCCTACTCTGAAACCCTTCCACATCTCCAATGTCTGTTATTCCACTGTATTTGTTACTCTGTCCTGTTTGTTGACTTTGCCCTTTTTTCTGTTGATAAATAAATAAAATGTTTTATATTCATCAATGTAATATTATTTTGCAACAGAAAGAAACAAAATTCTGTTACATGCCATAATATGAATGAACCTTAAAAACATGTTATGTGAAAGAATTCAGTCACAAAAGACCACATAATGTATGATCTCTGCTATGGTTTGGATATTTGCCCCCTCCAAATCTCATGCTGAAATTCGATCTCCAGTGTTGGAGTTGGGGCTTAATGGAAGGTGTTGAATCATGCAGGCAGATCCCTTGGTGCCATCCTTACGGTAAAGAGTGAGCTTTCACTCTATTAGTCCTGTGCGAGCTGGTTGTTCAAAAGAGTCCAGCACCTCCCTCTCTCTCTCTCTCTCTTGCTTCCTCTCTCTCCATGTGATCTCTGCACATGCTGGCTCCCCTTCCCTTTTGCCATGATTGGAAGCAGCCTGAGGCCCTCACTGGATGCAGATGCTGGTGCCATGTTTCTTGTACAGCCTGCAGAATTATGAACCAAATACATTTTTTCTTCATAAATTACCCAGCCTCGGGTATTCCTTTGTAACAACACAAAGGGACTAAGATAATCTCATTTATATGAAATGTTCTAAATAGGCAAATCTATAAAGACATAAAGTACATTAGTAGTTGCCTGGTATTAAGTAGGGGACAGACATGGGAACTGACTATTAACGGATAAAGGTTTTCAAGGCGGGAGGTGACTAAAATGTTCTAAAATTGATCACAGTAATACCTGAAAAACACAATGAATATACTTTAAAGAGCATTGACTTGTACACTCTAAATGAATGAATTATATGGTATGCGGGTAATAGATCTATAAATCTGTTCTTTCAAAAGAAAAATATAATTTTACATCACAACCCAGCTCTCTTTCTCCCTCCCTCTCTCTCTGTCTCTCACACACACACACAATATTCAAAGTTTTACAAAATAGCACTTACCCTTTATATCCCTCTATTATTTTGCATTCTATTTTATTCTAATTCATTAAAAAACTATCTTGATCTATGTTCTGGTTACACAGTGCTGCATAACAAAACTTAGAGCTTAAAAACAACATGTTAATATTATTTCAAGAGTTTCTGTGGGTCAAATGGCCCCAATGGGTGGTTCTTGCTTGGAGTTTTTCATGTACTTGCAGTCAGATATAGGCTGAGGCTGCAGACTTCTGAAGATTCATTTGTGTTGGATATCCTAGAGGAATCATATGGCTGGCAATAGATGCTGGTTGGTAGCTGGGAGCTCAGATCTGGTTGTTGACTAAGCAGCTATACTTGGCTTCTCCATGTGGTCTGGGTTCTCACAGCTTGGCATCTGGGTTCCCACAGAGAGTGTCCCAAGAATGAGCTTTGTAAGACACCTGAGCAGAACCTGCAAGCTTCTTTATGACCTGGCCTCCAAAGTCCCAGAATGACACTTCTGATGTCTTCTATTGGCCAAACCGATTACTAAGGCCAACCCAGATTCAAGAGGTAACATGGACTCCTTTTTCTTAATAATGAGAGTCAGAGAATGTGTGACCATATTTAATTTTTTTTTTTTTTTTTTTTTGAGATGGATTCTCCCTCTGTCGCACAGGCTAGAGCGCAGTGGTGGGATCACCGCTCACTGCAACCTCTCCCTCCTGGGTTCAAGCAATTCTCTTGCCTCAGCCTCCCAAAGTAGCTGGGATTACAGGCACTAGGCCACCACACCCAGCTAATGTTTGTATTTTTCGTAGAGATGGGGTTTCACCATGTTGGCCAGGCTGGTTTCGAACTCCTGGCCTCAAGTGATCCACCCGCCTCGGCCTCCCAAAGTGCTGGGATTACAGGCATGAGTCACTGTGCCCGGCCGACCGTATTTAATTGGTCACAACTCAGTCAATTGATTTTAACACTCACTAACGGGTCACAACTTGCTGTTTGAAAAATAGTTCTCTAATCTCAGGAGGCAATGTCTCCTCTAGTGCTAACATTTCTTGAGTCTGAGAATTAATTAGATTTCATGTCCGGCTATGAAATTAGTAGCTTCTCACTAGAAAATAGGCAGAGGGAAGAGGAGCGGTACAAAGCAAGAGGTACGGCAAGGTCTGATGGCTGTGGTCAGATGACTCCCTGCAAGGAGATGGCATTGTCTGTTCTCCACCTTCCTGCTGCTTCTATTTGGGTCCTGGTAAATTTAGGCCAAATGATTCACTAAAGGGCCGCATGCAGTGTGGAAAGGCATGTGTGAAAGTCAGCAGTGACTAAACTTTGGCTAATGCTGTGTCGGGGGAGAAGGGAGTATACAGACCTTCAGTGAGGCTAATGAACTAGAAGAATCATTGAGAAGCACTCATATTCTTTAATTCTGTCCCTGGACTTGGATGGTCATGGCAACAACATTCTTAGTAAAATTGTTTAACTATAAGATTCTTTTTTTAAAAAAAGCGTTTTTTACACATTCTCTGTAATATAGTATCAATGTGTATTATGTCTTAATTTATAGGGTGAGTAATCTTTGTCTATTGAAACTCCAGGAGTACTTGCTATGAACAGATGTTTCCTATTCCCTTGGCTTATCAATGCAAGACTAAAAGAAGGCAAAAGGCTCATTAATCAAGCCAAAATAAAAGGGATGGGCAGAAACAGTGTGAATTTGTGGATCAACAAGAATTTTGCTAAGCCAAATCATTTGGAGAATTGATTTGCAAGCTAAGGTAAGCTGCTTACAGGAAGGAGTCTTAGTCAATCCAAATCCTACCCATATGATTAACTGCAACACGAAGAAAGAAAAATAAGGAAGGAAAATGTTCTCCTTCTGTAATTTTATTCTATTGGGTATTATGAGATGTTCCCAAATGGACAGTCAAACTTCTAAATGACCATGTAATTCCCCATCTCTGCATGGCAGGAAGAAGAAGAGTATAAATATGCAAAAGCTGTTCCATTTCATGGTCGCATGGATACCAAGCAGATGGGTAGATGAACATGAAACTATTCTTTATAAACATAGAGAGCCCCTGTCAATCCAAGCTGTATCCATCTGGCTACACAGCTACAGCACTGCTTTATCTAAGAAAGACAAGAGTGGATTAGAGAAAGCGCTATTGAGAGAGAAATCTGTTTGATCTTTGGAGACTTATTAATATTAACATAATAAAATAGCTTTCAATTACATAAACTTCGGATTATGCACTCCTGTGGATGAACTCTGGATACTGAAATCTTTGAATAATATATTTAAGTGGTCCATTCAATAATCCCAGTGCTACTTACTAGCAAGCTACTTAAACTCAAAGGTTCCATTTTCTTATCTATAAAAAGGGGATGACATTAATACTACCTCATAGGTCAAGCTTGTCGAACCCACAGCCCACAGGCTGCATGTAGCCCAGGATGGCTTTGAATGTGGCCCTGGTAAAAATTGGTAAACTTTCTTAAAATATTATGAAATTTTTTTGCCATTTTTTTAGCTCATCATCTATTGTTAGTGTTAGGGTATTTTACGTGTGCCAAAACAATTCTTCTTCTTCCAGTGTGGCTCAGGGAATCCAAAAGATTGGATACCCCTGTCCTCCTGTCTTAGGGATTTTGTGAAGGTGAACCGAAACAATGTTTGCAAAACGTTTTGCACAGTGTGTGGCACACAATAAATGTTCAACAATTATAAAAGTAATTATTAGTGATTTTATTGTTGTCTTACCACTACCTGCTCTTCCTGGGAAAGAATTTCTAGCCCTTTTTCCCCTTTCTTTCCATTCCAGCATCTTATCAAACAGTGTGCACTCTTCATTGCTCTTTGCTTTTCAATCAACAAAAATACATTTTCCTTCTATGAACTCTCACTGTTGCCCAGTGAGCCCAGAGAAAGAAAACTCAGATGTTAAAAAAAGATAGAGTGTCTGAATGCGTTTTTCACAGGTGACTACTGTATCATCCTTTTCTCTTTCAATCTCTCACAAGTTGCTGTGGCCTCAAGAGTCCTCTGGCCATGACTCTTTTTTTCCCCAATAATTTTATTCCCATCATTTGAATAATTAAGATGGTGAAACCTGATTATGTCGTATTGCATATGCTTAGAATTTAAGATAATTTAGAGTTCAAATGGCTCATTCTCCTCTATCTTCCTCTCATCCATTACCCACTTCTGGTGCCAGCCCTGGCTTCCATGCAGAACTCTCTCCTACAGAACTTCTGGCAGATGGTTCTCCAGCTTTTGTCTAAATGCCCCTCTGTCTTATGAGGCAAGCCATTTCCTTTTTCGACAGCTCAAGTTGTTATTGACTTCTTCTTTAAACTGAGTCCAAATCTAACTCCTTCTCAATAGTCTTCTTTCTGACTTCTGGAGAGAGAGAGAGAAAGAGAGAGAGAGAGAGAGAGAGAGAGAGAGAGAGAATCTAACTATTCTTTCACATGGTGGCCTTCCAAATATTTGAACACATTTATTCTGTCTTCCTCTAATCTGACTCAAGCAGTATCATGCTCTGATCCTTCCTCTTACATATGTGAAATAATCCCCTAGCATTTTACTGCCCTATCACCCTTCTCCTAAATGCCCTTTTTCTTTAGCTATACATGGATATATTTTTATACATAGCACCTAAGGTTTGAAGCAGTATTCTTCTTACAACTCAACCAGAGAAGAGCAGTGTGTTACACTTCCCTGAGGAAACACTGTGCTTCTATTCTCTCCACCTAAACGGGCTTTCAGAGCTACTGCATTTTGTTAGTAACATTAACAGGCCATAGAGCTCCCAAATACGAACTTCTTCAAATCACGTGAACCTTACCTATCCTGTAACTGAACACCTGGATTTTATGTACAACTGTCCACAGAGAAGTCTCTCTAAGTTTTCACAAAACAGTTAAAAATTTTTATATAACTAAATCCTCATCATTTTCTTGCTTGGAGTCATACAACAGCTTCCAAATATCATCACATTGGGGATTATGGTTTCAACATGTAAATTTGGAGGGATACACATTCGGTCTCTAATACTACCTTTTCCAGCATCATCTCCTCCTGCTCCTTCATAGTGAACCCTTGTTCAAGCCTCAGTGAACTTGAAAACTCCTATCCTTTCAGGGTTTTGCCAAAGTTTGTGCCTCCTCTGTGAGTCATAGCATGGTGTGTACTTAGTTACCGGTGTATGAGTTTGGAGTCAGACAAACTTCAGTTCCTTTCTCTACCACATCCTAGCTTTGGAAACACAGACACATTTTTTGACCCCTTTAATCTTTAGTTTCCTCATCTTAACAATGAAGAAAATGTAATCCTGCACAGGGTTATCATAAGGATTAAATAATATAACACGTATGGTGGACATCAGTCAGGTTTTCTGGTTACCTAGCATATTTTGAACACCTATGCTGTGTATAGAGTGTCCAGCCTCATGAGTTCTGTCTATTCAAGTGAAAAAAAAAAAAAAAGAAACTCTCCAGCCTCCTTACAGCTGGGGCACAGGCATGTAACTGAGGCTCCAGCAACCACACTTACTCACCTACCCTAGACTTCAATCCTGAAGAGGTAGCTTGAAGAAGGATGCATATCATGCCAATTATTTTGTTGATGATGCTGTTTTAGAGACACATTGCATTTCAGGGGCTGAGTGGTAGCAAGACTGAATCCTGATGCAACAGTATCAGTCACGGTGATGGCTCTATTCACTGGAGCCAGTTCTGCAGCAAGGTTTTAGATATTGCTCCTAGAAACTCAGTCTCAAGCCTGGCTCTTCAGGCAAAAAAAACTGTACAATGTCTTTTCTTAATATTTTATATATATATATTTATTATATATGTTTCATATATTCATATTTATCTTATATATAAAATATTATTACATATAATATGTTATAAATAAGATATATTTACATAAATATAAGATATATATGGTATTATTTATATATAAGATATATATCATATTATTTATATAAGATAAGGTTTATACATATATATTAGAGGTGGGGTCTCATTCTGTCAGGCTGGATAAAACTCCTTTTCTACATGATCATAGCCTGCCTCTGTTGCTTGCAACTATGACCCTTGACTGATGTAACAAGGTGTTTAAAATGGTGCTTTACATAAAGAAAGTGGACACAAAGTTCTTTCCTCTATGATGCTGGCCCAAGGCCAGTCATTCCTCAATGTTAAAGGTCACTTTGACATACCTCCAGTGGATGCCTACCACTGTGGAACTATGGGTATTTGCACTCATGTTTGTCAGTCCCTGGACTGGGCCTCATTGAAGGCAGGAATCCCATCTTATTCACTTCACATCTTCAGTGCCCAGCAAAGGGCCTGGCAAATTGTGAGTGTTCAATAAATGTAACTGAGTGCACTGTTCAATCGTGACTCTACCTGACTGTATTTTACTCAGTCCACAATCCATTTGATGTAATAAAATATCCTGAGAAATTTTGTCAAGTACTGAGCTGAAATCAGATTGCTAGGACTACAGCATTTCCGCCAAGCCAGCAACACACACACACACACACAAAAACAAAATGATGCCTGTTTGGCAAAATAGACTTTAAATACATACACACATACACACACACACACACATTTTTATTTCTCAACAAAACAAAATACATCCTCCTTGTAAGAAGATTGAGAAATTCAAAAAAGTATAGAGATGAAACAAACATTAGTTATAATCTTACTACCCAGATATAATCTGGGTTTGTTTTTTTTTTGTATTCCCATTCAATCTTTTTTCTCAGATGTATTTTTGATAGCTGAGATCATAAAATTATATTTACAACTTTGTATTTTATATTTTACTTAAATTTTTATCATAAAGTTTTCTCAAGCCTCCGAGTATTTTTTGCAAATATCATGATGTGTCATATAGATTACAAGGAGGATGTGTTTAATGGAATGATTTGCAAACTGCACTCTCAAAGTCATAGAGTGCTTTGGAGTTCTCTCTGCAAGATCTACTGCAAAGAGCCCAGGAGGGACTCGGTGGGTAGACATACTCCAGACTTGGCCATCCTCAGAACATATCTGTTAAGTGTCTTAAATATTAAGGTTCTAAGTAAGATTTTTTTACTTAGAAAGTAACAAAAGACTTGGAAAGATTTTCATTGGATTTTCTCAAAAGTTTGAAAATCTCTAATTATCATTCTAGCATTATTTAACATTCAGGTTATTTCTAGGTTTTTGATAATATAAATCAACTTATCACACTTACCTAATTTTTTTAAAATTTCCTTAAAATAGAATCCTAAATTGTGAATTAATGGACCAAATCTGGAAATGTGAAGGCCCGTAGTATATATTTACAATTTTCTTTCCAGACAGTTATACTGATTTACGTTCCTGCCAACTGTAAAACACAACCAAACTCTAGTACTATTGTAATATTTTTCAGTCTTTTGCTATTTTTCTGTTTCTTTTTTCTTTTAAATTTATTTTTAATTGACAAATAAAAATTGTATATGTTTATTATGTACAACATGTTGCTTTGAAACATGTATATATTGTGGAATAGGCTAAATCGAGCTAATTAACATATGTATTACCTCACAGACACCGTTTTTCAATTATGAGAATGCCAAAAATCTACCCTTTTAGCAATTTTCAAAAACATAATATGTTGTTATTAATTATAGCCACCATGTTAAACAATATATCTCTTAATTTTATTCCCCTCATTTAACTAAAATTTTATGACTATTAAAAGGCAAAAGAACTTTAATTAATTTAATTTGCATTTAAATACTTTTTCCCATTAATTTTCCATGATGTCTTATTTATACATTAAAGTATATTTCTGAGTTTTTTTCTGATGTTCCAATGATCTTTGTGTCCAGTTTTGTCACACATTATGTCAGTTATTATAGTCTTGTAATATTTTTTGCTTTTAGGAAACGAAAGTCTCATTCTACTTCTTTTTTGTAATTTTATTAACAAAATTGCTTTTGGATATTCTTAATACTCCTCTAGAAGAAATTTAAACTATTTTTTTCTGCAGAGGAAAAAAGTCATTGAGATTTTCACTGAAGTAACATTAAAATACTAAATAAATTGTAAGAATTTACATCTTCTAAATGTTAAGTATTCTCATCCAATGGCATAGCATATTTTTTCAAATACATAAGTCATCTTTTATATCCCTTATTAATATTTTGCTGTTTTACTTCTCTAGGTTCTAATTTATTTCTTATAAGCATGCACATATAGGTAGATTCAGTTTTGCTGCTATTGTAAAGGGCATTGTTTCCATTATGATTTCCAGTTGTTCACTTCTGGTATATAAAAAAGCTACTGGTTTTTACACATTTATTTTATATCATAAATATTATAAATCATGTTTGCTGAAAAACTTTTTTACGAACCTAAGTTCATTCATTATTTATTCACTGAGCATCCCTCTCTGCCAGACAGTATGAGTATTCTTATCCATCTACATTTTTTTCCTGCAGCTTTGTAAACCAGATGTTTTTAAAATGTACCTTAAAATTTTCTGCAAAATCAAGCTCTAATCTTGTTACGGCCTCCAGGCCAGGCCTTTTCTATCTCAGTTCTAGGCTGTCTTTCCAGCTCATCCCATGCCATTTTCTTCCACACATCCTCCACCCCACCTACTCAGATGGACACCGTAGTTCTTTCATAACTCCATTAGGCATTTTTGCCTGCCTCTGATGCCCTTTCCCTTGATTACTGGGGAATTCCTATTCATTATCTAAGACTAACTCAAATGTTAGCTCCTGTCTACAGCTACCCTGACCACACATTCAGACGGAATTAGTTTCTCTCTCATTTGTATTCATATAGCAGCATACACATGCCTCCAATATGATACAGGTCACATCATATTCTATTTATTTTTGCACATCTCTGTCTCCCCTTAAGAGACTGTGGCTTCCTTGAGAGCAGGATCAATATCTTACTCATCTTTGTACCCTCAGTAGACAATACTTTTTTAGAATAAGTAAGATAATCAGTTAATTTGCTATTTTATGATTTAAATAGAAATTAGTGATTTATTGTTTCTGGAACCTACCATTTTTTCCCACTTCGAATTGTGACATTCTCTCATTTCCATCCATGTGAGTGATCTGACATTCTCTATGATTTCCAAAAGATTATCATTCATAGCCCTGAGATCACATCTAAAATCTCTTCACCGGTCTATAAAATCAAGTGTCTGGAGCTAGAACTTAAACAATTTGGGTTCAAACTCTAGGTGTCTATTAATCCCCTGCATACACCTTTGGCTTAAGTTTCTTATTTGTGTTGCAGAATTTTACCTTTTTAATAGAAAGACCATCTTACTTGCTCTAAAATGGAAGGAAAATGGGAGTAAAAATCAATTAATTCAAGTATTTATTCAGTATATACTTATTAAAATACAATTCATGAGAATCATAGTCTATTTGGGGCAGTAGTTATAAGCACCAATGTAAAGGCAGAGAGTGACAAGAGCTATGCCAGAGGCATGGATGTGGTGCCATGGGAAAAAACGACTGGTTTCCAGCTGGGAAAAAGATTTCTTGGAAGAGATAGATTAAGCTTAGGTTTGTAGGTTGGGGAAAGAATATTCCAGGCAAAAGTGTTCACCCTTTCTTAACTGTAGTTCAAAACATAAAAGAATTTCTTTTAGCAAGGACGTTTGTCAATTAATTAAATGGTGGTCAAATAACATTACAGGAAAAACCAAATATTCTTTCAGTATTTTGTTTCTATAAATAACACCTACACCCACCCAGTTGCTCATCCTAAAGTTCATCCTTGACACCATCTTTCCGTTACCCCCAGTCTGCTGTCAATCACCAAGGCCCACTCAACCTAACTCCCAAATGTCTCTCAAATCTGCCGATTGTTTACCATACTCATTGCCAGCACCCAAAGCCACCTCTTTCTCCTGAACTGCTGACATAGCCACCTAATCAATCTCCCAGATCCACTCGTGATGACTTCAAGCCACTTTCCACGCTGAAATCATGGGTCTCTTTCAAAAGATGCAAGTCATATCAACCCTTGTCTTAAAAACCCTTTAGTGGCTTCCCATTGTCCTTAAACACCGTAGGCTATTGTCTTTTCTTCTTTATATGGCTCGGGGGTTTTTTAATAAGTAAACTTAATTTTGTAAATACACAAGTTGTTTGGAAGTCCGTGAGTAATAGTGGAAAGATCCTATGATTTAAAGGCAAAGGACCAAGGTTCATGTCAAAGTTCCATCACTTAAAAGATGTGTGACCTTGAGAAAGTTACTTAGCCTTTCTAATTTTTTTTCTCATCAGTAAAACGGGTGTAATAACAATCCCCATATAACGTATTGGTACAAAGAATAAATGAAACAATATATGTAAAAAAAATTCTGCAACCTATAACTCATTATGTAAATGTTGCATAGTAACAATATCATTACCTAATAAGAAACATCTGCTAGCAGGTAAATGAAGAAAGCATTACTTAGGACATGAAAGAGTTAGCGTGAGCAAATAGTTGGGAAAAGCTCCAAGTTCAAATACAGAAAAACATTTTTTAATGAATTACTTTTAATATACCAGAGATAAAGGAGTTCAAGACAATGAAAAAATTCAGCCAAATGCTAAATATTTAAGGATGAGCAACATGAAAGGTTAATCACTTACTTCTAAAGAACCTGAGATTGTACTATATTTTTTCTTCTTAATGTTTTTTTAATTTTACACCTTATTTGGAATATAGCACACTATTACTGATATTTTGGAATTACTTGTAAACATTTCAATATTATTGTCAGTATTGTGGGCAGGTGAGTATTATTTTTCTTTGAATGGGCTATTTTAAAACATTTACTGCATTTCTGACTATAATTTAGTAATGCCTGAGGACAGATTTTGTTTCCTACAGAACTAATCCCCAATTTAATAATGAAATTCAGCAAGGAAAATTTAGGGTTCCTTTAATGGAAATTAATTTTATGGCTTCTAAAGAAAACAGAAATGCATTTACCTCATCAAACAAGAGACAAGTGTACTTGGAAAACCTTTTCTCCATGTGACATGAATACCAAGCAGGTTGAATTGATGAAGCAGCATTTAGCTAACCATGCTACTTTTCCTCTTTTATATTCTCTCTGCCTTTAATTCAGGTAACAGTGGGAAACTGGAACTTGGCCATTTTCCTGCACAGTCCTCTTATGCAGAACTGTTTTTCCACTGAGGTGAAAGACTTCCTCTGCTGCCATCTAGTGCTTCTTAGAAAGAGCTTTGCCAGTTTTAGTCGGATGAGTTGGTTTATACTTAGCTCCAAGTGTGGGATGGAGGGAAATGGGGGTGGGAGTGGCAGAAAACTAAAACTTTTTTAGACTTTTTTTTTTTTTTAATCTATTGCATTAAACAGTAAGAGGTTCTGAGTCACAGAGAACATTTATGGGCTTCTGAGCTGGATGTTTTATTTGCCTTTTTATATGAGATACTCGAATACTATATAAGACCGGATATAATTTCAAGTTCAAAAGATTGATGAGAGAGGTTGGGGTGAGTAGCCTCTCATTTCTTAAATTATTCCATATAAGCATTTTTAATGTACTGACATTCACAAAGCTGCTCAATCCAGAAACCTCGGAGTCATCTTTGACATTTTCTTCTCCCTCATGCCTCCATCATCCATCCAATGCAATAACACATACACAATAACACACAAACACACACACACACACACACACACACACAATCTCTAAAAACTGTGGATTCCAGATCCTAAAAATCTCTCAAATCTATCCACTTTCTAGATTACCATTGACATTACACATGATATAACCTAAACATATTCATTAACATGAGTTGGAATCATCCTTTACCCTCCTAATTTATCTTCTCATATCTAATATTCATGCAGCAACCAGAAATAATGTTGTTTAAAAAAAAAAAAGAAAAACTAAATTTGATCCCTTGAAGTCCTGCTTAATATTCTTTAGTGATTTTCCTCTGATTTAAAGATAAATTCCAGACCTTTTAACATGACCTTAAAATCTTTATATGATCTGACCCCTGCCCAGCCCCCTAAGCTGATCTCCTGCCATTCTATATCTATTCCTGTGTCACTGACACCAATCCTCTCTGTTTATCCAAAGGACTAAGCTTCTTATAGCCTCAGGGCCTTTGAACATGCTGTGCCATGTGTCTATTCTGCAATCTGTCTTCTCACTAATCACAAATCATCTTTATACTTTGTTACTTAAAATCTATTTCTTCAAGCCTGTAATCCCAGCACTTTGGGAGGCCGAGATGGGCGGATCACGAGGTCAGGAGATCAAGACCATCCTGGCTAACACGGTGAAACCCCGTCTCTACTAAAAAATACAAAAAACTAGCTGGGCGAGGTGGCGGGCGCCTGTAGTCCCAGCTACTCCGGAGGCTGAGGCAGGAGAATGGCGTAAACCCGGGAGGCGGAGCTTGCAGTGAGCTGAGATCCGGCCACTGCACTCCAGCCCGGGCGACAGAGCAAGACTCTGTCTCAAACAAACAAAAAAAAAATCTATTTCTAGGCTAGGTGGGATGGCTCATTCCTGTAATCCCAGCACTTTAGGAGGCTGAGGTGGGTGGATCGCTTGAGGTCAGGAGTTCAAGAGCAGCCTGGTCAACATGGTGAAACCCTGTCTCTACTAAAATTACAAAAACTAGCCGGGTGTGGTGGCTCACACCTGTAATCTCAGCTGCTACTTGGGAGGCTGAGGCAGGAGAATTGCTTGAACCCAAAATCTGAAGGTTGCAGGGAGCCAAGATCGCACCACTGAGCTCCAGCCTGGGAGACAGAGTAGACTCCATCTAAAAACAAAACAAAACAAAAACAAAACAAAAAACAAAGAACTATCTCTAAGCTCAAATTTAAAGCCTACGAAGTCAGGTAACAAGTCTGTCTTATTCATTTCTATATTCAGGCCAAGATTGGCAATTAGTAAAAATTTGCTAAATGAGTTAAAGAATTCATTATTGCCGCCTATAATTTTTGATTATTTTAAACATGCTTCTTGCTTAAAGAATAAGCTCCTCAAAGCAAACAGTCATCAAATTTTAATAAGACCTAAGGTTGGAGGCGGTGGCAGAGATGACTCAGACATGACTTGACAACGTAGTGGTGATAGAGCATGTAAACAAGTAACTGCAATACAACATGTAGAGGTGTCATGACATGCAATCTGAGCACACTTCTTTGAAAACAACAAGGAGGAAGGGTTCATTCAGCTTAATTGAATCTGGGTAGATATGTAAAAGAAGGTAAAATTTAAGCTGAAGTTTTGAAGAACAAGGAAGAGTTCACAAGTAGCAAATGGGTGAAGGGATGACAAAGGGGGTAAAGAAGGATGACTAAGGGGGTAAAGTCAGAGACATGAGAAATAATCAATGGTTTAACGTAGGAAAAGGATGGACAAATGTCTATTTCTCCACTGGAACCTCCATCCCAGTTAATTAAATGCGTAAACAGACATTTAATCAACACTTGTGATTTGACCTTTGGAGAATGGTGAGAAATGTGGGAATAACAATATTTATGGTATCTTGGCAAAGTCAGAATAAGAGACTAAATAGAACTAGCTTTCTTCCATCTTTAATATTCAACAACATTGAAACAATTATACTTGATACTACTCTAAGGAAACGCCAATATAAACATCATTGCCTGAGCTCCCCATGTGTTTGATCAAACAAGCCTACATTTGAAATCTCTGTGAAAAAGGGTTGTAAAGGGTTGTGAGCTCCAGCTAAAGGTGTACTCACAAAATTAAACCTAAATTTTTTCCCGAGTGAACACCATTCTCTAGAGATATCTTCAAGTTGACACTCCTTTGCTCTCTAGTTTCCTGTATTTCTAGCCTGAGAGGATGAGAGAGTGGCATTCTCTTGGCTCTCTGCTAACACCCCTAAAGCAATCTTCAATCACCCTCCTTTGAAAGTCATGTCAAGTCTTTACAGCACCTTTTACTACTCTTTGGCATGCTTTTATCCAAGAGTAATAAATATCAGATTTCTCTATTCTTAACTATGATTTCCTAAATCAAAACATAAATATAGATTTAACCAATTAGCACTTAAGAAATCTAGTCTCACTCTAAATTTCTTTTGCTTAGAATTAAGTTCCAGAAAGCCAGTCCCTCATTGTTTCCTCAATTTTTGGAGAATTGAAAATGTCAACAAAGGAAGTCAAGTTATTTATATTTCAAAAAGAGAAATGTTTAGTACTACACATGCATTCTCAATTGTCTAAATAAGATACAAGAAAAAAAATCACAAAATTGCTGTTCATAGGGAAAAAATTGGAGGAAGAGACCATGTCTATGCAAAGTTTCTCTCTCTAAAGTAGCAAATTAAGCTCCTAGGAGTAGGCAAGAATCAAGAGCAAATTGCAAAAGTGTGATGTTTCACTTATGTAATGATTTTAAGTAAACAGAAAACAATTGAAAGCCATAGCAATGGGTATCTTAGGTAAAGAACTTCTACTGTTTTCATAGTTAGGACTCACCATTCTTTTGTATGATTTGGTTCTTGCTTCCATGCATCCTGTTAATATTAGTAAAATTTATTAGAGGAAGGATTATATATATTGTACTGAAGACAAACTATCACATTAACATTGTGTTTATGTCTGTATGTGAGAATTATATTTCTGTGCCTAAGAACTTTAGGGCAGAATTCATTATTCCTGCTCTGATATTGACACCCTCTCTTTCAATAGAAATTGACCTTCTACAATATTGAATGGATCTCAGAGAAGACACTGAAGGAGGCTATAGCTCTCCAGGACTGAGAGAACAACTTAGCACATAGGATAGGATTGGACTGAATGTCACAGTCATGGGTTCTCAGCCCAACCCTGCCCCAACTGACTATAAGGCTTTGGACAAGTCCCTTGAGAAATGGAGTCTGGGCCTAGAAGGAGAAGATGGCTCCAAGAGTCCTTCCAGCCTCAAATTACCAGGCTATTCTTCCAATATTTAGGCCAGAAATACTTCAGTTTTCAAGATTTAGCTTTCAGCTGGAACCAATGACTAAAATGAAGGAGCACTTTAATGATTTAAGAAGCTATTCAGTTGTCATAAAAAAGTAATTTTGTTTCTTCCAAAGCTCCAGATTAGTATGGAGATTTTTCTGCTGAGTCTTATTTTTAAAAGGCATTATGTGCATCAAGACTGACATAGCCATAAGGAATTGTAGAAATTTTAATATCTGTTGATGTGGATGAGAAACTAAAATTTCCATATTTAAAACTGTCATTTGACTTTTAAATGGATCACATTAAATTACTGTCAGAAATGTTCAATATTTTCTCATCTATATACAATTGTTTCTTGGTAGATGAAAGCTGCAATCTGGTTTCTTTGGCTACATGGCGATTTTTTCAATTTGTCCCCAAACTTGCTACCAAGCTTGTCCCCAAAGCAAGAGGATGAGATTAAGTGATTGTGTGGTGTGTGTACTAGTGTGTTTTTGTGTGTGTGTGTGAGAGAGAGAGAGAGAGAAAGAGAAATAGAGAGAGGAAGAGAGAGAGAGAGAGAAATAGCAGCAGCAAGATAAGATAATATCTCAGAAAGGTGTATTCTATTTGTTTGTTTTTGTTTTTATGAAAAAGGTATATTTTTAAAATAAGATTATTTCCCAAAACTATATGAGTTTTTTAAATGACACACATAAGGAGAATATTTAAAATAAGAAGTCCAATCATATTTTGTTCAAAGACCTTCCAGTTGCATTTTTATATATTTATAATATAGCAATTGGGATTCAGGGAGTCAGGATTTTTTTTTTTTTCACCCAATGTTATGAGAAAAAGTGAGAAACACATAATCCTACCTTAGCCCTCTTAGGCCAAATACAAAAAGAAGAAAAAATATATAAATGAGTTAAAACCTTTCTAATTTCTGTTCAGAATGCAGTGTTCTGTGAAAGAGATGTAGGACTTAGGGGGGAAATATTATTTTTGGAGAACTGTAGAGGTAATTTGTAAATCAAAGCAGATGTTACTTATACGTTGTCTCATTTTTTTGTTACCATCCCTTTCTCCAACAGATCCAAGCATAGTTGTCAGCACATACTAGGTTTAAATATTTCTTGATTGAGGGCTTGCTAAAAGTAATAAATATCCAAATTTAATTAGCAATAAGTAATTTATCTAAATATCCAGCTAGAGAGAAGAGAAGTACAATAATTCTTTCAAGAGAGGAAGGAAGGAAGGAAAGAAGGAAGGAAGGAAGGAAGGAAGGAAGGAAGGAAGGAAGGAAGGAAGGAAGGAGGGAGAAAGGAGGGAGAGGGAGGAAGAAGGAAAAATATCTCCATCTAATTAGGAAAAAAATAAACCTGGGTAGCTTCTATGTTCTTAGATTAGAGAAGGAAAATGGAAGTAAAGGAATTAATGTTAATTGAACCTCTATTGTGTGCCAGATACTCTGCTAGGTTTTTGGATTTTTTAAAATTTGATCTATAGCTATTTCTATCTTCTCTCTGATGTAAGGATACCTTAGAGAAATAGAAATCAGAGAGCAGAAAAGGGAAATTATTAACTTAATATCAGAACCTACAGAAGTCTTACCACTTACCAAATCAGAATCCTCAAGTTGTGGATAATTTTCTAGAGATTTTTGACACCAAAGTAAACTTTAAGTGTCTGATAAAACATTATTTAGTTAATTAATCATATAATTAAGCTTTGAAGTTAATAGTAAGTACAGCCTATACATTTTTCTTAAATGTTTAATTCTTTAAAAGATTATCTTTGCTAGTAACTTTTAAGGCCTAATTATTTTTATCAAGTTTTGAAAAATATAAAATGTTAAAAAGAATTGTAAAGGAATATCAAAGGAAAACAGTAGGTTATAAAAGACTATGTATTCATTAAAAGCTTGATCATTCTTGCCCCTGTCTGGTAGGATATTCGGTAATTTAAATTTATTTCATTTGCATATCTGTGTTTTACAATAACTATATAATGCTTGGGTAAATAAAAATCATAGTTTAAAAAAACAAATGGAATTGAGTGGCAACAGAGAGAAAAAATGGTATCCAGTTTTATTCCTTCCATGGTCTAGGGTTTTAACAAAAAGATTGAATAAAACTGCAAAAAATTCCTGAGACAAAACACACAGGGCTTTTGAGTGCAGGAGAACAGGAAAGAAGAAGACACACAAAAACAGACCAAATGTTTCAATAAACTGTCCTGCCACACTAAAAAATGGGGAGCCACAGAGGTTGCCACATCATCTACAGGCAAAGAGGAGGAACAACCATGGGGATTATTCTAACCAGATTTTTCATGAAATCCTCTGTTTTAGCTGGCCTAAGTGTAGCAAATGTGTCTGAGCCTTTGTTTCAGAGTATTTATACTCCCTAATTTTTGTAGCTCTTTGCACATCTTTACATGCAATAACTTCATTGATGATGTCATACTGGTCTTCCTCAGTTTCTACAAATACAGCCAGCTCTTTCTCACAACATGGCATTTGCACATGCCATTCCATCTGGAACAATCCATTCTCCCATCCTCTTCAGTGTTTCTCCACAGCAAGCTCCCAGTCAGTCCCAGGTCTTAACTAACATGTCACCTCCTCTGAGATTTTGCTTATCACCCTACTCCAGACCTAAGGCAGTCACACCACTATACACCCTCCACTGCCCTCAACTTTGCTTCCCTAACTTAACTCCTGCATCATTGCCTTCATACCCTTAGCACAATTTGAAATGACTTTGTTTGTTTGTTTCTGTCTTCCTCATTGGGATGCAAAGTCCATGAGGTCAAGAACACATTTGTCATCACAGTTGTGTTTCCAGTACACCTATAGTTGACACTCAACAAATATTTGGGAAATAAATGAATGGTCTCATAGTAACCTAGCGCAGTACACAGAGCAGGAATTATTATCCCCATTTCATAGGTAAGAAAATCTCAGAGGTACTTCAAGGACTTGCCCCAAAACACACTATCAGGAACATAACTTCGGTCTTTTTCCTCAAGTTCAAGATTTGAGTCAGCCTTCTAGCTAGGTGACACTGGGCACGTTACATAACCTCCATGTTTCTGTTTCTCCATCTGAAAAATAAGAAATAAAATAGAAACCTACTTCTCGGTTGTTACGAGGATTAAACAAGGCTTAGAATGTATTTCCATTGGGAAATACTCAATTTCACAGAAAAACATAACAGTCTGATACCATACCACAGATCTTGATGAAGGCAATAGTATTGTACTCATAATATATATAGGATGGGCCGCACTTAGGAGAATCGAGAAGTTTTGTGGCATAGGGAATTTTTTTAATAGTGAAAGACAGGCTGAGATGTCAAAGGCAAGTGAGCACCTCATAATTTTGCATCTGGGTGGCTGTCTACCAATCATAACCTAGGTCCCTTTTTGGAGCCCATGGAAGTTGGCTTGTTTTACAAATCTTGAAAATTCACTTATGAACATCAAAGGTTGCTAGTTATAGCCTAAACTAAGAAAAGGCTGTATTTTCTTGAGCCTTAATTTATGGAATTACAAGACATGATTTTGCTTCATTCGGTAGCACAGGCTCTGACCACTAGAGGGAACTGCTCCATCAGTTGTATGAGACTCCAGGCTTCCGCATTCCAGTGGCTGTGACTATGGAGTATTGTTTCGCAGCAATTTCCTCAGAAACGTAATTGGTCATTGACCCAATTATCTCTCCTTCATGACTTGCAGAATATACTCTCTTGGCCTCAGAGTTGTAAGGATGGAAACAAACACTCCTGTTTCTGAACCAGAGTGAGTTCTCAAAGTCTTGGTTTTCTTTCTGTAGCCTGTCTGCCTCCTAAGCAGCTGAGATTGTTTCCCTACTAAACATGAGTGATAAGCTGACTGCGCCCTCACAGATAATTCTACCAGTAAGCAAGTCAGAAGGATAACCCCCTTCCCCTCTCTCCCCAAAATATTCGTTTCCAAAACACTCACTGAGTATCGCCCCCAGTCATTTACCATGGGTAAAGTGGCTGCTTGGGCCCTGTGCCAACTTGACCCTAGCCTCAAGTATGTGCAGAGTAGAAAGTAATTTACGAAACTGGCATCCCCAATGAGTAAGGAAGAGCAAAAATGAATAAAATGTCTTTAGAAAGATTAAAATGTTCCAATCGGCTTGTGTGAGCAGTTTGTACTCCCAGGAATTCTCTGCTCTCTTCAGTCCTTCAAAGCTCTGTCCACAAGCTTAGAAGAAACCAATATTATGGGTGAGAGGGGAGACGACTTTAAAACACCTACAGATCATGGAAGAGAAAAAGTATCTACCTATCCTGGAAGTTTTAAGATGTATGAATCTTCAGTACATATCAGAAGTTCATTAATTCCTTATTTTAAACTCATGTCTTATTCATTCATTCAGCAAAATTAAATACCTTCTACTTACCAAAACTGTTCTAAGAAGTATGTATGGGCAACAGGTAATTAGAATAAGGTAATTAAGAATAATTATTGCTTTATCGCATCTTTTTACCTTTGTTAATTAACTGTTTTATTTGAGATCATTGTGGATTCACATTCAGTTGTAAGAAATAATACAGGGATCCCATGTACCCTTTCCCCAGATTCCTCCAGTAGTAGCATCTTGCAAAACTATGGTACAATGGAACAACCAGTATACTGACATTATCCAGTCAAAATAGAGATACCTCCATCAACACAGGGATCTCTCATGGTGCTCTTTTATAGAAACACACATCTCCCATCTCCTCACCCCATATCTGGTCTTAACCCCTAGTAACCACTAATCTATTCTCCATTTCTGTAATTTTGTTGTTTTGAGATTATTCTATAAGTGGAACCATGCATTATTGGTTTCTTTCACTCAGCGTGATTCTCTAGAGATTCACCCAAGTTTTTGTATGTATCAATATTCCATTCCTTTTTGTTGCTGAGTAATAGTCTAGGGTATGGATGTACCATGGTTTGTTTAACTAATTATCACTGAAGGACACTTAGATTGTTTCTAGTTTTATGCATTACAAACAAAGAGCTATAAACATTCATGTACCATATTTCGTGTGAACATAAGTTTTTATTTTTCTGCAATAAATGTCCAAGAGTGTAATTGCTGGGTCATATAAGTGTTGCATATTTAATATTTTCAGAAATTGCCAAACTGTTTTTCAGAGAGGCTGTACCACTTTTATTCCCACCAGCAATGTATGAATGACCCAGTTTCTCTGCATCCTTGCTAGTTTTGGGTGTTGTCATTACTTTTTATTTTAACCATTCTGGTAGATGTCTAGTGATATCTCATCGTGGTTTTAATTTGCATTTCCCTGATTGCTAATGATCTTGAACATCTTTTCCTGTGCTTAATTGCCATCTATATATGTTTTTCAATGAAATGTCTCTTCACATTTTTTACTCATTTTCTAGTCAGTTATTTTGGTGCTGGATTTTTTAAATTGAGTTTTGAGAATTCTGTAGTTCTATTAGTTCATTCACACACTGCTAATAAAGACATACCTAAGACTGGGTAATTTATAAAGGAAAGAAGTTTAATTGACTCGCAGGTCAGCATGACTGGGGAGGCCTCAGAAAACTTACAATCATGGTGGAAGGGGAAGCAAACATGTCCTTCCTCACATGGTGAAGCCAAGCAAAAGAGGGAAAAGGCCCTCATAAAATGATCAGCTCTCACAAGAATTCACTCACTGTCAAGAGAACAGCATGAGAGTAACTGCCCCCATGATTAAATTACCTCCCACTGGGTCCCTCCCACAACACATGGGGATTATGGAAATTACAATTCAAAATGAGATTTGGGTGGGGGCACAGCCAAACCTTATCATTCTGCCCTGTCCCCTCCCAAATCTCATGTCCTCACATTTCAAAACACAATAATACCCTTCCAACAGTCCCCCAAAGTCTTGACTCATTCCAGCATTAATTCAAAAGTCCAAGTTCAAAGTCTCATCTGAGACAAAGCAAGTCCTTTCCACCTATGAGCCTGTAAAATCAAAAGTAAGTTAGTTACTTCCTAGATACAATCGGGGTACAGGTATTGGGTAAATACATGTGTTCCAAATGGGAGAAACTGGCCAAAACAAAGGGACTTCAGGCCACATGCAAGTCTGAAATCTAATAGGGCAGTCATTAAACCTTAAAGTTTCAAAATGATCTCCTTTGACATCATGTTTCACATCTAGTTCACACTGATACAAGAGGTGGGCTCCCATGGCCTTGGGCAGCTCTACCCCTGTGGCTTTGCAGGGTACAGTTCCCCTCCTGGCTGCTTTCACAGCTGGTATTGAGTGTCTGCGGCTTTTCCTGGCATATGATGCAAGCTGTTGGTGGGTTTATTATACCATTCTCGGGTCTGGAAGATGGTGGCCCTCTTCCCACAGCTCCACTATGCACTATGCAGTGGGACTTTGTATGGGAGCTCTATCCTCACATTTCCCTTCCACACTGCCTAGCAGAGGGTCTCCATGAGGTCTCCACCTCTGCAACAGACTTCTGCCTGGAGATCCAGGCATTTCCATACATCCTCTGAAATCTAGACAAAGGTTCCCAAACTTCATTTCTTGTCTTCTGCACACCAACAAGACCAACGCGATGTGGAAGTAGCCAAGGCCTCCTGGGACTTGCACCCTCTGAAGCAACAGCCTGAGCTGTACCTTGGCCCCTTTCAGCCATGGCTGAAGCAGCTGAGATGCAGGGTACCAAGTCCAGAGGCTCCACACAGCAGTGGGAGGCCTGTGTGGAGTGGAATGTAATATTTTTGTAGATCCTTTGGGATTTTCTACAAAGACTCTCAGGTCATTTGCAAGTAGGAGCAGTTTTACTTTTTCCATTCTAATCTGTATGTGATGTATTTTCTTTTCATACCTTATTGCACTGTCTAAAACTTCCACTACTATGCTGAATAAATGTGATGAGAGGGAACATCCTGACCTTGTTCCCTATAGGGGAAAAGCATTCAATTTTTTACCATTAAATGTAACATTAGCTGTTGGGTTTAAGGAGACGTTCTCTATCAAACTGAGGAAGTTTCCCCCTACTTCTATTTTTTCAAGAGTTTTTAAAATCATGGATTAAATTCAAACTTTGTCACATGATTTTTCTGAATCAATTAATGTGATCATGTGGTTTTTCTTCTTTAACCTGTTAACATGCTTATATTGATTGATTTTGAAATATTGAACAGCTTTGCATTCCTGGAATAAACTCCATTTGCTCATAGTGTATAATTCTTTTTTTACCTAGCTGAATCATATTTTAAGTGTTTTCAGAGAATTTCTGCATCTATATTCATGAAGGATATAGGTCCATAATTTTCTTTGTACTATCTTTGTCTAGTTTGGGTGTCAGGTTAATACTAATTTCACAAATTAATTGAGAAATTTTTCTTCTCTTTCATATTCTAGAAGAGATTATTTAAAATTTGTGTTAATCCTTCTTTAAATGTAGAGTTACAAATAACTCTATACATATAAATTTGGAAACAGATGAACGGATCAATTTCTTGAATAGTACAACTACACAATTAATCTAATATAAAGTAAATAATTTGAATAGCCCTATCAATATTAAAGAAATTAAATTCATAATTATAAAACACCCCAAAACATAAATCTCCAGGTCTGGATGGCTTCATGGGATAATTCTACCAAACGTTTAAAGAAAAATTAAGGCTGATTCTACACAACCTCTTCAAGAACAGAGGAGGAAGAACTTTCCAATTCATTTTATGAAGCTAATATTACCATATAATACGTATTAGGTCTTCATCGCCCTTTCATGGCGTACAACTCCTAAAATCCTTGGAACCTCCAAAGTGCTGTGTATTTGTATGTTAATGTTAACTCATACTTTCAGGATGGGACTGGTTGTCAGAAAGACACAGGTATGATTAAAGGATTGGGACTTTCAGTCCCAGCCCCCAACATCCGGAAGGGGAGAGGGGCTGAAGGTTAAGTTGCTCATCATTGGCCAACGGTCTAATCAATCGTGCCTACATAATGAAGCCTCCATAAAAACACCAAGAAGGCAGGGTTCAGTGAGCCTCTGAATAGTCTACTACATGGAGGTTCCTTGAGGGTGGCATGCCCAGGGAGAGCATGGAAGCTTCATGCTCCTTCTCATATGCCTTGCCCTGTGCATCTCTTCATCTGTATCTTTTGTAGCATCCTTTATAATAAACCAGCAAATGTGTTTCCCTAAGTTCTGTGAGCCACTCCAACAAATTAATCAAACCCAAATAGGGTGTTGTGGGAACCCCAACTTGAAGCTGGTAAGTCAGAAGTTCTGGAGGCATGGACTGGTGACTGGTGTCTGGAGTGACAGCAGTCATTATTGCAGTTCATTATTGCTATAAATTTACCACTCATTGTTTTAGGTTGTGTCCCGCATATTTTGAAATGTTGTATCTTATTTTCATTCAGTTTGTAGAAGGAAAATCAATCTCAGGACCCCAAACTCACTAAGCCAAAGGGAAAAGTCAAGCTGAGAATTGGGTTATGCAAATCTGCCCACCATTTGGTTCCTGAATAGGATAGCTACAAAGATGAAAAGCTACATACCTCCTTCACCAAGATCTTTATCCTAAAACAGTTCTGCAGAATTTCACCCTGGCAATGTAAATTGATAGCTTATTTTCACAGGTGCAGGACAAAGGACAGAACTAAAAGTCATCCGTCCACTCACCTGAAACAAACATGAATCTGATTGCTTCCTCTACCCTATTGTTTATATGATCTTATGTAAAAATGCAGATTCTCTGAGCCAGATGAAGGCATAAGTGACTATTCCTCTACTCCCCTGTCACATGTAAATTGTATATTACATGAAAGACTGATCAAAGACTCAAAAGTGTAACCATCTGTCTTTTATATATCCACACCTTTCGAACAGTTTCTACCCCTGTCCCCAATATCCGCTCTTTCCCCTTTAAATATCACAGCCTTTGGAGAACTGGCACAGACCTGTATCCTGAGCATACATCCTTAACTTTGGCAAATAAACCTCCAAAAATGATTGAGACTCACCTCAATCATTTTCATTGATTTACAAGTTCAATGTATTTTTTAATATGTGTTGTCTTAACACTTTCTCTGTGACCCATTGTCTTAGTCAGTTTGGGCTGCAATAACAATTATACTATAGACTGTGTGACTTAAAAAACAAACATTTAATTCTCAGAATTCTGGAAGCTAGGAAGTCCAAGTTCAAGGTGCTGGCAGATCCTACATCTGGTGAGGGCCACCTTCTGGTTTGCAGACGGCAGCCTCTTTGTTGTATTTTCACATGTCAGAGAGCAGAAAGGGAAGCACAAGCTCTCTCCTTTCTCTTCTCCACCCTTATGACCTAATTATCTACCAAAGGCCTCATCTCCAAACACCATCACATGGTAATTAGGCTTCAATATACAAATCGGGAGTTGGGGGGTGGCTCACACTCAGTCCACAGCACTCCTGAATTATGTGGAAGTGTGCTAGCTTCCAAGTATTTAAAGATTCACCTGTTATTTTGTTCTGCTACTAATTTTTCATTCTGTTGTGGTCATAGAACACACTTTGCATGATTTCAATCATTTTAAATTTGTCAAGGCTTGTTCTATAATACAGAGTATAATCTATCTTTGAACATTTTCTATGGGACATGTGGGCCCTTGCATAGAAGATATATTCACAGTTGTTGGGTGGTGTGTTCTGTGAAAGTTAAGTTAGATCCTGTTGATTAACTGTATCATTGAGTTTTTCTATATCCTTGTAATTTTTGTTAATTCTTGCTACTCATTGTTTCTCTACTCCTAGAAGTCTTAGAATCTCTGCCTTAGAAGCAGGGAAGAAATCGTGAATACTCAGTCTTTTTTTTTTTTTTTTTTTTTTTTTAGATGGTGTCTCCCTCTATCGCCCAGGCTGGAATGCAGTGGTGCAATCTTTGCTCACTGCAACCTCCGCCGCCTGGGTTCAAGTGATTCTCCTGCCTCAGCCTCCCCAGTAGCTGGGACTACAGGTGTACGCCACCACACCTGGCTGATTTTTGTATTTTTGTAGAGATGGAGTCTAGCCATGTTGGCCAGGCTGGTCTCAAACTCCTGACCTCAAGGGATCCACCCACCTCAGCCTCCCAAAGTGCTGGGATTACAGGCATGAGCCACCACACCCTGCCCAATCTTCTAACTCCTTAAATTAGCTAATGATGCATATTTCAAAGACAAGAAAATTAGATCTTTTATTTCTCATTTGCAAGAGCCAAATTTCATTAAGAGGAGGAAAAATACTTTTATAGATTTCAAAGAGTTAAACCATAGGGGATTTGAGTGTAGAATGGTTGGTGTAAGACACTGAAAGACAGGATATGTGATATGATATGGATATTATATCCCACTAAACAAGATAAAACATTCCTCCCAGACGTGAGGGAGGCGGGAGACAGACAGACATAGGTGAGTATCCAACCCCCCAGGATTGAGACCCTTAGTGAAAAGTGTAAACCTCTAGGTAGGTTTGAGGACCTGAGGACAGAAGACTATGTTTTATACTAAGAAAAAAAAGATTCATTAAAAACGAGCTTGCTGTGTGCCATAAGCCATCATAGGATAGATTCAGGGAAGTAGAAATGAAAGTATAGCATACTTAATCAGAGAGCCTTAGTGTTCCTGGCTTCATAGTAGCTCCTATCCAGCAGTTCCTGCATGCTGCAGGGGGCAGAAAACAAAGAAGGGGAGAGAATGAGTAGGGCCCAGAGTACAAGGACCTGAAGATCAGACAGCATGGCTACACCTAATGGTACCAGCAGCAGAGGCTGGTGCAAGTCAGATGGATGAGCAGGGACTGGCAATACAAGCAGAAAACGACCAGCAGGATGAGATACTCAAGTAGAGGCTAATGCACGCCAGCTCACCACTCTTGCCAAGCTCCTGTATAAGCTTCCACTTGTACCCAGAAGCCATAATAAGTGGTATAGACAGGAGACAGGGAAATAATGCACAAAAGAGGGTGGTTCCCAGCAAAGGCCCTACTTTCAAGCAAGCCTGGAAACCCACAGCCCTAGATGAGAACAGGCATTCCTGTTTTTGTGCCCAAAAGTTGCCTTTTGGCCCACCATGCACCCCCATCCTGTACACATATAAACCCCAAACCCCAGGCTCCACAAGCCAATGAACAGAAGAGCAGAAGAACGGAAGAACAGCATGGCAGAAAGAAAAAAAATAGGAGCATCTGAATGCCAAGAGGAGATCAGCTGGGAACGGTCGGAGAGGAGATCGGACGCTGGACACCCAAACTTCAGGGGAAGATCATCTTCTCACTTCATCCCCCTTCCAGCTCCCCATCCATCCCACTGAGAGCCACCTCCACCACTCAGCAAAACCCCTGCACTCATCCTTCAGGTTTATGTATGAACTGATTCTTCCTGAACACCAGACAAGACCTAGGTACCAAGAGGGCACTGAGCTGGTTAACACTTAAGCCATCCGTGGACAGCAAGGCTAAAAGAGCGCACTGTAACACATGCCCACTTGGGCTTTGGAAGTCACAGGATCCCACCCATAGATGCTGCCATGGAGCCTGGGCCTAGGGACGCTTGCTACAGCTCCTGCACCTGCCCATCTGCATGCTCCCCCTCCTGTAAGGAGTTTGAGCATGCACAGTGGCCAAACAGACAAGCTACACCCCTGTCGCATGTCCTACTAGCGGGGTCAGGGAACTCTCCCATTTCATCGGCAGTAAAGCAGCACAAAAAGGAGGAGGGGAACATCCAGGAGAGTAGAGGCAAGGAGTTAGAGGAGTCCTTGAGAGAAAAGGACACCTCTGACAACCTGAATTTTGAATCAACAAAATTTAAATTCTGGGTAATTACACCAAAAGGCTAAATTCTAAACCAGAAGAAAATCAAGGTGACAAAGCTAGTTTGTTTGTTCTTTGTTTACTTGATTTGATTTCTTTTTTTTTTTTTTCCTCTCTCTCTCTCTCTCTCTCACTGTTATTGAAATAGGGGCTATTTGAATTCAGCTGTAGAGGTGTTAAAAAAAAGAATCACATGTTTATATGTGTGGGGTTTGCAGGGTATATAACTACCCTGCTTGAAGTTTTGGTCCCGGAAGGGTCTTCAAAGGGCATTTAATTCACATTGTATTGAGAGGAAATAGATGAAGAAATGGGAAGTGATTATCTCGGGACCCCAAAGCCAGTCACTAAAAGGGCCAGAACAAGATTGCACATTTCCAAGGCACCCAGACGTGAGCTTTCAAAATCAAGAGCCACTTTCACCCACAGTCATTGATGATGAAAACCATGGGTTCAATAGATGTTGCTGCTTCAGATTTATAAGCACACACAAAACTCTTGTACCTCTGGAGCGAACCCACCAGCCATCAATGACTGCATGAGGCCTTTCCCCCAGCTCTTTGCTCTCAACGGTAATTCCCTTTGCCGGAACTTTCTGTTTTCTGCAGTGCCAGCCAGTTGTGACTGGTTGTGGCATCTCTAACAAAACACACTGGATGTTGTTGTAAAGTCCCATGGTTGCATTTCAGAGCTAAAAATAGGACTATGCTATATCATCTGATATTTTCAGATGATCAGCTACACCACTCCCCTCCTTTCTGGAACTAACAGAGGTAAGTGGATTTAAAATTTTTTTTCTTTGAATAGCTCAATTTAGAGAACAATAGAGCCATTACATAAGCATACTTAATTTCAGCTCTACACACTTAGCCCATTACCCCAACCCACTTTCCCCTCATTTCATGGGCTACTAAAAATATTGAACTAAATAGTGTGACCCACCTGGAAATGAGTGTGTCCACTGTTTAGCCTGAATGAGTGCTTGTGTGTGTTAAAGGAACACAGTGCCTTCCAGGTGTTACCTCACATTTGGTTTCATTTTACTTTTCTCTAGTCATATGCCTTTGCCCTGACTTCTATGCCTATTTTTACATTTTATTTTGCAGAAATTATGTATTTTTGTAATGCAGTTTATAAAAAAAGATAAGAATATTAATCAGTCAATGTGCTTACTTTCATCAGCTTCAGTCAAACTTCTATTTACCCATCTTCAAATTATTTGCTCAAATTCTATCTGCAAGGCAAAATGAAATTAAATAAGGAAAGAATCCTGCTACTGAGGATTAAAAGCACCTTTGACATAATAACTAATGAATTTTGCAGACTGGCTGTGAACGTGGCTGATAGCATCAAATAGATATGCTAGTGGTGAATTTTTGCTCTGTCCATGTGAATACAACCTCAATTTAAGATCACAATAAAATTTGAAACAGTGACGCAAGAGTGAGATTTAACCTCATTAAAATCAGGGAGCACATCTTCTTTTAATAAGTGTTTCAAACATGTTTACATATAGACTCACCCAGGCAAAGTAACCACGATAACTGTTTTTAAAGTGAAATACATTAATATGTTTCCTACTCTACAAAAACAAGAACCTTAAGAAGCAAAATAATAATCATCATTTGAAATACGAATGGTTACCTGAAAACCTATAGCAATCCAAAGCCAAATTTAAGATGAACAAACTTAAGATGTCCAAAATTAAAGTTGAGACAGTTCTTTGATCTTGGCAAGCTACAAAATAAATACAAGTTCCCCCCCTTTATGTCACACACAAAATTTAGAGGTGGGCTCACTTGAATAATATTTGTACTAAGATATATAACATCATCTAGAATATAAATCAGAGTACCCAGCTATTTCTCTCTTTTGCGAGTATTCACTTTAAAATTACAAGTTCCAATTCATTTTTAGGTTTCAAATGATCTAAACTGTATCTGTTTTTAAAATGCCTACATTCCTTGGCTTTTTCTTAATCAAGGAAGTGAATAGGTATCTTAGCAAGAGATGTCGTGGGGAAGATTGCAAGCATTGTACTATGCATTGCTGAATGGGTTCAGAAAAGTTTATATTATCATAAAAACAAATTGACATCAATAGCATAATTGCTGCATGAATAATCTTAGAACAAGTGAGACCTTTCAAGGCTTTTTTTATTGTAAGCAATCATTATGCTCACCACATAAAACAAATGCCTTCTGGGAATTTTTTAAATAAGACTCAGCTTTCTCTAGCTCGTATTTCTTGGTTTCAACGTGAGATATCTAAAAGATGAAAGAAGCTGTTCTGGCTACAGGGATAATATTGTGTGTAGCCATGGGTGATTTATGCAGTAAATTAAGGGAAAAAGTTGCACATGTAATGAGATACTGGTGAGGGGGTTCTCATTACCATCATAGTATTTGGCACCAAAATTTAATAACTCTTTTTGCATGTGAATGCCAAAGAGCATTTTAACATTAATTAAAAGCCCATAATCATGCTGGATGAAAGAGAGAGTGTTAACCCAACTTTACATATGAGATACGGAGTCACAGAGATTAAGAAAATGACCCAGGCAGATTTTTTAAATTATTCATAATGCCACAATATGTCAATGGTGAGAGGGAAATCGGCATAGACTCCCACAACTACTGCTGTTCTCATCCTTGCCTTGTATGGAACAGAAGCCTGGTAATTAGGGCTTCTGATTTCTACAGATGTTCCCACTCCCTCTTCTGCCCTGCATTCCCTTAGCACTAATGAATTCAGTATTAATTTGCAATCGATGATTGAGAAAATAAAAAGCTGTCTTTAATTCCTTTAAGGCAGAAAACAGTTCTTTAATTTTCTCTGAATTTCTCCATATTTCTCTGGCTTAGCTTCATGAAATGTGCAAGCAAAGAGTTCCCGGGTTGAGCAAACTTAAAGGGGCTTCTTTACTCCAAAAATTATTAGAGCCTTGACTATACTGATGTACATTGCAAAACTCCAAGGAAGAAATGTTACTTGCAGATTTATGTGACCACAAAATCTCCATTTAATGGATGTGGTAGGCAGAATAATGCTCTCCCAAAGATGTCCATTTCCTAATCCCTGGAACTTTACAAGACAAAGGAGATAGAACTTTACAAGGCAAAGGGGAATTACGGTAGCAAATGGAATTAAGGTTGCTAATCAGCCAATCTTAAAATAGTGAGGTTATCCTGGATTATCTGTGTGAACCCAATAAAATCACAAAGGTCCTTAAAACTAGAACTGGAAGGCAGAAGACAGTGTCAGAGCGATGCAGCATGAGAAACACCTGACCAGTCATTGCTGGCTCTGAAGATGCCGGGAGGCAGAGGAGTATGGGAAGCTGCAGAACTGAAAAAGAGAAGAATTCTCCCCTCCAGCCTCCCAAAGGAATGCAACACTGCTGATACTTCTATTTTAACCCAGTGAGACCTCTTTCAGATTTTTACCTCCAGAACTGTAAGATAACAAATTTGTGTTGTATTAAGCCACCAAGTTTGTTGTGATTTATGACAGCAGCCATGAGAAACTAATACAGTGGGGCCCATTACTGTCCTACTAATATCTTCCAGAATTATAGTTCTGTGTTACAATTTTTTAGAGAAATGCTATTCTACCTGTAACAGGGGCCCACATCAGACTGTCAATCAATAAATATTATAGACTGAATAATTCATTTTTATTGTATGAAAATTGTTAGTACTTGGTCGTTAAGCCAGCCCATCTGCTAGCCTATTTCACTATCTTTGCATTTTATAACAACAATTTCTAGCAGCCGTTTTGAATCATCAAGCAAAAATGCATTTACTTTAAATGATGCTAAAATAAACGGTATGGAATAGATTCAGTGCATCTCAAATTTTAATGTGCATGCAACCACCTGGAGAATGCCCTCAAAATGCAGATTCTGATTCCGTAGCTCTGGCATGAGAACTGAGAGTGTGCATTTCTAACACGCTCCCAGGTGACACCAATGCTGGTCATCTGTGGACAAAACTTTAAATAGCAAAGAACAAAAGAGGCCAACCCCTGTCAGACCCTCTATTCCCTGCCATAGAAACCTTTCTGTTCTCCCAGGTGGAATTAGGCAAATCCTCCTGGCTCTGCTTTTAGGATCATTACTGACCCTAAGCAGAAGATATTCAAGGAATTTTAGTTTAATACTTAGAAGACTCAGCTTCTAGTTAATACAGTATATTTGTAAATTATAAAATAAACATATTCTCATGAAAGACAATTTATAAAACAGAAGAAAGAGTAATTTTAATCATCCACAGTCTCAACACCCAAAGATATGCCTTATTAACATTTTAATGTCTTTCCTTCAAGATTTCTTTCTCTACAGGATTCTGTTTTACATATTGGACATCATATTGCATATCTCAATGTTTTAATCTAACATCATGTATGCACATATATACATATACAGTGGTGATAGGTTGAATCATTGGTCTCAATTCTTCACTCCCCTCTAATAGAATTATATATCCACACTCTTGCCACTCTGGGGAAGAGCATCCCAACTTTTCTGCCTTCTAATAGAAATAGGTCTTTACTCTCATCAGACTGGTGAGCAGAGAGTTATTCCCAACACCTTGACTTTGGGATTAATCAAGTGATTTACATTGGCCAAAGGGTTATTAGCGGACAAATGCTTTTTAATGTAGGTTTTATTGTTTAAGATATGGCAAAGCCAACAGATCAGGAGACAGCTACCGCTGTACACATAGTTTGTTACACTCAACAGACCCCAAGACAAAAGGGCATGCCACATCATAATGCGGGGTCACACAGGAAGCACCAGGGTCAGTCAGGGGCAGAGGAAGCAAGGAGAAGATCTTCATTGTGGTTTCTGTGGGAAACATAATGGGCGAGGCAGGGTAAGCAGGTTGAGGATTGGCCACTTTGAATAATTTAGTGGACTCTATGGTATAGTTGTCTGGTATTTGTTCCTGGAGTATCGGCCCAGAATGTGAGAGTTCATTAATGGAGGTGGTTGGGGGGTATGAACTCCGGAGTAGTTGATTTGTGTGTGAAAGGTGCACTCTTAGGCCAGTAGTTTGCTATTTGCTATCTCTAGGAATTAGCTAACCCTGAGAGAGGGAGTTGCTCCAGGGTCAGCAAGGCCCCAAGATGTCAAAGCATCAACAAATACAGAGTAAAAAGACATGATTACCACAGCATGACGCAAACAAGGGTTTGGAATGTGCTGATGTGGTTGGGCTTGTTCTCTTGCAACGTGATTGTCTGCAACAAGAAAAGCTCATCCAGCCAGGGTTGCAGAACAACCACACAGGGAGCAGGCCTGGACCCAACTCAAGGTCAGGAACTAAGCCCAGCTGACTCCCAGCCAGCAGCGGAGGCAAACCGCAGCCAGCCCACGTAAGCCAGAAACTAATGCTTATTGCTGCCTGCCTCTGAGATTTTGTGGTTGTTTGTTATAGAGCATTATGGTGGCAATAGCTGAATATATTGGAAGTGGGGTACTGCCATAACAAATCCCAAAATATGTGCCATCAGCTTTAGGACTGGAGATTAGACAAGAAGGATATTGTTCTAAAAGCCTGGAAAAAATGTTGGTCCATGTTATATAGTAGTGAAAGTAAAACATTTGTTACAACTGTTACTTTCAATAAACCAAAAGACAGACAACGGACCTCATAAAGTTGGGATGATGACCAAGCAAGTTTCAATTCACAATGCTGATATGGTAAGTGGGTTGTTGAATTGCATTTGAAAAGCTATGATAACAGATGGGTTCTGTGATGGTTAATATTGAGTATTAACTTGATTGGATTCAAGGATGCAAAGTATTGTTCCTGGGTGTGTTTGTGAGGGTGTTGCCAAAGGAGATTAACATTTGAGTCAGTGGACTGGGAGAGGCAGACCCACCCTCAACCTGGGTGGACACCATCTAATCCACTGCCAACATGGCTAGAATAAAGCAGGCAGAAGAAGTTGGAAGGACGAGACTCGCTGAGTCTTCTGGTCTTCATCTTTCTTCCGTGCTGGATATTTCCTGCCCTCAGATATCAGACTCCAAGTTATTCAGCTTTCAGACTCTTAGACTTCCACCAATGGTTTACCAGGGGCTCTCAAGCCTTCGGCCACAGACTGAAGGCTGCACTGTTGGCTTTCCTACTTTTGAGGTTTTGGGAACTCAGACTGGCTTCCTTGCTCCTCAGCTTGCAGTTGGCCTACTGTTGGACTTTACCTTGTGATTGTGTGAGTCAGTACTCCTTAATAAACTCCCCTTTATGTATACATCTATCCTATTAGTGCTGTCTCTCTAGAAGACCCTGACTTTGGTAGACAGATTTTGGTACCAGGAGCAGTTCTAAAGGAGGAGAATTTTAAGGGTGGATTTCTTTAGTTGGTTTTGGGGTTTCTGGAGTTGGTTGCTTAATATGATTAGACTCAAAAATGCTAAGGACTCTACTTCTGATAGTATGGAGAACACTGATGGTCCTTGGAATGAACTGTTTAGAGAATTATGCAAAATAAATACATTTGATACTTCTGATTCATCGTTCATGAGAGGCAAGGAGTTTAGTGACTCTATACATAATACCTTTGACCATATGTAGAGAATCAAGAAATATAATGAAGTTGGTTGGTTGCTCCTAAGTTCACTGGACAAAGTGATGAAAGAAAAGGATGAGCTCAGAGATTCTAACTCCCAGCTGCAGAAGCACATACTGAGCCTCAAGTCTTCTAAGATTGCCCCAAGTGAGAGTCTTATCTCCTATAGACAAAGGGCTGAAATTGCAGAAAATCAGATATAAGCTCTTATAATAGAATGACTGACCTGCCAGGAAAGGTGCATGCTCAGTCTCACCAGGTGTCTACTGTTAAAGTGAGAGCATTGATTGGAAAAGAACAGGACACTGCAAGTTGGAATGGGGATGTGTAAGAGGACCCTCATGATGCTGGGGACACTGAGCTTGTAAACTCTGATGAGATACTTTTGCCAGAGGAAACAGCCTCTCCACCCTCAGTGGTGGCAACATCCCCTCCCCCACCAACATGGCCATCAGCCTTTCCACATTTATCTGAGGAGTTAAACCCTGTACTGACTGAGCCAACAGTGATGGCCTCCCCTGAGGCAGTTACCAGGCAAGACAATGCTGATTCGCCTCAGGACCCACCCCCAACACCCCTGTTTGCTTCTAGACCTATAAGTAGACTCAAATCCCAGTAGACCCCTAGAGGCAAAGTTCAGAGTGCGACCTACGGGGAGGTGCACTACACTCCAAAAGAACTGCTTGAGTTTTCTAATTTATATAAGCAGAAATCTGGAGAATAGGCATGGGAATGAATATTAAGGGTATGGGATAATGGTGGAAAGAACACAGAGTTGGATCAGGCTGAATTTGTTGATATGGGCCCACTAAGCAGGGATCCTGCATTTAATGTTGCAGCTTAGGGAATTTAAAAAGGTTCTAATAGTTTATTTGCTTGGTTAACTGAAATATGGATTAAAAGATGGCCCACTGTGAGCGAGCTGGAAATGCTTGATCTCCCCTGGTTTAATGTAGAGGAAAGGATCCAAAGGCTTAGGGAGATTGGAATACTAGAGTGCTTTAGTCACTTTAGACCTACTCATTCCAGTTGGAGGGGTCCAGAAGACATACCCTTCACCAGTACTTTCCAAAATAGATTTATGAGGGGAGAACCTATATCCTTGAAGAGCTTTGTGATTGCTCTTCTCTGTATGCCAGATCTTACAGTGGAAACCACAGTCACTCAATTAGAAAATTTAAATGCCATGAGAATAATCGGATCTCAAGGTGGCAGTGGCCAAGTGGCAGCACTCAACTGTCAAAAGCAAGGTGGGCATAGTTACTGTAATGAACAGCAGAGGCAAAGCAGCAATCAGAATAGTCTGACTCGAGGAGAGCTCTGGCATTAGCTAATTAATCACAGTGCTTCTAGAAGTGAAATTGGTAGGAAGCCTACAGCATTCTTACTTGATTTGTATAAATAGAAAACTTCCAGGTCAAGTGGACAAGACTAATTTGAATTATAAAATAGAGAATCATGGCCCTTCTGTCAGTTTCCAGACTTGAGCCAGTTTACAGACCCGGAACCCCTTGAATGAAGGGGAGGCCAGGTTCCCTTGAGAAAGGGCCCCACTACACCACCAACAATTTATGCTGCTGATCTTTCTCCCATCCTTCCCACAAGGAAACCTCCAGCCTTTTACCAGAGTAACTGTGCACTGGGGAAAGCGGAATGATCAGACTTTTTGGGGACTACTGGACACTGGCTCTGAGCTGATGTTGATTCCAAGGGACCCAAAACATTATTGTTGTCCCCCAGTTAAAGTACGGGCTCATGGAGGTCGCGTAATTAATGGTGTCTTAGCTCAGATCCAACTTACAGTGGGTCTAGTGTGTCCCTGGACTCATCCTGTTGTCGCTTTCCCAGTGCCAGAATGCATCATTGGCATAGATATACTTAGCCACTGACAGAACCCCCACATTGGCTCCCTGACAGGTAGGGTGAGGACTATTACAGTGGGAAAGACCAAATAGAAGCCATTAGAACTGCCTCTACCTAGAAAAATAGTAAATCAAAACCAATATCGCATCCCTGGAGGGACTGCAGAGATTAACGCCACCATCAAGGACTTGAAAGATGCAGGGGAGGTGATTCCGATTCCCACCACATTCCCATTCAACTCTCCCATTTGGCCTGTGCAGAAGACAGATGGATCTTGGAGAATGACAGTGGATTATTGTAAGTTTAACCTAGTAGTGACTCCAATTGCAGCTGCTGTACCAGATGTGGTTTCATTGCTTGAATGAATTAACGCATCTCCTGGTATCTGGTATGCAATTATTGATTTGGCAAATGTCTTTTCCTCCTTTCCTGTCCATAAGGCCCACCAGAAACAATTTGCCTTCATCTGGCAAAACCAGGAATACTCTTTCACTGTCTTACCTCAGGGGTATATCAACTCTCTAGCTTTGTGTGATAATCTAGTTCACAGAGATCTTGATCACTTTTCCCTTTCACAGAACATCATACTGGCCCATTGTATTGATGACATTATGCTGATTGGATCCAATGAACGAGATGTAGCAAACACATTGGACTTATTGGTGAGACATTTGCATGCCACATGATGGGAAATAAACCCAACTAAAATTCAGAGACCTTTTACTCAGTAAAATTTCTAGGGCTCCTGTGGTGTGTGGCCTATATCTTTATATATCTTTATATCCTTCTAAGGTGAAGGAAAAGTTGCTGCATTTGGCCCCTCCTACAAACAAGAAAGAGGCACAATACCTAGTGGGCCTATTTGGATTCTGGAGGCAAAACATTTTCATCTGGATGTGTTACTCTGGCCCATTTATCAAGTGACCCAAAAGGCTTCTGATTTTGAGTGGGGTCCAGAACAGGAGAAGGCTCTGCCGCAGGTCCAGGCTGCTGTGTTAAGTGGTTTGCCACTTGGGCCATATGACCCAGCAGATCCAGTAGTGCTTGAGGTGTCAGTGGCGGATAGGGATGCTGTTTGGAGCCCTTGGCAGGCCCCCATAGGTGAATCACAGCAGAGGCCTCTAGGATTTTGGAGCAAGGCCCTGCCATCTTCCACAGATAACTACTCTTCTTTTGAGAGACAGCGCTTGGCCTGTTACCGGGCTTTGGTGGAAACTGAACGCTTGACTATGGGTCATCAAGTCATCATGCGACCTGAACTGCCTATCATGAACTGGGTGCTTTCTGACCCATCTAGCCATAAAGTGGGTCATGCACAGCAGCATTCCATCATCAAATGGAAGTGGTATATATGTGATGGTTCTAAAGCAGGTCCTGAGGGCACAAGTAAGTTACATGAGGAAGTGGCTCAAATGCCCATGGTCCCCACTCCTGCCACCCTGCCTTCTCTTCCCCAGTCTGCACCAATGACCTCATGGGGAGTTCCCTATGATGAGTTGACAGAGGAAGAGAAGACTACGGCCTGGTTCACAGATGGCTCTGCATGATATGCAGGCACCACCCGGAAGTGGACAGCTACACCACTACAGCCCCTTTCTAGGACATCTCTGAAGGACAGTGGTGAAGGGAAATCTTTCCAGTGGGCGGAACTTCAAGCAGTGCACCTGGCTGCGCACTTTGCTTGGAAGGAAAAATGGCCAGATGTGTGATTATATACTAATTCATGGGCTGTAGCCAATGGTTTGGCTGGATGGTCAGGGACTTGGAAGAAGCATGATTAGAAAATTGGTGACAGGGAAATTTGGGGAAGAGGTAGGTGGATGGACCTCTCTGAGTGGTAAAAAACTGTGAAGCTATATGTATCTCATGTGAATGTTCACTAAAGGGTGACCTCAGTAATCAAGTGGATAGGATGACTCATTCTGTGGATACCACTCGGCCTCTTTCCCCAGCTATCCCTGTCATCACCCAATAGGCCCATGAACAAAGTGGCCATGGTGGCAGGGATGGAGGTTATGCATGGGCTCAGAAACACAGACTTCCACTCACCAAGGCTGACCTGGCTACAGCCACTGCTGAGTGCCCAGTTTGCCAGCAGCAGAGACCAACACTGAGCTCTTGATGTGGCACCATTCCTCAGGGTAATCAGCCAGCTACTTGGTGACAGGTTGATTATATTGGACTTCTTCCATCATGGAAAGGGCAATGGTTTGTTCTCACCAGAATAGATACTTACTCCAGATATGGGTGAGCCGATCCTGTGCGCAATGCTTCTGCCAAGACTACCATCTGTGGACTCATTGAATGCCTTATCCACTGTCACGGTATACCACACAGCATTGCCTCTGACCAAGGCACTCACTTTACGACCAAAGAAGTGCAGCAATGGGCTCATGCTCATAGAATTCACTGGTCATACCATGTTCTCCATCATCCTAAAGCAGCCAGATTGATAGGATGGTGGAATGGCCTTTTGAAGTCAAAATGACACCACCAACTAGGTGACAGTACTTTGCAGGGCTGGGGCAAAGTTTTCCAGAAAGTTGTGTATGCTTTGAATCAGAATCTAATATATGGTACTCTTTCTCCTAGAGCCAGTATTCATGGGTGCAGGAATCAAGGGATGGTAATGGAAGTGGCGTCACTCACCATCACCCCTAGTGACCCTCTAGCAAAATTTGTGCTTCCTGTTCCTGGGACATTACAACATTACGTTCTGCTGGCCTAGAGGTCTTAGTTCCAGAGGGAGGAATGCTGCCACCAGGAGACACAACAATGATCCCATTAAACTGGAAGTTAAGATTGCCACCTGGATACTTTGGGCTCCTCCTACCTCTAAGTCAACAGGCTAAGAAGGGAGTTACAGTGTTGGCTGGGATTATCGGCCCAGTCTGTCAAGATAAAATCAGTCTACATATGAGATCCCTTAGGGCGTCTCTTATACCATACCCTGTGATTAAGGTCAATGGGAAACTATAACAACCCAATCCAGGCAGGACTACAGATGACTCAGACCATTCAGGAATGAAGATCTGGGTCACTCCACCAAGTAAAAATTCATGACCCAATGAGGTACTTGCTGAAGGCAAAGGGAATACAGAATGGATAGTAGAAGAAGGTAGTCATCAACACCAGCTACAACCACATGACCAGCTGCAGAAACAAGAACTGTAATTGTCATGAGTATTTCCTCCTTATTTTGTTAAGAACATGTCTGTGCATGTATACACTTGTACTAAGGAAATGTCTTCATTTTATTTCCTTTCTTTTTCATTTATCATATGGCATAAGATTTATTGACTTTATATCAGCAATTAAGTGTTGTTAACTTTATGTAATAGCATTTAGGTTAAGGATTAGTACACTTCCATTTGTACAAAGAATAGTTGTATTATGTTAGGCATAATTATGACCTTATTATTGATTGTCTTTATTTGAAGATTATGTATGTCAGGAGATGCATGGGTTCAAGTTGACAAAGGGTGGACTTGTGATGGTTAATACTGTATGTCAACTTGATTGGATTGAAGGATGCAAAGTATTGTTCCTGAATGTGTCTGTCAGGGTGTTGCCAAAGGAGATTAACATTTGAGTCAGTGGGCTGGGAGAGGCAGACCCACTCTCAATCTGGGTGGGTGCCATCTCATCAGCTGCCAACATGGCTAGAATAAAGCAGGCAGAAGAAGTTGGAAGGATTTGACTCGCTGAGTCTTCCGGCCTTCATCTCTCTTCTGTGCTGGATGCTTCCTGCCCTCAAATGTCAGACTCCAAGTCATCCAGCTTTTGGACTCTTAGGTTTACATCTGTGATTTGCCAGGGGCCCTGGGCCTTCAGCCACAGACTGAAGGCTGCACTGCCAGCTTCCCTACTTCTGAGGTTTTAGGATTCAGACTGGCTTCCTGCTCCTCAGCTTGCAGATGGCCTACTGTGGGACTTCACCTTGTGTTTGTGTGAGTCAATACTTCCTAATAAAAGTCGCTTCATATATACATTTAACGTATTAGTTCTGTCCCTCTAGAGAACCCTGACTAATACAGGTTCCAAGTAAAACATGGCTACCTTCCAACAGAATTGAGAGTAAATAAACATGGCCCAGAAATCCTGCATTTACAGGGAATAAAAAAAAATCTATATTGAGAAAATTTCTGTTAACATGAACTAAAAGCAATTGTGACTTTTTGAGATATAAAACTTCTTCTAGTCTCCTCCTACCCCAACCTTCCACAGGAAGGATGCAGGCTGAGAGGGTGACTCAGACACCAAATAGGGCATATTCTCCAATGCCCTCTTTAGAAGTGACCAAGGGGGGTTTTGGCAAGGGACCTCCCAAAGAGTGGAGCCAAAAACCACAGAGAAATAATGAACTGAGATTTGGGGAGCTCAGCCCAGGGAGCAGTAATGGGGTCTAAGCCAGTAAGAATATTCCCTTCTCCCAAGGTGCAACATTCATCAACCAGGATTTCACAGTGTCTATAAACCATGACCGCTATGTGCATCTCACTCTTCTGCTATTAGAATGACGCCAGCAGGGGATGAGATTTGGAAGGATCTTGGGATGGACACAAGCACCTGTGGGAGGGATGTGAAGAAAGGTAATGGAAAGCAGACCAGGGTTGATTGAATTATTGGTGCCAGTTCTTTTTTTCCCTCATAAGAGAATCAGACATAACTCATTCTTGCCATCTTCTCAAGGCAAACAGAGGATACTTCCCCATCCCTCACTTTAGGCGGGGCCATGTGACTTGCTTTGGCCAATTAGAAGTTGGCAGACAGGAAGCCCCCGGATGCTTACAATGTGCTGCGTGGTTGCACTCACCCTCTTGCCCCGTAGGAGACTCCCATGAGAAGAGCTTACCCCTGGTAGCAGATACCCCTTCAACCTGGGCTCCAAAATGAGTACAGAGCAACATACCTGAGCCCAGATCTGCAGCCTGCATCCAAGGCCGGTTTACCTGAAGCCAAAAGCAGAGTCTTATTCCAGCTAACCGGCAAACATATGCAAAATAAGTGTTTATTGTTTTCTGCCATACAGATTTAATGTTTGTTATGTGGCTTTATTAAAGCAATAGTAGACTAAGATATGTATTTTCCCATGTCATTTCATATTCTTTAAAAAGCACTCTTATAAATGCATTGATTCCATTGAAAAATTTCATTTAGTTAACTATTTCCTGATTCTGAAATATTAGGGGTTTTACTAAATCTGGTTTTTTGCCTCTATTTTTTGCTTCTTGTAACAATGCTATTAATAACATATTAATCCATAATTTTTCCATACTTTGATTTTCATGGGGTTAAAACTGGATAATAACATCTACTTCACAGAGCTGTTGTGATGATTAAGAGACTTAAAATAATTAAGTGCTAAACATATCATCTTTCATGTAATAAGCATTCATTAATGATTGTTATTGCTTTTTGTTATAGAGTTCCAAAAGTAAGAAAAACAATTCCAAGATCTTGATATGAAATGTAAAACTATTTTCCAATAGTTATACCAATTTATACTGCTAACAGCATCATGTGAGTTTTAGCATATCTTCAAACAACTCCATTTTTTTAACCTTGGCTATTTTGACAGCTAAGAAATAATGTCTTGCTGATATTTTAATTTTTATAGTTTTTATTACAAGTGAAGTGGAAATTATTTTATAAATTGTCTAACCATTCATATTTTCTCTTCTGCAAATTACCCAGTTAACACGTCCATTTAACATGCCCATTTCCATCCAGTCATGATGTTGGTCTCTCTCTGACCTGATAGACTTACCTGGTGCCAAAGACCTCATTGATTTCCGAGTGTTTCTGTGGCCACTGGGCACTTGAAGTGTTTCTATTGCCACAAGTTGATATGATAATATTTTGGATATAGTGAGTTTAATGAAACATATTATTAGAATTTATTGTATATGTTTCTTTTTACTTTTTAAAATATAGCTGCTAGACAATTTTAACTACATATTTCTATTGGACAGAGCTACTTAGACCTTTGAATATCCCTTGCTCTGAAATTCTTCTTTGTCAAAACTCTCATTGCCCATGCCCTCATGTTGGGTTCTCCTGCTATTACATGGTCTATCACCTGTAGTCTGTTGTCATACCTTCTAGATAATGCTGCGTTGAGTCCAATCCGTCTCCTCCAAGTCCCTGCTGCATTTCATTCTCTGAGTCTCACCTCCTCCTAATTCAGTTCCATCCTCCTGTGATGAATCCTTCCAGGTCTCACAACACATCTCAATTAGGTTCTATTACAGATTCCTGGATGAAATGGCAAACTTGATAAGGATTTTTAAATTCTATAATGTGTGTTAAATAGATTATACTCACTGCTATCTACATGTTTATATTCCATTTATTCTATTTTCTAGCAATAAAACACATGGTTTTTCAAATGTTGAGTATTTTTTATTTGCAAGTGCCATTGAAAGTTTACAAACATACAAAGCTAGTAAACAATTGCGTGTTTTTCAAATTCCCCTACCTCTGCCCACACCTTCAAACGTAACCACTGTGAATCCTCTCAAAACCACAGTTGGTGAAGACAGGCAAAGGTTATATCTGTAGCCACAAACCCTCAAAAGTTTCCTAACACCGACTCTAGCTGACTAAAATGTCACAGACATTTACTCATAATCCCTGGGGTTTTTGAATCTATAAGGCAGCATGGGTGTGAGTTAACTTACCTGGCTACAGTAGAATTTTTAAAAGCCCTTTATGAAGGATTCAAGAAAAAGAAGTCTATAATGCAGATGCAAAATGGAATTCTTAATGTATTGAAAGGGATTACCATATGTAACGTGGAAATTCAACCTCGTTTTTTAGATCCACAGCTCTTTTCTTGTTGCCTGAATTCATAATTGTGAGGCTCGTTTGCCTTAGGGAAGTATCTGCAGCACATTTTTAATGCCAGACCAGCTCCTTCCGCCGTTCTTGCCCCTTTCCAGCAAGCTATTTCCCACCTCCCCCAACATCCCCATGGCTGCCCAGGAATTAAAACCAATTTGAATATGTAATCATGTGGAATAATAAGCACAAGTGTACTCTCTGGGGTGCTCTCTGGCTGCTACTCATCTCCTTGCATCTAGTTTCCTAAGTGCCTTTGAGAGATGCTGAGAACGCCATGTTGACGGTTAACCTTTTAACAGTTTTGCCATTCTCTGTTCACCCTGGCTACAAGCCCAGCTCTAAAGGAGGCACAGGAAGTGGGGTGAAGGAAGGGTTTCCTTCCTTCTGAGACTCACTGGAGAAACATTCTCCATAGCCTGAGGAAGAGAGTTGGGCAGGCTTTGAATAGTGTATTTTTAAAACATTCATTATTCTGACAATGGAGTTTCATGAAACTAGCTTTCATTCCTTTTATGCAAGTCAAATAGAGATTTCCCAAAACACATTACCATACCAGGAAGTAAATAACTATTGCCTTGCTTTATGAATATGAGAAATTTCTGTGAAGATGCCTAAATATTTTGATTAATTTTAAAGTAGATGAGCTGATGTGTAGGTATTTACAACATCAAAGTACTTTTCTGATTGAATCACTTTCAAAAAGGCAATATAAAAAAAGGTAGAGCATTCATCTTAAATAGCAATTTAGAAGTGGATGCTTTGGGTATTCTGAGGCATTCAAAATCTGATTATTTTGATACCGATACTGCTATTTTGATGCAAACACTACAGTGATCAATTTGGTGGATGTGAGGGGAGGGCCTCACTCTGTATCTAGTATTCCTTATTAAATTGTAAAAGCATCCACTGTACCTCTTGAATATATAAGAATAATGAACAGTACCAGTAAATATCTGAATTGCAATCAGTGTTGTTTTGTCTGTATCGTTTCATTTCATCTTCAAAGCATGTGTCTGGGAGACAGATATTATTAGGATTAATCACTGATGTTGCTGAGATTGAGACTTCCTTCCCAGTTGGTTATAAAGATCTAAGAATAAATCATCTTTCTTGAACTCGAGCATATCCATTAAGGTCAGAATTTCTGCAGATTGAGCTTGAGCTATTTTTAGGTAGGGTTCTAAAAAGCAGCTGCAATTCAAGTGTCACAGTGCATGCCTTTTTGGCTCAGCAGTTGATACTTCTTTTTCGTGCTATTCTCCTTCCCCAGACTCCTGGGACCACCACATAGAGGGTGCTTGGGACATGCTGCACTGGACTATGCACACACCCCATGTCTCCAACATGACTATAAGCCCCTTGAGTTTTACAATATGCAAAACCTTAGCACAGAGCTCTATGCAATTAATATTGACCAATGTTCATTGATAATAAGGTTCTATAAAATTTCAGAGGCCACCAGGATGCATCACAGTCCTGACTCCAAGGCAGAAGACAGAGTCACCAAGAACTGAGACATGCTGTCGAGCCACAATCAGAAGAGAAACTGGAGTTGAGGAAGAGCCAGCTCTGGCCACACAGAGAAGTGAAAACCTCCATTTAATGGTCAGAGGCACAGTCCAAAGTTAGGCATCAGAGAAGTGTTCCGTTTTGGTCACTATTATTTCTTAAGAATCTTTCTGAGCACTCTCAAAACTAAACGGCTAGAGGTCCAGGGCCCTTGCTCTCAGTGTCTGATCAGCTGCTGTCATGTGCCCCATGGTTTTTTCCATCCTTCCTAGCAGCACAAACAACTGGTTTAGCCTAACATTGATAAAACTATACAATCTTAGATTTGGAAGAATGCTTTAAAGCAAATAGCAAAGCTCTTAGCTAATTTTCTAATTTTGTTGCTACAAGAATAAAGAATTTAATGTGGGTATGGAGGGAGAGTTATTTGGGTCCACTTTTCTTCTGGTCTTTCCCCTTTTCCAAATGTATAGGCAATCCTGCACTCATTGCCTCAGGAAGGGGAGGCAATTAGTCAGAAGATACAAATAGCCAACTGGTGCTTTTTGTTTCTGTGTTTTAAAAGGGGGAACTTAGAATTTTGGGGATGATGTAAAGATCAAATGTGTGGGAGAAACACAGGTCAAAGAGCATTGACTTCCTCCACTCATTGCCTAAAATAGGATTCTCTGAGGTCTGAGGCAAGGAGAGTGAGGAGCAGATAATGATGAGAACAGACAGAATGAGGGGTTCGAGAGCCAGGTTCCCTTCTTTCTGGGCAGTTCCCAGGAGGAGCTAGCAATACCCCAAAGAGATGGCTTCATGCAAAGTCTAGGCACACCAGTTCATTGCCTCTTAAAGATTTCTGGCGTGAATCCAGGAGGCGGAGCTTGCAGTGAGCCGAGATCGCGCCACTGCACTCCAGCCTGGGTGACAGAGCGAGACTCCATCTCAAAAACAAACAAACAAACAAACAAGATTTTCAGCCCTCAAGCTATGCAACAAAACATCTGTGTGAGCCTCCAGTTCTAAAAGGCCATGCTGCAAGCCAAATACTGTCTCAGGGTAACTCAGTGGGAACAGATGGCTCAGGGAACAGAAGGCTCACCCTCCCTCAGTGTGCTGCTCAAGGTACTAAGTAAATCCCAACAGGGTCTTTGTCTCAATCCCCGGGAAGAAGAGAGAAACCAACAATAATCTGAGATTGTTACCCTTAGCCTGCTAGTACAAAGATAAAACATCAAATTGAGTTAGAGGAAATGTTATTTTTCTAGATCAACGCAGTCTGTGGACTGAGATTCATAGATCTACTATACACATAAACACATGTAAAACTATCTAAGACATAAAATGTTACCTATATTATTAGCAATATAATATTATCACTGAGTTGAGAATCAGCTACAAAATCTGAATGTCAATTGACCTCCACGTGGTTATCTTACGTCCAGATGAAAAAACGTTGGCTCAAGTCATTGCCTTTTAAAAATCCATTATTAAAAGAGAAAATACTAATTGAACATTCATTGTCACTTTAGGGTAAAGTGAAAAGAAGAAGGTGGAGTAAGTGTCTAGCTTTATTCCACAGGAATTTGTCCTCGTCTCTGCTTCATTCAGCACTCTGACAATTCCTTGGCAAAGTGTAGAATATATATTCATCTCTATTAAATATTTTCCTCTGCTAGATTTTACTCTTTCAACTACGCTCCTTTTTTTTAATTTTAATTTTAATTTTTATTTTTTTAGAGATGGAGTCTTGCTCTGTTATCCACCTGGGGTGCAATGGCATAATCATAGCTTACTGTAAACTTGAACTCCTGAGCACAAGTGATCCTCCCACCTCAGCCTCCCAAAGTGCTGAGATTACAAGTGTGAGCCACCATGCACAGCCCAATTATGCCACTTTTGAGTATTAATTAAGACAACTGAGATTTTGCCTGCCCACCCAACATCACATTGTGTTAAATTTAAGCACCATATGAATGTACTTCTTTAATAACTTCTTTACTATTTTCCTTGTTCTTCCATTTTACTATTTCTGCAAACCTCCTAATATAGACCATTCAGTCTATCTCCCTTTTCCTCTCCTACACCCTGCTAGCTCAGCATGAGCTGCTGGAGAAAACTCCCACATCAGTGCAGATTGGTGTCACAACCGAAGCAAGGCTTCCAAATGCAGCTGGCCATCAGCATTTCGCAGGAATGTCTCTCCTCCCTTGGCCAGGTGGCACCACTCTCTCCTGATTCTCCTCCTGTCTCCCCACTCTTTGTTTCTCAGTCTTCTTTATAAGCTCTTTTTCTTCTTTTCTTAGATATTCATGCTCCCTGCATTCTGGCGGGTGCTCTCATTCAACGTGCCCCTCCTGGGAAATCTCAGGCACTGTGATAACTTTGACAATCTGTACAAGCTAATGATTCCCAGATCCTTATCTCCAGCCCAGGGCCTTCTGAGCTCCATGTCTGTAAGTTAATAGACATCTGTCGTGACATCATTAACGCATTTTAAACACAAGCCCTAAAATTAACTCATTTTCTATTATCTCATCCAGCAATTCCTGTATTTCCAATTTTGATAAAGACCATCTTTTTGTGTGTGCATGTATATACTTGGTTTGATTTCTGTTCCTATTCTTCCTAGAATGTTTGATTGTATCCCACGTTCATTAGCAGGTGACCATATTGGCTATTTCTCCAATAAAAAATGAAACAGACCATGTGCCTGCACCTAACTAGTACCCAATAAATAGTTGCTAAGTGAATCATTTCCATGATCCAATAGTTTAATAATCTTATCAAAAAAGACAATAAGTATACTGATAAAACTTACATTTAAGAACCAGTGACCCCACTTTATACTCATTCTTTTCCTTTCCTAAATGCTGATGATCGATTCATTTACTATTTCACTTCGGGTACACATCAAGCTTATTGGTTTATAATTCATAAAGTTATGAGAATGAGTAGACACTTTCTCTTCTTTCTTTTGGATTTCAGAATTTAAATGGGTCTCTGTGGATGTATGGGCACATGCTCATGCTCTGTAATTCCTCATCAATTGTCATTTACTGTTCCACAACCTTACCTGCCCTTTCTCAGGAACCAATGACCTGGTTTAGACAAACATGGCTAATATGAACTCATTTGGATAGCTCTTTCTGATTCTTAGAGAAATCTAAGAATTTAGATTCCTCTTACTAATATTTATTTTTCCCTTCTGACTGAAAATACTTCTCTTTGACCAAAAAGAAAAAAATTCTAACACCAATTCAATATTTCTGGAATTTTTTCTCCTATTGTGTATTAACATTAATTTTCCTTAAGTAATCAATATTCTTTCCTTATTTTTCTCACTCAAAAAGTGACTGTGAGATTCCACTTTTGTTGTCCTTTGTGCTTTTTGCAAACCTCCACTCATTCTGGGTTTTAACTTTCCTGACTCAGCTTTTCCAGTTTCCCAACTCAGCTTTTCCAGTTTCCTGACTCCATTTCTGCTTAGTTTCTTTCCTCTCCTTCCAGCTCACGGTTGTATTATTCTAAAATTAGTATTACAATCCAACAAATACATTGACAAATAATAGTTATTGAGCATTTATTATGTGCTAGACACATCACATTCAATTTTTTAATTTCACCATAACCCAGTGGAGTAGTTATTACTAAGATCCCTCTGTTATAGATGAGGAAATGAGATTTAATGAGATTCAGAAGTTTCCCAGTGTCACAGAGCTAGTAAACTACAGATCCAGAAGCTTAAGCCCAGGTCTGAGTGACTAAAAGCCAAGGCCCTACTGTTCAAGTTTAGTCTTCTTCTATGTGAAAAGTACCATAACACTGAGCTCACAAACTCAAAGGCTCCAGAAGTCATGTATTAATAGGAAATGCACATGAGTGAAGATGGCCAAGTGTTTTCATAGCAAGCACATTGGAATATTCTTTCCTTCCACAAACATGTTTTTTCCTTTTTTCTGTTATCTTCACACTTTCAAGATAAACACATAGGGAAAAATATTCTCTAATTATGCAAAAAGTAATAATGTGAGTTTGATAAATGGCAGTGGATATTAGGGTTAATGTAATCAACAAGAAGTAGGGGCAGTGCTGTGAACAGAAAAGCATAGTCCCCACTTCAGTGAATCTCAAGGTGTGGACTCTGACCCTGACCAGCAGCATCTGTATCGCGTGGGAGCCTGTTAGAAATGCTAATTTGGGGGCCCCATCCCAGGCCTACTGAATGAGAAATTCTAGGGTGGGGCCCAGAAAACTGTGGCTTAACAAGCCCCCTAGGTGATTCTGACGCACACTCAGGTTTGAGAAACACTGCTGTACCTAAAAGGAATACCTCCCACTCCTCTCCAGCTGATTGTTTCCATGTGGGGAGTATGGATCTTAGGTCATCAGTGCCTCCATGTTCAAAGGGAAGCAGAAGTCTCCATTATTTTAATTCTTCCAATTATTAAATACTGCTTCAAATGTTTTTAATATGCAATAGATGAAACAAAACACATGTAGACTAGTCCTGGCCTATAGAACACCAATAAATGATCACTGAATAGAACCTAAGTTATATTAAACATTAGAATTATTTTACTAGTAACTACTTATGGAAATATCAATTAATTAGCAAATCAAGGACAGTCTCCTTTTCATTATAACCACTTGTTGTTTGGGAGAGCAATCTGCCTACCTTATAATAACATTTGATAGAGTTTAAATGTTTTGATCAAGGTTTTTTTTTACCCTGCCTGGAATTATCAAGATATGATTCATGTTTGAACTGTGATTTTAACTATTATGAACTAAAACATTAGCTCTAAGTGATATGGACAGGAAGCAGAGAAATGCTGGGTAGAAAAGGATGGTTCCCCAGCAAAGGCCCCACCCTCAAGCCTGGAAACCCATGGCCCTAAATGGAAACAGGCATTCCTGTTTTTGCACCCAAAAGGTGCCTTTTGGCCCACCACACCCCCTATCCTGTACCCATATAAACCTCAAACTCCAGGGCCCACAGTCAGATGAACAGAAGAGCAGAAGAGCAGCAGAATGGTGGAGCAGAGAAAAGAGGAGACGGAACGTCTGAACATTGAGAGGAATTCAGCTGGGGCTGCTTGGAGAGGATATCGCTACTAGATGGCCAAACTCCAGGGGAAGATCATCTTCCCACTCCATCCCCTTTCCAGCTCCCCATCCATCCCACTGAGAGCCACCGCCACAACTCGTAAACCCCCCACATTCACCAACCTTTAAGTCTATGTGTGACCTGATTCTTCCTGGATGACAGACAAGAACCCAGGTACCAAGGCGGCACTGAGCTGGTTAATACTTAAGCCGTCTGCAGACAGCAGAGCTAAAAGAGCACTGTAGCACACCCACTGGGGCTTTGCAAGTCACAGGCACCAACCGCTAGATGCTACCATGGGGCCAGAGCTCAAAAGCACTCACTCCAGCTCCTGCACCTGCCTATCTGTGTGCTCCCCATCCTGTAAGGGATTTGAGTGCACAGCAGCCAAACAGATGAGCCACACCCCTGTTGCATGTCCTGAAAGGGGGGGTCAGGGAACTCTCCTGTTTCATAAGGATTAAATGGCAGCTCATAAACTAACATATTTTGTGAAACTTTTTTTCGTTTTAATAATGGGGTGTGTATGTGTCTATGTATAGGATATGCTGAAGACTTTCAAATCAAATAAATCCAGTTCTATGTTTTAATCAGCCTGTGAAAGGCCTCTATCCAATATTTTATGATTTTGAGCTTTAATCATAGATGAATACCTCTGAGAACCTGCCAATACAAGGATATTGCCCATGGATCAAGCAGAGTTTGGGTCAAAGTGTTTCAGGAAAAGGAGCATCAGGCATGAAGGTCCCAACATGGAATGGTTGGTGTATTTGAGAATGGAAATAAGATCACTGTAAGAACGGCCCAGTATGAGATTGCAGAAGTACAGAGAACCCAGATTGTGGAAGGCCTTGTAGACTTCAGTAAGGATTGGGGACTTTATTGTAAGGACAATGAGAAACCACTGACAGATTTCAAAACAGCCGTGATTCCCTCAAAATTTGTTCATTAAAACATCTGTTTGGTTGTATTATGAAGACTCAGTGAGAAAGAGTAGATATAAAGCAGATGAGTTAGAAAGTTATTCCAGGAGTTCTGTTGGGATGTGGTGCTATGTTGGTGGTAATAAAAATAAAGACAATTTCACAGATTTAATAAGTACATGGGAAGTGAAATTGATATGGTATTGTGGTTACTGATCAGACTTCAATAAACCGAAAGGCCATAGTGCCAAGGGCCATCCCTAGAACTGCTCTGACTTCATGCCCCAGCCTGCTCTGACTACAAAGCTAGTGCTCTATAAAAATCCAATCTTTTTCCAGCTCCCTCAATCCATGCCTGGACCAAGCTTCAGATTCACAGGCCTTGTGCTCTATATTTGCATGTGTGTATACTGGCCTAAAGCAATTACCACTTACAACTTCAATCGTATGTGAAATTGTGCTGAGTTCCAAAACAATCCACTTCTGGAAAATGGCGTCTTTAAAAGTTAAATGGCCCAGCTCAGTGGCTCACGCCTGTAATCCCAGCACTTTTGGAGGCTGAGGCGGGTGGATTGCTTGAGGTCAGGAGTTCAACACCAGCCTGGCCAACATGGTGAAACCCCATCTCTACTAAAAATTTTGAAAATTAGCCAGGTGTGGTGGTGCATACCTGTAATCTCAGCTACTCGGGAGCCTGAAGCAGGAGAATCACTTGAACCCAGGAGATGGAGGTTGCAATGAGTCAAGATCACGCTACTGCACTCTAGTCTGGGTGACAGAGCAAGACTCCATCTAAAAAAAAAAAAAAAAAGTTTAATATTCCTTCCCCTTTGTTTACTATCTGAGAGTCTCAGATTTAGAGCCCCAATCCATATTCTCAATTATAAATTCTGATAAAGTCTGAAACCCTAAAATTAACTTTGCTATATCTCATTTCCCTATGAGAGCAAGCCACATTAACACTATTTGGTCACACTGACCTAATAAAGGTCTTTTCACCCATCAGTGAAAATCTGAGACATAGGGTTGATGTCATACCTGCATTGAAACACTGACTTCTCTGCTTAAGGTATATTTACAATTTAGCACATCCTGGGTCCCCCAGGGAAAATGAAGTACATTAACATCAAATATCTGTGTACTTCATTACCATCTTCATGAAAATGTAGTAGAGAAACTTTCACAATCTGCTTATTTCTCTTAGGAAGTGGGAAATTCAGAATTACAAATGCTTATCAAAGAAAGACTATAGCCTACCCAAATAAAAGGAAATACTAGGTCAAAAATATAAGTAGCACATAATTCAACACAATGCCTAAAGGAGCATCTTTTGAAGTACAATAATTGTTTGGAAATTCGTCATCCACTAAGAACTATTTTTTCAACCTAGGAGTGACTATATGGGAATTGGGTCACCATAATACTTATTTATTCCATTTGGTAAACAAGTGAAAATGTGAACCAAAATTAAGAAAATTTAAGGCCGGGCGCGGTGGCTCAAGCCTGTAATCCCAGCACTTTGGGAGGCCAAGACGGGCAGATCACGAGGTCAGGAGATCGAGACCATCCTGGCTAACACAGTGAAACCCCGTCTCTACTAAAAATACAAAAACTAGCCGGGCGAGGTGGCGGGCGCCTGTAGTCTCAGCTACTCGGGAGGCTGAGGCAGGAGAATGGCATAAACCCGGGAGGCGGAGCTTGCAGTGAGCTGAGATCCGGCCACTGCACTCCAGCCTGGGTGACAGAGCGAGACTCCGCCTCAAAAAAAAAAAAAAGAAAAGAAAAAAGAAAATTTAATTGTATGGTCCTGTATAATGACCGATGCTTACTACCTATCCTCAGACCTACTTTCCTTATTCTAGAGTCCTTTATTAGGTATGAGTCAGATACACACCGTGGAGAAAACGTAGACACCATGAGGTCCAGCAGGAAATAGACTTGGCAGGTTTAGGACAGGAAACCTGGCCCTATCAGTACTTCTGAGATAGAGGGAAGAGCTCCCTTTCCCCTCCCGAGGCACTAGGACCCTAGAGAGATAGAAACCCTAGGCACCCAAGATACATGGACAGAAAGAAGGCAGGTAGACCTATGCCTTCACCCTAGGTGTGCTTCAGTGGTACTGCAGAGGCAGTGTTAGTGGGATGGAGGCCTGCCCAAGGCATCCTGATGATAGCTGGCTAGTGAGAAGAAATGTTGAGACATAAGAAAGGGATGTCTCATTTTCATGGAAGAATTGAGGATTTCATACCTTCTTCACTTGTGAGCTGCCTTTTGCTATAAGCCTAAATGGAACTACTCCTGGTTTGGTGAAGTTAGGAGTGAAGTGGATGATAGAGGTAGCCCCCAATTATTCCAAGGCAAAAAAAAAAATGTAGGTAAGAATTCCATTACTACTGTATTTCTCAAGATTATTAAAACAGACAGACTTGGGATTTAGAATTGATGTTGGGAAAGTTTTATATTAAATATAGAAACTACATAGTGATGAAGGAATCAGCAGGCAAAACTTACCACTTCTCTGAATACTGTTCCTTATATAGAGTTTTCTTCGTAAACACTTAGTATATTATAATCAGTAACCATAGCAGCATATGGATTTGAATATATGCTTTTAAATTCCATATAATTGGCAAAATGTGCAGTTGAATTGTTGCTTGGTGTGATTTCTTTTTCTGCTCAACAGGGATAAGTGGGTGTCAAGTTGGACTACTCTATAAAACAGAACTGAAATGTTTTTCCCACAAGGTCATGGGGAAGGAAACTGAGCAAAGAAATTGACTTATATTTGAGAGATATGGGTCTAATATTTAATCAAGCATCCCTATGCCAGGCACTTTACTTAGGTTAAATAACCTAATCCTCCTCAAGCCACCTGAGGCATACTTATTACTTTAAAGATAAAGAATCAGGCTTAGGAATTTAAGCAGCTGACCAAAGGTCACACAGCCAGCACATGGCAAAAGCAGGACGTGTTTGTGTATTTCACATGGGCATTTCAGATTCCAAAGTCTGTGCTTTTTCCTAGGACATCCTAGTTACTATCTGGGCCATTTTCCAAATGAGAGGACCAATAATTCGTTTCCTTCCTCCCTTAACAGATGAGAAAATTGTACCTCATAGTGGTTAGCTGTCTTCTCAGTCACATAATTGTTGTGCCACAAAACTCAAACCCAGGACTTCTAAGTCCCTTTCCAGAACTCTTCCCATTATGAGATGACTGTGACATTCTAAGTCCAGTTTACCATTGTTTAAATAAGCCATTTATAACTTTTGTTGACCATATACTATTTAACCTAGGTGATATCTAGGATCACCCCGTCTCTTAAAATCTAGACAAGACTATTTCCAGTCCCCAACACACCCAATATTGAAAGTCCAATTCCCTCTGCAAGGTTTCCATATATTTCTCCAGGGCTTATGTTCTCCTGAGCGCCTCTTGCTTCAGTTAATTTCTTCTTCTCCACTTTGGCACCTTGCAGCTTTTTTCTTTATTCCCAATGGGTTCTTGAACTGGTATTCCACTATCTTCCTTGGTTTTACACACAAACACAAAAATCATTCACACAAAGACTTTGAGTAGCAGGTTTTATAGAAAGTTTAGAGAAGTTAGGAAATATACAGGGTTTGCACAGTTGACTCATAAACAATTAGATCTGAATAACAGTCAACCTAGTTCTGTAGTCTCTCTGCTGATTTCTCACATTGCTCAGCCATTCTCTCTCCTATATGACCTCTGCCCCCATCAGCAATTTTGTTTCAAATGAAAAATTATTCTACCTTCCATTTGTTCTGCCCGAAGACTTCTCAATCCTATCATGGGGATAGGATTTTTCATTCCCAAATGCTCCATCGAGATGTGTTCTGGATTCCTGTAGCTTAAAGGGAAACTTTTACAATGTCCAAAGCCCTTGATGTCCTGCAACTGAAGGAGGATGTCCTTAAATTCCTTGTAGCAGGAACCCACTTAGGTGTCACCAACATTGATTTCCAAAGGAAAAGTGACAGCATCTACATCATCAGTCTGAAGAGGATCTGGGAGAAGCTTCTGCTGGCAGCTCATCTATTGTTGCCATTGAAAACCCTGCTGATGTCAGTGTCATGTCCTCCTTGGCTGGTGGGCTGTGCTCAAATTTGCTACTGCCCCTGGAGCAAATCCTATTGCTGGCTGCTTTACTCTTGGAACCTTCACTAACCCAATCCAGGCAGCCTTCCAGGAGCTGTGTTTTTTTGGTGGTTACTGATCCCAGAGCTAACCACCAGCTTCTCACAGAGACATCTTATGGTAACCTGCCTACCATTGCTCTGTGTTCCACAGATTCTCCTCTGTGCTCTGTGGGCATCTCCATCCCATGCAACAACAAGGGAGTTCACTCAGTGGGTCTGACGTGGTGAAGACTGGCCCAGGACGTTCTACACACAAGTGGCACCATCTCCTGTGAACACTCATCAAGGTCATGCTTGATTTCTACTTCCATGGAGATCCTGAAAAGATTGAAAAGGAAGAACAGGCTGCTGCTGGAAAGACTGTGACTAAGGAGGAATTTCAGAGCGAATGGACTGCCCTAGCTCCTGACTCCACTGCTACTCAACCAGAGGTTGCAGACTGGTCTAAAGGCGTGCAGGTGCCCCGTGGCCATTCAGCAGGTTTCAACTGAAGACTACAGTGTTCAACCTGCCATGGAAGAATGGTCTGCAGCTCCTCCAGCTCAGGCCACTGAAGGGTAGGAACCACCACCAAGTGATTTTAAGCTGTTCTTCCATGGGCTCTTAAGCAAGATGGAAATAAGATTGATGGTAAATAAACAACCATTTTTTAAATTTTTTTTAAAAGATATTTTCAAGACCATTCCTCCCCAAAGCAAATTCTACTATGAACTATTTTTAAAAGAAAGGAATTTTTTTTCTTTTTTTTACCACCCACCAACTATGTCACATGCTCTGAGAAGTACACAGGGAGAAAATCTGTCCTAAAACAGTAAGTAGCTAACCCAATGAGAAAATAAATGCACAGAACTCAAATGTCTCTTGGGCCTCACCAGCCTGTAAAAACAATGAGGTCACATAACATTTACCCATACAGTCTCTCCAGCAAGCTCACCTAACCCCAGGAACCCTAGCAAGGACAATCTAAGAGAAATTCAGCCAATCCAACTATGAAAACTATATGACTTACAATTAGACGGGGGGAAAGAAGTCTGAAGGCTGAGGAAGGGAGTCAACAGGATGATCACAGGTTAATAAAATGGCCCACTTTAGGTTCAAGGTGGCTGTTTAGATTTCTGAACTTGAGCCACCAGGATTCAATGATATAGCTTCTAAATGTGTTTGTTTTTAATCTATTTTAGTTTCACCATTAAAAAAAAAAAATTAGGGTTATCTGGGGTTTCCATTTCTGACCAAATTAAAAGTATTAACATTCAGAAAACAATTGACCATGGAAATTAGTTTTTCATGTTACTTATGATTTTGTTATAAGGATGAGAAAAACTAGTAAAGTCTGTGAAAGAATAGTTTTTTCAACCAATTTTTAAACGATGAAGTTACCAAGGATTCTCCATCCCTTGTTCACAGTTTCAAAATCCAAAGAGCTCTGAAACTCTTGAGTTTTTAATTCATAAAGTTCTGGCAATGTCATCTGGTAGCAGAACCTGAACTGAACACGTATGAGGCTGCTTGTGGTCTCTATTCATCCCACTTCATGGGAGGAGTTCTGTGTTTCCTGTAGAAACATGAAAATGTTTGATCACAGGGTGTTCCTCCAACTATACTGAAGGAAGTGTATAAAACATGCAATGCAGAGTTTACCCTTCAAAAGTCTTGAGTTCCAATCCACATTTGGCTCCAAGGGTTTCGGAGAAAAGATTATGGATCACACTGTCATCTGCTAGAGGTAAGTGAAGACATAGGGAGGAGAAGCCAAAGGAAATTGGGGAAGCTTTTATGGTTCCAAGGCCCACATTTTCAGAAGCACTAATTAGAACATGTGATCCATCAAAGGAAGAGAACATCAGATATGGGACTGTGTTGTAGACATGTAGAGTCTAGTGGAAGTTACAGCAAGTGAGAATATCTGGGAAACCCTGCTAAGTCCTCCAGTTGAAGCCAGATTTGCCCATTGGGACCTGCTGCCCAGCCACTCACCACTCCCTACAACGTAAGGGATAAGGCTAGAACTATAAGATCACAGATATTCTTGGTGGAAGTTTTCCAAGCCTCTCCTTTCTCTCTTTTTATTAAAAAAAAAAAAAATCTAATCATTTTAGCTATTTAACATTCCTTCAGTGCTTATTTGATTTAGGAAAAACAAAGATTATTTTAAAAAGAAAAAAAGAGATAAGAGTAAATAAGGCCCTACTGAAGTAGTTATCTAACTTGACTCACATCAGAATCACTTGGGAAACTTTTTAAATATTGATCCCTAAGCCATGCCACCCATTCCTTACCCCCACAACCCACTGAATGAGGAGCTCCTGAATTGGTCTCAAGGCATATGCAGTTCTCAAAGTGCCACAGGTAATTTCTATGTGTAACAGGGTTGAGAATTACTGCTTAAATTTTTTTTTTTTAATCTTTAAAGAGGGAGAAAGAAAAAGACCTTTTCTCTACTTCCATATAAGAAAGTTCCTAGGATCTAGAAAAGCCCAAACAGGGGTAGTAAGCACACTTTGCCATTGTCTTGATCACATGTGCTAATCACACAAAGGAAGTTTCACTTCTGTAAAAACTATCAGTTTCTCTTTCATACTTATCATTTGCAATCACAGATGCGTTAAGCAATTTTCAGCCAATGATTTTATCTTCTTCATTCCTGAGCTTGTGGATATACCCTACATTTAGGTGCTATCAAGGATTAAGAGAATATCTGCTACATGTCAGAAGAAAAACCAGCTTCCCAGAAATTCTCTGGTGTGTTGGATGGAATTTAGCAAAATGTCTTGAATAGGAAGTCAACTTCTTTTCTTTCTTCTGCTGGAATATCTACACGATAAATTTCATATTCCTTATATGTATGACCAAGGAATTTGGTTCTCTCTTCTTTCTTCTGAGCCACCTTAATGTGAGAAAAATGTTGTAAGCCAGTTTCCCTCTTATCTTTAAAATATGGCTCCATGAATGCTTTCTCTTTGACTTTACCATGTTTATCCCCGTGAGTGTCTGGTTTCTTGGTGGAGCTGAAGATTCCTCCTCTTCATCTACTAATTGGGGGATATTCTTCACCTGTTGTCCTATTGAACATATCTTGCAAACTATCATTTATTTTTCTTTCTCCATTTGGACTTTTTCTCCCTTCTCCTCCTTTAGGTCTTCTTCTCAAAGAAGCTACCTTGATCCCTGGGTTAAATAAGCTTCCCTGTTATTGTTTCTCAGAACACAATGCTTTTCTTTCATAGCATTCATCAGAATTTAATTAAATGCTTATTGCAGTGCTTATTTATTTAATGTCTATTTTCCTACTAGATAATAGGACATTTAAGGTCAGAAACCCAGTGTATTTTTTGTTGTCTCTTAGTTTGGTTGGGTTATTTTTATTTTTTGTTTGTTCGTTTTTGTTTTGTAGTTTTTGGTGGGTTTTCTTGGGATGAAGGGGAAGGTTTTTGTTTTTTTTAAATTATTGTGCACCCAGTCGGTGCCTAACACTGACACATAGTAAATAATAAATAAATATTCATTGAATCTGTATATTAAATATCCCAGAAACTCTAGGCTGGGGTCACCGGATTTGTTCATCAGAAAGTCACAGGGGACTTTATAAAAAAGTGTCATTAAACACATGCACACGTATGTTTATTGCGGCACTATTCACAATAGCAAAGACTTGGAATCAAACCAAATGTCCATCAGTGACAGACTGGATTAAGAAAATGTGGCACATATACACCATGGAATACTATGCAGCCATAAAAAAGGATGAGTTTGTGTCCTTTGTAAGGACATGGATGCAGCTGGAAACCATCACTCTCAGCAAACTATCACAAGAACAGAAAATCAAACACCGCATGTTCTCACTCATAGGTGGGAACTGAACAATGAGATCACCTGGACTCGAGAAGGGGAACATCACACACCGGGGCCTATCATGGGGAGGAGGGAGAGGGGGAGGGATTGCATTAGGAGTTATATCTGATGTAAATGACGAGTTGATGGGTACTGATGAGTTGATGGGTGCAGCACACCAACATGGCACAAGTATACATATGTAACAAACCTGCACGTTATGCACATGTACCCTAGAACTTAAAGTATAATAATAATAATAATAAAATTAAAAAATAAAAAAAAGTGTCATTAAAAAGCAAAAATGGCTGGAAAGCAGAAGGCAAAGGACTGAAGAAGGGCTGGGAGCCCACGAAAAGGAGGCATAATACACTTGCCTTTGCATAGCAGGACTTGTGATCATCACGGTAAACACGAAAGTGTCCAAAACACAAGACTCCAATTATGACTCATGCTGATCATGAACATTTATTTCAGAATGGCACATACAGTGTTGTTGTAATTGTGATTCAGAATGACCACCTTGGTGTGCTTTATTTGCTACGGCAAATGCTTAATTGCAGCTTGTGTTGTTGGTCTTTATTTAAATGTCAGTAAAACTCTCTCCCACAGATATTAAATGTTACAATTCATCATTCATGAAGTCTTCTTTAATCAACTTTTCCTTAAGTGTTTCAAATTCTTGTCAGGCCCATTTATTTCTCTTGTAATGATCTAAGAATTAGTTCTAGGTCGCAAAATGACTATGTTCTTTCAGAGCACATTTTTCCTAAGAGTTTGAAAACATTTGTCTACATTAATCTGAGTTATTATGCAGTGGGGCCCAAGCCACAGTAAACACAGTGTAATGAGTAGCATCTGTCAACCCTAATGGCAAGGGATGTCAAGCATTCTCAAGTCCTTTGCATTTTTATGACAAATAGAATAAATTGATACATACATTCAGTGAGTCAGTCAATTAACACTTGTGGGAGCAACAACCATAAGTCACATCTGGTAACAAAATGGCGTATACAACACTATGCCCGCCTCATGGAGTTTATAGTCCAAATAGAGAGACAGACATGAAAGCAATAAGACCAACAAAGAGTTATTGCAGCTATGATGGAGGCAAAAATCATTGATTTTTCTAAATGTTGGAGGCTAACTGTGGTGGCTCACACCTGTAATCCCACTTTGGGAGGTTGAGGTGGGTGGATTGCTTTAGCCCAGAAGTCCGAGACCAGCCTGGGAAACATCTAACCCCATCTCCACAAAAAACTGAAAAAGTAGCTGAGCATGGTGGTGTGTGACTATAGTCCCAGCTATTCAGGAGGCTGAGGTGGGAGGATCATCTGATCCTGGGGAGGTCAAGGCTGCAGTGTGCAGTGATCAAACCACTGAATCCCAGCCTGGGCAACAGAGAGAAAAGAAAACAAAAACGTTGGAGTTTAGGGTAATATGGGAGTCAGACTGGCTTCTTGACTCAAGCTGTGTCTTAAAAACTGAGTACACATGGGGGTTAAAGTGGGAGGAGTAACAGGAAGAAAGGGTGGTCCAGGCATGATGAAGAAATGTATCAAAGGCTCAGAGGATGAAACAGCATGGTCCTGGACATGCTAGTGGTTAGATGCCTGCAAGTTGCTAGGCATAGAGGGGAGCTCAGGGAGAAATAAGGTAGGAGAAGGAAGCCGTGGCCAGGTATTGGAGGGTCTTGTGTGCCATATTGAGCAGTTTGGATTATATTCTCTTGGCAATGTGGAGTCTCTGGAATATTTCAAATAGGAAGTGACTTGGTGAGATGTATTATATGATTTAGAGAGTTCACTCTGGTAGTTGTGTAGCGATTGAATGAGACAGTTTGGGGACTGAAGACATTTTATTCATTCATTCAAACACTTTTAAGTGCCTTTAAAGTACGAGATACTATCCTAAGCTCTAGGGATACAGTAATGAACCAAAGAGACAAGATCTCTGCTCTCATGGAGCATTCTAGCAGGGGCATATATATAACAACAAAACAAGTGAATACATAAACAAGAAAAATAGAAGAGAGCATGAATCTCTGTGCAAAAATTCAAATAGGCTGGTATAAAAGAAAGTATCCAGTGGTGACTTAAAATTGTGTAACTACGAAAGACCTCTCTGAGCAGAATCTGAGTGACAAGAAACTCATTCTATTATAGGATTGGGAGGAGAACATTCTAGGCAAAGGAACAGCTGATGCAAAATCCCTAAGAGAGAAAGAGTTTGGCCAGCTCAAAAAATAGAAAAAAGACCAACATGGCCAGCAATAAGAGAGCCAGGAGCAGATGGTAGACAGTGACATCTGATAAGTAGACCAAGCCTAGAATTCAAAGGCCATAAGGCTTAGGGCAATGTGTTTGGATTTTGTTTTAAGGGCCATAGGAAATCACTGTATGGTTTTCAGTGGGTAAATGATATGGGAAGGTGTATCTTTTTAAATGATAACTGGCTGCTCTATAGAAGGTAGACAAGAATAGAAGTAAAAAGAAGTCAGGAAACTATTGAAGTGGTCCTCAGGGGAGAGATCAAGATGGACCAGGGACATGGCAGTGGAGATGGAGAGAAGCAGATGGAATTGGGATATGCTTGTGGGCAGAGTTAAAAAATAACTTGCTGGTGGATTAGATACGGAAGAAAAAATAAAAAGTGGAATCAAAGAACACTGATGAATGTTTGGCATGTGCAATGGGCAGATGGTGGTAGTGTTTACTGAGAAAGGAGCAGATATGAGAGAGGGAAATGAGAATTCCTATTGGGCCATGTTAAATTTGAGATAACTATTGCATTCCAGAGGAAATATCAAGTCAGCAAGTGGATGCGCACATCACGAACTTCCAGCGAAGTCAAAACTATAGGTTAAGATTTGGAAATAACCCTCACATAGTATTTCTAAAGCCCTGGGAATAGGTGGGACACTAGAGAGACAGTGTAACTGGAGGAAAAGGGAGTACCCAAGAATAGGCTCTGAATGCTGAGGAGTTGTAAATACGGTTTTTTAAAAAGCCATAAGATATCACGGCACCATGAAAGCCAAGAAAATAATGAATGGCTTTAAAATATGATTTTAAAGTAGGATACCATTACAACAGACAGGGCTTCTTTTCAGCAAGCTTGCTTAGCCGTGTCTCAGTCATCTTCGTAACCTTAGTGATTAACACAATGTCTAGCACTGAGTGGTAATAAATTAATCTTGCCACGCCTAAAGAGCAGGCAAGAGGCCTGGGTTGAAGGTTTGCATAGACATAGGAATCTCCAAAATTGAAGTTATTTGAGTAAGGGGTGAGATCACCCAAGGTCAGTGTCGAATGAGATGAAAGCCAAGGGCAGACACAACCTAGCAAATAACAACTTGTAGGGGGTAAGAATGCAAATGGAGAAGGAACATTCAGGGAGATAGGAGTGGAGCCAGAAGAGCTTTGTTATGGAGGAGTAGTGTGAAATGCTACAAAGGAGTGAAGAGTTTGCTAGTAGAATGTAGAGAACAATAGTGTAAAATACACAAAGAGAAACTTGGTTGTGGAGGGTGAAGAAAAGGTAAGAAACAAGGAAAGTAAGCGTGGACTCTTCTTTCAGGAATCCCATCTATGAAGAGAAGGTGAGAGGTTAGAAGGGTCCAAGATCACAGGAAGTTTATAAATTTGCGAGGAGAGAGCCAGTGGAATAAAGATGTTAGAAATGCAGGTGACTGTTGCTGGGAATGCAAAATGGTGCAGTCATATGGAAAACACTATGGATGGCAGTTCCTCAAAAAATTAAAAACAGAATTATCATATAATCCAGCAATTCCACCTTTTTATTTGTTTGTTTGTTTGTTTGTTTGTTTGTTTTTTGAGATGGAGTCAAGCTCTGTCACCCAGGCTGGACTGCAGTGGTGCGATCTTGGCTCACTGCAACCTCCACCTTCCTAGGTTCATGCCATTTTCCTGCCTCAGCCTCCCAAGTAGCTGGGACTACAGATGCCTGCCACAATGCCCTGCTAATTTTTTGTATTTTTAGTAGAGACAGGATTTCACCATGTTAGCCAGGATGGTCTTGATCTCCTGACATCATGATCAACCCGCCTTGGCCTCCCAAGGTGGTAATTCCACTTCTGAGTACAGACATAAGAAAACTGAAAGTAGAGTTTTGAAGAGATGTTTGTATACCCAGGTTTATAACAGCATGATTCACAATAGCCATAAGTTGGAAGCAACCCAAATATCCATCAATGGATGAATGCACAGACATTGTATGTATTTCGTACATACAATGGAATATCATTCAGCCTTAAAAGGAAGGACAGCCTTAAGAGCATTTACACATGCTGCAGCAAGAATAAAACTTGAGGACATTATGCTAAGTGTAATAAGCCATGCACAATACGGCAAGAATGTATGATTCCATTTATATGAAGAACCTAGCATAGGCAAATTCATGGAGACAGCAAGTAGAATGGTGGTGGCCAGGGCAGGAGAGACAGAAGAATGGGGAGGTATTATTTAATGGATATTTAAGTTTCTGTCTTGCAAGACGAATAGAGCTCTGGAAATTGGTTGTACAACTATGTGAATGTACTTGACACTGCTGAGCCGTACATTTAAAATGGTTAAGATGGTAAATTGTATGTTATGTGGATGTGAGTAAAATTAATTTTTTAAAAAAATTGCACATGAACAACAAAGATAGAAAATCATGAGTTTGGTGAAAAGAGACCCATCTTGCTCTGAGGCTGAAGAAAGGTAGTTGAAGGAGAGGCAGGTGAGGGTAAGTTTGTAGGTATCAGGACTAAAAGCCAAGGGTGGCATGTCCTTTAACCTCGATGTTCTCTCTTAAGTGTAAGGTAAGGTCATCAGTCAGAAAAAGAAGAGCAGGCAGGAGTCACTCCAATCCCAGTGATCCGTGATGATGTTTGAGAAAGATAGCAGAATGAGATCCTTTCCGCAGAGGAACCAAACCTCATGTTTGCCCTCTCCTCTCCTGTTAGACATCTTTCCTATGTATATAATGCATTATTACAGTCAGTCAATGAGAACAAGGAATCTCATTTCACAAATAAAAAATCTTGCATTTGAAAATATCCAGATTTGTATCAAACTCAGCATCCAAATTATTTCTTTTGTTCTGGTTATACAGCACCAATAAAATCATGACTTCCACAGACAGCTTTGAAATTTTTTTGATTTGTTGACAGCTTACCTTGCAATCTCAGGATGTTCTAAAATAAACAAATCTAGAAACAAAAAAAGAGGAATAGTACTTTTCCTTTTAAATTTGAAAATTTATACTAAGAGTTCCTTTCATTTTTTATAATGTCAGAAAAAAAGCACTCATAATATACAAAAAACACCAAAATATCTACTACGAAATATCATGACACAGCAGCCCTCATTTTTTCCACCTGATTATTAATGCCAGTGAGAACAGGCGCAGAACAGATGCACCTAAACCTTGCCTGGCATTTTGTTTATCACAGTACACATGTGCAGTAATATGTATTTGCTTGTCAAATTTTATGTGTATCATTACATGCAGGCTTGAATTTTAAAATGAGCAGTGTAGGGCAGCACCGTTTTTAATTGAAGAAGTTTTACACTTTTTGTTTTATTCATAAATATTTCAGTATGTATTTCTTGCAACTGGGAACTCATTTTTAAAAAACATGACAATACTATTATTACATCTAAAAATGTTAATAATTCCTTAATATCATCAAATGTCTACTTAGCATTTAAATTTCCCCAATTTATCTTTTCATTGTTTAAATCAGGATCCAAGTAAACTCCATATTTGCAGTTGGTTGATGTATACTACAGATGTGTACCTACAGATTGAAGTGTCTTTCAATATATAGGTTCCTATTTCTTCTTTTTTATTTCCCCTAGCCTCTTTTTTACTGAAATTGAACAATGGGCCAGGAACTATGTGAGGTCTTTGTATTCATTTGCTAGAGTTGTCATAATAAAATCACAGACTGAGTGGCCTAAACAGAAATATATTTATTAATTTTTTGAGTTTATTTATAGCTAAAGTGAAGACTGAGTATCTTACTGAAAGACTAATTATATTATCTCCTAAACTGCAAGCTACTTTCAGGCAGAAATTGATAACCAGGTCACATGGTTTATTAATGACATAGTGTATTCCTTCATTCAACAAATATTTATTGGGTGTCTCTATGTGGCAGATGCTGTACTGGGCACTGCAGAGAAGAAGCTAAAAAAGCATGAAGTCTCCCTCCACAAAGACATCATCCGGAGGAGCAGACTGACATATCAGTACATAACAACTGTACACTGTACGCAAGCAAACAAAGAGCAAGCTCAGGTCAGAAGGTCTGACTGCATCCTCTCTTCCCTCAAATGTTCCATGGTTAAGTCCAGAGGTGCTACCTCCAGCTGTCATTGACATGATGTATAAAAACACAGCCTGGTTTGAATTTAGAAGCTACTAAATTAAAAATTAGATTCATAAAGAGACTGAGTAATCAGAGTAACAGCAGATAAAAGCCAGTGGGAGATGATTTTTGAGAATCTAATATTCTTCGCTAAGCCTCAGACAATTAAACCATGAGGCTGATTGTGCCACCTTTGGAATATTTCAGCTTTATGTCCACTGGGAATCTATCTTTCAACGATATTACAGATAATAGTGAAAAAAATATGCTTGCTTCAGAAAAAAATAAAAGGAGTAAGATAATTAAACCTTGTAATTATTAATGTTTAAAAGTTTCTGCTTTTTAATTTCTTCAAGTTAAAAGCTACCTGGCATCATCCTGAACTCTAAGTGAAATAGCTAGAGGATTAAACAATTATTAAAAATATAATATTCAGTTATAGTACATCAACAAGCAATATGACAAGAAATTTAAAATGAGTAAATAAAATGTTAAGGGTACTTAGAGACAGCTGACTATCACGAAGAATAGGGAACTGATCTCTGGAGGCTCCAGAATGTACTTTAAATGAAAGTTAGAAATTTATGGTCTCTCCTAATGAAATGCCATGGGTAATCGGGGCAACATAAATGTGTACATAAGTGGGCAATGCTGCTGATATCCCATGAGAAATAGAAATAGATATTCTCTAGGTCCTAAAATTCAGTGATTGCCCCCTCCTAGGCCACCTCTTCCTGGCTGGAGCCCAGTAAATGGCATTCTCAGAGGACATTCTGTGGAGTCACAATGTGAAATGGATCTGCATGGATATGAATATCAGACTAAGACTGGAGGTTTCTCTCCACGGTGGTTCAAAAAGACATATTGCTCTCATAAAGATTTAGCAGTGATTACCAACTATGTTTGAAGGCAGAAGACAAGCAAACAAATAGTAAATTAGTCTATCTCTGTGGTTTAGAGCTTATGGTTTAATTCGTATTTGTAATTAAACAGCCCAGAAATTCCACAAGGAATGTTCCCCTTTCTGTCCTGTCATTTTTCCCATCTATTGTTTGGGTCATTTCCAGTGATATATAAACACAAGTTGATCTTAATCACCTTATAAAAATGCCCTTTCTGGATTCTACTTCCCCTTTTAGCTATGCCCACATCTCTGGTCTCCTTTGCACAAAACTTCTCAAAAGATTTGACCATTCACTGCCTCCAATTTCCCCCTCCAATTTTCTGTTATCACACTCTAATTAGGTTTTTGACACTACCACTCCCCAAAACTGCCTTTCCAAGGTCACAGATAATCTTCACATTGCTGTATTCAATAGTCAGTGCTCAGTCCTCATCTCACTTAACATAACTGCAGCATTTGATACAGTTGATCACATTCAGCTTCTTGGAAATACTTTCTTCACTTGGAGTTCATGACCACACAGTGCTGTTTGCTTTGCTAGTTTACCCTCTTCTTCAGGCCCAGGGGTTGGTCCTCAGGTCTCTTCTTTGTCTATACATCTTGGGATCTGATGGTTTTGAATATGTTGACAACTGCCAGATTTACACCTCCAAAAATCTTGACTCATTATCCAACCATCTATTCAATAGTTCTATTTTGATATCTAGAAGGTATCTCAAAATTAATATGTCCAACACTGAGCCCCTGATCTTCTTGCCACCCTCAAGTTTGGATCACCCAACTTTTTCAATCTTTTTCAATCTTTTTAAAACAAGTCAACAGCATCCATCCTTCCACTTGTTCAATTCAAAAATCATGTAATTACTATCTACTTTCCTGAAAGCTGGAGTTTTTCTTCTTATCCCAAATGTAAAGGGACCCTAGTAAAATGTCATAAATCCCTTTGAGGAAGGACCCAATGCTGTGAGGAGCATAAATCTTCCTCCAAAGGAATGTGGCCAGTTACCAAGATAACTGCACCATGGAAATGGAAATACCCAAACTTTTCGGGGATTACTAAGACTGGCTCTAAATGGCTGCTCATTCCTGAGAACTCAAAATACCACTGTGGTCTACCAGAACCAAATGGGAACTTATGGAAGTCAGGAAAGAAATGGAATTTTGACCTAAGTCTCACAGTGGGCCTGATGGGTCCAGAAACCCACACTGTGCTTAGTTCCGCAGTGCCTTATGTTTTAATTGGAGCTGACATTCTCAGCAACTGGCGGAATCGCCACGTGAACGGCAATATAGTATGGTGGTTAAGATCATGAACTCCGGAGCTAGTCTGCTTGGATTCAAATCCTAGATATGATACTAGCTGTGTGACCTTGAGGAAACTACTTCTCTTCTCTGTGCTTCAATTTCCTAATCTTTAAAATAGGAGAATAATATCCCTTAAGGGTGGTACGGGATAAAATGAGTTAGCACTTGTCAAATGTTTAGAACAATATCTGCACATAGTAAATGCTACATGTAGGTTAAATAAATAAAATCCTTAATCTCTTTCTTTATCTCACACTGTCCCCTCCAATCAGTCAGGAAATCCCTTTGATTTTCCCTTCAAAACATGTCTAAAATCTGACACCTTTACACCAGTTCCACCACTACCATCATAGAGTGAGCAGCCACTACCTCTTGCCTGGATTATAGCAGTAGTCTCTTATCTGATCAGGCCATCCATCCCTTTCTGACATAATCTCTTACTACTCTCCTCCATATTTTCTCCAGTCCAGCCACACTGGCTGCTGCTTGCTCTTCAAATACTCCAGGCTTGCTCTCACCTCAGCGGCTTTGCACTGCCTTTTTTTTTTACTGTTCTCTTGCCTCTGATATCCTTACGGCTCAATCCTCCTTAATATTTTGATAAAATGACACCTTCCTAATAAAGCCACCCTGACCACCCCTATTTAAACTGTAATTGTGCCCATACATGCTCCCAATACTTTCTTCTGCTCTATTTTAACAGCACTTAAAACTTTCTATAAAGTGCATAATTTACCATGCTTATTAGATCCCACAGAGTATCATGGAAAGGTCCCAAAGAATTAAAGATCCATGAGATGGAAGGGACTTGTATGCCTGAGTCACTGCTTGGAGCAGAGCTGTCTAGGAGAACCTCCTGACCAGCATTGGCCTTTCCATGAGAAATGACTGACCACTTGCCAGGAAGTACATCACCAGTTCAAAGGGGCACAGACTGCTGCTTCCACCTGGCTTTGCCATCACTTAAGAGCATTTTCAACTGCTGGTTTATATCCCATGGGTGAATAGAGCCATGCACAGAAAAAAGAAAGTAACAATAGCATCCACATGACCTAGCAACCAGGGAGAGGAAAAAACAAGCAGAATGCCCAAAACAAGCAGCTTCTTATACACTGGAACTTCTTATAAACTAAAGAAGAGAGGTGGCAACTGTAGTTTTTGAATGAGATAAAATAATAATAATGACAACAATAGCATTTAAAGAAATTCAGTCCCAATGTGAAAAAAAAAAAAAGACTCTGAAATTCAAAGAGGGTTTTTGTTTGCTCAACTTTACAGTTTACACAGATGAATTGAAGGAGCTGTTAGTCTCTTTGGGGACTGAATTTGGGCCTGTAAGATCAAGCAAAAAGATAGCTCAATGCAGAAAGCAAAATCACAAAGAGATGGAAATATGAGAGAAATTATTGAAAAGGGATTGGAGGACAGATGCAGAGACCAAACCTATGAATAATAGGACTTCCAAAGGAGGGAAAGGAACAGATGTAGGGATGCATTAATTAAAGGAATAATGGGAGAAATTTTCCCTGGTTTTAAGAAAGATTCAATTCTGCAAATTTGAAGTGCTCATCAAGTTCCAGGCAAAATTTATGGGGTAAAATTGTCTTTTTAAAAATACTTGGAGATATCTTGGTAGATACCCTAAATTCAAACATTACAAAATTTATAGGCTGTCAGGCAGAAAAACTGTGTTACACACAAAGGAAAGAACCAACATAAATTGGACTAATACAGGAGACAGAAGACAGAAGAGTTACAGCTACAGAACACAGGACTCCAGCTTCAAGTCCTACCCTCTGCTGAGAGAGCTGCAGTGCACCTGCCGGGATGAAAGAAAGGTGCTCGCAAATACGCAAGGATTTGAGGCTTATGTCACCGGCATATTCCATGTAAGGACATACTTCAGGAAGGGCTCTAGGACAACAAAATATGAACCTGAACAGAGTCCCTGGTAGGGCACAAGGAGGTGAGGAACCAGCCATGAGTTTGAGTCTCTATCTCTGTGTGTGTGTGTGTGTGTATGTGTAATTTTCCACTTAGGCATACCTATATTGAAATTTAAACTGAAAATGATAGAGTGACCGGGAATTTGTAATGTAAGTGCTGAGTAATGATTATACAAATAGAAGAAGTATTCTGCAGGAGAAAACCTAAAAATGTCTAAAAGTACTACACTATTTCACAAAATCTTGGGAAGGCAGGAGGGAGTAAGTAGAGAGGGAAGTACAAATTTTCCTAAGGTTCCATCTGAGATAAGGGTAGGGAAATGAAAGCATTATAAAGGTGGAAGACGGCAGTGAGAAAATAAAGCTATTTGAGAGAGAGAGAGTTGGCATCTTGTTTTCATTTGGTCGCAGAGAAATCAGTAGTCCAACAGGAGTGAGCATAATGGGAAAGCATTCACTAGACGAATGGGAAAGTGTGGTAGAATCTTTAAATTTAATAAGGAAAATAGAATTATAGTACCTTGATGAATCTACCAAAATTAAGGAAAGAAAAGGAAAAACAATGTCAAATAAATAATATACATGAGGTAAGATGAAATAAACAAAATCAAATATATCTGGTATTAAGTTAAATATGAACTGAATTCACCTTTCAAAGACAAACATTTTCAAACTAGACTTAATAAATCAGATGTATCTTGATTTCAAAACACACTTAAAGTGATTTTTTTAATGTTAAAAAGTAATAGGTAAATGGATATCAGGAAAAGCACATATTTTTTAGAAAGGAAAAGAAGAAAAGAAAGGTAGGAGAACAAAGCAGCACTACTGCAATTATTGGCCAACACAGCATTTAAGATTAAAGCATTAGTCAGGACAAAGGGGAAGGTTATGAAACATACAGATACCATTTATGAAAGGGATAAAGCAAAACCCACTAGAAATCTTTTTTTTTTTTTAATTGACACGAACGTTGATTATATAATGGGTTATTTGAATAATCACTTTCATACTATAAGTGTTTTTTTTTTGTTTGTTTTTGGTTTTTTTTTGAGACAGAGTCTCACTCTGTTGCCGAGGCTGGATGGAGTGCAGTGGCGCGATCTCCGCTCACTACAACCTCTGCCTCCCGGGTCCAAGTGATTCTCCTGCCACAGCCTCCCAGGTGGTTGGGATTACAAGTGCACACCACCATGCCTGGATAATTTTTGTGGGTTTTTTTTTTTTTTTTTTTTTTTTTTGAGATAAAGTCTCGCTCTCGTCATGCAGGCTGGAGTGCAGTGGTGCGATCTTGGTTCATTGCAACCTCCACCTCCTGGGTTCAAGCGATTCTCCTTCCTCAGCCTCCTGAGTAACTGGGTTAACAGGTGTGTGCCACTATTCTGACTAATTTTTGTATTTTTAGTAGAGACAGGGTTTCACCATGTTGGCCAGGCTGGTCTCGAACTCCTGACCTCAGGTGATCCATCCACCTCACCCTCCCAAAATGCTAGGATTACAGGCATGAGCCACCACACCCAGACCATAATATAACGTTTGTATTTGTATTTATTCCTCCTCTACTCACTCTGGGATGGCTGACCATGTTTATGTTTTGATACTCAGGTATTATTCTTAGGAGAAGGACACCTTTAGGTATTAAGTTCAATTATAAAGATTCCAACCAGGTCTGCCTGTCTTGAAAGCTGGTGATCTTCTTCCTCATCACATCCTGATGCCTCTGTGGCCCACAGGGAGCCCAGAAACAGGATCACAGGGCCCACGACAGTAGAGAGTGGTACAGACGACACCTAGGGACCTCCCTGAGGGAATGTGCAGACACTACTGATGCAGCCCAGCCCAGACTGGCCCTTCCAACATGGACCCCCAGTGGAGACCATCTGGTTCCTGAAGGTTTCTGACCCTCTGGCTGCAGCCTCCATACCTAATGCTTTACACCAGTGGGGCGAAGAGACTAAGGAGCTCTGAAGGGAGGCCTTGAGGAGCTCTGAAGGGAGGCCTTGAGGAACTCTTTGTCTCCTGTATGAGCCACTCCCTAGATTCAATCCTGGGGCCTGGTATTCATCTCTCTCCAGTTTCAACAATGTTTTTGAGCACACAATATGTACCAGACCCTGTTCCAGGCTGCTTTTTAATTTTTCAATTCTTAAAAATTTTTTGAGACAGGGTCTGGCTTTGTGGCCCAGACTGGAATGCAGTGTCATGATCACGATTCACTGCAGCCTCGATCTCCCAGCTCAAGTGATCTTCCCACCTCAGCCTCCTGAGTAGCTAGGCCTATGGTCATGTGCCACCTACACCTGACTAATTTTTTTATTTTCATAGAGACAGGGTCTTGCCTTGTTGCCCAGGCTGGTCTTGAACTCCTGGACTCAAGATATTCTCCTGCCTCAGCCTGTCAGGGATTATAGGAGGGATTATAGGTGTGAGCCACTGCATCAAGCCCAGGCTGCTTTTTTGGAGGGCACATATTTTTCAAGATTTCCCTCAGATCTGGTGAGTGGATTAAAGTTCTAGAACTCATGTTTGGCTTCAAAGTGCTTCACATTCAGGGACTGTCGGACAACAGTCCATAGGCAGTGCTCATCCGTGGCATAGTTCCAACAGGCTGAGAAAAATTAGAGATAAGTGCAATATCTCTATTAATAGAGTGAATTTTTAATGAAGCCACATCTATTCCATCTTAAAGTTTGTTCTCTATTCTGATATGACATCCTTCCTCTTTTTAGATTTAAAGTGGCATTTCTTTCATGAAATGATAGTAGATAGTAGGGTTTTTTTTTTAATGTTCTTTTTTTTTTTTTTTTTTTTTTGAGGCGGAGTCTCGCTGTCTCCCAGGCTGGAGTCCAGTGACCGGATCTCGGCTCACTGCAAGCTCCGCCTCCCGGGTTTACGCCATTCTCCTGCCTCAGCCTCCCGAGTAGCTGGGACTACAGGCGCCGCCACCACGCCCGGCTAGTTTTTTGTATTTTTTAGTAGAGACAGGGTTTCACCGTGTTAGCCAGGATGGTCTTGATCTCCTGACCTCTTGATCCGCCCGTCTCGGCCTCCCAAAGTGCTGGGATTACAGGCTTGAGCCACCGCGCCAGGCTTTTTAATGTTCTTAACTGAAAATTAAAAAGTTGACCATCCTGTGACCCCCAAATAAATTAATGTATAGATTGATAAGTGATGTATCACTCTGTGAACCCAAACGTGTGTGGCTTTGTTCTCTGACATTTGCTTTCTGCAGCTCTCAGCACTATCCAAGCTGAAAAGACACAATGCAATATTTCTGCAGTCATCTCTCTCTCTCTTTGCAAATTCACCTTGGCCAGCAATACAAACGGTCCAGTTATTCAAGGAGCCAGATTTTCTCTGGAGGGATGGGGGCTGCATTATGCAGAGTCCCGCAATGGGCAGTTGGAAGAACACACTGCTTTGCAAACTGTTGCTGAGCCTGAGTATTTCTAAGCCTTCCAAAACCCTCGGTACAGTCTGTCCTCACATTGCCAACTGAGGGAATAAGCCTGAATACTTGGTCCCCCACATATTCTACTGAGGAAGCTCATCATATGCCAGTGTCATTCTGAAAGAAAGATTCTTAACTATACATTTAGCAATCATCACCAATCTGACAAAGTTGACCTGAATCTGTCTTTAAAAATTCTAAAGAAAAAATGAATGAAAATTGGAGGTTTTAATTTTACCAATATCAAGCCAAAGATAGACATGTTTCATCTTCATTTACATCAAACTTTTAGCCTCCAAAATTTTAAAACCATTTCTAATGTTACCTCCATCATTTAGCAATGAAAATTTTAGGGAGTTTACTTGAAACCCAAGTTGAGTTTGGAAGTTTGGCTCATTTGACATGGCCTAGTTAAATACGGCAATTCCTTTCTTTTTGCCACAGGAGGCAGCTTGGGGCAGATAATTTGGGTCTGTCTGATAGCAAAGACCTGAGTTTGAATCTTGACTGAAAATTGTTCAGTAGCTATGTTACTTTCAGAAGGCTTTTAACCTCTCTAATCCTCAGCTTCATAATTTGTAAAATGGGTATTGTAAGACCAACAGCATGTAATCGTAATGAGTCTGGCATAAAGTAAATGCCAATCCTGTAATATGCTAATCCTGTTTTTTAATCTAATTAGATGTCTAATTTTAATTTTAAATGAACTTAAGCAGGATGTCTTTTTTCCGTTTTTAATATTTTTAAAACTGGGAGGAAGAATCTTTGAAGGCAAGTTTGTTTTTCAAATTTGTGAAGAGTTACACAAATGATTCTAGAGTAAAATGGCCTTATACCAAATGTTTTACCTACTCATAGTGCCAAATATCCACAATGTCAAACAAGAACTCCAAGTGTTCTCAGCTTTAATTTCACACCAATGCCACTTTAACAAAACAGTCTCCTTAGCAGGGTACTTCAGTGCTGAATCATTATTGACTCAGAGGTTTATAAATACCACTACTTGTATTACTTGGAATTTTCTTTAGTGGTTCCCTTTCGCCCTCTCTAAGTTCAGTTAAGCCTGACCCTGCAAAGGGAGTAATATCTGACATGCTCACTTCCACATTAGTGGGGCTGCTAACTCTGTATGACGTACATGATACATTTATAAAAAGGAACATTCTAAAAATAAGTTTAATGTATTCTCATTCAACTCCCTAAAAAACTGATGTAACTTGAAGACAGCAAGCTATGCTCATCAGTTTTCTCTAACAGCTTAGTAAATGTCAGAAAGAAACAGAAATGTTCTAAATAAGGACATCACTCGAAGTCTTTACAAAGTAAATCAGAATGCATACTTTTTCTTTTAAAAAAGCTTTAAAAAGATGATATAAATATATAATGTTCAAAATCTAAATCTCATTTGGTAGGAATGGTTTAAAGATAACACTCAAAAAGACAGCTAAGGTGTTATGCGGAAAGCAGCTGAAATGTATATAAAATCATTTCAGTGAGGGATTTACTTAAGGAATGGGGTGAGGAATTACAGACATAATATATAGTCCACACTGTTAGAGTCAACTCATCATCTACGGTAACAATAATGTACAGCAGGGAAGATAATCTAAAAATCCTGTATATTCACTTTTATATTCTAACATATTATTTTTTGCAGTAGATTTATCTTCTCAATTACATTTAAGATTTGTTTGCCTTTTTAGGTATTAATTACCTGATGGATGGAGAAAGATACCTAACAGCACTCTCAAGGGCACAGCAAAGCCAAAAAAGTAAAGTTTTGCCAGAGATTATCTACAAAAATAAATTGTATCTGTAAGAGAGTAAGAGATGTGGCCTGGATCACTGAGAGCATGGAAGGAGGCCAATCCCAATAATTGATGTCTCTACAGTCCATGAGCCAATACCCAACAGTGGCCCAGGGATAAGGGTGGATGCAAGCACTTCTACTCCCTGCAATAACTCTCCTTTCCTTCCCTCAGGCACGAGCCCCACTCCTCCAGAGCAGTTGTGGTCAGAGTATTTTGGGCAGTAGGCCTCATAAAAGAAGTATCTTCAAATTCAGGGGACAAATCCAAAGGAAGCTAATATGAATCAACTGAAAAATGAATGAGCTGAACCACATGCTGAGAGTGACCTGAAGAAAAGTCAGTAAAAAAATTTTATCAAGTGACTGGGGTGTTTGATTCTTAAGAAGGAAATGAAATGCAAAATTTGCAATTTATGCAGAATTCTCTGTAATCTCTTGAATTCCAAGGGAAGTGGCAGGTCTGTTTCAAATCCTTCTCCCGGAAACAGACAAAATTATAAAAGTAAAATACTGGAACAAAATCTCAGTGCTGAAAGAAGTCATGTTGCCAACATCTTATAAACTGGGAAGATTTATAAGATGTTATAAACTGGGAAGATTAAAACAAAGGTGAAACAAGATCAAAAGCTCTCCCTGAAAGCCCCCTCTGGTTTTCCCACTCTGGAAGTGGCACAGTGCAGTAAGAAGTTAAGCAAATCTTTATAAATGTCACCAGCAATCCTGAATAATAAGAAATGAGGGCAAGAGATGAGGGTGAGCAGTGGACCAGACAGATCCACAAGTCAGAGGCTGCAGGGACAGGACAGAAGAAGCAAGCCTGTGGGTACATCAGAAAACTTTGCAGCAATTCAGCGTGCCACCTGCCCAGTTTCTCAGTAGCAGCATAGGCTCTTAATGACATGAGGGAGCACTTTCCTAAAATGGGGAAGCGGGGCAGGACCCTCAATCCCACTGTGAGAAGGCAAGAAGGACCATGAGACGGATGAAGACCACTCCCCATGGAGGTGCTTTTGCTATTGGCACTAACCACAGTGTGTATTGTAGCAGGGCCACCAATAAAACTCTGCCGGCCCCGAGAGTTTTCTCTCATCCAAAATTTGACCTAATTGGTCATTTCCTCCTGATACATTCAAATGTATTCCCAAATTAAAGGGATAGCACTCCACAATGACAGGGCACTCCACAATGACAGGACACTCCCCAATTTGGTGGATAAAAGCCGCAAGGAAGATCCCAGAGGAATCTGAACCCAGTCTCCGCACTTGGATTAGAGGTCAGCTGAACAGAAAACTGTATATAAAAATACTGGCCTCTGGTGCAATAATCTCAACAAAGAGAGAAAACAGAGCTTCTGTGACAAACATCCCTTCTTTTCTGACCCACATGCAACCCCAATTTCCTCTCTACACTATTCAAGTTGCTGAATGAGCAAATGATATTCTCCAGCAACATCCAACTCTCCAGGGTATCTATGAGAAAAAAAAAAAAAAACGGTCTGGAATTGGCCATCTTCTCTGTGAAATTAAATGCCAAAAGAAACCTTAAGTGCCAAAAACATAATGGGATCACGTTAATTTTTTTTAAAGAAACAGTTATGACTCAACAGTTTTTTGGTTTTGTTTTTTCTGAGACAGGGTCTCCTTCCCTGTCTCCCAGGCTGGAGAACAGAGGTGGACTTCCTGCAGCCTTGACTTCCTGAGCTCATGTGACCCTCCCACCTTAGCCTCCCAAGTAGCTGGGACTACAGGGACACACCACCATGCCTGGCTAATTTTTTGTATTTTTAGTAGAGATGGGGTTTCACCATGTTGCCCAGGCTGGTCTCGAACTCCTGGGCTCAAGCAATCCACCCACCTCAGACTCCCAAAGTGCTCATTTCAAGCATGAGCCAAAGCACCCGGCCTGTCTCAAGAGTTTTATGTTGGTAAAACATCCTTTTCATACAGAGATAACAGAAAAATCTTATCAAATATGCCAGTTCTCAGAAAGTATCAACCTGTGTATTCTCTCTGGAAAAATGACCTGAAGATATGTACCAATGGCAAAGAGGAGATGCAAATAAAGAAGTCACAGATGAAGACACAGTGGGATGAAAGGCCCAGATGTGTGAATTAAAACATGTACTCAAATCTAAATGACTTGGCAAATGAGGTGAGAAATAAGACACAAATGTGATTATTAAAAGAAAAGATAATGCATTTTCAAGTGTTTTAACAATTCAACAACTACCTAGAAAAAAATTTCCAGAGTATACCCACAAAAACCTAAGAAATGGGAAAAATATTATTTTTGATAAATTCCTTATCTTCATAGGTGGTAGTCATTAGATATTAGTTTATATTAATAACTTGAGAAAGTTTGAACCTAAAGATTTAAAGGAACTTACTAGCAAAAGAAAATATTGGCTTTTTATCCACAAATTACTAAAAGAAAAAGGAAAAAAACACAGATCATATATCAAAAAAGACAATAAATAAAACAAGAAAGGCAGAAAACATGAAATAAGAGAAGTAATAAACGTTTGTTATAACAAGAAATGTAATGGGAATATCTCATCTGTTAAAAAGAAAAGACTCATATTGGGTCAAAAAACAAAATCTAACTACAGTCATGTGTCGCTTAATGATATGGATATGCATTGTTAGGAATTTTGTCATTGTGCAAACATCATAGTGTATACTAGATGGTATAGCCTGCTACACACCCAGGCTATATGGTATAGCCTATGGCTGCTACGCTACAAACCTGTCTAACATGTTACTGTACTGAATACTGTATGCAATTGTAATGTGATGGTAAGCATTTGTATATCTAAACATAGAAAAGATACAGTAAAACTACAGTATAAAAGATAAAAAATGGTACACTCATTTAGGGTACTTACCATAAATGGAGCTTGCAGGACCGAAAGGTGATCTGGATAGTGAGTGGTGAGTGAATGTAAAGGCCTAGGACATTACTCTACAGTATTGTAGACTTTATAAACATGTATACTTAAGCCACATTAAATTTATTATTTTAAAATATGTCCTCTTTTAAAGCTTTTATTTTAGGTTTCGGGGCACATTGCAGGACTGTTATAGAGGTAAGTTTGTGTTGCAGGGGTTTCGTGTACAGATTATTTTGTCACCCAGGTAATAAACATAGTATCTGATAGGTAATGTTTTTAGTCCTCTCCCTGCTCCCATCCTCCACCCTCAAATAGGCCGTGGTGTCTATTGTTCCCCTGTTTGTGCCCTTGTGTTCTCATTGTTTAGCTCCACTTACAAGAGAGAACATACGGTACTTGGTTTTCTGTTCCTGCATTGGTTTGCTAAGGATAATAGTCTCCAACTCCATTCATGTTGCTGCAAATGACGTTATCTTGTTCTTTTTATGGCTGCATAGTATTCTATAGTGTATATGTATATTTTTTTAATCCAGTCTATCATTGATGGGTGTGTAAGCTGATTCCATGTCTTTGCTTTTGTGAATAGTGTTTCAATAAACATGTGTGTGCATATATCTTTATGGTAAAAAGAATTATATTCTTTTGGGTATATACCCAATAATGGGATGAATGGGTTGAATGATAACTCTGTTTTAAGTGCTTTGAGAAATTGCCACACTGCTCTCCACAATGGCTGAACTAATTTACACTCCCACCAGCAGGATATAAGCATTTTCTTTTCTCTGCAACCTCACAAGCATCTATTACTTTTTGACTTTTTAATAATGGCCATTCTGACAGATGTGGGATGGTATCTCATTGTAGTTTTGATTTGCATTTCTCTAATGCACCATCCAAGCTGAAAACCAAATCAGGAACACAGTCCCATTCATAATTGCCACAAAAAGAATAAAATACCTAAAAATATGCTAACCAGGGAGGTGAAAGAGCTCTACAATGAGAATTACCAAACATTGTTCAAAGATATCAGAGATGACACAAACAAGTGGAAAAACATTCCATGTTCATCAGCAGGAAAAGTCAGCATTGTTAAAATGGCCATATTGCCCAAAGCAGTGTACGGATTCAATGCTATTCCTATCAAACTACAAATGGCCTTCTTCACAAAATCAGAAAAAAATATTTTAAAATTCAGATGCAACCAAAAATGAGCCTGAATAGCCAAGGCAATCCTAAGCAAAAAGAACCAAACAACAACAACAAAAAGCTGGAGGCATCACTTTACCCAACTTCAAACTTACTATAGGGCTACAGTAACCAGAACAGCATGGTACTGGTACAAAAACAAACACACAGACCAATGGAACAGAAAAAAGAGCCCAGAAATAAGGCCAAACACCTACAACCATCAGATCTTTGACAAAGCTGACAAAAACAAGCAGTGAGGGAAAAACTCTCTATTCAATAAATGGTGCTGGGATAACTGGCTAGCCATATGGAGAAGATTGAAACTGGGCCCTTTCCTTCCACTATACAAAACAATCAACTCAAGATGGATTAAAGACTTAAATGCAAAACCTAAAACTATAAAAACCCTGGAAGAAAACCTAGGACATACCATTCTGGACGCAGGACCTGGTAAAGATTTCATGAACAAGATGCCAAAAGCAATTGCAACAAAAGCAAACATTGACAAACGGGACCTAATTAAACTAAAGAACTTCTGCACAGCAAAAGAAACTATCATCAGAGTAAACAGATAACCTACAGAATGGGAGAAAATATTTGCAAACTGTGCATCTGACAAAATATCCAGAATATATAAGGAACTTAAACAAATTTATAAGCAAAATATAAACAACCCCTTAAAAAGTAGGTGAAGGACATGAACAGGCCCTTTCAAAAGAGGACATACATGTGGCCAATAAGCATATGAAAAAAATAATTTCCTTAATAATAAAGTAACTTTAGTTTATTGCAACTTTTTAACTTTATAAATGTTTTCATTTTTTAACTTTTTAGTTCTTTTGTAATAACACCTAGCTTAAAACACAAACACATTACATAGCTGTACAAAAATATTTTGTTTATACCTTCACTGTAAACATTTTTCTATTTTTAAATTTTTTTTTTTTTTTTTTTTTTTTTTACTATTTACTTTACTTTTACTTTTTTTAGTTTTTTGTTAAAAACTAAGACACAAACACACACATTAGCCTAGAACTACACGGGGTCAGGATCATCAATATCAGTCTTCCACCTTCACATCTTGTCCCCCTGAAAGGTCTTCAGGGGCAATAACATGCATGGAGCCATCAACTCTTATGATAACATTCCTGGAACAGAATACCTGCTGAAAAACCTGCCTGAGGCTGCTTTACAGTTAACTTTTTTTTTTTTTTGTAAGTGGAAGGAGTATGCTCTAAAATAACCATAAAAAGCATAGTGTACTAAATACATAAACCAGTAACATAGTCATTTAGCACTAAGTCTTATACATTGTACATGATTATATGTGCTATACTTTTACATGACTGGCAGCATAATAGGTTTGTATATACAAGCATCACCACAAGCACTAGAGTAATGTGTTGCACTATAACATCACTAGGCAATAGGAAATTTTCAGCCCTATTACAATTTATGAGACCACTATTATATACGCAATTAATTGTTAACCAACATGTCATTAAGTGGCACATGACTGTATATTCTATCTCTTTTTATTATGTGTGTGTGTGTGTGTGTGTGTGTGTGTGTGTGTGTTTATTTATTTATTTATTTGAGACGGAGTCTCGCTCTGTCGCCCAACCTGGAGTGCAGAGGTGCGATCTTGGCTCACGGCAACCTATACCTCCAGGGTTCAAGAGATTCTCCTGCCTCAGCATCCCAAGTAGCTGGGACAACAGGTGCCTGCCACCATGCTCAGCTAATTTTTTGTATTTTTAGTAGAGATGGGGTTTCACCGTGTTAGCCAGGATGGTCTCAATCTCCTGACCTTGTGATCTGCCCACGTCAGCCTCCCAAAGTGCTGGGATTACAGGCGTGAGCCAACACACCCGGCCTGTATATGCTATCTATAGGAGATACATATTCAGAATAAAGTGACTCAAAAAAGTTAAGATAAATGGTAAAATAAAAACATAATCTGCTGCTGATATTCACTGCAAAAAAAGAAAACAACAAAAAAAAAGTTTCCATACAAACATCAAAGTAGCAATCAAAGAAGAAAGCATTAAATATAATAGCCACTTCTGTTAAGAAGTGACAATTCACAATGAATTTTATCTATCATAAACCTATGTGCCAAATAACATGCAGTCATATATAAATATATATTTAAAATGCAAAATAAATTACTGTAGATATGAAGAAATTAACATCATTGTCTTATTCCTAGAAGATTGGGCAGATCAAACTAAAATTATTTTAATAGTTTTATAAATGCCAAATTCATAGATAGTACCATAAATTCAGGCTGCCATAGACTATTTATGAAAAGTAATTATATATTAGGTAGCAACATAAGTCTCAACAATTTCAAAATGTTGAAATGGTTCAGACCATATCTAACCACATAAAAAAAATTACAGATAATCATAAAGACACCACAAACAATCTCCAATTAGTTGGAAATTAAGAAAGGGAAGGAAAAAAGGAAGAGAGGGAAGGAAGGAAGGAGGGAAAGAAAAAGAAATGTACTTAAGTAAGTTTATGTAACTCTAGGGTCAAAGAGGAAATAACTGCAATTGCAGACTATTGAGATATTAATTATAATGGAACATTATATATGAAAACTTATGAGATATAATTCTAAGCCAATTATCAGAGAAAAATGCATAAACTTATTTGCCTTTCTTACTTAACAGGTCTCTTCTTTTCTTATGACTTCTTCTTTTATTCATCTTGAGTGTCTTGTCTCTCTTCTGTTTGAGAATATGCCAAGAAAAGTAAAAGGCAGAAAAATATGTAGGTAAAGTAAGGTTCAAATTACAGAAGAAATTATTTAGCATGGGAAAGAATAGATCATGTCAATCATTTCAGAAGGCTCCTTCATAAGTCTCCAGGTTAGAGATGAAATAAGACAAAGTTTTATGGTCCAAAGAATTATAGCTCTAAAAACTCATTACCCAAAACAACCCTCAATCTATATGTAAGCTCCCTATTTCCTAATGAATGGCTGACTTTGAAAGCAAACAGCATTTACTTTAATCAAGGTAATAACATTTAACAACCCTCATGCAGTACTATGTACCAGGCACTGTTCTAAGTACTTTATATGAATTAATTCATTTGGTCTTAATTTACTAGCGCATTACACTAGTAATGCACTACACTGCCTCAGTGTTAGCATCTTTTCATGTGTTGATTTATTACTTAAAGTTTTTATTCTCTGTTCTTTTCACTTCCGGTTTAGAAAAGAAGTAATCCTTTTCTAATATGTAAACTACGCGATTAGCAGAGAAGCATGTTAAGAATAGAAGGCCTCTTATTGTTCCTGGACTTGTGTGTCCTCTCTTTTTCTAATATATCTACCATGTGGTCCTCAGAGGACCATCCCAGGACTGTTCTTAGCTTCTGTCATCTAAAATAGTTAGAACAAACTAAGCTTATTAAAATTGTCATTTTGGGACTTGATGCAATCCAGTGTCTCCTTCCCAGTTGATGTTCAATCATATTTATCCTGCTTATAATGACAGAGAATAAGCTTCAGTGCTTAAAATATGTCTAAATATTAGCACTTTTCTTTTAAATTCTATACTTATAAGAAACAAAACCAAAGAAATGGAGCCGACAGATGTTAAAAGCAGCATCCAGTTCTGAAACACAATTGAAACTAGCCTAGGAGCAACTGTAATGATGTTTTGAAATGAATCATGTTCTAATATTTTACAGAAAATTATTAAAATTAAAAATTAGGTGGGTATAGCTTAGCAATCATAAATCTTCCTGTGAAGCCACCACAAATTCAGCCTGAAAGGTCACTGCAAATTCTCCCAGCTCTCTAAAGATAATTAGTTTCTTTTGAATAATGCTTAAAGGAAAATAGTCTTTCAGGTCTATGAGTGTGTTAATCTACTGGGATTTCTTTTTCTCCAACAAGGAAATTCCTCTAAAACTATATAGAACAAACCTACAAAAAGAAAAAGAAAAAAGATCCTAGGCAAATGAACAAATAAGGAATCAAAATTGATTGTTGTATTCAATTTCATTATCTTTTATTATGTCTGGGAAGAGCTATCATGCTTTATTTTTTTACCAGCTAGAATGGAGGGGAGAATGTGCCTAACAGAAGTTGGAAATACACATACTCAGGTGCTCAACAAGCTAAGCACTAGCACATTTTATCAGACAGTGGAGTAGATCCAATAGGAAGGACCCTCCTAGATCAGCAGAGGACACTTAGAGACAGAAAAGGGGCATACCTTGCAACAACAGTCATTTTATCATCCTTCACACTCCAGTATCCATTAAATATCAGTAATGTGTTAGTTACTACATTTATTTAGCGTACATCCTTCATTACTATTTCTGTTTATTATTCCTATTCTAAATAAACTGTTTGTCATGTCACATTGTTGGTTATTATTTGTTAAGCCCACTATTAGAAAATGGGTCATTTTTCACCTTTCTCAGAAGGATTGCATCCAATTAGAAACTATCTCCAGGTGGCCAGGCGTGGTGGCTTACACCTTTAATCCCAGCACTTTGGGAGGCCGAGGCACGCAGATCACAAAGTCAAGAGATCGAGACCATCCTGGCCAACATGGTAAAACCCCGTCTCTACTAAAAATACAAAAATTAGCCAGGTGTGGTGGTGCACACCTATAGTCGCAGCTACTCGGGAGGCTGAGGCAGGAGAATCACTTGAACCCGGGAGGCAGAGGTTGCAGTCAGCCAAGATCGCACCACTGCACTCCAACCTGGCAACAGAGTGAGACTCCATCAAAAAAAAAAAAAAAAAGAAGAAGAAGAAGAAGAAAAGAAAAGTAAAGAAACTATCTCCAGGTTGCTGCCAAGGCTTTCTTTTCCTAAAATAAGAATAGTGATAAATATGCTGCATTGTCACTATGCTCAGGGCAAGAGCAAACTGAAATAAAACTTAAGGGGAGTAAAATATAAAAGGCACAATCTATTTTCCATAAAAAGAGAAAGTAACCTTGGATTCAAAGTAGACCACAAAACCATGAAACTTTCTATCTGGAACCTAAAGATCTATCACAAGCCAGAGAACCTGGCCTTCTTGGTCTGTGAGATGAGCTCTGGAAATAAGACTCAGCACCCACAGGCATGGTAGGTGGACTGACCATAAGATGGTACTGCACATCAATTTGGGTTGTATCTGGTTGATCTTCCTCTACATCAGAGATGTAATATCTTCATGATACATGTAATGAATAGCCTTTTTCAAGAAAATTTTTGAATACAATAACTGAATAATTAAATTTGTATGTTGGCATAGAAGGGTAAGAAGACTATGAAAGAAATTATGATGTTCCTAAGATTTTCTTAATAATAACATTTTGGTTGGAACTTCTAGTTCTGGCCATTAGGTAGTAACAGGCTCTGGAATTACCCTCCTACCATAAACAACTAGAAAAAGCGAACAAAACACAAGTTTCAGATATTGAACAACAACACAGAACTGTGATTTCCTGAGGAGGAAAACAAATGAGATGAGTCCTACCAGCTTTCAACCTGGAGACAATTTCTAGAGGACAGTGCAGGCTGGTGGAACCCAAGCAGAGCCCAGAAGTAGGACTGAATTGAGGAGACAGAGACTGGTGATTGGAGAAATTGAGATGGCCAGAATTTGTAGGACAGGGTACTACAGAACAGGGAGCTACACAGAGAAAGGCACCAGAAATCTGCACATGGGTCTACTTGAGTTTTGGACTGAATACCAATCTTCATGTTCATAGGAGAAACTCCACACAGCGAGGAAAAATCAACACCTGGGGAAAGAGTAATTACTGGGCATTTGTAAATAGGGCAATTCCCTGAGCTCACACAAGACTGGGAATCTTTCAAGTTCCCAGTAGTTGAAGTAGAGAGACATAGACAAATACATTGGTCATTTAGTCAAAATCCCAAAAAGGTCACACACATAGTGGGATAAAATTAACCATAGAAAAAGGTATTCTGGACATTTTTATTGAGGAATTTTTTTAACCTCTTGATCTAATATGAAAGTCTTCATCTAATCTTCACTTAGTTTAATTTTACACAAAAACAAAGTTCGACATTCTTTAAAGAAATACAACCAAATCCAACATTCAACAACACAAAATTCACTGTGTTCATAATCCAATCAAAATTACTAGAATAAACATAAGGAGGAGCAGAAAAATGTGATTTATAGTGTGGAAAAAAATTAGTTAATAGAAACACACTCAGAAAGGATAAAGATGATGGAATTAGCAGTCAAGCATATTAAAACAGCTTTTTTTTTTTTTTTTTTAAGACAGAGTCTTATTCTGTCACCCAGGCTACAGTGCAATGACATGATTTCAGCTCACTACAACCTCTGCCTCCGAGGTTCAAGCTATCCTCTTGCCTCAGCCCCCTGAATAACTTGGAACTACAGGTATGTGCCACCATGCCCAGCTAATTTTTGTATTTTTAGTAGAGACAGGGTTTCGCCATGTCGGCCAGGCTGGTCTTAAGCTCCTGACCTCTGGTGATCTGCCCACCTCGGCCTCCCAAAGTGCTGATATTACAGGTGTGAGCCACTATGCCTGGTCATAAATATTTTTAGTGTATTTGAGGATCTAAAATTAAACATGAACATATGAAGAGAGATGAAGGATATGAAAAAGAACCTGATGAAATTTCTGAGATAAAAATATAGAATATCTAAAATGAGAATTCCATCTTATGGAATAATCATTAAGCTAGACACTGCAGAAAAAAAGATTAGTGAACTTGATGACATAGCAAAAATCTATCTAAAATGAAACCAAAAAAAGAAAAAAGACAGGCATTCAGTGGTCTAAAGGAAAATATCAAACAATCTGGCATATATGTATTTGAAGAAATAATGGCCAAAAAATGTCCTAATTTGTTGAAAACTACAAATACACATATTCAGGAATTTCAACAAACACCAGCCAAGATAAACACACACATACACACACACACACACATGCATACACACACAAACACATGAAGCCACCAAGGTATAACATAATCAAATTACTGAAAATCAATAATAAGGAAAAAAAATCCCAAAGGCATTACAAAGTTTAAAAGGCATGTTACATATAATGAAACAAAGTTAAGAATAACTTCATCTTTTTTGTCAAAAACTATACAAACCAGAGAAAAAAAAAATCTTTGCTATCTACTGAGACACAGCAAATGACCCCAAAATTAATGGCTTAAAACCACAATAATAATATATTAATTATCATAATTCTTGTAGGTCAGGAATTTGGGAGCGGCTCATTTAGGCAGTTCTGTGTAGGTATCTCTAATGAGTTTTCTTGACTAGGGAAGGAAAATTCACTTTCAAGGTATATCACTCTCATGTCTGACAAGTTGAGGCTGACAAGTTTGTTGTTCCCCAACTGGGCTACTGTATGAGACTGCTTGAGCATCTTCATAACATGCTGACTGACTGTGTCCAGAATGAGTGTCTAAGAAACCAAGGGGTAAGCTACAATAACTTCATGAAACAGTCTTAGAAGTCATATGATGTAATTTCAATGTGTGGGATAGGACTACACAAAGGCATGAATACCAGTAGGTGAGGATCATTAGAAGCCACGACAGAGGCTGGCTATCACAAGAGATCAACATTTTTAAGTGCTTGGGGAAAATTTGTCAACCCATTTCCCGTCATTGCATATGAGGCAAAAATATCTTTCAGAGATAAAGGGAAAAAAAAATAACTTACCAAACAAATCTGAAAGAACTGTCACCAGGAGACCTGAACTACAAGAAATATTAAAGTAAGTACTTTTGACATAAGGAAAATTATACCAGATGAAAATTTGAGTCTACCCAAGGGAATAAAGACTGCTGGAAATGATAAATACGTGGGTACATGTAGAATACATTTTTTCTCAAGTTTAAATTTATATGAAAGATAAATAACCCCTTAAAAATAAAATATGATAGGGTTTATAATATGTTTAGATATAAAATGTAGGGAAACAAAAGCACAAAGAATAGAAGTAGAAAATGAAAATATATTCTTCTCCGATTTTTATACTATATGTGAAGTGACAATATTATATGAATTGGACTGTGATAACTTAAAGATGTATATTGTAAATATTAGACTAACCACTAAAAGAAATACATCAAACAAAGTAAACTTCAGAAGAAGGAATATTACCTGAGATTAAAAGGAACACTTTATAATGATAAAGAGGTCACTTCGTCAGTGAGATACAATAATCTTGAACATGTATGTATCTAATAACAAAGCTTTAAAACAGATGAAGTTAAAGACTATAGACTGTAAAAGAGAAATAAGCTAAGCACAGTGGCTCACACCTGTAATCCCAGCACTTTGGGAAACTGAGGTCAGGAGTTAGAGACCAGCCTGGCCAACATGGCGAAACCCTGTCTCTACTAAAAATACAAAAATTAGCCGAGCATGGTAGTAGGTGCCTGTAATCCTAGCTACTTAGGAGGCTGAGGCAGGAGGATTGCTTGAACTTGGGAGGCAGAGGTTGTGGTGAGCCAAAATCGCAACATTGCACTCCAGCCTGGGCAACAAGAGCAAAACTATATCTAAAAAAATATATAAAGGAGAAATAGACAAACTCCTAATGTCTAAAGCTAAAAAGATTAACTATACAAAGTGTTGGTGAGGATGTGAAGCAACTGGAACTATCATACACTGCTAGTAATAACAGAATAAGGTAAAATTACTTCAGAAAACTGACAGTTTCTTAAAAAGTTAGAGGTATGTGTTAGTCTGTTTACATCTCTATTAAAAAAAGAAAACCTAAGGCTGGGTAATTTCTAAAGAAAAGGGGTTTATTTGGTTCTGCAGGCTGTACAGGCATGGCACCAGCATCTTCTTCTGATGAGAGCCTCAGGGAGCTTATAATCATGGCAGAAGATGAAGGGAGCCAACATGTCACATAGCAAGAGAGGAAGCAAGAGGGAAGGAGCAGGGAAGTAGGTGTCAGGCTCTTTTAAACAACCAGATCTCACATGAACTCAGAGCGAGAACTCAATCATTACAGTGAGGACAGCACCAAGATATAAGGAACCCATCCCCATGACCCAAACACTTTCCGCCAGGCCCCGCCTCCAATACTGGGGATCACATTTCAACATGAGATTTGGAAGAGACACACATCCCAACCATATTATTCCACCATGGCTCTCAAATCTCATGTCCTTACCACATTGCAAAATACAATTATCCCTTCCCAATAGTACCCCAATGTCTCAACTCATTCCAATATTAACTCAAAAGTCCAAAGTCTCATTTGATACCCAAGGAAGTTTCTTCCACCAATGAACCTATAATTGAGAACAAGTTCTTTACTTCTAAGATACAATGGTGATACAGGCATTGAATAAACATTTCCATTCCAAAACGGAGAAATGAGCCAAAAGAAAGGGGCAACAGGCCCCACACAAATCCAAAACCCAGCAGGATAGACATTAAGTCTTAAAACTCCAAAACAATCTTTGACTACATGTACTGCATCCTGGCACACTGATGAAAGGAGGGGGTCCCAAGGCCTTCAGTGGCTCTGCCTTTGTAGCTTTTCCAGGCTGAGGTTACAAGTTGCCAGGGGTCTACTATTCTGGGGTCTTAGAAATTTCTGCTGCTAGATACCCTAACTCATCAGTCTTAAGTTCTGCCTTCCACAAAGCCAAAGGACATGGAAACAATGCAGCAAATTCTTTGTTAGGGCATAATAAGAGTGACCTCTACACCAGTTTCTAGTAAGTTTCTCATTTCCATTTGAGACCTCATTAGCCTGGTTTTCACTGCCCATATTTTTATCAGCATTCTACTCACAACCACTTATTTAACAAGTCTCTAAAAAGTTCCAAACTTTCCCTCAACTTCCTGTATTCATCTGAGCCATCCAAACTCTTTCAATGTCTACCCATTACCTGGTTCCAAAGCCACTTCCACATTTTCAAGTATATTTATAGCAACATCTCACTCTTGGTACCAATTTTCTGTGTTAGTCCATTTGTGTTGCTATAAAGGAACACTTGAGGCAGGGTAAAGAAAAGAGGTTTATTTGGTTCACAGTTCTGCAAGCTGTACAAGCATGGCACCAGCATCTTCAGTAAGTGAGGGCTTCAGGAAGCTTGCAATCATGGTGGAAGGCAAAGGGGAGCCAGTGTGTCACATGGCAAAAGAGGGAGAAAGAGAGAGGGAGCAAGAGAGGAGGTGTCAGGCTCTTTTAAACAACCAGATCTCACATGAACTCAGAGTGAGAATTCACTCATTCCTACAAGGACAGCACCAAGCCATTCATGAGGGATCCACCCCCATGACCCAAACACCCCCCACCAAGTCCCACCTCCAACACTGGGGATGGCATTTTAATATGAGATTTGTGAGGAGACACACATCCAAACTATATCAAGGTTTATCTGCCATATATTTTCCAGTTTTGGTGAGCACATACCTACCACTCCTAGATAACTATCCCCAGAGAAATGAAAACATATGTGCATACAAAGATTTGTATATGAATGTTTATAGTGGCTTTATCCACAATAGCCAAAATGCCAATGACCCAAGTGTCCATCACCAAGTAAACAGATAAGTTGTGGCATACTCATACAACAAAATATTGGGCTGCAATAGAAGGATTAATTTCTATAACATTATGTAAGCAAAATAAGTCATACCAAAAGAAGAGCACATCCTAAGTGATCCCATTTATGGGATGTTAGGAGACAATTCTGGCATTTCTACATGTCTTCTGAGTGAGGGGCATTGACAGCTTTGTTCGGCAAGGTTTGCATAGCTGCTCCATGGCAGGGATCAGATTTGTTTACATTCTAGTGTAATAAAGTTAGAGTCTTCTCTTCTCCTTCCAGAGATATTCCAGGGTTGTAAAGATAACATTCAATCTGAATCAAAGGACAAATTTGTTTCCTGACCAAGATGATCAAGATAATATCTCTCTCCATGGGGGAGGATACACAGGTTTGCCAGCAGCCCCTTTATAATATTAGGGATCCTAGGCTCAGTGTTCCTATGTGCCATAGATCCACAATGTGCACAGTATTAACCTGGGCCCACCTCCACATCACCCCATACATCTTGAGGGTCAAAGAGAATCAGTAAGAACACAAAGCTCATGTTGCCTACTGTGTTGTAATAAACTGTCTAAATCTGTTTGGGCTCATGTCTCCTCACTGGCCAAGACTATGGCAGAAGAACAAGCTGGACTAGTACCTGAAGTAGTCACTATTGCCTAGGAACTGCTAGACTGCTTGACATATGAAACTCTAGAGAAGACCAATCTAATCTATAGTGATTTATAGTAGATTGATGGTTGCTTAGAACTAGGTATGGGGAGGACTGACTGGAAAGGAGCTGAAGGAAACTTTTTTGGGGTGGTGCTACATTTGTCAAGGCTCACCCTACGATCCACTTAAAATGTGTGACTTTTATTATATGCAGTGTATACATCAATAACTTCTTTTTTTTGAGACGGAGTCTCACTCTGTCACACAGGCTGGAGTGCAGTGGCATGATCTCAGCTCATTGCAACCTCCACCTCCCAGGTTCAAGCAATTCTTCTGCCTCAGCCCCCCAAGTAGCTGGGACTACAGGCGCATGCCACCATGGCTGGCTAATTTTTTTGCACTTTTAGTAGAGACAGGGTTTCGTCATATTGGGCAGGCTGGTCTCGAACTACTGGCCTCGTGATCTGCCTGCCTTGGCCTCCCAAAGTGCTGGGATTACAGGTGTAAGCCACCGTGCCTGGCCAATAAAATTTATTTTTAAAATAAACTTTGGTCTCCATCATATGACTAGTATATGTCTGAGACACTGTGTGAATGATAAATAAAAATAATGCACATGTCCAAGGTAATATTCCATTATGAAGAAAGTATTTGACTAAAGTTAATTTGTCACCTTGGATAAGTCAGGTAACCTCTCTCTATCCAAATTATTAGGAAAGGTGAAGTGAAGGCTACATACTTCTTAAGTTTTGACTGAGTGAAAAAGCTGAGATTTAACATACCCACACTGAGTTATTTGAAAAGGGTTTCATTTAAAAATTTTTAGGCCAGGTGCAGTGGCTCACACTTACAATCTCAGCACTTTGGGAAGCTGAAGGGAGATGACTGCTTGAGCCCAGGAGTTCAAGATCAGCCTGGGCCACAAAGCAAGACCCCATTTCACACACACACAAAAAAAACTATTAGACAGGCATGGTGCATGCCTATAGTCCCAGCTACTCAGGAGACTGAGGTAGGAGGATCACCGGGAGTCTGAGGCTGCACTGAGCCATGATTGCACCATAGCACTCTAGCCTGGATGACAGAGCAAGACCCTGTCTCAAAAAAAACAAACACAAATTTTTTCTTTTTTTTTTTTTGAGACAGAGTTTCGCTCTTGTTGCCCAGGCTGGAGTGTAATGGCGTGATCTCAGCTCACTGCAGCCTCTGCCTCCCGAGTTTAAGTGATACTCCTGCCTCAGCCTCCTGAGTAGCTGGGATTACAGGAGCCTGCCACCATGCCCAGCTAATTTTTTGTATTTTTAATAGAGACGGGGTTTCACCATATTGGTCAGGCTGGTCTCTAACTCCCGACCTCAGGTGATCCAGCCACCTCGGCCTCCCAAAGTGCTAGGATTATAGGCGTGAGCCACTGCGGCCGGCCTAAAAAACAAACATTTTATAGTTACTGCATATACTTTGAATTATGAGTTTACTTTCAAATAAAGGTGTTTCTGCTAGAATGTATCTGAAAATTCTCACTTTAAAAAGCTGGAAAAAAAATGTGGACAAACAACTGAAAATCTATGCAATGTTCTAATCTAAGCAACAACGAAACAGTATCAACCCCAACAGAAAACACTTCTCCACTAAAGAGATGCTATAATCCTAAAAAATAAAGAAATGCTAAAATACATACAGGAATATCCCCAAAAGGTGAAGTTTTGATGATGAAAGGGGTGAAGGATTGAGCCTTCTGCTTTATAAAGAGACAAGGTAAATGTTGAAAGGTCAGAAAGAACCACACAATAAGTACTTCTAAGATACAGCATGCGTCTAAACTAGAGAGGAGTATGACAGGACGCAGGGACGCTCTGTATAGCTCTGGATTCTCCCACCGTTCACTGTATTCCGCTCTATGAGAGTCTTTTGCCTTCAATGCAATCTTGGTTACAGGTAGTATGTTGGGAAAAACCTACATAATCAATCAACGTGACTTCCATTTTATACTGACATTATTCCCCAATTTACCATTTCAGTGTAAGCAAATTTGATTTACAGAAATATGCACATTAGTAGCAGAATAGACTGTCCTTTTCTTTCATATTTGAAATCCAAGGTCAGTTCTTTAAGAAAATCTTCCCTGACCTCTTGCCCCAGACTTGGGCAGGCCCCGCCAGGCACACAACCTCATAGCTGTCTGTACTTTTCCTTTACAATATATACCACAGTTTATAGTCTTATGAAATTATTTTCTTACTGTCTGACTCCTTCACGGACTCTAAGAGGTATTTTCACTCACCACCATATGCCCAAACACTGGCATAGTGCCCAGGCACACAGTAGGTGCCCAAGAAATACTGATTAACTAGAAGAACTATTTAATTAGTTAAATGTTATTAGACCATTAAAGTATACCCTTAATTGCTGTGCTATGGCTTTTATAAAATTAAAATTTATAATAACATTATTTTTCCTTTCGCTACTGCTTTATTTTTAAAATAAGTGACAGAAAGGTTGGTTTGGGGACAGATCCATTCTGTTGGTGGCAGGGACAAAGAACAGTAGGAGAAAAGAAGACATGGGAAGAAAGATAATAAGCTTGGTGAATTAAAAAAAAAAAAATTCTCACTGTGGCTACCAGATCTCTATTAACATAAAAGGTTATTAAGTGAATCTATTTAAATCAATGTAATACCCCCTTACTTCACCTATCCAACCTATCTCGAGAAATAAATTTAAAATATCACTGGAAATAATATTACTATAATTATCTGCTTCTATAAAATTCATGCAGTGACTTGCCACCTCCTTTATTTCCCATTGTAAATGGCCTTACAAGGTAATTTGTCTCACATTGATTAGACAATAGTACATACACAACTTTACAATGAGTAGGGGGGAAAGGAATCAATCATTCTTTATTTTTCCCCTGCAGAATACTATGCCATCACCCTTTCCCCAAAGTTCTACATATTAATGAGATTGAAATTATCATCAAAATCATAAACTAAGGCCCAGAAAAATTAAATGTTTTCTTGCTCAAGGCCATACAACAAGTTTATGGAAGAGCTGGGGTTAGAATTCAGATTGTCTCTCAGTTCAGTGATACTGAGTTTTAGGACTCTTTTCTTCTCTTTGTAGGGATTTCTCAATGCCTTCCTTCTTTTTCTTCTTTTTAAAAGAGGGCTTTGTTCTCCAAAAGTCTGCTATACATCATTACAGCCATGTCATATCATGACAGATACAGAAATAAAATGCTTTGATTTGGCTACATTGCAGTTTGCCAGTGATTCCATCTGTGTATGAAAGGTGAAACACAGAAAATGCACACACAAATGAACACACCAAAAAATAGGAATTATACCCAGAAAACCAAAAAGATGTTTTGAAAATATGATTTAAAGCAACAACAAACCTAAGACAAAGTGAGGCTTCTAAATCCAAAATCTTCCACCACTATTATCACCTTGTCAGCTAGTGATATGGTTTGACTCTGTGTCCCCACCCAAATCTCACCTTGAATTGTAATAATTCCTACGTGTCAAGGACAGGACCCAGCAGGAGGTAATTGAATCATGGGGGTGGTTCCTCCATGCTGTTCTCATAATAGTGAGTGAATTCTCATGAAAGCTTGTAGTTTTATGAGGGGCTTTTCTCATTTTTCTCAGCACTTCTCCTTCTTGTTGCCATTTGAAGAAGGACATGTTTGCTTCCCCTCCCACCATGATTGTAAGTTTCCTGAGGCCTCCCCAGCCCTCAGAACTGTGACTCAATTAAACTTCTTTCCTTTATAAATCATCCAGTCACGGGCAGTTCTTCACAGCAGGGTGAGAAGAAACTGATACAACTAGTGATCATGTTTATTGCCCTCAGATGTGGCTTAAGGTTTGGCAGCCACTGTGTTTTGCCAGGCATTTGACCAATTGGAACCAAGGAACCACTAGCAGTTCAGGTGGGCTCCAATGTAAGTTTCCAAATTGAAAGTCCCAAAGTAACATAAACTCAGAATCACAATTTAGGGGCTCCTCTCCCAAGAAGCTAGATGGATCCTTAGACCCCGAGTAAATCAGAACCTTCTTTTCAGAGATGTATGCTCCAATGCATCCTGGCAATACGGTGATGGAAAGCAAAGAATGCATTTTAAAGAAAAGAACTTACTTAGGAGGCATGATATGTGGTGGTGAATAGCACAAACCTGGGAGACACAAACTCTGTTTGTAGTCAAATTCCAACTCTGCTTCCCACTGGCTTCTGTCCTTGGGCAAGTTATTTAACATCTCTGAGTTTTAACAATGTCACCTATTCAAGTGGTGGGTGCACTGAAAGCCCAGACTTCACCACTATGCAATGTATGAATGTAATACAACTGCACTTATACCCTAAACTGATAAAATAAACAAACAAAAAAAAAAAAGCTATAAGATGAAGGTATTGACAGCACTTACATCAAGTACTTACATCATAGTGATAAGGATTAAATTATTTGATATTTATAGAGCACTTAGAGTAAAACCTGGGACCTCTAAGTACTATATATGTGTTTGCTAATAAAGAAAATGATCTCCCTGGTAGCATTAGGGGAATTTGTTTTATTTATTTATTTATTTTTTTTGAGGCAGAGTTTCACTCTTGTTACCCAGGCTGGAGTGAAATGGCGCGATCTTGGCTCACTGCAAGCTGTGTCTCCTGGGTTCAAGGGATTCTCCTGCCTCAGCCTCCCGAATAGCTGAAATTACAGGCACCCGCCACCATATCTGGCTAATTTTTAAAACTTTTTTTAGTAGAGACAGGGTTTCACCATGTTGGCCAGGCTGGTCTCAAACTCCTGACCTCAGGTGATCCACCTGCCTTGGCCTCCCAAAGTGCTGGGATTACAGGTGTGAGCCACCTTTCCTGGCCCAGAAGACTTCTTTTAAGGAAGTTCTTTCTCCATAGTTCCTAATGTGCCATACATGAGACTGTTTTCTCCCTCTCCTAAGACAGTTTGGAGCCAGTGCTCCTTTGTTCCACCTCGATATGTAAATAAATGGAAGCCTAACAGTTAAAGCTGAGAGGCAGCCACTTTGCAGTTAGCCCCTGAGGCCAACACTAATCTCTCAAGGAAAAATGCAATAATCAAAGAAAAATACAAACCAGAAATAACAAAGTCTGTACGCAAGACATAAGACCTTGATCACAGCATTCACACTGATTAGTAATCAGGGCATTTGCTGGTATCTCTCGGTCTCTCAGACATACTTTCAATAGGCCGAGTGTGGTGGCTTTTGCCTGTAATCCCAGCATTCTGGGAGGCTGAGGTGGGCGGATTGTCCGAGGCCAGGAGTTTGAGACCAGCCTGGCCAACATGGCGAGACCCTGTGTCTGCTAAAATTACGAAAATTAGCTGGGCCTGGTGGTGCATACCTGTAATCCTAGCTATGTCAGGAGGCTGAGGCATGAGAATTGCTTGAACCCAGGTGGCAGAAGTTGCAATAAGTCAAGATCATGCTACCGCAATCCAGCCTGGGCAGGAGAGTGGGACTCTGTCCCAAAAAATAAATAAAAAAGATATACTTTCAATAAAAAGTAAGTTGTTAATTGTTGCTTCACAGATAACTGAGCTAATTCTAAGCGGGCAGGTTGAATGTTCCTACAAGACAGGTCAAGGGGGATTGACACATAGTGAACATTTAATGGATAAATAATAATAGCAAATACATATTTTGCATAAACTCTGTGTCAAGCATTTTTCTAAGTACTCTACAGTAATTCTATAAGGTTATGACTGATTTTGTCTCCACTTTAAAGAGGAGGAGTATGAAACACAGAGGTTCACTAGATTTTCTAAGGTTACACAGTGAGCAAGTGTTGGAGCTGGGATTCAGACCGAGATTCTGTCTAGCTCGAGTCTATGCACTGAGCAATAGGCCATGAATGAATTTAAGACACAATTTAGAAGGACAAAGTGGCAGCCAAGAGAGTATGCTGCTTGGGTCTCCATTCAGCTGCAAGGAGTTCAATAGCTTCAGCCTTTATCTGTGCCTTCAGGATCTGCAGATTTTAAACTGAGGCCATGTTCTTCTTGGGCAGTCTCCCACCAATGGTTACATGAGGAAGCCTGCTAAAAGCAGGACATCTCTAACAGGAGTCTTCACTCTGGAGCTCCCTGCTGGCTTGGCAGAGACCATCAGAGGGGCACAGCGGCCCCAGGCTCTCCCCACGTGATCCTGCTCCATCTCCCCTTTCCTTCCACAGGAGACAGATCAGTACTGCAGTCCGAAGGCTTCTCCTGCTCAATCCTGCCTCCTTGCCCTTTTTGCTCTCACAGGTGTCACCCCCTCTTCCAAGAAAGTTCTTGGAAGTTTTTTGCACTGCCATCTCTTCTCAGCATCTACTTCTCAGAGGAAGTATCTGGTATTCCCAGTCAAGTATCTGGCTGAGATCTCGCCAGTAAGAAAAGAATATGAAACTTCAGTCACAAAAATCTGAACTGCAGGAGATGAATCCAGACATGTCAGAGAGAATTGCTTTGTCAAGGGCAGGCAGGGCACTAGCTGCCTCACTATAGCATTAAACCTACTGTGTCACGTTGCTTCGCCACTCCGTTGACAGAGTCTTCATCTTCACTCAAGTACTCATATTAATCTTATGCTAGAATACCTGCATTCCTTTTGTCATTTTCAATACAGTAAGAGGATGAAATCTGACTTAATTGCAGAATACTGACATTTTGGCAGATACAAATGCATCCTACTCCCCCAGTTTTACCTGGAAGAGAATATAAAGCCTCGTGCCCCATGCAACTCCGTGACTGAGCTGACTTCTTCCCATTTAAAAGGCAGACAAAGCCCAGGGTGGTGGCTCATGCCTGTAATTCTCGCACTTTGAGAGGCTGAGGCAGGTGGATTGCTTGAGCCCAGGAGTTCAAGACCAGGCTGGGCAACATGGTGAAAACCCGTCTCTACTAAAAATACAAACTGAGGTGGTAGGATCACCTGAGCCTGAGGAGGTCGAGGCTGCAGTGAGCCATGATCACACCACCGCACTCCAGCCGAGGGACAGAGTAACATCCCACCTCAAAACAAATAAAAGACAAAAAGCAGACAAGTGGGCTTTTCACTATCTTTTATGTTCAGGCAAAACTAGATGCTTTCTTAATTGACTTTCTCAGTAAAAATTATAAAATCATATGGTTGGAAGGAGAGGAAGATGAAAACAAGTCCAGATTTCTCTAAATGGATTTAGCCTCCTAGAAATAAAGACATATAGCACATTGTCGTCAAATCAAAAGGCAGGAGATTGCTTATAATTTTTTAACTTGTGTGAATAAGTATTGTAGAAACCATTAGGGAGATATATTGTAGAAGTATTTATACAGTGGATAAGCACACCACTATGTACAACAGTTGGATTAGTTAGGGCTATTTGTTTATAAGCAATAGATAGTGACTCAACTATCTTAAACAAAATAAATGTATCAGGAGGACGTGAGGTCAGAGGCGATGAAAGACTAGAACCAGGAACAACAAAAATGGCTTGTAGCAAGAACGGTATGACCAAGAAGCCCTGCTAGGATGGGATGGGAATCCAATTATTTTCAACATCATTGTTCTTCTGCTCAGTATTTGAATTCCAAGGAGGGAACAGCAGATTGGTTCAGCTTGTATCATTTCCAACCACCGGGGAGGAGTAAATAGGACCCCTGATTATAGTCCCAACAGACAATACCCAGTGGGAAAGAAGAAATTTCTTAAAAGGAAGTCAGATAACAAGGAAGGAAGGATGGAAGGAAGGAAAGAAGGGAGGGAGGGAGGGAGGGAGGGAAAAGAGGGAGGAAGGGAGGAAAAATGAATGTTGGACAGCAAATAACTCCAGTTATTTAATAGTTTAGGTTATATTTCCCAATTTTTTTTTTTTTTTTTTTTTTTTTTTTTTTTTTTTTTTTTTTTTGAGATGGAGTCTTGCTCTGTCACCCAGGCTAGAATGCAGTGTTGCATTCTCGGCTCATTGCAACCTCTGCCTCCTGAATTCCAGTGATTCTCCTGCCTCAGCCTTCCAAGTAGCTAAGACTACAGGGATATGCCACCACATCTGGCTAATTTTTGTATTTTTAGTAGAGACTGGGTTTCACAATGTTGGCCAGGCTGGTCTTGAACTCCTGACCTCAGGTGATCTGCCCGCCTCGGCCTTCCAAAGTGCTGGGATTACAGGGGTGAGCCACCATGCCTGGCCTCCCAATTATTACTAGTGAGTAAATTCAGTAAGATGCATATGATTTCTCCATGTGCCTCTCTCTATCTGCCCCTCTTGAGGCTAATCAACCTCTGATAGAAGGCATACAACTGGAATAAAAAGTTTCTTAGTACTATTGAATCAGTTCTTTGAAAGAGATATAGATAAACCAGAGTAACTTTTGAAGAGGAGACCAGTACAGTGAGAGAATCTAAACATGGTATTAACTAAAGAAGAGTTGAAGAAACTAAGAATATGTAATCAGAAGGAAAAAGTCTCAGAAGACATAGAAAGTATAGATTAGCTGCTGTCACATGTTTGTAATGTGTTGATGACCTTAGAGTTACCATCTTCCCAAATCATAGGTTTGGAACCTATGGGATTCAGAACCAATGGACAGATTCAGAAAAAAATGAGAGAGGGTTGGCTCTGCCTTCGCTGGGTATCAAATGCTGAATTGATTCCTGTTGGAAAGAAATAAAACAACATCGAGGGGGGGCGGGGCAAGATGGCCGAATAGGAACAGCTCCAGTCTCCAACTCCCAGCGCGAGCGACATAGAAGACCAGTGATTTCTGCATTTTCAACTGAGGTACTGGGGTCATCTCACTAGGGAGTGCCTGACAATCAGTGCTGGTCAGCTGCTGCAGCCCGACCAGCGAGAGCTGAAGCAGGGCGAGGCATTGCCTCACCTGGGAAGCGCAAGGGGGAAGGGAATCCCTTTTCCTAGCCAGGGGAACTGAGACACACAACACCTGGAAAATCGGGTAACTCCCACCCCAATACTGCGCTTAAGCAAACAGGCACACCAGGAGATTATATCCCACACCTGGCCGGGAGGGTCCCATGGCCACAGAGCCTCCCTCATTGCTAGCACAGCAGTCTGCAATCTAACCACAAGGCAGCAGCAAGGCTGGGGGAGGGGCGCCCGCCATTGCTGAGGCTTAAGTAGGTAAACAAAGCCGCTGGGAAGCTCGAACTAGGTGGAGCTCACAGCAGCTCAAGGAAACCTACCTGTCTCTGTAGACTCCACCTCTGGGGACAGGGCACAGCTAAGCAACAACAACAACAAAAAGCAGCAGAAACCTCTGCAGACGCAAACGACTCTGTCTGACAGCTTTGAAGAGAGCAGTGGATCTCCCCACATGGAGGTTGAGATCTGAGAAGGGACAGACTGCCTGCTCAAGTGGGTCCCTGACCCCTGAGTAGCCTAACTGGGAGACATCCCCCACTAGGGGCAATCTGACACCCCACACCTCACAGGGTGGAGTACTCCCCTGAGAGGAAGCCTCCAAAGTAAGAATCAGACAGGTACACTCGCTGTTCAGCAATATTCCATCTTCTGCAACCTCTGCTGCTGATACCCAGGCAAACAGGGTCTGGAGTGGACCTCAAGCAATCTCCAACAGACCTACAGCTGAGGGTCCTGACTGTCAGAAGGAAAACTATCAAACAGGAAGGCACCTATACCAAAACCCCATCAATATGTCACCATCATCAAAGACCAGAGGCAGATAAAACCACAAACATGGGGAAAAAGCGGGGCAGAAAAGCTGGAAATTCAAAAAATAAGAGCGCATCTCCCCCTGCAAAGGAGCGCAGTTCATTGCCAGCAAAGGATCAAAGCTAGTCAGAGAATGACTTTGACGAGATGAGAGAAGAAGGCTTCAGTCCATCAAACTTCTCAGAGCTAAAGGAGGAATTACGTACCCAGCGCAAAGAAACTAAAAATCTTGAAAAAAGAGTGGAAGAATTGACAGCTAGACTAATTAATGCAGAGAAGGTCATAAACGAAATGACAGAGATGAAAACCATGACACGAGAAATACGTGACAAATGCACAAGCTTCAGTAACTGACTCAATCAACTGGAAGAAAGAGTATCAGCGATTGAGGATCAAATGAATGAAATGAAGCAAGAAGAGAAACCAAAAGAAAAAAGAAGAAAAAGAAATGAACAAAGCCTGCAAGAAGTATGGGATTACGTAAAAAGACCAAATCTACGTCTGATTGGGGTGCCTGAAAGTGAGGGGGAAAATGGAACCAAGTTGGAAAACACTCTTCAGGATATCATCCAGGAGAACTTCCCCAACCTAGTAGGGCAGGCCAACATTCAAATTCAGGAAATACAGAGAACGCCACAAAGATACAACTCGAGAAGAGCAACTCCAAGACACATAATTGCCAGATTCACCAAAGTTGAAATGAAGGAAAAAATCTTAAGGGCAGCCAGAGAGAAAGGTTGGGTTACCCACAAAGGGAAGCCCATCAGACTAACAGCAGACCTCTCAGCAGAAACTCTACAAGCCAGAAGAGAGTGGGGGCCAATATTCAACGTTCTTAAAGAAAAGAATTTTCAACCCAGAATTTCATATCCAGCCAAACTAAGTTTCATAAGTGAGGGAGAAATAAAATCCTTTACAGATAAGCAAATGCTTAGAGATTTTGTCACCACCAAGCCTGCCTTACAAGAGACCCTGAAGGAAGCCCTAAACATGGAAAGGAACAACCGGTACCAGCCATTGCAAAAACATGCCAAAATGTAAAGACCATCGATGCTAGGAAGACACTGCATCAACTAACGAGCAAAATAACCGGTTAATATCATAATGGCAGGATCAAGTTCACACATAACAATATTAACCTTAAATGTCAATGGACTAAATGCTCCAATTAAAACACACAGACTGGCAAACTGGATAAAGAGTCAAGACCCATCAGTCTGCTGTATTCAGGAGACCCATCTCACATGCAGAGACATACATAGGCTCAAAATAAAGGGATGGAGGAAGATCTACCAAGCAAATGGAGAACAAAAAAAAGCAGGGGTTGCAATCCTAGTCTCTGATAAAACAGACTTTAAACCATCAAAGATCAAAAGAGACAAAGAAGGCCATTACATAATGGTAAAGGGATCAATTCAACAGGAAGAGCTAACTCTCCTAAATATATATGCACCCAATACAGGAGCACCCAGATTCATAAAGCAAGTCCTTAGAGACTTACAAAGAGACTTAGACTCCCATACAATAATAATGGGAGACTTCAACACTCCACTGTCAACATTAGACAGATCAACGAGACAGAAAGTTAACAAGGATATCCAGGAATTGAACTCATCTCTGCACCAAGCGGCCCTAATAGACATCTATAGAACTCTCCACCCCAAATCAACAGAATATACATTCTTCTCAGCACCACATCGCACTTATTCCAAAATTGACCACATAATTGGAAGTAAAACACTCCTCAGCAAATGTAAAAGAACAGAAATTATAACAAACTGTCTCTCAGACCACAGTGCAATCAAACTAGAACTCAGGACTAAGAAACTCACTCAAAACCGCTCAACTACATGGAAACTGAACAACCTGCTCCTGAATGACTACTGGGTACATAACGAAATGAAGGCAGAAATAAAGATGTTCTTTGAAACCAATGAGAACAAAGATACAACATACCAGAATCTCTGGGACACATTTAAAGCAGTGTGTAGAGGGAAATTTATAGCACTAAATGCCCACAAGAGAAAGCTGGAAAGATCTAAAATTGACACTCTAACATCACAATTAAGAGAACTAGAGAGGCAAGAGCAAACACATTCAAAAGCTAGCAGAAGGCAAGAAATAACTAAGATCAGAGCAGAACTGAAGGAGATAGAGATACAAAAAACCCTCCAAAAAATCAATGAATCCAGGAGTTGGTTTTTTGAAAAGATCAACAAAATTGACAGACCGCTGGCAAGACTAATAAAGAAGAAAAGAGAGAGGAATCAAATAGATGCAATAAAAAATGATAAAGGGGATATCACCACCGACCCCACAGAAATACAAACTACCATCACAGAATACTATAAACACCTCTACGCAAATCAACTAGAAAATCTAGAAGAAATGGATAATTTCCTGGACACTTACACTCTCCCAAGACTAAACCAGGAAGAAGTTGAATCCCTGAATAGACCAATAGCAGGCTCTGAAATTGAGGCAACAATTAATACCTACCCACCAAAAAAAGTCCAGGACCAGATGGATTCACAGCTGAATTCTACCAGAGGTACAAGGAGGAGCTGGTACCATTGCTTCTGAAACTATTCCAATCAATAAAAAAAGAGGAAATCCTCCCTAACTCATTTTATGAGGCCAACATCATCCTGATACCAAAGCCTGGCAGAGACACAACAAAAAAAGAGAATTTTAGACCAATATCCCTGATGAACATCGATGCAAAAATCCTCAATAAAATACTGGCAAACCGGATTCAGCAGCACATCAAAAAGCTTATCCACCATGATCAAGTGGGCTTCATCCCTGGGATGCAAGGCTGGTTCAACATTCGCAAATCAATAAACATAATCCAGCATATAAACAGAACCAAAGTCAAGAACCACATGATTATCTCAATAGATGCAGAAAAGGCTTTTGACAAAATTCAACAGCCCTTCATGCTAAAAACGCTCAATAAATTCGGTATTGATGGAACATATCTCAAAATAATAAGAGCTATTTATGACAAACCCACAGCTAATATCATACTGAATGGGCAAAAACTGGAAAAATTCCCTTTGAAAACTGGCACAAGACAGGGATGCCCTCTCTCACCACTCCTATTCAACATAGTGTTGGAAGTTCTGGCTAGGGCAATCATGCAAGAGAAAGAAATAAAGGGTATCCAGTTAGGAAAAGAAGAAGTCAAATTGTCCCTGTTTGCAGATGACATGATTGTATATTTAGAAAACCCCATCGTCTCAGCCCAAAATCTCCTTAAGCTGATAAGCAACTTCAGCAAAGTCTCAGGATACAAAATTAATGTGCAACAATCACAAGCATTCTTATACACCAGTAACAGACAAGCAGAGAGCCAAATCATGAATGAACTTCCATTCACAATTGCTTCAAAGAGAATAAAATACCTAGGAATCCAACTTACAAGGGATGTAAAGGACCTCTTCAAGGAGAACTACAAACCACTGCTCAGTGAAATCAAAGAGGACACAAACAAATGGAAGAACATACCATGCTCATGGATAGGAAGAATCAATATCGTGAAAATGGCCATACTGCCCAAGGTTATTTATAGATTCAATGCCATCCCCATCAAGCTACCAATGAGTTTCTTCACAGAATTGGAAAAAACTGCTTTCAAGTTCATATGGAACCAAAAAAGAGCCCGCATTGCCAAGACAATCCTAAGTCAAAAGGACAAAGCTGGAGGCGTCACGCTACCTGACTTCAAACTATACTACAAGGCTACAGTAACCAAAACAGCATGGTACTGGTACCAAAACAGAGCTATAGACCAATGGAACAGAACAGAGTCCTCGGAAATAATACCACACATCTACGGCCATCTGATCTTTGACAAACCTGAGAGAAACAAGAAATGGGGAAAGGATTCCCTATTTAATAAATGGTGCTTGGAAAATCGGCTAGCCATAAGTAGAAAGCTGAAACTGGATCCTTTCCTTACTCCTTATACAAAGATTAATTCAAGATGGATTAGAGACTTAAATGTTAGACCTAATACCATAAAAACCCTAGAAGAAAATCTAGGTAGTACCATTCAGGACATAGGCATGGGCAAGGACTGCATGTCTAAAACACCAAAAGCAACGGCAGCAAAAGCCAAAATTGACAAATGGGATCTAATCAAACTAAAGAGCTTCTGCACAGCAAAAGAAACTACCATCAGAGTGAACAGGCAACCTACAGAATGGGAGAAAATTTTTGCAACCTACTCATCTGACAAAGGGCTAATATCCAGAATCTACAAAGAACTCAGACAAATATACAAGAAAAAAACAAACAACCCCATCAAAAAGTGGGCAAAGGATATGAACAGACATTTCTCAAAAGAAGACATTCATACAGCCAACAGACACATGAAAAAATGCTCATCATCACTCGCTATCAGAGAAATGCAAATCAAAACCACAATGAGATACCATCTCACACCAGTTAGAATGGCAATCATTAAAAAATCAGGAAACAACAGGTGCTGGAGAGGATGTGGAGAAATAGGAACACTTTTACACTGTTGGTGGGATTGTAAACTAGTTCAACCATTATGGAAAACAGTATGGCAATTCCTCAAGGATCTAGAACTAGATGTACCATATGACCCAGCCATCCCACTACTGGGTATATACCCAAAGGATTATAAATTATTCTACTACAAAGACACATGCATACGTATGTTTATTGCGGCACTATTCACAATAGCAAAGACTTGGAATCAACCCAAATGTCCATCTGTGACAGACTGGATTAAGAAAATGTGGCACATATACACCATGGAATACTATGCAGCCATAAAAAAGGATGAGTTTGCGTCCTTTGTAGGGACATGGATGCAGCTGGAAACCATCATTCTTAACAAACTATCACAAGAACAGAAAACCAAACACCGCATGTTCTCACTCATAGGTGGGAACTGAACAATGAGATCACTTGGACTCGGGAAGGGGAACATCACACACCGGTGCCTATCATGGGGATGGGGGGGTGGGGGGATTGCATTGGGAGTTATACCTGATATAAATGACGAATTGATGGGTGCTGACGAGTTGATGGGTGCAGCACACCAACATGGCACAAGTATACATATGTAACAAACCTGCACGTTATGCACATGTACCCTAGAACTTAAAGTATAATAAAAAATAAAAAATTAAAAAAAAAACAACATCAAAAAACTAAGAGGCAGTGTTAGGAAATTGTATCAAAAGAGAATTGAGTTAGATATGACAATGGCAACAATAATGGCTTTATTTTGAACACATAATACTAGGCACTATGTCATACTTTTAAAATATCACCACCTCTCAAACTTTCTCACTCTGGGATCCTTAATGACAGAAGAAAGAGAGTAATTACTTCCAGATCCCTGGAAACAAAAGAATTCATGGCAATAGTAAGATTGCTGGGAGTTCTTAGATTTTTGCATTAAAAAATCATGGCACTTTTAAATTCTGCTTCATAAGACAGTAGTGTTTATTTTAGGTTTTATATGTATCTGCCTTTTGAGATAGACAGATAGATATAGATTGGATATAGACATAGATTCTTAAAAAATATAGACAGGGTCTCGCTCTGTTGCCCAGGCTTGAGTGCAGTGGCACAGTCATGATTCGCTGAAGCCTCGAACTCCTGGCCTCAAGCAATTGTCCCACCTCAGCTTCCTGAGTAGCTGGGAGGGTGGGTGGCACATACCGCCACACCTGGCTAATTTTTAAATTTTTTTGTGTTGTGAGACAGTTTACTGCTTTGTTGCCCAAGCTGGTCTCAAACTCCTGGCTTTCAGCAATCCTCCAGCCTCCGTCTCTCAAAGTTCTGGGATTACAGGCGTGTGTATCATTTCTGACCCTTGGGGAGGTGTAAACAGGACCCCTGATTATAGTTAGATGTGGTAACATGCACCTGTGGTACCAGCTACTAAGGAAGCTGAGGTGGGAGGATCACTTGAGCCCAGGATTTTGAGGCTTCAGTGAACCATGATTGTACCATGGCATTCCATAAATAAATAAATACAAATATATATGTTGATATATATATTTATAATTGTATATTTTGTAATATATAAAAATATATTTATATAAAATTTTTTGAAACTCTAGGATCTGCCCTTCAAGAGCTATATTTATCATATAGCTTGTTTGGGGGGCCTCTTAAAGCACCATTGCATAACTCTGTGGGTATACATACTCCAGTCCCTGAATGACAGCCAAATATTTAGGAAGAGGGTGTTTTTAATATAGTACTCTTCGAATAATATAGAACTCTTTGAAGATGGAATGAACTATCTAAAGAAACTTGTACACAGAGTGACTACCAGGTTACCAAGGATGATTTCAAACCAAGAATGATTTCAAAACCAACTGGATTTCAGCCTACTCCTTCAATTTCCCCAGCAGAGGCAATCTCCACCCCTATCCCTCAGAATTATCCCAACTCCTACGATGTGAGGAGTGAACACCTAACTGCTATAGGGTAGCGCAAAAGGTAGCAAAAGGTCAAGGGCAGGTAGATGCTTTAAATAGCCTACCAATGGACAACCCAACAGACAGAAGAAATTAACTAGTTTGCTGCTGAATTAAATAAGCTCTAAATCCCAAGCTCTAAGTCTTCTATTCTTATGGTAGACACTAATATATTCAATGTACTTTTGTCAGTGAGCCTGGCAAACATATTACACTTATTAAATTATTCAGTTTTGAGCTAGAAAAAATCTTAAGGCTAATTTAGTCCAGCCTCCCTCATTTTACAGTTGAAAGAACTGAATCTCTATAAAGGTAAGTTGCTTGCCGAAGATAACATAGATTTAGAACTGGGCTGGACCCTTTTATTCCCAATTGAATGTTCTTTTTACAGTGACGAGGCAAGCTGTCATGGAAAGAAGCTTTAAAATGGTACACGCAGGTGCATCACTTTCCTGGTCTTGTGACCTTGGGCAAGTTTCTAATCCCTTTTGAGCCCCAGCTTCCTCATCTGTAGAGTGCCAATGATCATAATCTTCAATGGATTCCTCCAGGGACTTAAAGAAGTAATGCTTGCAAAGCAGCTAGCACAATGCCCAGCATATGGAATTTGCCTATGAAAATACTTTTGTTCTCCAATTTCCAGCCCTTCTTGTTGGGTTGTTTGCCAAGTCCTCCTGCTGATACTGCACCCATGGTATTAGGAACAACAGTGGACTTTCCCCTCCTCTTTATAAATTATACAATAGAGAAAGGGGGAGGGGAATGCAGTGAAATATTAACAGTTGAGGAACTGGATGAGAGGAATCTGGGAGATCTTTGTACTTGGAAATGTTCTGTTTAAGCTTAAAACCATTTCAAAATGAATTCTTTTTCTGTGGAAAAATAAAGTGCCACATGTTGTTTTCTTCCATTCCAAAGCCCAATTGCACAGCAACTGGACTGAGGTTTTAACCCCTACGTGTAATGTAAACTACATATTAGTAAGCTCACCCTTCCAATCCTCTGTTCTAGAGGAAGTCAGGCTTGTGATTCCCCTTTCATTTGTTGAACACATAACACAAAGAGGAACTGTTCTCAGGCTCAAGTCACGGGCTGGAACTCAGAAGTGCTTTGGTTTAAATGATGAATGCATGGTCACCCCATGTTTAACCACTGATTGAGAGGAGGTCACATGCTAAATCAGAAAAGTCCCAATGAAGGGGAAAGTAATTGAGAGTCTTTTGTACCTAAAATAGTACAAATAGGTTCCAGCTGAGAAGGAACTCAAATTGGTTTTCCTTTCACAGATATTTAATGCTGTATTTTTCAACATGATTTGGAAGACACCTATACCCCAACAACTGTTATCATATACACATTCTACTTTATCTGATAAAGCACCAAGATCCTGGTCAAACCATAAGTTTGGTAAGCAGAGATGGCCCCTAACTGCATTGTCTTTAACTACAAGGAAAGCCCTTCATGTTTTGAGGTGTAAATTATCTGTAGACAGTTTCTACAAGGAAAGGAGGAATAATAATAATATTGTCTTAACAAGGATCTTTTCAGCTCAGAGTAGAAATGTTAGCATAAATCCCCTCACCTAAATCTCAGCATAAAACTCATTCCTTCACTCGCTTATTTAGTATTTATTGAATTCCTCTTCATTACCACTTATGCTAGGTGGTGATCAGGGGATATTACGGAGAGTAAACCAGATGTGGTCTCTGCTCTCTCTAACCACAACCTAGAGGGGAAGACAGACATGAACAAGCAATCATAATGAGTGGTATGAATTCTCAGGCAGATGATGTGGGGGAAACACACAGGAGGGCACTCAGCTCAGTCTAGTGGGAAGGGGGGCTTCCCAGAGGAAGTTACATCAAAGCTGAGACCCAGCATTCAAGTTAGAAGTAATCAGCCAAGAATGTTTCCCAAGCAGAAGAATGACATGTGTCATTATGTGGAGATTAGAAATTCCAAATGGTTGAAGTGTGAAGTGCAGGAAGGTTGAGGTAAGGAGGAAAAATGAAACCAGGAGGAGGTTTCATGTGGTATGTGTTGAACATTAAATAGCACATACTCCCTGTCCTCCAAGAGCTGACTCCGAGGGAAGACCTTTACCACAGAGTTTGCAGGGCTGTTTCCCTGGCCTTCTTTCTGAGACCCAATTTTCCCTTGGGAGATAAGATAACCTGGATAAAGCTGATGTTGGACAAACGTGTTTTGTAGGCATGTTTTCTTTGGTGTCTTCTCTCTCCCTTATTCCAGTCCCTTTCTTCAATTCTGGTGTTATAGCAGAAATAATTGACACTTATGGTATGTGCCTGGTACCACCAACTCCCAAAATAACCCTAAGGGATATTATTATTATTCCTATTTTATGATAAGGAAACTTGGGCTCATGTACTAACTTTCCCAAGGTCATAGTACTAATAAGTGGCAGCACTGATGTGAGAACCCAGTGTTACCTAAATTCAAAGCTCATCCTCCTAATCATCCTGGTACCCAATCTCAAGGCATGTAGTTGGCATCCCATTCCCTGCAAAGCCTTTCTCTCAGTTATCTATCAGCTAGTTAATTCTCTCAGTTATCTATCAGCTAGTTAATTAAATGAAGTCATTATGGGCTGGGCACACAAAAGATATTCAAAGTGCTGAAGACTACAGTATCAACTGATAGAATTAGCTACATTAACCATGGTGTTTAAATAGAGACCTCTTTAAGACAAACACCTTAGGGCTGAAAGCCATGAAACTCTTCCTATGAAAAGATGAGTGGCATTGATATATGGAGTTGTAACCATGGCAGCCCCTTAAGTCATAGCACGGAAACAACTGAGTGCCTTCCTGTTTGTTGCTATACTACTTGCTCTTAGGTGATGCATCTGAGGTCTTAACAGAAACCCATTCCACACCAACCCTTTCTTCCCATCTCATGAATCAGAGTGTTACACAGAGGAGAAAAATTAGGCCCTTTCCTAAACTGCACCTATAATAGCGACTACAGAAGTAGGAATTTCCACCACGGTCAAAAGGGAAATTTAGAACACTCTCATGCCAAAAGTGTTCTTCCTACTCTGCAATCCATGGAGCATGTCTATTTTTTAAATCAACAACATGACTAGCTGTGTGTTCTCAGGAAAAAAAAAATTCACCTTTTTGAACCTATTTTCTTTTTTCTATTTTTTAAAGCTTCAGAAAAATTATCTCTAAAGATCACTCTGGGTAAACAACTCTAAGAAACAAGCTGCATCGAAGACTTTTCTAAGGTGGTATCTTAATGCATCTAGATACAGTGTGAAGTTGAAAGGCACTTGAGGGGCCTTCTAAGCCAACCCTGCTAGACTCCTTCACTGATCTTTGCTTTCCTTATCTCTAGCATAAAAAGTACTAGGCCGGGCGCGTTGGCTCAAGCCTGTAATCCCAGCACTTTGGGAGGCCGAGACGGGCGGATCACGAGGTCAGGAGATCGAGACCATCCTGGCTAACATGGTAAAACCCCGTCTCTACTAAAAAAATACAAAAAACTAGCCGGGCGAGGTGGCGGGCGCCTGTAGTCCCAGCTACTCAGGAGGCTGAGGCAGGAGAATGCCGTAAACCCAGGAGGCAGAGCTTGCAGTGAGCTGAGATCTGGCCACTGCACTCCAGCCTGGGCGACACAGCGAGACTCTGTCTCAAAAAAAAAAAGTACTCAAATGTTTGCTATTGTTGAGTGACCCCCTAATCTGATACAAGAATCCCATATGATATTATCTCTCACACACGGCCACTGCCCGTTGCATGTTAGTTACACACCTCAAAGGCTGAGAAGTTCACTAATTCTGGAGACAACTCATTTATTTTTCAGGCATCTATAACTGCTATTGACTTGTCTTAATAGTAAGCCAAAATCTACTTCCTGTCATTGTACTTTTCAGAGAAAAACACTCTGGGCCACACGAGAGGTGGACAGACAAAGGACAAAGCTGCAGGGGCTTTAATAAGCCATAAAGTGATGAGGGCCCTTAAAGGTCATCTTTGAGCTTCCTTTTCATTGGATATGTACAAAAATAATCTATGCGAGGAGAAAAGACAAAAATACTGACCTTGTGAACAAAAGGAAATGGGGTGAAAGCGAACCAGGCCTCCCTGTGAACAGGGAGCGTGTTCATGCTTTTTTATAAATAAAGGATGAGAGGGGCCCGATCCAAACTATAAATGACCCACGGGTTCTTCTGGTCATGAAAGAGAGAATGTGAGAAACTCAAATGAATCACTTACTTAATTCAGGCTACCAGGCAGACATGACAGTGAAAAATGTGTCCCAGGAGTAAGGGTCGTGCCTATTAAGACAAGTGTAGCATCATTTCAAACACAACTTCCCTGCACTCTGATAAAAAGCCTTGCTGGGCTACTCAGTCTCTACAGAAAGTGCCCCATTCACTGCCTTACACCCTGGGAGAAGGAGTAGAGGCCACGTCTGAAAGGACAAGATGTTAAATAAAGTGCAATAGAGAGAGGCCACCTGCCAAGGGTCAAGGGTGGGATTTAAGGGGCATTCTCTTGTGGATCCCTTTTTGTCCTGTGAGGGCATAAAATAGTGTGGGTTGTACAGAAGGAATGAAGTTTCATGGAGAGAAGAGAGTAAGGCTTCCCCTCTGATTGGCTGCACACTTGAGCAAGACCCTTAACCTCTCTGTAGTTTAGTGCACCTGTCTCTCAACAAAAGGTGGAAGCATGTCACACGGCCAGGCCTTCTGTTGGGGTCTCGCATTTACTTATATTATTTCCTCTGTTATGGATGCTCTGATTCCCAAATTCTAAGGAGGAAATATGTAAACTTCCCTACCCCAATCGTTTCCTCTAGCAAATGGCCATGGGAATGGTCATCACTGCTGAGGAGTAGCTGGGAACCCCATATTTGCTGCAGTCCTGTTCTAGGGTCTTTCATTGTTCTGAGCCAAAACCTGATCCAGAGCTACTGAGGAGTGACTTTTTTTTCAGGATTATGAGTCACTCGCAAGGTACCAACTCCCGCCTCCCCAGGCCCCTCGGGGCTTCCTAAACAAGCCCAAAGCCATGGCTTATGTTCTGCATATTTTAGGGTAACCTTACCCAGAGTCTACACTGAACCTGACATGGACACCTAATAAGAGTTCCCAGGAACCTTAGAGGCAGACTGTGGATCAGTGTACTATGGGGTCTAAACTTGGCCACTGAACAAGCCGCTTAGCTTATCAGAGTGAGAGGGTGGGCAGACACTGCTGCTGACTATCCTAAATCTCAAATCAAAGACTTTTCATGATACTTTTCTTCATTTCAGTCATGCCAAGAGGGACTACAAGTAATATTTGGGTGAAACAAGACAACTATTTTGTTTGTGGCCCATGATCCCATCTTTTCCCCACCCTCCTTGCTGTGATTCACCAGGAAAGCATCAAAAGGACTTCCCCTCTCACCCGTAGCAGTCTAAAGGGTCTGTGAGTGGGACTTACAAGGACCTTGCTCCTGTATGGATTGATGACACTAGGCAGACTGGATACATGGGTGTTCATCTGTTACTCAAAACTGGCTGGACTCTCGATGATAGTAGCAAGGCATTTTAGCTTTTATAAACCTGTTTTTATCATTGTCAAATCTTCAAACTATGTTAGATATTAGGATTTGCATTTAGAGCCAGAGAATGAACAATATTCATAAAAGACTTTCCAACTTTACATGCTATAATGTTATGAATGTGACTATGATAAATTTTTTAAAAATTCTTCCTATAACACAGGCCTCAGAAAGAAACCACTTCTTTCCTTTCTGAATTTTGGTATTCACATGAGCTTTTGTACACCACATGGTCTATATCTCTGTCTCGTTGCTAGTAGAACTATCAGTGACAACTCCCTGTTTGCCCTAAGCACCTACACGTTATTACGAATGTATTCATCACAGTAACAGAAAACAACTCCTTCCCTGTGGCTTTCATGTATTATACAAATTGTGTTCTGTTTAATTTTTCTGATTTTTCAAATAAGTTCAACCGTGTGCTATACCACTAAAGTTGCTTAATAATGTATTAAGTCTAATTCTGTAAAGTCATTATTATTCAACATTCTTGGTCAAGTATTCCAAAGGCCCTGACGTATTGCAAAATATACCCTTAAAAGAGTTATTCTTTTTTCCACTTGCGTGTATAATTTGCCCACTAACCCGCACTTCACCTGTTTTTTTCTTACTTTTCCATTCATTCTCTCATCTTTGATTCATGTTCTATTTTGGGCCTTTCTGCTCCTTTTACAATATTCTTATCTTTTCTTTGTTTCTGATAGTTTCAGCTCCATTCCATTCATCAGCATTTTCGTATTCTTCCTCACTGACATCTGCTGCTACGGGTTTCTGTTTTTGTTCTCTGGATTCAATGCACTGCTTCCCTTCCATTTTCTTCCTTCTCTGTCCTCCGTGCCTGCGAGCTTCTTTGTCTTTTTGTGCTGTTGATCGGACTCTGGACAGGCTTTGAGAAGGCTGTAAGGAGTTGGCATTCTGTCCACAGCTAATGATGATCCAACAGCTCTTTAAGCAGCAGGCAACTTGCAATATTCAAGCAAGAAAGAAAAGCACAGAAAGCACACTCAGCCACATACTTTTCAGAAATGTCAGTGTTCTGCAAATGCAATGGGGGCTGGCTCTATTTAGTGTTCAAATTGGCTTGCCTCATTCAACAAATAGATCTTATGCTCAGCCTCTGGGAATGAGTGCTGAAGACCTTTTCCCTTCTAATGGAGACTGGATTTTGTTTGTGCTGTGGTGTTTTGTTCCTGTTTGTTTGTACATGTCTATTTACCAAGAAAGTAATTTCACTTCTTTGTGCTTTGCTTTGCCCACCTGACTTGCTAGGAGGTTTTCTGGTGCTTATTTCATCTCCCATAGTGGAGACAATGCTTTATGCCTGCCTGGGTGGCACCACCATGGAAGGGGGTGTGCCAGATATGGGGGTCACAAACACAGCATGGCAACATGGTCTCATGGGGCATTTCCCAAACTGCATTACCCTATCAATCAGCATGTGTTTCTGAGCACGTTATAGTTCTCTGTTAGATTTTGAAGGTGATACAGACATTTATTAAGCATGTTCACTGCCCTCCTGGAGGCAGAAAGCTAGCTGCGGAGACAAGAGTAATGCACACCAAAGAGATAAAGTCCCCAAGCAAAGCGCCATGTGTGATTAAGTGCTACAGTGAGGGAGACAGATTGGAAGAGCAGCTGGGATTGAGATAAAGGCAAAATCAGTGTTGACTGGGACAAATAGGGAGAGCTCCTCCTTTGATGTGGGCCAAGAACGTGGGTAGCATTAGATAGCAAGCCCAGGAGGTGCAGAGGGTTCTAGGCCACGATTATGACGCTTGTCACCCTACATGTTGGGCTGCCCCAGGTCTCTGTCCTTGGACCTTTTTTCTTCCCCACCCAAATTCTTTCCCATGGCTTTAATACTATCTAATAGGCCAATGATTCTCAAACTTATGACTCAAGCCCGGATCTCTCTGAGTTCCAGACTTGCACATCAATTGTTTACTTGATCTTTCCAATTGGTCATGACATAAGCATTTTCAACTTAACCTGACCAAAACAAAATTATTTTTTTCTTCTCCAAAACCCACTCCTCTTAAATTCTTTCTCATCTAATTAAATGACACCACAAGTTACCAGTTGCTTAGCTAAAAATCTAGGGGTCATTCTTGATTCCTTGTTTTTTTTTTGAGACGGAGTCTCTGTCACCCAGGCTGGAGTGCAGTGGCACCATCTCAGCTCACTGCAACTTCCACCTCCCATGTTCAAGCCATTCTCCTGCCTCAGCCTCCCAAGTAGCTGGGATTACAGGCATGTGCCACCACACCTGGCTAATTTTTGTATTTTTAGTAGAGACAAGGTTTTGCCATATTGGCCAGGCTGCTCTCAAACTCCTGACCCCAAGTGGTCCACCCACCTTGGCCTCCCAAAGTGCTGGGATTACAGGCCTGAGTCACTGTGCCCAGCCCATTCTTGATTCTTCTTGTTCCCTTACAGTTAGGAAGTTCTGCTGTTCAACTCTAACATATTGCACACATCCTGCCAGTCCTTACTATGTCCATTGTTATAACTCTAACCCAAATGACCATTATCTCTCATAAACTACTATGACGACCTCCCACTAGTCGGCCCAACTCCACTGTTGTCCCTCTATGGCCCATTACCCACACAGTAGTCAGAACCATCTTTGTAAGGTGAAAATCAGGGCAGTTGCTCTCTGGGTGAAAGTTCTTCAGTGGCTTTTCATTCCAATAGAATAAAATCCAACTCCTTACCATGGCCCTGCATGATCTAACTCTTGCTTCCTTCTCTGACCTCATCTCTTCCCACACAGCTCCAGTCACACAGGCCTTCTTTCACTCCTTCAAACATCCCAAGTTCACTCTAGCCTTTGCCTTTGCACCAGCTGTTGCCTCTGCCTGAAAAGCATGTGACTCCCATCTCTTTACTCTCTTCAGTTGGAATATCTCCTCTACAAAAAAAAAAAAAAAAAAAAAAAAACTCTATCCAATGGCTATGTTTTATTTTCCTCTCAAGATTTATCTAAAATTGGCCAGCACGCTGGCTTACACATATAATCCCAGCACTTTAGGAGGCCAAGGCGGATAGATCACCTGAGGTCAGGAGTTCAAGACCAGCCTGGCCAACATGGTGAAATACAAAAATTAGCAGGGTGTGGTGGTATGCACCTGTAATCCCAGCTACTTAGGAGGCTGAGCCAGGAGAATCACTTGAACCTAGGAGGCGGAGGTTGCAGTGAGCCGGGATCACACCACTGTATTCCACCCTGGGCGACAGAGCAAGACTCCACCTCAAAAAAAAAAAAAAAAAAAAAAAAAAAAAAAAAAGACTCATCTAAAATTACTCTAGATATTTACTTGTTTTTGAGTTTGCTCTCTGTCACTTCCCTGAGGATAAAATCCATGAGTACAAGTATTGTGTCCATTGCACTGTTTCTCCAGTGCTTAGAATAATGCTAATGAATACTCAATAAATGATTGTTTAATGAAACAAGCTGATGTGGAACGAGGCCTATAGGGATGGGGGGAAAATACAGTCTGAATGGGAGTTTGCAAGCTCGGCAGGAGGACAGAACTCAGGGATGAGGTGGAGATCACAGGACACATCTCATGCATAGACACTGCTCTCCTCATCTTCTCATCTAGGCAATTTGGGTTTTAGACTTTGGAGAAGTCCTCAGAGAGAAGAAATCAAATAACAATGTATATGCCAGTATTTCTGGGCATACTGAGGGCACAAGGCAGACTATCCCATCGGCAGGAGAAGGTTACTGCTAACAGCAGTTTGACAGGAAGATGGTTGGAGCCTAAAGAAGAAGCGCCTCCTGTGTGCCAGGTCTTTTCCCTAAGCACTTTGTATTCATTAGTTTATTTCATCCTTACAACAATTTCACTCTAAAATAGGTATTATTGTTCTCGTTTTATAGATGAGAAAAATCAAGGCTCAGAAAGGAGGTTATGGAGTGATATTTTGGCAGCACGTAAATAACCAATTCCTTTCACCTCATGCAGTAGTTTGTAACCTGGTCGCTCATTAGAAATCACCTAGGAGCTCCTGAATATCTCGATGCCCAGAAACCATTTCAGACCAATTTCATCAGACTCTCTGGTGGTAGGATATAGGTATCAACAGTTTGCAAAGCTTCTCAGTAATTGCAGTGAGCAGCCAACCTTCACAATCACTGATCTAATGGGTTTTGTGACCACTGATGATTCTTGCTTGATCCATGCCTCCACTTTTTTAAAATTAGGGGTTGAAAATTAGTGATATGCTAACCCTGTAATTATTCCTGCCTGTATTTTAAAAAAAGAGCTTTCCCTCATCAGTTGGGTTACCTGACTGTTTTGAAATATAAGTACAATTCTACTGAAAAGGCAGGACAAATTCTTAACTCTTTTCTCATATACTTCTTTTTTTTGAGACGGAGTTTTGGTCTTATTGCTCAAGCTGAAGTGGAATGGCACGATCTCGGCTCACTGCAACCTCTGCCTCCCAGGTTCAAGGGATTCTCCTGCCTCAGCCTCCCAAGTAACTGGGATTACAGGTGCACACCACCATGCCTGGCTAATTTTTTGTATTTTTAGTAGAGCCAGGGTTTCACTATAGTGGCCAGGCTGGTCTCGAACTCCTGACCTCAGGTGATTCACCCACCTCAGCCTCCCAAAGTGCTGCGATAACAGGTGTGAGCCACTGCACCCAGCCTCTCATATACTTCTTATTCCATGTGGGAAACCCACATGGTTACACTACTCAGATGTCAAAGAGGCTAATAGGAGGGGAGCCCACCAGGATTCTGACTCTCAAAACCCTCATTCAAAAATTCTCTTGTGCATAATCTTTGATACCCTCACTTTGTGATTATCTGGGCTGATTTTCTGTTTGGTCTCCGTATTAGTTTCCTATGGCCACTGGAACAAATTAACACAAACTTGGAGGCTTAAAACAATAGAAAATCTCTCTTCTCACAGTTCTGGAAGCAGGAAGCCTGAAATCAGTTTCAGTGGATTGAAATCAAGGTGTCAGCAGGGCCATGCTTCCTCCAAGTTCGAGCAGAGACTCTTCCAGCGTCTGGTGCTTGCTGGCATTCCTTGACTTGTGGCTGTGCCCATCCAGTCTCTGTCTCTGTGGTCACATTGCCTCTCCTGGGTGTGTCAAATCTCCTTCTGCCTCTGTCTTATAAAATACATGTGATTGCATTTAGGGTAAATCTGGGGTAATTTAGGATCATCTCCTCATCTCAAAATATTTAGCTCAATCACATCTGCAGAGGGCCTTTTTTTTTTTTTTTCCCCCTCTGTTAGGTAAGAGGTTCCAGAGATTAGGAGGTGGATCTCCTTCGGAAGCTATTTTTCATCCTACCATAGTGTGACGGTTAATTTTAAGCTGACACACTTCCCTGGGCCACAGGGGGCTCAGAGATTTGGTCAAACATTATTCTGGGTATTTCTGTGAGGGAGGTTTTGGACGAGATTAACGGTGGTCTGGGTAAAGCAGATTGCCCTACATAATGTGGGTGGGGTTTATGCAATCAGTTGAAGGTCTGAGTAGAAGAAACAGCTGACCCTCTTCCTAAGGGCATTTTCCTGCCTGACGGCCTTCAAACTTCTTCCTGCCACCTACCAGCCTTCAGACTCCACCTGGGACATCAGATCCGAAGATTTTGAACTTGCCAGCCTCCATAATTGCAATAGCCAATTCCTTAAAATAAATCTCTTTCTCCGTATGTACACATCCTATTGGTTCTTTTCTCTGGAGAACCCTGACTAGTATAACAGTCTTAAGAGAAGACCAGCCTTATGAGGAATCAGTTAAGATGTGGTTTTTCTATTTTCACGCTTTCCCTCCTCCTAAATCCTATCAATGTTACCTCTTCTCCTAAATCCTATCAGAGAAGAAAAATATATATGTATATAGGTTGAGTATCCCTTATCCAAAATGCATTTCAGTAGTGTTTCACATTTTGGATTTTTTTAGATTTTGGAATATTTGCATATACGTAATGAGATATCCTGGGGATGGAACTCACATCACAAAATTCACTCATGTTTCATATATACCTTATACACACAGACTGAAGGTAATTTTATACAAGATTTTACATAATGTTGTGCATGAAACAAAGTTTGTGTACATTGAAACATCAGAAAGAAAAGGTATCACTATCTCATGCCAGTGTTCAAAAGGTTTTAGATTTTGGAGCATTGTGAATTTCAGATTTTTAAATTAGGGAAGCTCAATCTGTGTGTGTTTATGTGTGTATGTGCGCGCGCATGCCCACGCAACCTAGCAATCACCTATTAGAATAATATTAGAAATGCCCATCTCCCTGCACGTATTAACAACTCAGTCTCCTCTCCCTCTCCTCTGTCATTTTGCTTCCTTTGTATTACAAAAATCTAAAAATTACCTTTGCTCTCGCTCTTCTCATTCTGTCTTCTTTTACTTTATATATATTATCTTCTATTCCTCAACTTTATGATAGTTAAACATTTTTCATTTTCTTTCAAGATTTGCTCCACAGTTAATCTCAGAATGTGTTTCCATAGCTTCCTGTGCTTCTTAATAAAGTTAGACAATGCTAGATTTCAACAGAAATAAAGGATGTAAATCTCTCAGATAATATCCCACTTCATTCCAGACCTGTGGTTTTGTTGTTGTTGTTGTTGTTGCTGTTTGCAGGACAGTTTCACCTTGTCTTTCTATAGCTTGGCAAGGCTCATCAGGTCTCAATTGGTTCCACACTCTTTTCCCCTACTTGAGTTCTCAAATAGCACTATTTAACACCAATATTTCTTTCTGTGTTCATGGCAGGTGGTAATTCATTTGTAAGTGTTCACTTGGCCTTGAATGTCTTTCACAGTATTCTGTCACTATCCGAGGGAAGGAAAGTGCAGTGCAGAGGCACCAACCAGCAAGCCAAAAAACAATTATATCCTTATGCTGGGCATCCTTTCCAAGAAACTTCACACCGGGTTTTTTTCTTTTTTTTTTTTTTTTTTACTCCGTTGCTTTCCAATTTCTCAGGGAGGTACATAAGTGTCCTCACATTTTACAGGGAAACAAGATGGTACTTGATATTAAATTATGACAATCAAGGCACTGCATTACAGGAACATGACTTTTTTAGTTCTGTTTATTTGTAATAGCTAAAATACTTCCTACTATGTCAAATAAAGTGTATTTTCTATTAGCTCGCATATACTTCTCATCAAGCCGACACTCCTACCGTGCGACTCTCTGTTGCTAGACCTCAATTATTTGGAAAAGTTTAAGAATTGGGTGTGTGGATAATTCAATTTTCCAGTAACTCAAAAGAAAATCATTTTTATTCTCAATCTTTATTACTAAATAGCCTTTCTCAGCCAGGCACAGTGGCTCACACCTGTAATCCCAGCACTTTGGGAGGCCAAGGCAGACAGATCACCTGAAGTCAGGAGTTCAAGACCAGCCTGGCCAACATGGTGAAACCACATCTCTACTAAAAATACAAAAATGAGTTGGGTGTGATGGCGGGCACCTATAGTCCCAGCTACTTGGGAGACTGAGGCAGGAGGATTGCTTGAACCCAGGAGGTGGAGGTTGCAGTGAGCCGAGATCACGCCACTGCACTCCAGCCTAGGTGACATAGTGAGACTCTGTCTCAGATAAATAAATAAATAAATAAATAAATAAATAAATAACCTTTCTAAAATGTCAGTCCATTCCTCAGTCTCAGTAAACATGGAATAATAGACTTAATTGACTCTAGTTCTAGATGACTGGGGACATTGCAATATGGTGGGATAAATATTCTAAAACAAAAAAAATATATAACCAGGGCAAAGGTTCTTCCTCTGGGGCTCAGATAGAGCTCCATGGTTTATGAACTGTCAGAAGTTGTATACAAAATACTGTACATTTTTCTGTGGGAAAATTGATAATTGTCATGAAATTTTCAAAGGAGTTGAGATGAAAATAGACTACCTTTTTAGAATATGCAATGTATGTAGAACATGATACTAATTATAAAAGTTTTTTTAACTACAAAAAAAAAAAAAAAAAAACACCTACATAGTCCTTGTTCACAGCTCTAGATAAATATAGTAAAGTATAACTCCTGCTTGGAGTTGATCAACACCAAATTCAGAATAGGGCTGACCTCTGTGCCTTAGTCTGTTCAGGCTGCCATAAGAAAATACTACAGACTGGTTTAAGCAGCACAGATTTATTTCCTTATAGTTCTGGAAAGTTCAAGATCAAGGTTTCTGCTGATACAGTTTCTGGTGAGGACTCACTCCCTGGCTTGCAGATGGTCACCTTCTCACTGTATTCTAACATGGCAAAGAGAGCTCTGGTGTTTCTTCCTCTCCTTATAGGGCAACCAGCCCTATCAGTTTAGGGACCCATTCTTATGACCTCATTTAACCTGAATTGCCTCCTTAGAGGCCTCATCTCCAAATACAGCTACATTGGTGGTTAGGCTTCCACCTATGAATTTTCCAGGGGAAACACTATTCAGACCATAGCACTCTGAGAAAGGGAAATGAAAAAGGAATGGGATTGGAAGATACATGGAGACCTTTGAAACTATATACAATGTTTTTCCTTTAAAAAAAATAAATAAATAAATAGTTGAAGCCAGTGTGGCATATGAGTCCCTAAAGCCTCCAGCCTTCCGGAGTCAATCTTCCCTTTAATAGCTTGTTTCAGCAGCCTGACCCCTCATCATTCCATATGCTGTGAGATGACCAGTGTCCTCCCCAGGAGGCAAACCTATGTTGTCATTGGCTCCTTTCACCTCAGTGAGCTGTTCCTACCAAATTCTGAATCTGCAAGTCAAACACTAAGTGCACCCCCACAAGACAGCTGCACTGCTGCGATGTCCAGCAAACAACTAGAGCACCAGACACCTTTGTTCTTAAATGTTTCCAGATCACCTCTGGAATCTTGCTTATATCTTATCCTGCTACTTGCCCTCAGACGCCTCACCCCTTCCCTGAGGAGGTCTCTAAGCAAACTTTAAACTCCCCTCTCTTTCTTGAACAGAGCAGCTTAGATCTCTTTTGGTTCTGCTCTTCCTTTTAGGCCCATGACCTGTGGGCATTAGCTCCCATTGCCAAACAGGTCCATCTATGCATTTTGCAGAAAGAAAAAAATATTTACCCAAGTTAAGAGAAGTTCGCAATATTATATTGGAGGGTCAGGGTAGGCCTCACTGAAAATGTGAGATTTCAACAAAGACCTTAAGGACATGGAGCAGCTGGCTAAGTCGTTTTCTGGAGATAGAACATTTACCGGGGGAAGAGCAGAAGTCCTCTGGCAGGTGGGGAGCTGGTGTGGGCAAGGAGACAGAGTAGAGAAGGAGATGGGAAAGGCAAAGAGGGTATGATCCGGTCACAATATGCTTCCAGCATATTGTGTGGACTAATGGGAACCATTCTGAGGTTTTGAGCCAGAGAAGTGACATGATCTGACTTTGGTTCAAAGGACTCTGCCTGAGCAGCTTGAGGAGGCATCCTTGTGTAGGGTCAGCCTGGCACGGGATGTGAGAGCCCAAGCAGGGAAAGGATGTCATCCTAGGCAGTAACAACCTGGTGAAGAGAGGCACAACTCTGAGCAAGAGAAATGATGTCTGTGTAGGGGAGAGGCTGCAACGAAAAAGAACCAGCATGCCTTGGAGAAATGCCTGATTCCAAGGCTCAGACAGGGAAAGAATAGCATAGGCCTGGAACATCTCACTGTGCCAGAAGCCAGAAAGTGTTCAAAGAATGATGGGGACAGGGCAAAAGGACACAGATGCCAGCTTTAAAGGGTTTCCTCTAGCCAAATTAGGATCCATTCAAACATCAAAATAATGATAGCAATGAGTAAAGTAGGAATAAAATAATAAAATGAATAACATCAGATAACATTAAATGAAAAGTGGAATAAAATAAACCTTGAGTCCATACAAATTTAAATAAATACAAGGATAAATTGAAGTATGATGAGGAATGAAATAGTTACATAGTTTCCAAGTAACTTCATGCAAAATATTCATTCATTACAAAGAAGAAAATGGTAACTTTATAGTGGAGAAAATAGGCGGAAACCAGTACATCAAATTGAACCTCATCAGGAATAGAACAAATTAAAGTTTTGTGCCCCCTTATAGAACAAGAAAAACATGGCTAACTATGTAATGTTTCTGCCACTGTAGCATAATCTGGATCTATTTATGAGGAAACCTGAGACAGACCCATATTGGGAAATGTTTTACAAAATAACTGGTCTGTGATATTCAAAAGCATCAAGGTCTTAAGAGTCAAGGAAAGATTGGTCTAAAAAGACATGAGAACTAAGTGCAACCCGGGATGTAGAACTGATCCTTTTGTTACAAAAGGCATTATTGGGACTAAATCGGTGAAACTTGGATGTGGTTTGAGGATTAAGTAATGGAGATTCATCATTGTTACTTTCCTGATTTCGATGTTGCATGGTGGTTACACAGGACAGTGTCCTTGTTTGTAGGATTCAGGAGGAGAGGAGTGATGAGAATCAGATCAGCAATTTATGCTCAAACGGTTCCATAAGCTATTTGTATTGAACTTGCAACTTTTTCTGTAACTTTGTATTTATTTCAAAGTAAAATGATAGTAAAACTTAAAGCTGCAGTATTGAGACTAGCAACAGGGGTAGAGGGGGACTATTTAAGAGGCAATGACAGCCTCCCAAAGGTGAGAGATGAGGGTGGTTTAAAACAGATGGTAGCTCTGGCAGGGGCAGGAAGGGGATCTGATTATGGATATACAGCATACCAAAGATGCTGCATGATTTTTTTGATGGGTTCCGAGAGAGAGAGAGAGAGAGAGAGAGAGAAGAAAGAAGAAAGAAGAAAGAAAGAAAGAAAGAAAGAAAGAAAGAAAGAAAGAAAGAAAGAAAGAAAGAAAGAAAGAAAGAAAGAAAGAAAGAAAGAAAGAAAGAAAGAAAGAAAGAAAGGGGGGAGGGAGGGAAGAAGGAAAGAAGAAGGAAGGAAGGAAGGAAGGAAGGAAGGAAGGAAGGAAGGAAGGAAGGAAGGAAGGAAGGAAGGAAGGAAGGAAGGAAAGAAAGAAGGAAGAAAGAAAGGCATTCAAGGATTCTAGTGTTTGGGGCCTGAGCAACTGGAAAGATGGAGTTAACATCAATGACACAGGAAAGGTTATAGTTCCACTCTCTGCCTCCTTCCATTCCTCTACGCTTGTTTGCTTTCTGTGTCCTGACTGAAAACCACAGAGTGCCTTGACCATTCTGTGACCCAGCCAGCTGTGGGTTTTTCCCGGCAGATCTGAGCCCACTCCAAGGCATTAAACATTCCCAGGTGCTGATAAAGGTATCTAGGCTGTTGCCCAAAACACTGAAAGAAACTGGCCCCAGCTGAGTCAAATTCCTTAAACCCTCATATAAACCCCATGCTCTGAGCCCCTGGCAGCAGGCATACCTGTGTAGAATACCCCTTTCCCCTCACTCTCCACACCAAGGATTGCTGCAGCACTCTGTATAAGTTTCCCCAGTATATGCCTTGAACTGGTCACCTGGCTTTCAGTGCTTCTTTCTTTAGAAACCTAACCAGCTCCATCTCCAGACGGTTTGAGAGACTCCCTTGTGGGAATTGCCCTGCCCTTACTTCCGGAATGATTCTAGCAACAGATTTGGCAGTATGAAACAGTACGGCGGATTGAAAGCAGGGGATGGATGGGAAGATTAAGAGTTCAGCTTTCAATCTATTGAGGTCAATAGGTCTATTGAACATCCAAGTAGATATATCAAGTAGGCCTTTGGATATATGAGTACAGACTTCAGAAGAAAGGGGTTTGGGATGAGATATAAATTTGAGAATAGTCACTACATGTAAGTTGGAAAACTAGATGAAACCATCAAGTGTATGACTATACATAGAAGAGAGAAGACCATATCCAAGGAGATATATATATATATATATATAATCTCCAAACATTTATTACTTTAAAAGATATATATCAGCTGGGCACAGTGGCTCACGCCTGTAATCCCAGCCCTTTGGGAAGCCAAGGCAGGCAGATCACTTGAGGTCAGGAGTTTCAGACCAGCCTGGCCAACATGGTAAAACCCCATCTCTACCAAAAATATAAAAACTTAGCTGGTGTGGTGGTACATGCCTGTAATCCTAGCTACTCAGGAGGCTGAGGCAGGAGAATCACTTGAACCCAGGAGGCAAAGGTTGCAGGGAACCAAGATCGTGCCACTGCACTCCAGCCTGGGTGACAGAGTGAGACTCCATCTCAAAAAAAGAAAAAGAAAAAGAAATATATCAGCTTTATTCGTAATTGCCAAAACTTGGAAGCAACCAAGATGTCCTTCATTGGATAACTGGATAAATCAACTATAGTTCATCCATGCAATGAAATACCATTCGGCACTGAAAAGAACTGAGCTATCATATCATGAAAAGACATGGAAGAGACTTAAATGCATGTTGCTGAGAGAAGGAAGGCAATCTGAAAAAGCTATATACTATGTGATTCCAACTATATGACTTTCTGGAAGAGGCAAAACTATGGAGACGGTAAAAAGATCAGTGCTTGCCAGAGGTTAATGGAGAGAGACAGATGAATAGGTGGAGCATAGAGGACTTTTAGGGGACTGAAATACTCTGTATGGCACTGTAACAGTGGATACGTGTCATTATACATTTGTCCAACCCATAGGATGTACAATACCAAGAGAAACCCTGGTTATAACTATGGTGGCTGGGTGATGATAATGTGTCAATGTAGGTTCATCAGTTGTAACAAAGGTAGCTCTGGTGGGGGATGTTGATACTGAGGCTATGCATGTGTGAAGCATGAAGTATATGGGAACTCTCTGTATTTCTATTTTCAATGTTGCTGGGAACCTAAAATTATGCTTAAAAAATAGAATTTTTAAAAAGAGAAATTTATAATAATCTAAAAAGTTTGTCTCTTTGATATGCCACATCAAAATTTTTGTTCTATTAGGCTGATCTTATACAAAATTAAAAATACATATACTTGTCTCCTAAAGATACCTAGAGAAAAAGAGAGGAAGATTAGTTATGCTGAATATAGCTTTTGCTTTAAAATTAAATTCATCTTTTTAAAATGCCATTGGTTTATAATAAAATAACCAGTGACTTGTATTGGCCTGAACAGTTCTGGATTTTGCCTTCTTGTCTCAGTGGCTCTCTGTCTTAGATTCTATACCAGATCATTGTCTTAAGGGCCCCGACAAAGCCTACCTAACTCTAAGACACAAATGTCAGTCTCATCTCATGAGTGGGAATCTGAAGTCAAAAACAGAGAAGGAAGGGAATAATTTTGCAGATTTTCATGTAGTAGACATAGTAGGTTATAGTAGACAAGTAATCAATATTTCTTAAGAGAATATAAACATATAATTGATACTGATTGATGATTGAAAGAGATGAATTGATGATTGAATGTGTTTATTAATTTGCAAATTGATTGGAATGCTCAGCTTATACTCAGGACTTTTTTTCTTATTAAATGTTAGACTTGGAGGTTGTACCCCTCTGGGCTTATTTAATTTCCTACATAAAAGAACATTTTGCCTTGAATATTTATCAAAAATCTAAAATATCTTAAACATCCTTAAACCAATTCTGCTTTTCCATTTCCCCTTTATTGTCAATAATGTCATCCTTTTGTTCTCATGGCATAATATGCATGGAGCTGCTCTATGTGCCCTGACAGTGTAGCAACTCCACTCCATGTTAAGCTCAAGAGACACTTGAGCCACAAAGGACAAAGTTGTGGCCTCAGCCAACAGAGCCCTTGCTCCCTGAACAGTACAATCTATGGCATAATTCACCAGGAAGTCCCAAGCCGTTAGTAAAAATGCAGAACTTAGAGAAAGGGAGTGTTTGCTTTCACAAAGAAATCTTGATGATTCTTCCTGACTTCAGCCTGTCCTCTAGCCCTTTACTTTCTCAGCACCTTCACTCTGGCCAGAGTTTGCCCCCATCTGCCTGCCTGCCTCCCTGCTTCTTTCAGCTGCCACAATTCCATACTGTACTTTGCCCACTGGGACTTTCCACACTGGTAAGGAAGCAAAGTAGAACCCAAAGCAAAATGTGCCGAACAGACCAAACACACATTTCATATGGATAGGAGGTATAATCCAAGCTATAAAACTCTTAGAAGGACATAGGGGGAAAAGCTTCATGACATTAAATTTAGCAATGATTTCTTGGACATGATACCAAAAGTAAAGACCAAAAGAAAAAAGAAAAATAGATAACTGGACTTCATCAAAATTAAAAACTTTGGGCTGAGCATGGTGGCTTATGCCTGTAATCCCAACACTTTGGGAGGCCAAGGCACACAGATCACTTGAGGCCAGGAACTTGGTACCAGCCTGGGCAACATGGTAAAACCCTGTCACCACTAAAAATACAAAAGTTAGCCAGGTATGGTGGTGCATGCCTGTGGTTCCAGCTACTCGGGAGACCGAGGCAGGAGAATTGCCTTAACCCTGGGAGGTGGAGGTTGCAGTGAGCCGACATTGCACCATTGCTTTCCAACCTGGGAGACAAGAGTGAAAAACTCAATCTCAAATAAATAAATAAATAAATAAATAAATAAATAAATAAATACTTCTGTGCATCAAAGGACACTATCAGCAAAGTGAAAAGGCAACACACAGAATGGGAGAAAATCATACATTATAGGGGATTAATATCCAGGATACATATAAAATCCTACAACTCAAGAAAAACAACAACAAAAAAATCTGATTAAAAAATGAGTCAAGGATGTGAACAGACATTTATTGAAGGATATACAAATGACCAAATAAGCACATGAAGAGATGCTCAACATCACTACGCAGTCGGGAAATGCAAATCAAACCACAATGAGATACCACTTCATACCTTTAGGTTGGCTAGTATAAAAACAAAACAAAACAAAAATTAACCAGTGTTGGCAAGGATGTGGAGAAATTGCTATATGTCGCTGGTAGGAATGTAAAATGGGACAGCCATTGTGGAAAATGGAATAGAAGTTCCCCAAAAAATTAAATATAAAATTACATAATCCAGCAATTCCATTTCTTGGGTATATACCCAAAGGAAAGAGATATCTGTTCACCAATGTTCATAGCAGCATTAGTCACAGTAACTAAAAGACAGAAACAAAACAAGTGTCCATCAGTAAGTGAATGGATAAACAAAATGTACTATATACATTTAATGGAATATTATGCAGCCTTTTGGAACAAAATTCTGCAACATGCTACAACATGGGTGAACCTTAAAGGCATTATGCCTAAGTGAAAGAAGCCAGTCACAAAAGGACAAATATTGTATAATTCTACTTATTTGAGGTACCTAGAGTAGTCAAATTCCTAGAGACAGAAAGTAGAATAGTGGCTTCCTTGGGCTGGATGAGGGGTGGAATGAGGAGTTAGTGTTTAACGGGTGCAGGGTTTCAGCTGGGGAAGATGAAAAGATTTTGGAGATGGATGGTGGTAACAGTTGCACAGTAATGTGAATGTAGTTAATGCCACAAAACTACACTTAAAAGTGGTTAAACTAATACATTTTGTTATATATATTTGCCACAACATAAATAAAAACTGGCTAGGCGCAGTAGCTCATGCCTGTAATCCCAGTACTTTGGAAGGCTGAGGCAGGATGCATCACTTGAGGTCAGGAGTTTGAGACCATCCTGGACAACATAGTGAAACCCCGTCTCTATTAAAAATACAAAAATTGGCCAGGCGTGGTGGCACATGCCTATAATCCCAGCTACTTAGGAGAATGAGGAGGGGGAGATGCTTGAACCCAAGAGGCGGAGGTTGCAGTGAGTCAAGATCGTGCACTGCACTACAGCCTGGGTGACAGAGCAAGACGCAGTATCAAAAAGAAAAAGAAAAAGAAAAAGAAAAGAAAAAATATAATCTAACTTGACATAATGCAAGACATACCAGTCATGAATTTTATTAACTCCAAAACATAAAATAAAATAGAAAAAACAAAGTTATTAAAAAATAGAAGAAAGAGAAGTCCTAGCCAATGTGATAAAGCAAGAACATAAGATCAAATGCATAAGTATTGGAAAGCAAGAAGCAAAACTATTGTTATTTATAGACAGTATGATTATAAAAATCCTATTGAATCTACCCAAACAAACACTAGATTTAAAAAGTGAAATTACACCTCTTGGAGCATATAATAAGTCTAATTTTTGTCCTATTTGCCACCAGCAAACAACCGGAAAATAAAGCTTTTTAAAAATACCATTAAAAAGTATCAAATCCCTAGAAAGGCATCCAGTAAAAAATATGTAAGATTTTAGGGCAGCCATGGACAACGAGGAGGAGACGTACCGGCTCTGGAAAATCCGTAAGACCATCATGCAGCTGTGCCACGAACGTGGCTACCTAGTGACCTAGGACGAGCATGACCTCACACTGAAGGAGTTCAAAGCCCAGTTTGGGGACAAGCCAAGTGAGGGGCAGCAGTGGTGCAAGGACCTTACCGCACTGGTGGCCCACAACGATGACCTCACCGACCAGATGTTTGTGTTCTTTCCAGAGGAGCCCAAGGTGGGCATCAAGACCGTCAACGTGTCCTGCCGGTGCCTGCAGCAGGAGAGCCTCACACGGGCCCTCATCGTGGCGCAGCAGGGCATGAGGCCCTCCGCCAAGCAGTCCCTGGTCGACATGGCTCCCAAGTACATCCTAGAGCAGTTTGTGCAGCAGAAGTTGCTCATCAACATCACAGAACATGAGCTAGTAGTCTCTGAGTACGTCATCATGACCAAGGAGTGGGTGACAGAGCTGTTGGCCCGATATAAGCTCTGAGAGAACCAGCTGCCCAGGATCCAGGCGGGGGACGCCGCGGAGCACTATTTTGGGATAAAGGATGGGCAGGTGGTGAAGATTGCCCAACACAGCTAGATGGTGGGCAGGTACCTCACCTACGGGTTGGTGCAGTAACCACCTCCCTGACAGCTCCTAGAGGCAGACACACGGACAGTGACCCCCGTCGCCTGCAGGACGGACGCCCTGCCCTGCTGGAGTCTGGCTCCCCAGCTCTCTCCCGGTTGCTGCTGCGCTGGACTCCCCAAGGCAGGTGGCCTCCACTCAAGTGCTCCCGTCCTGGGGTGAGACTTCCCATGGCCCGGCCTGCCCCATTCACCTGTGCATTTTTGCGAGATGCGGCCTCAGGAGGGACGAGACCCCCACAGGGAGGCGACCTGGGGGCAGCTGGTACCCTGGGTCCTCGCCCAGACCGGGCTGGGTCCACTCTGTTGGGGGTTTGGGGTCTGTATCTCCCACCAGCCACTGCTTCCTCCTGGGCTCTCAGCCTCCCACCCCTCGTCTTTCCTCTCTTGGTGGCCCTAATGCATGGTGGCCCCACACAGCTTTGGCTCCATACTCCATTCACAACCGTGCACGTTCTCAAGACACCAAGGTGCGAGATTCCAACTCAGCGGAGTTTTCGGTTGTTGTAGGAGGTTGGGTGTTTTCAAACATTAAAGACATTTTGAGTAAACAAATTTGCCTGATATAAACTCCAAAAATATATATATATATATGTAAGATTTTATCCAGTCACAGTGGTGCATACCTCAAATCCCAACCTCCTAGAGGACCGCTTGAGCACAGGAATTTGAGGTCAGCTGAGACAACACAGTGAGTCTCTCTCCCTCTCTCTCTCTCTCTCTCTCTCTCTCTCTCTCTCTCTCTCTCTCTCTCTCTCTCTCTCTTTCTCCCCTTCCCTCTCCTCCCTCCCTATCTCTCCTGCTCTTTCTCTAACTGATTTCCAACTGAAAGCTGCAAAACATTGCTAAAGGAAATTAATGAAGAACAAATAAATGTGTATGGACAATTCTTTGAAAGCTGAATGTTAAAATGTCCATTATTTCAAAATTGATATATAAATTCAATATGATCCCTATTAAAATTACTGTCAATTTTTTGTAAAAATTGACAAGATGAGTCTAAAATTTATATAGAAATGCAAAGGAACTAGAAACAACTTTGAGAAATTACTTCTTAACTTTAAGATTTACCAAAAAGCTACAATAGGCAGGGTACTGTGGCTCATGCCTACAATCCCAGTACTTTGGGAGGCCCAGGCAGGCGGATTACTTGGGTCAAGAGTTCGAGACCAGTCAGGCCAACATGGTAAACATCCATCTCTACTAAAAATACAAAAAAATTAGCTGGATATGGTGGCATACACCTGTAAAACCAGCTACTCGGGAGGCTGAGGCAGGAGAATTGCTTGAACCCAGGAAGTGGAGGTTGCAGTGAGCCGAGATCGCGCCACTGCACTCCAGCCTGGACGATACAGTGAAATTCCATCTCAAAAAAAAAGCTACAATAATTGAGAGTTTGTTATAGGCATAAGCATAGGTAAATAAATCAGTAGAACAGAAAAGAGAGTTCAATAATAGATATGCTGAATTGATTTTTGAACTAGGCATCAAGTAAATTCAATGGGTCATTTGGGGTTTTTTTTCAATGGGTCATTTTTTTTTTATAAACAAATGCTTCCGGAACAGTAGAATATTTGTACAGGAAAAAAAAAATGAACCTTGATCTCATTTCACTCAATATACAAAAATTAATTTAAGATGGATCATAAACCTAACCATAAAAACCAGGACTATAAAGTTTCCAGAAGAAAACATATAAAAATATCTTTGTGACCTTAGGAGTCCACCAACATTTCTTGAATAAGACACAAAATGCATTAATAAAACATTAACAGACTGGATTTCATCAAAATTTTAAATTTTCACTCTTTAGAAGACATCATTTACAATATAAACAGGCAAATCACATATAGGAAAAAAATATATTCACCATATATGTATGACAAAGAATATATTTGTATTGAGAACATAAAAATATCTCCTAAAAATCTATAATAGAAAGACAACCAATTTTAGAAATGGGCAAAAGATTTAAACAGTCACTTCATGAAAGAAGATACATAAATAGTCAATAAGCTCACAAAAAGTTGTTGAATGACATCAGGGAAATGCTAATTAAAACTACGATGAGACAGTATTTCATTCACACTAAAACGGCTTAATCAAAGGCTGACTAAACCAAATACTGACGAGGATGAGGAGAAACTAGAACTCACATACACTGTTGGTGAGCGTATAACATGGTACAACCTCATTGGAAAACTCTCTGGCAGTTATGTATAAAGGTAAACATATATTTACATATGAACCAGTAATTCCACTCCTACATATTTAGCAAAGAGAAGTGAAACATATGTTCACAAAAAAAGAAAAACTTAATGTAAGAATACTTATGAAAACTGGCCAGGCGCGGTGGCTCATGCCTGTGATCCCAACATTTTGGGAGGCCAAGGCAGGCAGATCACTTCAGGTCAGAAGTTTTAGACCAGCCTGGCCAACATGGTGAAACCCATCTCAAATAAAAATACAAAAACCAGCCAGGCATGGTGGTGCTCACCTATAGTCCTAGCTACCTGGGAGGCTGAGGCAGGAGAATCACTTGAACCTGGGAGGCAGGATTGCTGTGAGCCAAGATCACACACTGCGCTGCAGCCTGGCTGACAGAGTGAGACTCTGTCTCAAAAACCCCGTCTCTACTAAAAATACAAAAAAAAAAAACTAGCCGGGCGAGGTGGCGGCGCCTGTAGTCCCAGCTACTCGGGAGGCTGAGGCAGGAGAATGGCGTGAACCCGGGAGGCGGAGCTTGCAGTGAGCTGAGATCTGGCCACTGCACTCCAGCCTGGGTGACAGAGTGAGACTCCGTCTCAAAAAAAAAAAAAAGAAAGAAAAAAGAAAAATAAGGAATACTTATGAAAACTTTATTTATGATAGGCAAATACTAGAAATAATCTCAAACGTCAATCAATGGGAAAATGTATAAACAAATTGTGGTATATTTACACAATGGAATATTACTCAGAAATGAAAAGGAACAACTGCTGATACACACAACATGTGTGAATCTTGCAGATACCATGCTGACTGCAAAAGAAAAACAGACACAACAAATATACACTGTGTGGTTCCATTTAAATGAAATCCAAAGACAGGGAAAATTAATTAATGGGGATGGAAATCAAAAAGTGGTTGCCCCTGGAAAGAGGAGGAATTGATTGGAAAGGGGTATGGGAGAATTTGTTTATTTTATTTTATTTTATTTTATTTTATTTTATTTTATTTTATTTTATTTTATTTTATTTTATTTTATTTTGACAGGGTCTGGCTCTGTTGCCTAGCACAGGTTGGAGTGCAGTGGCACAATCACAGCTCACTGTAGCCTCAACCTGGAGTATGAAAGAATTTTCTAAGGTCGTGTTAATGTTCTGTATCTTATTTTGGGGGTGGTAAATTGAGTCAATCCAATTGTCAAAACTCAATAAACCAAACATTTGATAAAGGATTAATATCCAAAATATATAAAGAACTCAACTCAATAGCAAGAAAACAAATAATCTGATTTAAAAATGGGCATCAAGTTCAATAGAACTGAAAGGGGGAAGAAAAAAAAAACCACAATAATCTGAATAGACATTTCTCAAAAGAAGACATGCAAATGGCCAAAAGGCATATGAGAAAATGCTCAGCATCACTAATCATTAGGGAAATACAGATTAAACCCACACTGGGGCCAGTTGTGGTGTATCGGGGGAACCACCCCCAATATTTCAATGTAGGTTCTTTTCTATTTTCCCTAAGTGTTGGCCAGTCTGAGAAATAAAGGAAAAGAGTACAAAAGAGAGAAATTTTAAAGCTGGGTGTCTGGGGGACACATCACATGTCGGCAGGTTCCGTGATGCCCCGTGAGCCATAAAACCAGCAAGTTTTTATTAGTGATTTTCAAAGGGGAGGGAGTGTACGAATAGGGTGTGGGTCACAGAGATCACATGCTTCACAAGGTAATAAAATATCACAAGGCAAATGCGGGCAGAGGAGATCACAGGACTGGGATGAAATTAAAACTGCTAATGAAGTTTTGGGCACACATGGTCATTGATAACATCTTATCAGGAGACAGGGTTTGAGAGCAGACAACTGGTCTGACTAAAATTTACTAAGAGGGAATTTCCTCCTCCTAATAGTCCTGGGAGTGCTACAGGAGATAGGGGCTTATTTCAGCCCTTATCTGCAACAGACATTCCTAGAGCGACCATTTTAGAGACCTCCCCCTAGGAACGCATTCTCTTTCTCAGGGCTGTTCCTTGCTGAGAAAAAGAATGCAGCAATGTTTTTCCTCTTTGCTTTTGTAAGAGAAGAAATATGGCACTGTTCTGCCCAGCTCTCATGCAGTCAGACCTGATGGTTATCTCCCTTGTTCCCTGAACATTGCTGTTATCCTGTTCTTTTTTCAAGGTGCCCAGGTTTCATATTGTTTAAACACACATGCTTTACGAACAATTTGTGCAGTTAATGCAATCATCACAGGGTCCTGAGGTGACATACATCCTCAGCGTACAAAGATGATGGGATTAAGAGATTAAAGTAAAGACAGGCATAGAAAATCACAACAGTATTGATTGGGGAAGTGATAAATGTCCATGAAATCTTCACAATTTATGTTCAGAGATTGCAGTAAAGACAGGCGTTAGAAATTATAAAAGTATTAACTTGGGGAACTAATAAATGTCCATGAAATCTTCACAATTTATATTCTTCTACCATGGCTTCAGCCAGTCCCTCCGTTCGAGGTCCCTGACTTCCCGCAACAGTGGTGTCTCATGCCCATAATCCCAGCACTTTGTGAGGCCAAGGCAGGAGGATTGTTTGAGCCCAAGAGTTCAAGACCAGCCTGGGCAACATGGCAAAACCCCATCTCTACCAAAATATACAGAAGATTAGCTGTGCATGGTGGTATACACCTAGTCCTAGCTACTTGGGAAGCTCAGGTGGGAGGATCACCTGAACCCAGTAAGTCAAGGCTACAGTGAACCATGATTGCACCATTGCACTCCAACCTTGGCAACAAAGCAAGATGCTATCTCGAAAAAAGTAAAATAAAATAAAAATACTTTGAAACTATATTACATCAGTGTGATATGGATGTAGAAATATGTAGATAAATAAAAGAATTTAAAAATCCAGAAACAGGCCCATATATAAATAAGAATTTAGTTTACTCAGTAAAGGTGGCATTTATAATCAGTTAGGAAAAAAGGTACTTATTTAACAAATAGTATTAGCATAAATATCTACTTGAAAAAATAAAACCAGACCTTTACTTCACATTATATACAAAAAATAACAGCAAATGTGCTAAAGAGCTAAAAGTGAAAAACAAATTTAAAAATCAGAATAAAATACAAAAAAGTATAATCTTAAATTTTAAATTATGAAATTTTAAATTATGAAATTCCGGAATTCAAAATTGAAGATTGATTGATTTAATTAAATAAAAATAAAAACTTGATGATTAAATATACTATAAATTTAAAAGACAATACTGGTACAAAATATTAAAACAAAACAAATAATTAATATTCAATCTATATACAAATCAAAGGTTATAAAAAGGTAACTGACAGGAGACGTATAACTGGACAAAAAAGCCTATCAAAAGTTGTCTGACTTCACTGATAATCAAGAGGGAAAAAGTGTCTTGATATTGTATTTCTCCCACCAGGTTAATAAGAGTTTAAAAGGTTTATAATACATAAAATAAGCAAAGAAGCAGGAAAATAAGCACTCTAAATTAATAAATGGGTAAACTCTTTGTGAAAGGGAATTTGATAGTACTTAAAATTTCAAATCCATATACCTCTGGCCCAGGTATGCCATTTCTAGGAATCTGTTTTATAGAAATTTTGTCTACATGCACAAATAAATATGTATTAGAATCTTCATTATAGTATGAGCTAAAGCCTTTAAAAATAGAACAATATAATAGGGGAATTAATAAGCAAATGGTTAAATAAACCATGAAACAATCATATGGAAAGTCATGGAACTATTACCAGAAGAAAACGGACCCAATTTTCTGACATAACAAAAATTTTACATTCATAGTATAATTTGAAAAACAATGCATACACAATAAGCTTACTTACACATTTTGAGTATATATGGATATTGTGTAAGTGTTCAGAACAAAGACATTTCACAGAGGTTACCTCTGGGAAGGGTAGTGGGAGTAAGCAAAGTTTAAGATACCATTTAACATGTTGTTCCATGTATTTTCTATTGTTTGAACTTTAGCTTGTACCTCTTTTATCTGATTGGACTATGTGGAATTACTGCTGTAAAACAAAAAATATCTGAGACAAGTCTTAATCAAGTTAGAAGTTTATTTTGCCAAGGTTAAGGACATGCTTATGACATAGCCGTGGGAGGTCCTGATGACATGTGCCCAAAGATGTTGGGCTACAACTTGGTTTAATACATTTAGGGAGACATAAGACATCAATCAATACATGTAAGATGCACATTGATTTGGTCCAGAAAGACAGTACAACTGGACACGAGGACATCCAGATCACAGGCGGATTCAAAGATTTTCTGATTGGCAATTGGTTGAATTATTATCTAAAGACCTGGAATCAATAGAAAGGAATGTCTGGGTTATGATAAGGGGTTGTGGAGCCAAGATTTTATCATGTAGATGAAGCCTCTGGGTAGCAGGTTTAAGAGAAAATAGATTGCAAATGTTTCTTATCAGACTTAAAGAGTCTGTTCCATCAGTCTTGAGATCTCTGTGTTGATATTAACGCTGATCAGCTGGGTCTGAATTCCAAAAGAGAGGAGGGTATAATGAGGCATGTCTGACTCTCCCTTTTCATCACACAGCCTGAACTAGGTTTTTAGGTTAACTTTGGAATGCCCTTGGCCAAGAAGAGAGGGTCCATTCAGATGGTTGGGGGGCTTAGAATTTCATTTTTAGTTTACACTGCTTATTTGATTATTTTAACCTACAAAAACAGCAATTTCATAAGACTCAATAGAGTAAGAACTTTACGTGTACTGTCTTTGTAATTTAAATAAATAAGAAAAAAGAATCTATACACTGCCTTGAGATGGAGTTAAAACGAGCAGCATTATCAGGACTCTAAGGGTTTATGAGAGGCTGTCCAAAAGGAGGGCAGCACACAGTCATTTCTCATCTAAAACAGCTGCCCATCCACCATGTCGTCCTTTCTGCTTTCTGTTGTTGGGGAATTGTATAATTCTCTCAGCATAGAAAGACAGAGCCCCCTGCCTTCTCCTAAACCCTCAGACCTTGGCTATTGACTGTGACAGAGGTCTTATAGCTCTTTGTACACATCATGACATTTTTGCATGCTAGAAATGCAAATTTCACATTTTACAAGACCAATGAGAAATGTGATTGTTGCTATTTCTACACCTCCATTAGTAATTTTCTAAAAGTAATCCTGAATTCTAACAAATTACAGTAATGACCCAGTCATCTTTTTTCTTTTTTTTTTTTTTTGCCATTACCAAAACCCCATTAGCAATCTTATTTCAATAGACTGAGCCTTTTCCTATAACCACTGCATGATTTTAGATCAATCCACATCTTTTCCCTAGCTGAATATACAGTTTTTAAAAACTTCATTTTTTTTAAATAAGCTATGCTTTCTTATGACCTTTGCACTGACTTACTGAGAATATTAGTGCAATAGTCTTAGTTTGAAAACAAAAAACAAAAAAACTCTTCCAATCTATTGAAAGGTGACAAGCATAATAATTCACTTTTTAAAATTTCAGCAAAGTAAACTTGAACAAGGTCTGTAGGTTAGGAAATAGTATTAGATTGATGTTAGTTTCCTGATTTTGACAATTTCACTGTGTAAGAGTATGTTCTTGTTTTTAGGAAATACAAACTGAAATATTTAGAAGTAAAGGGTCATTATATGGCAACTTTCAAACATCAGAAAAATGACTTGCATACATATATAGAAAGAGAATTATGAAAGGAGTGATAAAGCAAGTATAGTAATATATTAATATCTGGTAAATGTGGGTGACAGGTCAACAGAAATTGTTATACTGCTTTGCAACTTTAAGTCTGAAATTATTTAGAATGAAAATTAAAAAAAAAAATTCCCCCAGCTACTCAGAAGGCCAAGGTAGAGGATCACTTGAGGCCACAGTTTGAGACCAGCCTGGACAATATAGCAAGACCCCCATCTCTACAAAAACAAACTTTTAAAAAATTAAGCAGGTGTGGTGCTGTGCACCAGTATTCCCAGCTACTCAGAAGGATGAAGTGGGAGAATCACTTGAGACTAGGAATTCAAGGCTGCAGTGACCCACCATCATGTCACTGTACTCCAGCCTAGGCAACAGAGCAAGACCCTGTCTCCAGAAAAATATGTATTTTTCCCCTAAAATGATGCTTAAATTCAATAACAATAACAAATGCTACTGCCCCTAAGTGCCCCTATAGCTGGTAGCAAGCCAGGCCTTCACAAGGACCCTTTCTAATTCCAATTCCTCTGAAGTGAGATGACTGTCCCCGTGCTACTGAGTATGTGAGGGCCTCGGCCAGGAGTTCAGCAGTGCTCCCCTGTGCCTACATCCAGCCCCATCTATTGGCTTCAGAGAATATTTTAAGTCTTCAGCTTCTCCTCAAGCCTCCTTCCTCCCTCATGCCCCCAACACCCTTCTTCCCTCAGCACATTAATTCATGCCTTTGTTCATTATTTAATTATTTCCTTTCTCTTCTATATATTCTGAATCTCTTCCTCTCAACTGACTTGCTTCAGGCCATACACATGGTGAAGGCATTCACATCCTTTTTTTTCTTTTCTTTTTGAGACAGAGTCGCACTCTTGCTGCCTAGGCTGGAGTGCAGTGGCGCCATCACTGCAACCTCCCCCTCCCGGGTTCAGGAGATTCTCCTGCCTCAGCCTCCTGAGTAGCTGGGATTACAGGCACCTGCCACCACGCTCGGCTAATTTTTTGTATTTTTAGTAGAGACAGGGTTTCTCCATGTTGGTCAGGTTGGTCTTGAACACCTGACTTCAGGTGATCTGTCCACCTCGGCCTCCCAGAGTGCTGGGATTACAGACATGAGCCATCACGCCCAGACCACATCCTATTTTAAAAGTCCCCCTTAACTCTATTCCACCCTCTTGTCTTCTTTTCATAAGCAGGTTTTTGAAAAAAAAAAAAAAATAACCTATAGCTCCAGCCCATTTCCCATTCAAACCAGCGGAGAGAAAGGATCTATGTCTATATATTTTTTTGTCAATTTTTTGTATAAGCTTCCAGTGAGCAGAGAAAAATTGAAATAAGAAAAAGATAAGGATTGTATCTATGGGAAAGAAAATACAGACTTTCTCCCTGCTATACAAAAACACACAATGAATAAAATAAATCATTGCTGAATCTCTATGTACAAAGCAGTCTGTCCGGTATTAGCTACTGGATTTTTGAGAGAAGTTTCTCATCCATAATATATTTCTGGCCAAAAATATAAATCCCACCACCAGAAACAAAACAAATTTTAAGGACAAAAATTCTTAAAGTAGAACGACGTCAAACAACCTTCCAGTTTTTTTAGCTCAGATAAGATGCTGGCAACAAAGAATTAGGAATAAAAACTGCTGCCAGGTGAATCCAAGATCTAATTATTTTATCATCAAAGGATAGTCAGGTAACATCTCCAGTTCAAAGAAGGCTTAAAACGTGGGACAGTTTGGGGCTTTACTTATTCCTATGGGCTCATAGTGTCCTGTGGATCAGGTAGGACACCCAGCAGAATCACAATTTCCAGTTGAATGAAGCTGTCCGGATTGCCACCTCCGTTCAGGAGGGGATTGTAATTCACTTCCTCACCATTTTCTGGGGCCAAGGTACCAGCCCTGTATCTGAACACTTAGCCACTATGTGAAGACAACTTGGAGTTGCATGAATAGGGGGAACATTCAGCATTGTTAAATGAAAGGATAAATGGGCGAATTGTATCTCTAGTGTCCAGCACATAGATGAAATTTTATGAATATTTCTTGAATGAATAAGTAAACTCACAACCCAATAGTCAGAATTCAGGGCAGAATTCCTGGCCCTACAGTTGTAACTCCAACCCTTCCCCACTCTAGACTCACATTCCCCTTCTTCCCCAGGCTCACCCCATCTTTTCGAAATATTTGAGGACTTGGCTGAAGGTGAAGACCATAAATTCATGTAGGATCTTTTCAGAGCCAAAAACAGGTAAAAGCAAAGAACTTGGATTGCCAACTCAGAGGTGTTGGGGGGATGACTGGTTCAGTGCCTTGAAATGGTGCTGAGCAGTTTCTCATAGTTTTCAGGTTCTATTGTGCTTCATCCAACAAGTCATTATTGAAAAATTATTGTGAGTCAAACAGTATCCTAGTCATTGGGTATAGAGCAATAAACATGCCAACAAAGGTTCCTAAATTTAGGGGTTTCCATGTTCTTTCATTCAGATGACAAGTATTAACTGAAAAGCCAGGCCCTTTACTGAGCACTGGGTGTACATTCCCGCCTCCATGAAATTTACATTCTAGTGGAGGAAAACCAGAAAATGATTAAATAAATAAATAACATATATAATATATTGGAAGGTGATCAGTCTTGGAGGGGATAAGAGGGGACTGAAGCAAGGAAAGGGGATAGGGAGTACAGATAGGGGAAGCAATTTTAAATAGTGTGGTCGAGGTAGACCTCACTGAGAAAGTGGTATTGAAGCAAAGTTCTGTAGGAAGGTAAGGGAGTAGGAAAATAGGAAAGAGCATTCCAGACAGAAGAAAGCAAATGTAATATCCCTGAGTTGGGAACACCCCTGGCATGTTCAAGAGGCAGCAA